>NC_057932.1:4375000-5000000 GCF_017639315.1 Drosophila ananassae | reverse complement strand
GCAGCCGTGGAGGCCCGCCCAGGCCCCTTACGTTCCACGGTGATTCCTCTTTCTCCTTCTTTCGTGCACGACGCAGTGCTGGTTCCTCTGCCCCCGCTGCTGCCCCCGCATGCCGTCCGTGCTCGACGCATTTTTTCCTTTCCGTTCTTTCTAAACACCGACGGGCTGGCCCATCCGTGGCCCATACGCCGCCGTGCTAGCTTGCCTGGTCCCCCAAACTGTACTTCACAGACTTGGACTTACCCATGAGCGTTTAGTAACACATCGAATTGGGCCAAAATCTAGGATTTGGAAGGATTCACTCTTATTGCAGAAGCTTAGGCTGTGTGAATTTTTGTGTGGTAAGCTTTATACTTCTGAATGATTTTTATCTCGATCTAACCTTTCTCATGTATACTCGCTGTATATTTATGTCAGATATACATCCGTGCAAGTCGAGAGTCTGATTAAAAAGGATGCACGAGATTTTTGAGCAAGATAGCTACAAAATGGCTTACTACCATGGCTAAATTTCAGATACTTTCAAAACGCTAAGAAAAATGCATTGCTGCCTTATTCCTTACCCCTAATGATGCCACATGGTATATGGTATAATGGTACAGCCCGCTAAGTGGCGCTAGTAAACACAAGGTATATGGTTTCGAACCCCACTACAACACCCTCCCGCTAACATCAAACTTGGACGTAAACCCAAGCTTACCTTACAGGTCCTCAATATCGTAGTAAGAATTTCCTAACTTTTGACGGACCCGTGCCTTTATAAAAGCACGACCTAATTTTGTATTAAATCCTGTTTGGAAACAGGTTTAAAATTTTCCCGAAAAACTTCTTGCCCGATGGAAACCTCACGCAATCTAAGATTATAACGATCTCTTTTAACGCCATTTCCCTTTTCTAACAGCTTAACTGCCTTATTTTGAAGTAGTTCTAATGAGCCTGCTTTAGTGAATGCTGTAATGATTGTAGTGACCTTTACAAACCGTAGGTACTTCCCGATGTAACCATATGTTGGCCAAACACCATATAGTAGAGCGATATCCCGAGGGCCGAGTGGGTAGCCGACCTGAGGGCTTACAAATGCTGCTTAGATTCATATCCCAATCTTTTTGGGTAGTATCTACATTGATCTATTCACCCGCATTTGCTTGAAGGGTGTTTATTGAGATTAGTTTACCTCACACTTTCGAAAAAACTAAAGGTGGCTGTTGAGTATAATTTTAAACGACGACGAAAAATAATTCACAAGCGTTCGACTCAACGTTATAATTCGCAATATTGTTACCAAAGGAACATAAGCCTAGCTTATCTATTGCGGCGGAGCGGGTGAATTCACGGGAGAGCGCAAGTGAGCTTTTCTTGTGCTCCTGCTCCGCCCTATGCTAACTTATACTAGACTTCAATACAATTTAACTTCTACAAAATCTTCTACGTTAATTTTACAAAGGGCATGAATGGCTGTGAGCTTGGGGGGAATTCGGTGTTCTCTCAGCCACTTTTGAAACAATTCAGCCTTAAATTGTGTGCTCGGATAACTATTCTCTCTGGCACTCTTTTTCTGGTTCCAAAAAGTCGATGTATACACGCTGAAAGAATTGTTGCGGTTCTGGAACTTACCCCATGGGAGGTCTTAACGGACAGTTGGGAGCTTTTGTAGACTTGCATGTATCATTATTACTTACATACGCCTTAATATCGCCAACCAAACCTGGCTAGTAATAGTAGCGGCGAATTCTCTCCAGCGTCTTATGCACGACTCCATGTTGCGCAAGTGGGTAATCGTGCGCATTTTTCAGAACGTTGCCCACCAGCTGTAATGGTACCCACAGTTTCCAGATACAAACATTGTTGGCACCTAGTACCAAGACTTACTAACGTATATTCACACTTAGTAACACTGATCTGATCACACTGATCCAATCAATATTCATCAGCATGTCACAATAAGCAATGATCAGACCCACTAACCTATTGGCACACCTAGTAATAATTAGCAATAAGCATAAAACCAAACCCAACCTGATAACCCAGCATTAGTAGACAGCGCCAGAAGCAGAAATCAACAGTATCAGCGGGAAGAATGACCGACTGACAGAAGCAAGTAAAGCCAGCTAGCAAAGCCGAAATGCATAAATAAGAAATCTAAGACAGCAGATTTAAAGGTGGGTTACATTGGCATTTACATTGGGGAACACGTTCATAACATTGACCTGCCCTAGACTAAGTATGTTTATTTTAGCATCTTATATAAGGATTGTTCTTCTGAAATAAAGATATTTTCGAATACAGAGTAAATCGGTTCGTTATTCAGTGTCAAGGGACGGCACTTAAAACCAACCTACTTCGAGTGTTGCTCCTGTATTGTAGTGTGTGGATTTCCAACAGGGCACGCATGCGAAGAGCGGTCATAAGATAGACCTTGAAAAGCTTAAAAGCTTATCACCGAATATCATTGATCTGCGGTCACCTTGGATAAGTGAACGAAACATCAAGCGATTCTTATCTATGTTTTTGCAGATTGAGATAAGAGTGCCGTTATGTAAAAGCTTTTTTCTCTAGCATAGTTAGGGCTAGATTTGCATAGGAGAGCTTTGACATTATTTGACGAGCTTGAAAGCAAGACGGCTGCAATTGTAAGCCAAGTTTAATAAATATTTAAATAGTGCTGAAAAATAAATAAAATTAAATCCCAGACGAATTTGTGGGATTCATTTAATAGTGTTCAGTAGTTTATGCCAGGTATGTTATAAATTCAGTGCAGTGCAGTTTTGTTTTCATGAAATTATTACCCCCCCAGTGCCACGTGCCAGTGCGGCTAGCACCAGATTATGTAATCGGCTAGTACCAGATTATGTAATTGGCTAGCACCCTATTATGCAACCGGCTAGTACCAGGTTATGCAACCAGCAAGCGGTTATCTGGAAGCCGAAATGGATGAAATATGGGAATTAACTAGTGCAGAGATTCGACGCGGGACCGCAATCTTTTGATATGTTTTTGGATTTGACGACGAGCCCCCTTTTCACTACACGGAGAGAAAACTCCAGTGAATTATTGATAAATTTGTAACTATAAGAAGTGCAATTATGTGAATATTGGCCTGCTGAATATTATTCAAAGCTCTCAAATCCAATTTGTTAATTATGAAATTGTTCTGCGGAAGAAAGAATATTGTACCTTAATTCGAATTTTGCACACCCTTCAGTTTTTTTTAATAATTAATATCTTACTATACCTTTGTTATTTAATTATAAATATATAGATTTATGTATATATATATAAGTGATATGAAAATATAAGGGAAAGAATTTAGATTGAATTAAATAATGATAAATTTGCGATAATATTCGAGCATGGCCAGGCTAAATTATTGTTCTATTTAAATTAATTATCATAAACATCTCTAGCTATTCCTGTCCTTGACGGCGGCGAACATCGATGAGTGAATATCACTAAATTAAATTTTAATAGATTTACGACATGAACAGTACAATTTAGCAAGGCATGAATTGAATAATTTTGGATTGATAATAATTTTAACTAATGAAATCGCAAGTTTTCTAATTCCTAATATAATTACTACCTTAGCCCCAAACGTAGTTTATTGAATTTAACCCAATATTTTTAATTCTCTTCTTTATATCCAAATATAAATTTATATATATTAATATATTAATATATATATTAATATGAATTCTAATGAAATTATATAAAGTAGCTGTTAAGGAGAATTTTTATAATGACCCGACTGGGAAAAATGAATCAAGTTCGCTCCAATTTAAATTTGAGTGTTAGGAACTCCATGAAGGCTTAAGGCCATTACAGATCCGCCACCGAAACTTCAAATAGCCATGCTGGAACCACAATAGGTATCACATAGGATTGTGATATGGGGCGAATCAAACGTCGTAGATCTCGCCAAGGTCGGGTGGGTTAAGAATAGGGTATAATGAACATCTAATACCCTACAACTGATCAAAGTCATTCTCTCTCTCTCTTTCTTCTGAGCCTGTTTGCCTTTTAGGTGATTTGTTTCCTTAGTTTCTTCTGGATTTGAGTCAGTAGGACAATCATCCGGGTTTTCTTTATTAATTTGCATCTAGTTAGTGCACTTAAATTTATTTTGATGATGTGTAGTATGGATACGTGAAAAGAACCACCCCCCATCCGTCGAGCTTAGTCTAAGACCACAAGAAGTGCACGCCCTTCACTCCCATCCATACGTCCCCAAGGTATATCCTCTGGACCTTGCAGTAGATCTTGCAATTTGGTTCTGTTTAACTACAGCCCGTATACCCCCACGTTAGAAGTTGGCTAACAACGTAGGGAGTTCGAACCACACCCACACATTACAGTGTAAAACGGACCACAAGTAGGACTCTCTTAAAACGAATCTACTTCGAGTTGCTCCTGTGTAAACGGACCACAAGTAGAACTTCGGTATCAAATCTGCTTCGAGTGTTTCTCCCGTGAAACGGAATACAAGTAGGACCCTCGTTACCCAACCTACTTCGAGTGTTGCTTCCGTGAAACGGACAGCCGAAACCCCGTACCATCTGTACTTGAGGAGAACTAACCCAGGACTTTAAGTATCTCACATCAACTCGATCAACCCGATCAGACCCTTGCAGAATTCAGGTACATTTAGTCACAACTTTTATACGTTCTTTGACTACGACTCAGGGACCTTCCGTTATGCCCGAGAATTCAAATTCGACGTAGTGGCCGCACAACGCTCAACGGATGAACAAACATCATGAAGAGGCTCTCTTGTTGCATGGTCTAAGCGAAGATAAACCAAGTTATCCACAACCTTCAAGTCGGGGAAGTTGGCATAACTTGGTTTATCTTCGCTTAGACCATGCAACAAGAGATGGCCCTGACACTTTCCACAAGGCTTAAATATTCTAGGCCTGGAAAATGTTCAGACGCTTTACCTACCAGAAAATCATGAGAAGCGTCAATACTCGCTATTTCGTCCGTGTTGACTCTTGCCAGAGCATCTGGAAGTGAGTTTTCCTCGCCGAAGATCAATTATTTTTTTTATTTTTAGGCAGGCCCACCTTCCGTCGAAACGACAGATATTCGTTGCTGCGTAACGTATGGCTCGTATCGCGGGGATAAATCCGAGATAGTTTAAGAGAAGAGTAGAAAAAAGATATCACGAGGAAGAGTGTTGCACAGATAAGGCGTTAAGTATAAGGGATTTAAGATTGTTAGTGGAGCGAAGTGACAAGATGTGGTAGAGACCATTGTAGTCCGAACATAATACCCTGTACGGATTGTATTGGGCATATGTCGAACTACAATGGCTGAGGAGTAGAGGACGAAAGTTTCTAGTCCTTCTACTAGAAATGTTAAAATTTAAGCGTATTAGGAAATGCTGGCTGTCTACATTACCATAAATGAGATTATTTAGAAACATGATACCCAGCATCGTTCTATGGTTTGTCAATAATGGTAAGTTGATTAATAAACGTCAACTTTGATAAGAGGGGAGGTGAAGATTTGCAACCCCTCATGAGTTCGTACCGGGGGTCCGGACGGTTGATTACCCTGTTTGGTGAGAGGACATATTAGACAATTGCTCATTTATTCTGAGATATTCGGAAGCTGAATTTTTCTCAGGTCCGGCCCTTTGGGTGGCAAGAGATATAAGCGGTTGCATAATTGTCGCGTGATTAGGCTGTAGATTATTCGCCACAAACACATCACTTAAAGAGGATTTCTTACGCTTTGGGGACTCATTTAGTAGTTGAAGACTACTGAACTGTGTATCGAGCACACAGAGTTGGTCATTGATTTTACGATAGCCGCTAATCAACTCTTTGAATCTACTTTTAGTCTGTCTCGTAAACGACATAATTTCGTCCATTTCGGCGAACACCGTCACAGCAAAAGTGAAGACCAGACCTACGTGAGATTGCATCCGAAACTAATGCCGTGAACCCGGCATACTTAGCGTGTAAGACGTTTTCACAAAGCCAGCCAGTGGGTGGTAGGCTGGGAAGAGGAGATTGTCTTATTACAAGACTTCAACGCACAGAAAAGGTTAAATTCCATGATTAATTATTTAAGTTTATTAAAAATTAAATAATTAATTTATTAATATTATTTGTTTTTATTATTGATAAACCTAGAACCCCAGTACCAGGGAAACGAAAGGGGGAGATTAAAGAGAGCAGTTAGTGCGAGTTAGTAAAATGCAAAGAATATAGATAAGAATCTCAATTAAGCGAGAATAGAAGCATCACTGTAAGAGATGAAGAAGCAGAGCAGGGCTATTTTTGGAAGGAAAATTAATCAAATTATTATTTTACCTCCAAATATTTCACTGCACACGCGAAGCGATACGGATCTAAAAATTGCAATTTGTTTATTTTTTGTATACCCTTGCAGAGGGTATTATAATTTTGGTCAAAAGTATGCAACGCAGTAAAGGAGACATCTCACCTCCTGAGTCGATATGAACATGTCCGTCTGTCCGACTGTCTGTCTGTCCGTCTGTCCGTCTGTCTGTCGGTTTTTACGCAAACTAGTCTCTCAGTTTTAGAGCTATCGAGTTGAAACTTTGCACACATCCTTTTTTTCCTTGCAGGTAGTACATAAGTCGGAACGGCCGGGATCGGCCGACTATATCCTATAGCTGCCATATAACTGATTGATCGGAAATGCTATACCTTTTGTGTTTTTGGCACAGCTTCTATTTTGGACAAAATAATCTGATTTGCCAAATTTCAAAAGGACCGGCCGACTATATGCGATCCGCCATATATCTGATAATATAAGATGCGTGGCGCCACCTAGCGGACTGCGACTCAACTGCAAGGGTATATAAACTTTGGCTCCGCCCGAAGTTAGCTTTCCTTTCTTGTTTTATTTTTTTATGTTAGGGGAATAAACACCGATTGTTCATGGTAAGCTTATTTAAAATTTTATAAAAACGCAGTGCCCAAAAAAAAAACACGTTCGTCCGCTTTAAGATAAAGAGAGGAAGTGATAGTAAGTAGTCGATAAACATTAGTCGAATAAAATAAGTCGTTAACATTTACTGTTACAGCTCTTTAAAGCTGTTAAGGTGAACTATTCTGCAACTCCGTATTCTGACAACCGAATTTGCTCTCAATCCAATTGTTCTTTTGCGATCAAAACTCACAAGTAAAATTTGTATGGTACCCAATACCCGTAACGTATCTCGTATCGACCCAGAAGTGCACAGCGGAGCCACCGCGTGTATTATTGGCCAGGCGTCCAGGAAAAGCTTTCCTCGATCAGCCGCTAAATGTGCGCGAAACCGGACCAGACTCAAGCCGCGATAGGCGAGGAGATTTGGCCATCCAGGAGCCTGGATGTGAACATAACCTCACTTTCAGGCGCAGAACCTCTTGCTCATATAATCTGACCTCGACCATGTAATGCTCGACGACCGCTGCGGCAGCCATCTCGTCCATAGTAAAGACTAAACAACAGCAACAACAACCAGGAGAGAAGCACGAAAAGTTGTGCCTGGATTAACGCAGGGGGGGAAAAGATACATGTTTACGCTTAGTGTTTAAAAAGTTATAAAACTGCTTCGGATCGTGAGAAAACTGAATCCTGCATCAGCGAATATAACTCCTGTAACATTCTGCGTTATGCACGGTGAAATTGGAACGAGCTACTAAGTATCTTGAATAACTAACTGTACAGCCAGATAATCTATGTTTATTTAAAATTCTACTCATACTATTCCTTAAATTTATAAGGTGCCTTGTATACCAAGGCGGATTCGTTGAAGCGGACGGATATTTGCAAGGCTCGCAAGCTTCGAAAAATATGTTTAAAGTGTAATAAAATTGTTCGGAAGAAACGAACTTTATGAGATTTAAGTGTAGACTTAAGGTCAATTAAGGAATTGTTTTCAATTGAAACCTCAAGAGTGGGATGATATGGATCCTCAGGGTTAGAAAGGGGCCAAGTTCTGGAAAGAGTAATTCCATCAGGATTAAAAACAAAACCTAAGTCGAACAGCCGACCTAAAGAATTTCCACAGGTTTGGTTATTTTTTTCTCCACCGTCCTCTCCAAATGTCCTCTGGCCAAAATCTGGCGAAACAAATCGTCTTGAACATCTGCAAGGGCACACGTATTTTGAAAGATGACGTGTGACTGGTGTATAAATATTTAACTTTTTTAATATCCACCACCTTTATGTCGGCTTTTGTTTTGGCTTTGATATAAGCCGAGATATCAATCTCAGAAGTATTAGGGGCAAGCCGGAAAACAAAAATTTGTTTTGATAGTGGGATCACCTTCATCCGTATATATATATCACTATAATTCAATTTCTTTAATAAATACAAAATTCGGTTTAATTTCTATACAAGCGCATTTTATTTTGAACTGATTAAATGTTAAATTAAAATTTTGTGATTGATGCAAGTCGCCGATCGAATGCACGAGAGCGGGCGACGCGAAAAAAGACATAAAGAGCGAGCGAAAGTGGACGAAGAGACGGCGGAACAACGGGGGTAGAACAGAGTGACATTACGGATGCCTACTCACCCCTTTGGGTGGGTCAGAGGGACAGAAAGCACTTCCCGTCTTGTAGCTCCGGGCACCGTCCTCAGCAATGCCACCCAACACACTCTCTCGTCAGTGATCATTCCATTCCATCTGGACCAGAATCATTGCTGAAAAAAGGCGTTGCCAGGTCCATCCGATTAATGTTGATTTTTGCCAGGTCAGGCTCGCTGAAACTAGTGGGAAGCCTTCAATGCAAAAAATGACCAGGAGTCAGGACATTCATATCAGCGGGGTTCTAAGGACCTAACGGCCTATTATTAATCACCACAGCAATATTGTATACAAGCTTCTTTAACTCGTTGACCGTTAGTAAAGCCGAGCCAACACCCTGTAAAATGAATAATTGATAGTCTTAACAGCAGCCTCCCACAAGCCACCAAAGTGGGAGAAGGGATGAACTTCCATTCAATGGACTCTGGAAGGCAAAATCCAGGATTGCTCTCTGATGCTCGTCCCTAAGATATAATTCACTCAATTGATTTTTGCTCCAACTAAATTGGTGGCGTTGTTGGACTGCATCTTCCTGGTTGAAATGAATCTCTTCAGTGCATGTCGTAAGGCGACGGTGGACAGATCCTCCACCAGCTCTAAATGGACAGCCTTCGTCGTGAAACAGATGAAAACGCTGATTTAACACTTTGTTAAAAGGACCGCAAAACTTAATGTCAGTTACATCGAAGACCTGATAACCTTCCACTTTCTTTTTTGAAAGATCGTCCATGCTTTAACAATCACGGCTTCGCCCAAAAACATCTCACGCATTTATTTGTTGCCCCCATCAGGGATGGGTTCTTGAGTCGCCTGTCTACTTGATGCAATTCAATCTGATCTAAAAAAGGGGATAACGAATCCAGCGAGCTGGAGTAGGCAACCATTCCTTTTGTCTGCAACATCCTTATTTCATCACCCAAATGAGCTCGCTGTAGAGCCCATAAAATTCGCTTGAGATCATGCACGGTAATTCCTTTATGATGTACCCGTTTGAAGAGCTGAAAATGAGTTTGCATGTCGCCATGAGGTCTGTATATGGCGACTTAATCAATTAAATTGAAAGGCGAAGCTCTAAAGCTGGATAATTATTAAATAATTAAATAAAATGCTAAAATGAGTCCTACAAACAGCCAAACTTAGCAAGAACTTAATTTTTTTCAGAGACACACTCATACACAAATTTGTTAACTCTAACAATCACAAAACTTACCATACCAATCACAAAAACTACAAAAATTCAATCCACCCTGGGGGTTCCCCAATCTCATAGATACAACATTCAGAATCCATAAGAGACAAGCAACATCCCAAGTTTACAAACATGTTTATATTTACAGAGGGATCAAAAATAAATTCCACAATAACGTACGCAGTCCAACAGAAAATAACATTATAAAATATTGTATGCTCCCTCTTTACTTATCAGTACTCTTCGCCGAAATAATAGTCATCCAAGAAGCAAATGATCAAGTTTGATTGATTGATTGTTTGAGGGGTAAATTCATGATTTGCTCTGATATCCTCTCAGCAGTTGACTCTATAGCAAACACTAACAATAACAACTTTTATTCAAACAAAATCAGATCACTTCTAACAGAGCTAGCACCAAGAATAAAAATATTGTGGATTCCTGGCCATGTAGGCATAGCAGGCAATGAGCTAGCCGATCAAACCGCTAAATCAACAGCGAAAACCCCTCTAATTTCCACCCCAAACATAAATTTAGCAGACATAAACAAACATTTAAGGTCAGAATTCTCGACAAGACAGCGAAAAAACTTTGAATAATGCAGCTAATCGTATAAATTTATAAACAAAGACAACACGAAAATCGACAAATGCATAACCTCTTTTAACCCAAAATAAAGCAGGCTCGACCAAATAAAAACAATACGCCTCAGACACAAAACTTACCCACGAACACTACTTCAAGCAGAGCCAAACATTCCCATGCCTCTTTCGCCAAGGAGACAACACCATATCCCACCTTCTCAACTCATGCCCATCATTCCTTCCTATAAAACACTCTATATTTAAAAATACAAACCCACTTAACCCAATCAACGATCTAAACACATATAACCTTCAAATAATCTTTTCCAAAAGAATCAAATTTTTTCCACAAAATATAAAGTCCATCCCAACACCAAAATCAGATAATTTTTGCTAAAATGTAATTAAGTCTAGTAGATGGGTTCGTGGGTTACGAACCTCCGCTCATAGACCTACGCTATTTATAACCTAAGACTTAAAACATGTATTAAATATTGACATCTACTAGACTTAAAAGCCAAAGGCCCCGCTGCCAGTGCTATACCCACTAAGTTAGTTTAGTTTTGTAAACTGCTCTACCTTTAATAATAACAACGATAATAAAATTTTTTACTATTTTTTGTTTTTATTATTGACGTTCCTTGAACCACTGTACCAGGGAAACGAAAAAGGGAGATTAAAGAGAGCGATTAGTGTGGGTTAGTGAACTGCAAATAATAGAGATAAGAATCTCTATTAAGCGAGAAAAGAAGCAACTCCATAAAAGATGAAAAGGCAGAGCACGGCTATGTTTGGAAGAAAACCTCCAAATATATCACTGCACACGCGAAGCCATACGGATGACTAAAATAAAAAATTTGGTTTATTAAAATGTAAATAAAAATAAACACCAGAATTTTTACAGTTAATTAATATGAGATTTTATAATAACGCAGTGCGCACAAAAAAAAAGTCCGTTCGCTTTAAGATAAAGAAAAGTTTAAATTTAACTCCCTGAAGTTTAAGATCCCATCTCGCCAACCGGTAATTGAGGTC
Source organism: Drosophila ananassae (assembly GCF_017639315.1). Classification (NCBI taxonomy): domain Eukaryota; kingdom Metazoa; phylum Arthropoda; class Insecta; order Diptera; family Drosophilidae; genus Drosophila; species Drosophila ananassae. Next base: position 4,988,640 of record NC_057932.1, on the reverse strand, counting down.
CGGTTGGCCCATTAACCACTGTAGGCCTTCTCAATAGGGTCGAAATCTTTTCACGCCTACTATTGCAGCCAAACCCTATTGTTCGGTTACTGAATAGTTTCTTTGAGCCTTAATAAGTTTTTTAGAAACGAATGCGATCGGGTTCTCATCACCCTGTTCCGTTTTTTATTCCGCCTACGCCACTTTTGCTGGCATCGTACTGGATGTAGAAGGGCTTAGTAAAATCTGGGCTTCTAAGGATGGGTGCAGTGCATAACATGCGTTTTAGATCAATGAATGCCTGATGTCCTTTTTCTGTCATTGTGAATTACCTTTTAGCTATAGTTCTCAATGTCAATGGCCAAATTGTCATTGAATTTACGGTACCAACCCACTATTCCGAGAAAACTTCTCAGGCTCTGCAAGGTCTTCGGCAACGGAAATTTTTCAATCGCAGCCACTTTTTCGGGATCTGTGCGTATTTCGCCCTCCCCGATAACGTGCCTTAAATATTTGATCTGCTGAACTCAGAAAAGACTTTTCAGAAAATTAATTGTTAACCCGGCAGATTGAATGCAATCCGCAACTGTCTTTAGAACCTTTATGTGGTTTTTAAAGGTGTCCGAAACTTAAAACGATTTACTTTCCTGCTGTCGATGCAAAGTCTGACTTTACCAGGTTTTTGCACCTGGAGAGGACCAGGCGCTATCTGATTCTTCTAAAATCCCCAGTTCCCCACATCAATACGGTGCGACAAAAAATTTGTTTTTCTGATGCCATCCCTTTTCAGGAACAATATCAGGTGTAAATGAGTCCTTGATAGGACTATTCTTAACGTGACGTATAGTTGCTCGTTTTCGGTATTTGTCGCTCAGTTGACACACACCGAGAACGGGCGGCTTGGGTGTTCAGCTGCTTGTTTTTCTTGGCATCTTTGGCATGATGGCTTATAAATGTTGCGTGCCCTACATCCGTAGCAAAACACAGCAACAGTTCCAGCATATTAATGCCATTGCTTCAATGGCCCCCTCCTCGTCCTCAAAGAATACCGATTCAGACTCCTTATGTTGATCTTGAAGAAGTTCTGAGACATGGCTTTTAAATGGAGTACTCATTTTATATAGCTGATCCCGTTTTACCTTCTCTAGAAAGCATTCCCGCCTTCTACATATTTCGCGAAGCTTTGAGATCGACTCCGTTGGGATATTTAAAATTTCGTGTTTCATCTCAGCTCGCAAATTTCGTCGTAAAAGCTCTATTAAAGATGTCATCTAAAGGGAGCTATCGTGTTAATTGAACCACGGCGTCATAAAACGAGTCAAAACTCTCCCTTTTTTTCTGTTTGCGATCTCTAATTAATTCTCGTATATCAACATCCGTTCTAGTATCCCTGAATTGACGGCGAAGTGCGGCACACAATTCGGTCCATTTTACAGATGGCACCGATTTATGATATCGTCAGTGGAAGTCAGTAGAAGTTAGCTTTACCCTTAAACAAAGCACTTGTGTTGCCACACATAACATCGAACTTTGAATCGAGTGTTTAACCGGTTAAAGCGTGTACTTATTATTTACGCTTTCGGAGTTTCGATCCATTCATTATATGTGCCACCTTATCTGGCCTTTGTGAAAGTTCTATGGCGCTCGACCTAAGAGAGATGTTAGCCTGCGATAGATTTTGCCCCGCATTCACCTGGCCAAAGTGAAGTGAAGGACTTGAGTCTGTAGACCTATGAAGTGGCTGTTGGGGAATTCTGGCTACTAGATTCGACTGAAGAATGAGGAACATTTTATCTGTTAGTTGCGTTAGCAATTCGTATTGCATACCTTTAACAGCATCTAATACTGTACTTTGTAAATCCTAACCCCCTCGCTCTTGACTCTTCCGATCTTTCTCCATCATTTCTGATCCCCGACTTTCGCCTTCTGCTTGCAAACTTATAAGTTTTTGACTTCTTTTATCTTGACTTTTTTATCTTTCTTGACTTCTTTTTCTTTCCAGCTTCTTCCTTATCTGAGTGGTCTTTACCCATAGCTTACCCATACCCAAAGCAATTTGAAGTCCTCAAGCTTAGCGCTCCCAGTTGAAAATACAATTCTGAATATTTGAAGATATAATACCATAAGTTACAAGATTATGTTTCAATAAAAAACTCCATGCCTAACCAAGAGCTCATTGTCGAAGCTCTTTTTTATGTTGAGGTGAGAGGTTCTGAAAAAGATACGAGAGATTCCAAGCATTTCATACTTAGTCTGAATAAATTTTCAATTCTAAAAATTGATTATAGATCTACTTCCGAAATTGCGGCCAGACTTTGGCTCGTAAGCATTAGCTTTGTTTTCCTGCTATTTTGACTTGCTAGACCTTTAGCTACTTCACGTATTCCTCGCTAGTTCATGCGTTTTGGCTAACCAAACATCTATTTGATCGCAATTGGTCAAAACAAAAGCGCTTAACTATTGTTGTATAACGCAAATAAAGAAGTCAGTTGCATCAAAACTTTCCTCGTGGTGAGATTTTACTATTTCTGAATATGTAATGTAACCACTGTATTCTAATGCGATAGAAAGTTAACAATGAAAAGAATGCTTTGTTTATTTTGCCATTGAGTGAGCTTCACTGCACAGTCAAGCCCATGATTTTTCCGATATTAATTATTATTATTCCTGTAACGAGCAACGAGGAGTTGGTGTTCTTTGCAAGCTACTAATCCACGCTTTTCTAAAATATATATTATATATCTATTCCCGTTTCATGTCGCTTTTATGTATCTTTGACATTAAAAGCTATGACATTGCCTTGAAGCGGCTAAACAAAAAGTTCAGTAATCACAAGTAACTTGTCACCCTCATTTTAATGAGATGCTGCATCTGAGGGCCGTAGAATGCGCATCGGCGACGAGGCTTCATCAATTTTTGGATAAAATTCGCATATGCGAGCCCTGGCAAGCATGAGCACAACGAGCTAGCTGCATCATAATCCAAGTACTATTGCAGAAGGTTATTGATGTCACAAGGACTCAGACATCAGTCTTCTGCATTTTGAAGGCAGCTTGCCAGCTGGTATTCAAGACCAACACCCCTCTCCCGAGGTTTCCGTATCCAACGTCGCAGCTTCCCGCTGCCGTCAATTCTTTCGTCGTCAAGGATCGCTTTGGGGATGTGGTGCTGCTAGCCACTGCCAATATTCTAGTTCGGAACCGCTCTGGTATTTTACTGCCCTTCCAAGTGCTACTCGATTCTGGCTCCCAGGTACACCTAGTCACATTAAAACTGGAGAACCAGCTGCAGCTGTGGAAAATAAGGTCTCCGGTGTCTGTCTGTTATAGGTGACGCAGGATTCTTTTCGGATAGGTTTTCTATGCAAGTCTGCTTGCAATCTGGATTACCCAGACCGAAAATTTTCTTTTTTTTTCTCCATGCAAAATTTCAACGGCTCCATAACCATTATGCTTCCCTGAACCAAAGTCCAGAACAAACTTAGGTACCATCACCCACAGTTTCCGCGGTACACCTAAGAGAAGAAATTGATCAAACTTTACCATATATCGAATTATGTAGGCCATGTTATTGCGTTGACCATCATTGTTTTTAAAACATATCATTTTTGAAATATATGTGTACCAACTAAAATTAAAAAAAGGCATCTAGCTGCTTCCGTATCTTTTGAATACTCATCCTAAGTTAAAATCTACGATTTTCTACATTTATTTTTGTGCTTCTATGATTTTTCCCCACACATTTTCCTAAGGAAGATTTTTATTTTCTTATTGAAATCAGTAGATCATACCATGTTTTAATTTTGGATTTAAGGGAAAACTCGAAATAATTGTATTGAATTTATTATAGTTAGTTAAACCAGATTATCCTCAAATAAATAAGAGTTTTTCAAGTTTAAAAACTGATGGCTTCGTCCGTCAGCTACTTACAGTGCATTTTGTGCCGATATTCCTCTCTGTATGAGCTACAAACATATAAATTGGAATCTTTTACATATCTAACAAAGCCGGCTGCCTATCTATCTGTGCGAGCATCTATCTGTTTTACTTCAACGATCTTCTTTCTGGTGGCAATACCAAGAAAGAGGTTGTTGGCATTTTAGGGAAAATTTCAGCATTTCTCTCCAAGGGCGAATTTCAGCTGCGGAAGTGGTGCTCCAATATCCCTAGCGTATTGGCTGGCGTGCCTGCAGAGGATCTGGAGTTTTATTTAGCTTTAGATGACGGCAGCATCTTCACGAAGACGTTAAGACTGGCTTGGGAACCTTCCACGAACCAGTTGCCCCGATCTTTTTCTGCTCTTCAGTCTACGTCGAAGCCGTCCCGAAGTTCCGTCTTATCATTATTAGCGTGGTTGTACGACCACCTATCAAGCACCCAAAATCAGAGTTTTTCCATGTAGTGGCTTTATGTGCCTCGTCGCAAAATCTAGCTCCATCCTGTCTCTTGGGGTCCTTCCTACTAAGTTTATCAGATCAGAAGGTTAACAGAAGGTACAGGAGGACTGGCCTGCGACTATAGTACTCTAAAAGCCAGCTTTAGAGCTTCGCCTTTCAATTTAATTGATTAAGTCGCCATATACAGACCTCATGGCGACATGCAAACTCATTTTCAGCTCTTCAAACGGGTACGTCATAAAGAAATTACCGTGCATGATCTCAAGCGAATTTTATGGGCTCTACAGCGCGCTCATTTGGGTGATGAAATAAGGATGTTGCAGACAAAAGGAATGGTTGCCTCCTCCAGCTCGCTGGATTCGTTATCCCCTTTTTTAGATCAGATTGAATTGCATCGAGTAGACAGGCGACTCAAGAACTCATCCCTGTTAGAGGCAACAAATAAATGCGTGAAATGTTTTTGGACGAAGCCGTGATTGTTAAAGCATGGACGATCTTTCAAAAAAGAAAGTGGAAGGTTATCAGGTCTTCGATGTAACTGGCATTGTGTTTTGCGGTCCTTTCTGGTATTAGTCGGAGGTTCGCAACAACAAAGTGTTAAATCAGCGTATTCATCTGTTTCACGACGAAGGCTGTCCATTTAGAGTGGTGGAGGATCTGTCCACCATTATAGTGATATATATATAAGGATGAAGGTGATCCCACTATCAAAACAAATTTTTGTTTTATGGCTTGTCCCTGATACTTCTGAGATTGATATCTCGGCTTATATCAAAGCCAAAACAAAAGCCGACATAAAGGTGGTGGATATTACAAAAGTTAAATATTCATACACCAGTCACACGTCATCATTCAAAATACGTGTGCCCTTGCAGATGTTCAAGACGATTTGTTTCGCCAGATTTTGGCCAGAGGACATTTGCGTCCAAGAACCTCAGCCAAGTACGGTGGAGAAAAAAATAACCAAACCTGTGGGTGTAAAACTCCCACATGTTACGGCCACTGACCAACCTTCCACTTCATCTTCCTCAGTTTCAAATTACTAATTTCTTCACTAACACTTACCTATCAGAATACTATAGGGTTACGTAGTAAACTTCCCAAACGATATTCTGATAGTTCTTCCTTTGCATCTCACATTATAGTCTTTACAGAAACTTGGTTAAAGCCGGAAATCTTAAGCTCCGAAGTTTTTCCAAGTAGGTACACCACTTGTAGATGTGATAGAACTCTGAGAAGGGAAAGAGGTGTGTTAATTTCTGTAGACTCTAAATTCGCTTCTGAAGAGATAAAATCACAAGAGTTTGGTGATTTTGAATTTCTTTGCATTCAAATAATTTTTTCCGGTAAATCTTTGTATGTTACCTGTTCTTACATACCACCTTCATCCGAACCGCCAACATACTGGCAACATTTGTCCGCTTTTCGTTTGGTTTTTGATTGTCTGTCTAATGGTGACCAGCTGATAGCTCTGGGTGACTTAAATATCCCAGAACTCATGTGGTAAAATGTTGAAAATTCACCGTCTTTACAGCTTAACTCCCACCACGACTTCCCTGTGGGCATGTTCGACATGTCACTCGGGCAAATTAACCACGTTAGAAATTCTTAGGGTCGGCTGTTGGACTAAAGTTTCGTTTCTGATCCAAATGGAATTACTCTTTCCAGAACTTTTCCCCTTTCTTACCCTGAGGATCCATATTATCCCACTCTTGAGGTTTCAATCGAAAACAATTCCTTAATTGAACTCAAATCTACGCTTAAATCTCATAAAGTTCTTAAAAAATTGAACTGACTGATTTTTTTTGTTTTTCTAGTGTTTCTTTTGTTTTTGTACACCTATATAGCATATTTTCGTCACTAAAATTGATATCAGATATTTTGGGTGGAATAATTAAAAACCTTTCCAAAGACGTAAAGAATTTTTCGATAGCTTCAGTGGCTCTGAAGTTATACGTATTTTTAATTTACAAAGGTTTTGGAATTTGGTTAGTTTAAAAATTTTAATTAAAAATTTGCCCAAAAATGTATTTAAAATCCAAAATTGTTTCGTAGTTGTGGGACACCAAATTTTTTTAACAAATTAACAGATGAGAGGCCAATCCTTATGATAGTTCCACTATATAATAAATTCTAAAAAAAAAACAAGAAAGGAAAGCTAACTTCAAGCGGAGCCGAAGTTGATATACCCTTGCAGTTTAGCAGAAGCTTATATTATTATTATATATATCTCATCCTATATAGTTGTCCAATCCTTATGAGAATTTCACCATCGACAACATTTCGAATAAAACAAGAAAGGAAAGCTAACTTCGGGCGGAACCGAAGGTTATTTTCCATTGAAACTCCCATCCTTCTAACTTTAAAAACAACGAAGTTATGACATTTCCGATCAATCAGTTATATGGCAGCTATAGGATATAGATGGCTGATCCCGACTTATGTACTGCCTGCAACAGAAAGAAGAGTGTGTGCAAAGTTTCAACTCGATAGCTGTAAAACTGAGAGACTAGTTTGCGTAGAAACAGACAGACAGACGGACAGACAGACATGCTCATATCGAACAGGAGGTGATCCTGATCAAGAATATATATACTCTATAGGGTCGGAGATGTCTCCTTCACTGCGTTGCACACTTTTGACCAAAATTATAATACCCTCTGCAAGGGTATAAATATTGAAAAAAGCACCAAGCATCTTTAGAAAGGTAGAAAGGTTGTGCCATTTCCGATCGTTCAGTTATATGGCAGGTATAGGATATAGTTGGCCGATTCTTATGAAACATAGGATTAGATTGCCCAAAACGGAAACCGTAGATAGTCCCATCATTCTAGCTTCAAAAACAACAAAGTTAAGCCAATTATCCTAATAAAATTTAGCAAATCGGATAAGATTGCCCAAAATGCAATATGTACTAAGTCCCATGCTTCTAACTTATTAAAAAAAAACAAAGTTATGGCATATCCGATCAATCATATAATAAACATGTATTATATCAAAAATAAATGCGCAAAGATAAAAAATTAAAAAAAAAAACTGGAAATTACGTTTTTTCAGTTTTTCTAGTTAAACTAATTGTTGAATGTAAAAATTTATTTTGGGTGTGCGATATAAAATAATAAATATTAGAAAAGTATTGGCGGAGTTGGTTTGCCTGGTTTTTTTTTAGCTTTTAATCCATGATTTGGCCCAAAAACGGTGTTGGCTATAACACTAGTTTACACCAAAAATGAACCTCCATAAAAAAGTGTTTTTTATAGTAATTTGGGGTCGGAGAACACGAAAATGACATCCGTTTATTTTTCTTAAGAACCGTTTTTGAGATATTTTTGAAAATCGTGTTTTTGAGGTCCTTTTTCAGTTTTTTGGTAATATCTCATGAAAAAAACTGTTTACAAACAAAAAAAGGATATTGATTGACAGGTATTGAAGTAACGTTTACGTGGATATATAATATGTGCAGATTAAATCAAATCTCTGTAATGCACAAGCGAACAAAGTACAAAAATAGTGTCATTTTCGACCAATTGAAAAATTGAAATTTTCAAAATTGGTCGAAAATGACACTATTTTTGTACTTTGTTCGCTTTGTACTTTGTTTCCACACATGTTATATTTGACCAAAATATGTTACGTACAAAATTTCATAAGGATGGGCCGACTATATCCTATAGCTGTCATAGAACGGTCGGAATTGGCATACCTTTGCTGTTTTTTAAGTTAGAAAGATGGGACTTGATACAAATTCCATTTTGGGCAAAATAATCTTATTGGCCAAATTTTATAGGGATCGGCCACCTATATCCAATAGCCGCCATATAACTGAACGATCGGAAATGGCACAACTGCAAGGGTATATCAACTTCGGCTCCGCCCGAAGTTAGCTTTCCTTTCTTGTTTTTCTTTGGTACCTCAAGATTGGTACCTCAACCGACTCGTCCGACATTTCTTTCAGAAGTTATTCAAGAAATTATATTTTTACAGCTTTTTCAAAAAGTTGTAGAACAATAATTTTTCAGGATTGCCAAGAAAAAAATACAGAAATCGAATTTCTTGAATAACTTCTGAAAGAAATGTCGAACCGGGTCGGTTGAAGTACCAATCTTGTGAGTCTTCTCATTAAGGCATGAGACACTGAAACACAAAGCAGAATTACATCAAAATTTGCCCTAAAGCAACAAAGTCCGAGGTTGGCCGAGTGGAGAGCGTCGTGGAACACGGAGGGCCTGGGTTCGAGTAACCCCTGAGTAACCCCCTGGGTTCGAGGAACCCCTGAGTAAATATTTTCATAAACAATAAGCGTACCAGTCTCTTGTAAATAGTTTTGTTCTGCTAGAAAGGCCAAATCGACCACTGTGAGCTGGTCCGCTGGTCCATTTGTTCTGGGGTGTCCGAAAAGCTCTTGGATCACGGATCCATTCTTTAGTCGTTGCCAGGCATCCTGGTAACTGGTCTGTCCGCCAATTGACGTTGAGATTAGGTTTTTTGCTTCACCTGTTACATGATTCTCCAAATGACAGAATTTTACTGCATCGCTTTAGTCTGGATTGTGGATGCATTCCGTAAAAATTTCTTAGAATCGTAGCCAATGTCGGTAGTCTCCGTCAAACTTTGGAATTTCTACTGATGGTATTACAAACGGTACGATCGCGGGTTTTTGTGTTGATGCTGAAGTCAATTGCGATTCTTCGCTCAGAAGCAAGAAGTATTCTTCTTGTACAACCTGAAATCTGTCATCGGTGTGTCCATAATTTTTTAAGGTTGGGTCCAGGTCGATGAGTATCCCGTGACGATTTCCTTCCATAGGTTCTTCATGTGTTGTCTGATGTGTGTGGACAATTCGCGTCTTTCGGTGCGGTTGCGTCGTTTATGTCTTCGTTTTAATGATGTCAAACGAAGGGGTTCTCCTTCGTTTCCTCGTGATGATTGTGCCTTTAGCTCGAGATTTTAGCTTGATTTCCGGGCCCTTTGTGATGGGCCTGATCCTCATGGGATTCCATCCGAAAATATTTGTTTGTCCGTAGAGCGTTATGTGGCCACTACGTCGAACTTGAACTCGCGGGAATAACGGTAGGTCCCGGAGTCTTAGTCAAAGAATGTATATTTTGACTAAATTTACCTGGATTCTGGGAGGGACTGATCGGGTTGACCAGGCGTTTGCTGTGATCAGGCTGGAGTTGATAAATTGAATAGGATGGTAAGAGGGTAGCATAAGATATCGGAGCAGTGCCTGAGAATAAAGCTCGGGCCTTATCGGGACCAGCAGAAAATGAGATATCCAAGGTTGAAAGAGCATTAAAAACATCAATATAATTAAATTTAGACAAGTAAATATTGTTTATATACGGAATTTTATAAGGGTATGTAGAATTTAAATTATAATAATCAGACGAAAAAGTTGATTGAAAAAATGAAGCAAAGAGATTAGCAATACCTTGTTCTGAAGAATCAGAAATATTTTTATAAGTTAGAGAAGGAGGAAAAAGACTGGATTTACGTTTCATATTGACAAACAAATAGAAGGAGCTCGGATCATTTCGGAAGTTTGCCTTACAATTCATGATGTAACGCTTATAAAGTTGATTATTAAGAATAATAAACTGGTTGCGAATGTAAATGAAAGTTTGTCTGATGAAACAAAGACCCATACTTAAGAAACATTTTGTAAGCTCTAAATTTCCTGTTCTAAAGACGAGATAGGTGTTTATTAAACCATGGCAGTTTGGTTGATGAAGACGATGAAACTACAGGAACAAATTTTTCCAAGGCATCATGGATTACATCATAAAAAGAATCAGTAGCAGCATCAATAGAGTTTTAGGATGAAAGATATTAAGATGAAAGAGATTAGTTCAGCTGAGAATTTATTATTGAGAATTGAGAATTTATAACAAAAATTTCATAATCAGAGACAGAGGAATTAAGCAGGGTTTCAGTAAGTGCAATAGCATCAAAATCAAAAGAAGCACTCTTAGTAAAAAACTGGCTCAATTTACCCAGAATACTTCGAACGTTTTGGTAGCAGCAAGAAAATACGTTATTGCTCAGTTTTTTGGAGCTGAATCGGCATAGTTGGGATTTAGAGGATCTTTGGCTAAAAATTCATGAATAATACTGTGTTCGGGCCAGGCTGACGGATCAAGTGCTTTTTCAAAGTAGGATTCAGGAATTACTATTTTAAAAGAGGATATGCTACGCTTATGTTTAAAATTAAACTTAAAGACCGCTAAATCATTAGGAGCTACCTTAAGATTTTTTAAGAGGTGACTCTTGACATCATCCACAGTGGCATCCGGCATGAGGCGGGATACAAATATGGCTTTACGAGGTGCAACAGCTCTCAGCGAAAGCCCAGAGGATTTTAACTCAGGCGCCACACCAGTGAGAAGCCTAGGTGACGGAGCCGCAGGAACCTGGAGGTTTTCCATCGATGGAGGATCCAGGACAATAGGTGGAACAAGACTCATTGACGATTCCATTGGCAGACTTGGTGAATGGATCACTTCCACAGGCACAACAGTAGGCGATGAAGTATTAGGCGTTAAAAAAGTATCCGAATGAATCGCATGAGAGGCAGGAGTACCCAATAAAGTGACCCCCATCGGGTTGTTGTTTGGAATTTTTCTCCTTGGAGATTCACTTAATAACTTGAGACCAAGGAATTGGGTCTCAAGTGTAAGGAATTGCTCATTAAGTGCAGAAAATTGCTTACGGAAATCTAAAAAGCCGTTTCTCGTCTGCTTCATGAAAGTCCGCATCTCAGACTCAATCTCTCTACAGGCAATACACCTTGTCAGACCAATATTCTTTGTGATAAGATCGCTTATCCGTCCATTATGCCCACCACCAGCACATTTAATATGTGAGCAGTTGTTGTAAAGCCAGCAGGACAGATACGATTCACCAGTGATGCATCCTCCAAACTCGCATTTCTTAGCAGTGCACATTAGACTCATTATTGACTGAGATTTGTCCACTGTAGTGAGAGCGAGAAGAGATCAATTAGAAATTTGTGGTAGAGAGGCACGTTCGGATCAGGCAAGTCGAAGAGAAGACGTCACAAAAGAGATACGCCGTGACGAATAACCGCTTGTGAGTAACAATGATGTAACGGGATTACTCTACCTGAGAATAGAACTCAGGAAGGGAATATATATATGAATATTCGAAGAGCGCGGCAGAAGTAATATTGAGTAATAATATTGTTTTTAAGAAGTGAATGGTTCAATGAACTATGTAAGTCAAATATGCTCCGACGATGATACGCGAAAAGGGGAAACTCGTATCAAAGATATAGGTAATCAGATGAGAGCAGATGAGAGCAATCCCAAAAACACGTCGGTATACGGCAAAGTCAGACTAACGACTCTTTAACTCAAGATATAGTCCTATAAGCGCAGCTTCCAATTTTGTGCAGCCACCGGGGAAGCTTGGTGTTACGAGCACATACATACATATATGTACATATGTATACATATTTATATACATGGATGTGTATATTCGATGGGGAATATTTTTTTGAGCTTGTGCATTTATGTGTCCAATAAACATGAAAATATGGAGTAAATTCTTTCAACTTTTACTTTATTTGTGTATCGGTCGACTATATCATAGGAGCTTTAGAGCTGCCATATAACTGATTGATCGGAAATGCCACAACTTTGGTGTTTTTAAGTTAGAGGGTTGGGACTTTCCACACTTTTTATATTTCTTCAAAATATCTTGCGTACAAAATTCATAAGGATCGGCCGACTATATCCTATAGCTGTCGAAGAACGATCGAAATTGGCATAACTTTGGACTTTTTTAAGTTAGAACAGCTTGCATTTTGAGGGATCTTATCCAATTTGCAAATTTTATTAGGATCGGCCGACTATGTCCTATAGCTCTTACAACTGACAATCTATATTCTATATGGTGCACGTATATAGCGCCTTCTCTTGGAGATTGCTTGGGCGAGAACCAATGGAGGAGCTACAAGCTAGGCGCCACGAAAGCTTCTGAGCTACCTACGTTCGGAGGGAAGCCAGAGGATTGGCCCATCTTCTATTGCGCATTTACGACGCAAGCGTATGGATGTACGCACTTGGACAACAACCATAGTGTTTACTGAGATTAGTTTACCTCACACTTTCGAAAAAACGGTGGCTGTTTACTATAATTTTAAACGACGACGAAAAATAATTCACAAGCGTTCGACTCAACAATATAATTCGCTATATTTTTACCAAAAGAACTTAAGCCTAGCTTATCTATTGCGGCGGAGCGGGGCGAATTCACGGGAGAGCGCAAGTGAGCTTTTCTTGCGCTCCCGCTCCGCCCTATGCTAACTTATACTAGACTTCAATACAATTCAAAATTTAATCTTCTACATTAATTCTACACCGGCCCCGTTGAAGGCCTTCATCAGGCTTTAACCACTGGCAACCTCGCCAGCTTGTGGACTACTCTCCTGAAGACCGCTCCTGCACTAGTCCTGACGTCAGCGACCCTAACCCTTCCGTCCGCGCCGGCGTGAGTCTCGACGACCCTGGCGGTGATCCACTGCTGGGGCGGCTGGTTGTTCTCGGCGACCAGCACCAGATCGCCCTTCCTGGCGTCCTCCTGCTCCCGCTGCCACTGCGACCGCGCCTGTAGGCCCAAGACGTACTCCCGGGACCAACGCTGCCAAACCATTTGCTTGATTGACGAGACAAGCCGCCATCGCCGCAAGCACGTCAGACCCTGCTGGTCCGGGGTCCGCGGTGCTGGTGAGGCGATGAGCGGCCCGCCTGTCAACAGGTGACCGGGAGTTAACGCCTCGCCGTCGCTTGGGTCCTGACTGAGGGCGCCCAGGGGCCTCCAGTTCAGGACGGCCTCGACTCCAACTAGGACGGTCTGCAGCTCCTCTGCGGTCAACTTTGCGCTGCCCACCGCTCGTAGGAGTAGGTGCTTTGCAGACTTCACACCTGCCTCCCATAGTCCGCCCATGTTCGGAGCCCGCGGCGGTATGAACGCAAATACGCATCCTTTTTTTTGATGCGTATTGTCGCAGTTCGTCAGCCTCATCCTCGATTTGCTGCCGCAGTGCCGCGAAGTGGCGACTCGATCCGACGAAGTTCGTCGCGTTGTCGCAGTGCACGATCTGTTGACATCATCGGCGCCCAACGAACCTTTGAAATGCCAATAAAAAGGAGTCAGTTGATAAATAGGATACTACTTCTAAATGAACTGCCTTGGACGCAAAACAAACAAAGAGGGCAATGTAGGACTTGTAGGGTGGCCTGCCACGAATTTTCAATGTCGTTCAATAGGGCCACAGAAATCCACGCCACATATGGAGAATGGGCGGAGAGCACGGATTCGATCTAAGAGTAAATCTCCCATGATTTGAGTCATCAGATGAGATTTGCATTTAAAACAACGTATGCATGACCGTACTATCTGACTGCAGACTTCTTGCGCGTTTATTATTCAAACACGCTGTCGCAAGTATCGGACATAGCTCTGGACAAATTGAGAGCGCTTCGTCAACAATGATGGAAGCTTGGCATCGTACGATATAGGAGCATTAGCTAGTCGCCCCCCGACCCGCAACAACGAAAAGGTAAGCCCAGCCTGAGAGGTTTCATGGACAAACGGACTTAGCTTCTGTAGGCTTGGGCTAACAACAAGATTTTTTTGAATATTTTTAATTTCCTCTTGATACTCGTGCTCTTGAACTATCTGGACAATTTTATTAAAAGCTTCTTGATATTCGACAGGTGAAGGTACATTATCAAAAGTAACTACTAATTTTTTACACTTCTTTATAAAGCGGACCATGTAAACGAACACTCGCAGCAGTTTTAAGTAAGAGGAAAATCCTTCTATCACTTCCAACAAATATGAGGTAGAGACCATTGCAGTTAGTCCGACCGCATTCTTCTTTGCTTCCATCTACAAAATCTCTGGTGACGGATCCAACCGGGGCCTCGTTGGCCACTTATCTTCCGGCTCCGTTAAAAACGATGGACCTGTGAACCAGATTGATTCTATCGTTTTCTTTACGTCTCCACCTCTTGACACAATATGTGGCGGGTTCTGTTTAGTTGGTACATGCCGCCACGTCCTATCCTCTGACCACTCTTGAATCTCAGCAAGTCTATTTGATACGAACATTGACAACGACGATGGATGGGAACGAGTCCAATGAAGACAAACTTCCGAATCTGACCAATATACACTTCGTTCGATCGGTGCTTCGATAAGAGGTTTTATTTTGCGACAGAGGTCCACGAAAAGGTGAGCGGCACATAACTCAAGACGGGGGAGCGTCTTTGTCTTGAGCGGCGCTACTTTCGACTTTGCAGTCAACAATGAGACTTATAGACGCAGGCTCCATAGGCTCTCATCGATGCGTCAGAGAAGGCATGAATTTCAATTGGTAACATTGGCTCACTCATCACAAATCTCGGTATTGAGATATCTTCTAACTGGGACAAGTCAAGCTGAATTTTGTTCCACGCGGTTTCCAAGTGCAGTGGAATCGACTCATCCCAATCTAGCTTATTAAGCCAAAGTTTCTGCAACAGGATCTTTGATTTAATAAGGATCGGGCTTAATAAGCCAATAAGCCTAAGAAAAGCTTTGATGTCACCGAAAGAATATTCCGCTTAGTCGCCCTTTGACCCATGACTGACATATCAATTTCGAATTTAAACACGTCATCTTTAGGAACCCATACGATTCCTAATGTTTTTGTCAGCTCAGAGTCCGAACGTGTTATTGGCTTAACCGTGCTCTCGGATGCAGTAACTTCAGGCAAGTTTGAAAACCACTTACTCAATTCAAACCCAGCGTTTTGAAGAACCTGAGTTACTTCACACTTAATTGTCTTTAGCCCCTCCACGCAACCAGCACCCGTTAACATGTCGTCGACGTAAAAGTCAGACCCAATAACTTTAGCAGTTCGAGGGAATGTATTTTTCGCGGATTCACTCAACCTCTTCAAACACCTTATGACCAGGAATGGGGCTGGTGCAGTGCCATAAGTAACGGTGTTGAGCTTGCACAATTTCAAGGACTCAGACGGGTCTTTTCTCCACACTATCAACTGGTATCGTCGATCTGCTTCATTTACCATCACTTGATGATACATCTTTTTTATGTCGGCTACCAGAGCGAATTCGTTTAGCCGAAATCTAAGAAGAGTTGAGTAAAGCTCTTCCTGAATTGTTGGACCCACCATCAACAACTCATTTAAACACTTTTGTGTGGATGTCTTGCAGGACGCATCGAAAACGACTCGAAGTTTGGTCGTTGTACTTTGCGGCCGCAAGACACACTGGTGGGGTATGACGTAGTGTGGAGAAGCAAGAACGTCATTGCTTGCAGGGGACATATGGCCTAGGGATTCGTATTCTTCCATAAATTCCAAATACATTTTCTTTAAGTTCGGATCTCGAGATAATCTTCTCTCGAGCGACAGGAATCGGCGTTTGGCTATCTCGAATGAATTGCCCAAAACGCTTGGATCCGACTTAAATGGAAGTTTAACTTCAAATCGACCTGAAGGCAGTATTCTTGTAGTCTTCTGATAATGTTCCTCACATAGCTCTTGTTCTGGCGACAACATCTTCTTAGAAGAAGGAACTTCTTCCAACGACCAGAATTTTTTCAAGTTTTTGTCTATTGACTCTAATACTTTCTCTTGGCAATTCAGACTAGAGACTGGCTGTGGAGGAGTTGAGGAATTTGCCAGATATTTTCCCGATACTATCCACCCAAGGAGAGTTTTTTGAAGGATGGGATGGTTCGGACCTTGTTTTATTTGGCCAACGGACAACAGTTCGAAAAATGACTCAGCTTCAATTAGCATATCTATCCGCTGAGGTTTGTAAAAATATGGGTCTGCTAACGGCAAGTTCTTTGGTAGGGTCCAATCTTTCACGTTCACCGACTGGTCAGGGTGATAGCCTGAAATGGTTTTCAAAACCCAAAAGTCGAACGGAAACTCGCTACCATTGGCTCTCGACTTCACCACGGTGTGTATCTTCTTCTTGACTTGTGAATTAGTTTGACCAATTCCAAGCAAGTTGATGCACGATTCCTCCCTACGGATCTGTAAGCGTTGAGCAAGATCTTCTGTAATAAAATTCATTTGTGACCCTGAGTCAAGTAATGCTCGGGCCAAGATGTGCTCACCATTTTTTGTGCGAACGCTTACGATCGACGTTGCTAACAAAACCCTTTCTACAGACGACGCATGCAAAGCATGTGAAGTAGAAGGGCCATCATTCGTTAACTCTGGAGGAGGATTTTGTGTGGGTGGTGGTAATGCTAAGCTATTTTCGGTCACTGTAAATCGGTGCAGAAGTTTATGGTGCGATCTTGAACAGATTTGGCACCTGGTCGACAGGTACAATTCGCTACCGTGTGACCTTTTCGCAGACAATTCAAACATAGAGAGGCTGACTTAACAAACTCAAACCTTTGCATTACAGCAAGGCGAGCGAACGGACTGCACTGGGCCAAAAAATGGTTGTTCGCGTTACAATAACTGCAAGCTGGTTTGGCGTTGGTAGAAGAACAAGACAACGAAGTTCTATTCAGTTGCTTGCCGAACCCAGTTCTTTCTTGTTTTGGTTTGCCAGTCTCTTCAGCGGACAGATGCTGGTATCTACGATTTAGTATTTTTTCGAAATCGGACCACAGCGGCAATTCCTCATAATCCAGTGACTCTTCCCATTTTTGCTTGGTCACTGGATCCACTCTACTCATAACTAAATGAATAATCATTGAGTTTGCAATTTTAGTATCATCTCCTATGGATAATAGTGATCCATAAATTGATGACAGAGTGTCGATGAGACCCCTCAACGACGACGCAGACGGCTGGGAAATTTTCGGAAGGCTGAACAGTTGACGTATTTGGTTCGCAAAGATGAGACATTCGTTATCATAAACTCTCTTTAGACTAGCGATAGCTTCGTCGTAATTACTCTCGGTGACCTGGAATGCCTTGACAGTTCCTAAGGCTTCACCAGAGAGGCAAGAAATTAAATGATTGAATTTCTCGATAACTGGAATGTTCACATCTTTGTTAACTAATGTCTCGAAAAGACTTATGAAATTTTTGAAATCCGAATAATTTCCACTGAATTTTGGCAATGCCAAACTAGGAAGTCAAGCTCGAGTTGGGGCTGCAGAAATTGCAGTAGCTGAACGGGAGTCTTCAGCTGAATTCAAGGCATTACATAAGGACATGATCCTTGCCTTGGTAGTTATTCCTAATTCTTCCAACTCGGCTCCGAAATCATCCAATTCATCTATTTGCTCGATCTGGTCTTGCAACTCATTTGCTTTAGAAATTGCCTCATCTAAAACCTGAAGCCTGCACTCTAGCTCGGTTTTATTTAGAGGAAGTGATCCATCTTCCAAACGTTCCTCCAACCGGCGAATGCTTTTAACTTTGACATTTAATCTTCTTTTTAAGTCAATAAGAGTCGTGGAATTAAGTTTTTGTTTAGTACTTTCCATTTAAAAAAAAATTGTTTTTTCAATACAAAAACGAAAGCAATGCAAATTTAAGATTTAATAATTTATTTAAAATTTTTTGTTAATTTTAAAATATTAATATTAAAAATTTATTAAATTTTTATTTATTAAATTTTTCTAAAATTTATTTAAAAATTTATTGAATTTAATTCAACAACAAGAAAATGCGAAAACGAAAATAATTAATTAATCTTATTTAAATATAATAAATAATTTATTAAATTTAACCAAATCTAAATTGATTAATTAATTGATAACGAATTATAGATAGTCGAGGCACAGAGTATCCAAAAAAATAGTTGGTCGCCAATGACACCGAAACCAATATGCTCGACCAAATTGTAGGGGAGCGCGTCACTTGGCGGACCGGTAAACTATACGCGCCAAAAAGTGCATATACATACATACATACAGCAGCGGATAACGGTGGGAAACGAAAACGAGAATATTATCGCTGCATCTATTTATATGTATGTAAACCAAATATATAAGTTAACACTATTAATGAGTAGAATATAAGTCGATAAAAATCTTGGGCGATTATTGAATCACCCTAATGTTTATATGCAGATACAGCATAAACGTCTTTAGGGGCGGTGGCCGAACCCGACTCCCGGTATGGTACGATATGCTGTTTTGCTAGGTCAGCACTTCGCTAGACGAGCGGTCGGTTTGCCGGCCGCGCTAAGTTAAAGTACAGTTAAGAGTTTTCAGTTTTGATTTGACATTCTACTAATAAAGAGCCAAAGCTCGTATATGCAAATTCTACTCCGACAACTTGTCGTAAAATCTTATCATTGGTAACTGACTGAGTCCCTAGGCCAGCGGTTAATGAAGGGCAGTCACCCTTCCAACCTAATCTCCCTAACTCTTCTTGGGGAAATCTTCAGCCAGCCGGCCAGCAACCAGCGGCGATCAGGTCGTCCATCTTCGTGGGACTATCCAAAGAATATCCAACGAATCTGCGTGGGACCACCCGAGGAGACAAGGGGATCTGCCGTTAAGACGGTATCTTAAATATAATTGGCGCTCAACAACAACAAGAACCCACGGCTCAAAAAAATGTAAGTGGGCTGAACAAGCAATATACAACTTCAATAAATATTGTCAAAAAAAAAAATAAATAAAAATTCGTACACAAAAAATTTTTTACAAAAAAAATAAATAAAATATAATTGTAAATAATTATAATCATTCAAAATCATAAACAAAGTGTGACTGTAATTTGAAAAAAACAAAAAGATGTTTTTAAATAAAAATAAACCTCTCTGAGTAATTTTGCAGGAGTAAAGCTCCCATTTGTTAATTGTTAATCTAATCTGTTAATCTAAACAATTTTCTGTCGAATTAAAATATTCGGCTTCAAAGTAACTGGTGTCTCGTGTTAGCAAGTTAGTGGCCCCATGAGTTTTCAGGGCCCATACAGGGAAAATAGACGTGCATTTGAAAGTGATAGCGAAGAAGAAATAATTCGAGAGTCCCAAAGATATAGGGCACAAGCAAAGGCAGACTTACACACCATGAACGCGGCTCAAATAGAAGCGTTAGTTCAGGCCGCATTGGCCAATCAGGAACAGAGACTTAGGGCCGAATTTGCGAGTCAAATCAGTGCCGTTAATCAACAGTTACAAAATATGCGTGTAGAAGTGCCAGAGGTAGAATCCTATCAGAGGGTGGCCTCAGTACCGGGAGCGGCACAGTGCGACATACCGTTAGATATAGTTAAATCAATTCCAGACTTCACCGGTATACAGGACGATTATGTGGCTTGGAGGCAGTCCGCCTCCGATGCCTATGAATTATTCGAACCCTATCCAGGCAGTAGCGCGCATTACCAAGCCGTCACTATTATTAGAAACAAAATTAAAGGCCCAGCGCGCGCGTTGCTAGTTTCACACAACACAGTGCTTAATTTTAAAGCCATTTTGGCTAGATTAGACTGCTCCTACGCAGATAAAACGTCCTTGCGCCTACTGCGGCAGGGACTTGAGTCGGTCCGTCAGGGTGAAAAATCCCTAATGCAGTACTACGATGAGGTCGAGCGAAAATTGACCCTCGTGACCAACAAAATTGTAATGACGCATGACGATGAAAGAGCCTCGCTGCTCAATACAGAAGTTAGGGCTGATGCCCTACACGTATTCATCTCAGGGCTAAAAAAATCGCTCAGGGCCGTTGTTTTTCCAGCACAGCCCAAAGACCTGCCAGCAGCATTGGCATTAGCTAGAGAGGCAGAGGCCAGCATTGAACGAAGTGTGTTCGCGGCCACATATGCCAAGGCAGTCGAGCAAAGAAATCAGGATACTGACCCTCACAAGTGCCATAACCGCGCGTTTGAGAAACAAGGAAAAAACTCTGGTGCCGACGGAGGCTCAGAAAAAAATCCTCATTTTTTCAAAAAGGCAAACAAGAATCAAAATAATAGTCCCTGGCGTAAACAAGACAACTGGGGGGATCGAGAGATCGCCGCAGAACCAATGGACGTAGACCCATCATCCTCTAAGTTTAGACACCCTACGAATTTCAGGCAGGGAAATAATACTCAGGTCCAAAATTCGCAGACCCAGAAGAGACCCATCTCTTCAGAGAGAATGACCGGCCAAAGGCGCCAGCGAGTAAATAATATCGGGCAAACCGCCAATGCGGAGGAAACCCACGATTACGACAGCGCGGCTGAAGCCGCACTGAATGCAATTGACGACGACAGTGACACATTCGACGCCAACGACCTTATCAATTTTTTAGAGGAAGGTCCCGCTTACCTTTCATCGAGCGAAGGCTGGCGGGGAGAACTATGAAAATTCTCATAGACACTGGAGCGGCAAAAAATTATGTAAGGCCCCTAAAGGAGCTGAAGAATATAATGCTTGTCGACTCCCCATTTACTGTGAGTTCCATCCATGGCTCCAGTAAGGTAAAAGAAAAGTGCTTAATGCACATATTCGGCCTAAAGGCTCCATTTTTTTTACTTGATTCTATTAATACGTTTGATGCCATAATAGGTTTCGACTTACTAACGCAGGCCGGAGCGGCATTAGATCTATGCAATAGCGTAATCAGATATGGAAACGTATCTGAACAGATCAAATACTACGAGTGCGATAATGTGAACTTCACAAATATCGACGACTTAGTTGTTCCAAACTCAGTGAAAGCTGAATTTAAAAAAATGATCATTAAGAGGAAACAAGTTTTTTCGCACTCTAACGAGGCGCTACCATTTAACACAGCGATCATTGCTACAATTCGTACGGAGACTAGTGAACCCGTATATTCCAAGCTATATCCTTATCCAATGGGAGCAGCGGATTTTGTTAACACAGAAATCAAACAGCTGTTAAAGGATGGCATTATCCGACCGTCTAGGTCGCCATTTAACAGCCCGACATGGGTTGTTGACAAAAAAGGGCTCGATAACGATGGCAACAAAAAAAAACGATTGGTGATCGACTTCAGGAAACTGAATGAACGAACCATCGCCGATCGTTATCCCATGCCAAGTATTCCTATGATTTTAGCGAACCTAGGAAAGGCAAAATTTTTCACTACCCTAGACCTAAAATCAGGGTACCACCAAATCTATCTTGCCGAAAAAGACCGCGAAAAAACTGCTTTCTCCATAAATGGAGGAAAGTATGAATTTTGCCGCTTACCCTTTGGACTGAAAAATGCAGGAAGCATTTTCCAAAGGGCGATTGACGACGTACTCCGCGAACAAATTGGGAAAATATGTTACGTCTATGTGGACGACGTGATAATTTTCTCCGAAAATGCTGTTGACCACGTTGTACACATCGACACAGTCCTGAGATGCCTGTGCGAAGCCAACATGAGAGTGGCACCAGAAAAAACCAAATTCTTCAAGGAAACTGTCGAATTTTTAGGGTTCATTGTCACTCCCAATGGAACCAAAACAGACCCTGAAAAAGTAAAAACATTACAAGAGTACACCGAACCAAAGAATTTGTTTAGCCTCCGATCCTTTTTAGGATTAGCAAGTTACTACAGAAATTTTGTCAAAGACTTTGCTGCCATAGCTAGGCCACTCACCTCCATACTTAAGGGAGAAAATGGCACGGTTAGCAAACACATGTCAAAAAAGGTTTCTATCCAATTTGACGAGATCCAACGCAAAGCGTTCAAGCGCCTGCGAGACATCTTATCATCAGAAGATGTTATACTGGCTTACCCGGATTTTAAACTTCCTTTCGATCTGACCACCGATGCCTCTGCAAGCGGCATCGGTGCGGTACTGTCCCAAAACGGCAGACCAATCACAATGATATCTCGCACATTAAAAGACTGCGAGCTTAATTATGCAACAAATGAAAGAGAATTATTAGCAATTGTTTGGGCTTTAGGGAAATTACAGAATTACCTATATGGCGCAAAGGAGATCCGCATTTTTACGGACCACCAACCTCTAACGTTCGCTATATCCGAGCGAAATACTAATTCAAAAATTAAACGTTGGAAAGCTTTCATCGAAGAACACGGTGCTAAAGTATTTTACAAGCCTGGCAAGGAAAATTTTGTCGCTGATGCCTTGTCCCGACAGCATATTAATGCTATGCAAAACGAACCCCAATCTGACGCAGCCACTATCCACAGCGAGCTTTCGTTGACCTACACGGTCGAATCTACCGACAAACCCTTGAACTGCTACAGGAATCAAATAATTCTGGAAGAAGCAAAACAGCCTTTACGGCGACATTTCATAGTTTTCGGGACAAAAAACCGTCACATTATCCACTTTGACAACAGAGACTCTCTGTTCGAACTGGTTAAGGAGGCAGTTAATGTGGATCTTGTTAATGCCATTTACTGCGACCTCCCCACACTTGCATGTATCCAACATGCATTAATTGCGGAATTCCCAGCAACCAAGTTTTGGCACTGCAAGAAATTCGTGGGTGATATCACAAATGCAGATGAGCAGAAAGAAATAATTACATGCGAACACAACCGCGCCCACAGGGCTGCCCAGGAAAATGTTAAACAAGTCCTCCAGGACTACTATTTTCCGAATATGGCCAAACTCGCTAATGAAGTGGTCATAAACTGCAAGACTTGCACCAAGGCTAAGTACAACAGACACCCCAAGAAGCAGGAATTGGGAGTCAAACCTATCCCTTCATACGCGGGTGAAAGACTACATATAGATATCTACTCTACGGATAAGAAATTATTCCTAACCTGCGTAGATAAATTTTCAAAATTCGCTGTAGTACAGCCATTACTTTCTAGGGCTATAGTTGACGTACGCAGCCCCATACTGCAACTTGTAAACTTTTTTCCAAACATTAAAGTCATATACTGCGATAATGAGGCGTCCTTTAACTCGGAGACCATAACCTCATTACTGAAAAATCAGTATGATATTGACGTTGTTAATGCACCCCCTTTACACAGCAGCTCCAACGGGCAAGTGGAGCGATTTCACAGTACCTTAACGGAGATAGCTAGGTGCATTAAAATCGACAAAAAAATTGACGACACCATCGAGCTCATTATGAGGGCCACGGTAGAGTATAATAAAACATTACACTCAGTGACAAAGCTGCAACCCAAGTATGCCTTGCACTTAGCCAACGACGACCAAAAACTAACAATTCAAAATAATATCGAGAAGGCCCAACAAACTAATCTAGATAGGTGCAACCCTACTAGACAAAACCGAATTTTTGAGGTAGGAGAAAAGGTATACCTAAAAAATAACAAAAGGTTAGGAAACAAACTGACCGCACTGTACACGGAAGAGCATGTACAAGCAGACATGGGAACGTCTGTCCTCATTAGAGGGAGGGTGGTTCATAAGGACAACCTTAGATAATGCCCCTCTCAAGCTTTTTCCTTATTTTTCACACACAGTACACTTTACGCCACTTAACACACAGTAGATCTAACCTTTCGCCTTCTTACAGGACCGCGGAAATTATGTTAATAACTTTAACTATAGTTAACGCTAGAGTAACGGACTACTCTCATGCCCAATATATCCCAATCACGGACGGAGTTGCACTGGTGTGGGAACAGAGAAACTTGTTGCGACACTCAAGCAATTTGTCAGAATTTGCATTAATGATAGAAGAAACTAGTAGATTATCCGATTTTTTCCCAGAGTCGCATATGCGAAAATTGTTAGACGTCGACACCGACCATTTAAGAAGCTTATTGTCCGTACTAAAGGTACACCATAGGATTGCCAGGAGCCTAGACTTTTTAGGCACGGCACTTAAAATAATAGCGGGCACCCCGGATGCCGCTGACCTTGAAATGTTAAAAATATCCGACTCACGACTAATAGAATCCAATAACAGACAGGTGATTATTAATACGAAAACACAGAACAAAATTAATGAATTAACAGAGGCTGTTAACAAAATTATAAGGGCAAAACAAAATAATATGGTTGACACTCCACACTTGTTCGAGATCCTTTTGGCCAGAAATAGAATATTAATAACTGAAATTCAAAATTTGATGCTTACAGTCACACTAGCTAAAGCCAATATTATAAATCCAGCTATTTTTAATCACAATGATTTGAAGTCTATATTGATTGATCACCCCACAGAAGTCCCCATTATTAGCTTAATTGAGGCGTCTAGCATTAAAATATTTCAGTCCGATAGTATGATTCACATGATAATCGCATACCCTAGCATTAAAAATACTTGTAAGAAGGTCACAATTTTCCCGGTGTCACACCAACACACCATCCTGCAACTAAATGAGAACATAGTAGCCGAGTGCAACAACGACGTCCTAGCGGTCACCGATTGCATACCAACAACTTATGCATCATTTTGCAAGTTGGCGACCCACGATTCATGTGCTCGAGGCCTACACGCGGGCGGCACTGCACTGTGTGAAACACAGGCCAGCCATTTAAGTCCCATCACACTGGTGGACGAAGGAGTAATAATAATCAACGAGTGCCCAGCCAAGGTCAGCACCGATAATGGCCCCGAAATAGTTACCAACGGTACGCACCTTGTTACATTCGAGCGGGTGGCTTACATCAATGGTACAAAATACTCCAACATACGGGAAGCCATAAGAAAAACTCCAGGCATGGCAGCATCCCCGCTACTGAACATCATCGGCCATAATCCCATGCTGAGCATGCCATTCCTCCAAAGGATTAACAATCAAAACCTGGAAGAAATCCAAGGCCTTAAGGAGGAAGTGAAATCGGCTGGTTCTACAGATATCTGGTTCGCGGTTGGCGTGGCAGCCAGTATCTTCATAAGCTGCTCCATTCTCCTCATGATGAACTTGAAGAGGAAACGAGACGCGCAGGAAATCCAGCAGGTCGTCGACAAGTTCCAGATGACCGAGGACGGTCATAGTCTTAAGGGGAGGGTAGTTAACACTATTAATGAGTAGAATATAAGTCGATAAAAATCTTGGGCGATTATTGAATCACCCTAATGTTTATATGCAGATACAGCATAAACGTCTTTAGGGGCGGTGGCCGAACCCGACTCCCGGTATGGTACGATATGCTGTTTTGCTAGGTCAGCACTTCGCTAGACGAGCGGTCGGTTTGCCGGCCGCGCTAAGTTAAAGTACAGTTAAGAGTTTTCAGTTTTGATTTGACATTCTACTAATAAAGAGCCAAAGCTCGTATATGCAAATTCTACTCCGACAACTTGTCGTAAAATCTTATCATTGGTAACTGACTGAGTCCCTAGGCCAGCGGTTAATGAAGGGCAGTCACCCTTCCAACCTAATCTCCCTAACTCTTCTTTGGGAAATCTTCAGCCAGCCGGCCAGCATCCAGCGGCGATCAGGTCGTCCATCTTCGTGGGACTATCCAAAGAATATCCAACGAATCTGCGTGGGACCACCCGAGGAGACAAGGGGATCTGCCGTTAAGACGGCATCTTAAATATAATTTATATGCACCTTTATTTTATCTGTAATAAATAAAATAATTTTTGGCTGCACTTTAGTATTTATTGGAAGATTTGTAAATTCGAGAACGAGGGGTAGGGGGCGACAGTGATTGCAAATAATATAAATATTCTCTTTTTTATTTTATCCACAGGCAGTACGTTTAGGTTAGCACATATATTTATAATTAAATTTTTAGAATTTTTATATATGTCGTTATTTATTTTTGCTCTACTATTTTTTCTACGTACGTATGCGCCAAGAATTGAAAGGAGGGTGCAATATTCCAGCCAAGAAGGATTTTAATTTGTCTTATCTCAACTTTCAATTTTTTGCACAAATACCTGGGGTTCTGCTTTCGGATCCTTTAATCCTGCGGCCACTTTCCTTTCACAATCGATGCAGGTGCAGGGCATGGGGACGACGAATCCTTCCAGTAGCAGCTATGTAGTTGATTGGAGAAGTTTTCTTCGCGACGCGGAGAATTCTTTAATTTGTATTTTAAATTCACTAACACAACCGTCGCGAGCAACTCTTTTTTTTTTTTGAATATATGTATGTTATATATTGTTTATATATGTTATGTGTCACTGTCACTATTTTTTGTTGCTTTTTTTTTTTTTATTTAATTATACTACAGTCCACCCGGGGACGCCAAAATGTTTATCGAGATTATTTTATCTCGTCGCGAAAACGAAAGGAGAAATAGGTGGCTGTAGAAATTAAATTAAATTGCGAAAAAAACGAACGAAAACGAAAATGCGTGCACTCTTCGACGTTATAAATTCGATTATATTCATATTAACAAAACCTTAAGCCTAGCTTATCTAGTGCGGCGAAGCGGGGCGAATTCATGGGAGAGCGCAAGTGAGAGCTTCACTTGCGCTCCCGCTCCGCCCTAAACGAACTTATACTAGACTTCATACAATTCCACTTAATTATCTACATCTAATTATACAACCAGCATCTGTCCGCTGAAGAGACTGGCAACTCAAAACAAGAAAAAACTGGGTTCAGCAAGCAACTGAATAGAACTTCGTTGGCTTGTTCTTCTACCAACGCCAAACCAGCTTGCAGTTATTGTAACGCTAACAACCATTTTTTGGCCCAGTGCAGTCCGTTCGCTCGCCTTGCTGTAATGCAAAGGTTTGAGTTTGTTAAGTCAGCCTCCCTATATTTGAATTGTCTGCGAAAAGGTCACACGGTAGCGAAGTGCAAAACGACCAGGTGTCAAATCTGTGCAAGATCGCACCATACCGATCTGCACCGATTTACAGTGACTGAAAAT
The DNA here is from genome assembly GCF_017639315.1 of Drosophila ananassae. Classification (NCBI taxonomy): domain Eukaryota; kingdom Metazoa; phylum Arthropoda; class Insecta; order Diptera; family Drosophilidae; genus Drosophila; species Drosophila ananassae. The sequence continues at coordinate 4,961,557 of NC_057932.1, read as the reverse complement.
AACTTAGCGTTACCACCACCCACTCAAAATCCTCCTCCAGCGTTAACGAATGATGGCCCTTCAACTTCACATGCTTTGCAGAAACGGTTTTAGAAAGGGTTTTGTTAGCAACGTAGAAAGGGTTTTGTTAGCAACGTCGATCGTAAGCGATGGAACAAAAAATGATGAGCACATATTGGCCCGAGCATTACTTGACTCAGGGTCACAAATGAATTTTATTACAGAAGATCTTGCTCAACGCTTACAGATCGGTAGGGAGGAATCGTGCATCAACTTGCTTAGAATTGGTCAATCTAATTCACAAGTAAAGAAAAAGATACACCCCGTGGTGAAGTCGAGAATCAATGGTAGTGAGTTTCCGTACAATTTTTGGGTTTTAAAAACCATTTCAGGCTATCACCCTGACCAGTCAGTGAACGTGAAAGATTGGACCCTTGGATTGGCAAAGAACTTGCCCTTAGCAGACCCGTATTTTTATAAACATCAGCGGATATATATGTTGATTGGAGCTGAGTCATTTTTCGAACTGTTGTCGGTTGGCCAAATAAAGCAAGGTCCAAGGTTGAGTGTATCCGCGAAAAATACGAGCTGCTAAAGTTATTGGGTCTGACTTTTACGTCGACGACATGTTAACGGGTGCTGGTTGCGTGGAGGGGCTAAAGACAATTAAGTGTGAAGTAACTCAGGTTCTTCAAAACGCTGGGTTTGAATTGAGTAAGTGGTTTTCAAACTTGCCTGAAGTTACTGCATCCGAGAGCACGGTTAAGCCAATAACACGTTCGGACTCTGAGCTGACAACAACATTAGGAATCGTATGGGTTCCTAAAGATGACGTGTTTAAATTCGAAATTGATATGTCAGTCATGGGTCAAAGGGCGACTAAGCGGAATATTCTTTCGGTGACATCAAAGCTTTTCTTAGGCTTATTGGCTTATTAAGCCCGATCCTTATTAAATCAAAGATCCTGTTGCAGAAACTTTGGCTTAATAAGCTAGATTGGGATGAGTCGATTCCACTGCACTTGGAAACCGCGTGGAACAAAATTCAGCTTGACTTGTCCCAGTTAGAAGATATCTCAATACCGAGATTTGTGATGAGTGAGCCAATGTTACCAATTGAAATTCATGCCTTCTCTGACGCATCGATGAGAGCCTATGGAGCCTGCGTCTATAAGTCTCATTGTTGACTGCAAAGTCGAAAGTAGCGCCGCTCAAGACAAAGACGCTCCCCCGTCTTGAGTTATGTGCCGCTCACCTTTTCGCGGACCTCTGTCGCAAAATAAAACCTCTTATCGAAGCACCGATCGAACGAAGTGTATATTGTTCAGATTCGGAAGTTTGTCTTCATTGGATTCGTTCCCATCCATCGTCGTTGTCAATGTTCATATCAAATAGACTTGCTGAGATTCAAGAGTGGTCAGAGGATAGGACGTGGCGGCATGTACCAACTAAACGGAACCCGCCACATATTGTGTCAAGAGGTGGAGACGTAAAGAAAACGATAGAATCAATCTGGTTCACAGGTCCATCGTTTTTAACGGAGCCGGAAGATAAGTGGCCAACAAGCCCCCGGTTGGATCCTTCACCAGAGATTTTGTAGATGGAAGCAAAAAAGAATGCGGTCGGACTAACTGCAATGGTCTCTACCTCATATTTGTTGGAAGTGATAGAAGGATTTTTCTCTTACTTAAAACTGCTGCGAGTGTTCGTTTACATGGTCCGCTTTATAAAGAAGTGTAAAAAATTAGTAGTTACTTCTGATAATGTACCTTCACCTGTCGAATATCAAGAAGCTTTTAATAAAATTGTCCAGATAGTCCAAGAGCACGAGTATCAAGAGGAAATTAAAAATATTCAAAAAAATCTTGTTGTTAGCCCAAGCCTACAGAAGCTAAGTCCGTTTGTCCATGAAACCTCTCAGGCTGGGCTTACCTTTTCGTTGTTGCGGGTCGGGGGGCGACTAGCTAATGCTCCTATTTCGTACGATGCCAAGTTTCCAGTATTGTTGACGAAGCGCTCTCAATTTGTTCAGAGCTACGTCCGATACTTGCACGAGTCGAATTTTCATGTGGGTCCACGAGCACTAGTGAGTCTCTTGCGACAGCGCGTTTGGATAGTAAACGCGCAGGAAGTCTGCAGTCAGATAGTGCGGTCATGCATACGCTGTTTTAAATGCAAGCCTCATCTGATGACTCAAATCATGGGAGATTTACCCTTAGATCGAGTTCGTGCTCTCCGCCCATTTTCCATATGTGGCGTGGATTTCTGTGGCCCTATTGAGACGACCTTGAAAATTCGTGGTAGGCCACCATACAAGTCCTACATTGCCCTGTTTGTTTGTTTTTCGTCTAAAGCAGTACATTTAGAAGTAGTTTCCGATTTGTCAACTGATTCCTTTCTATTGGCTTTTCAAAGGTTCGTTGGGCGCCGAGGATGTTGGCAGATCGTGCACTGCGACAACGCGACGAACTTCGTCGGAGCGAGTCGCCACTTCGCGGCACTGCGGCACCAGATCGAGAGCGAAGCGGACGAGCTGCGGCAATACGCATCAAAAAAAGGATACGCATCAAAAAAAGGATGCGTATTTGCGTTCATACCGCCGCGGGCTCCGAACATGGGCGGACTATGGGAGGCAGGTGTGAAGTCTGCAAAGCACCTACTCCTACGAGCGGTGGGCAGCGCAAAGTTGACCGCAGAGGAGCTGCAGACCGTCCTAGTTGGAGTCGAGGCCGTCCTGAACTGGAGGCCCCTGGGCGCCCTCAGTCAGGACCCAAGCGACGGCGAGGCGTTAACTCCCGGTCACCTGTTGACAGGCGGGCCGCTCATCGCCTCACCAGCACCGCGGACCCCGGACCAGCAGGGTCTGACGTGCTTGCGGCGATGGCGGCTTGTCTCGTCAATCAAGCAAATGGTTTGGCAGCGTTGGTCCCGGGAGTACGTCTTGGGCCTACAGGCGCGGTCGCAGTGGCAGCGGGAGCAGGAGGACGCCAGGAAGGGCGATCTGGTGCTGGTCGCCGAGAACAACCAGCCGCCCCAGCAGTGGATCACCGCCAGGGTCGTCGAGACTCACGCCGGCGCGGACGGAAGGGTCAGGGTCGCCGACGTCAGGACGAGTAGAGGAGCAGTATTTCGGAGAGCAGTCCACAAGCTGGCAAGGTTGCCAATAGTTGAAGCCTAAGGAAGGCCTTCAACGGGGCCGGTGTATAATTAGATGTAGATAATTAAGTGGAATTGTATGAAGTCTAGTATAAGTTAGTTTAGGGCGGAGCGGGAGCGCAAGTGAAGCTCTCACTTGCGCTCTCCCATGAATTCGCCCCGCTTCGCCGCACTAGATAAGCTAGGCTTAAGGTTTTGTTAATATGAATATAATCGAATTTATAACGTCGAAGAGTGCACGCATTTTCGTTTCGTTCGTTTTTTGCAATTTAATTCAATTCTACAGCCACCTTTGTTTCCTTTCGTTTTTCGCGACGAGATAAAATAATCTCAATAAACACTGGTATCTACGATTCCTCATAATACAGTGACTCTTCTCATTTTTGCTTGGTCACTGGATCTACTCTACTCAAAACTAAATGGATAATCATTAAGTTTGCAATTTTAGTATCATCTTCTATGGATAATAGTGATCCATAAATTGATAACACAGTGTCGATGAGACCCCTCAGCGACGACGCAGACGGCTGGGAAATTTTCGGAAGGCTGAACAGTTGACGTATTTGGTTCGCAAAGATGAGACATTCGTTATGATAAACTCTTTTTCAACACAAAGTGGGCGAAAAGACGCTTAGTGCGATGAACATCGTACATTTTTTGTAAATAAACAAGAAAAAAATCCAAAAAATTAAGCTATGAGTGAATTCGACACTCATATGGTGCTCCAACGTCAGCAAGACGTCCGTCGGCACTCTCTGCAACGAAACAACGCATACCACTCATTCGTGTCAACCCAAGACAACGCGACCGCAAACCCAACAAAAACTACCGAACCGCGATCAATAACTCCAAGCCCAAGTAATGAACTTAATCCAACATCGCTAGGCAGGGCGCGCTCTTGTTGGACAAAACCTCATACCCCTCCCTCATGCCAACCTGCTTAGCCACGGTCACCAGTACAGTGACGTCACTAGCAACTGCAACGGCTACTTCTATAACAACTACATTAGTATCGACTGCTCGCGCAATACCATACTGCAACAACGAAATCTGCTGTGCAAGCAAATAATGCAGTACCTTACACCAGCGCGCTCTCCTCTAAACAACGTTCGGCCGTACAGACTGGCCTGGATCGGTAAATACAAATAAAACGTAAGCTCAGCCCGCAGCACTCTAGGCTTGGTAATTCTGCCAAAATAACTCGCGGCACTTCAAAACAATCCACATCAGAGAAGCCCATAGAAGCAAACAGATTTGCTATTTTGGCAGATAAATCCGATGAAATACCCCCTGAACACATAAAGCCCAAACCGCCGCCGATTTACATTCGAGAGAAAAGTTCGAATGCTCTCGTAAGCTCAATACTAAATCTAATCGGACCAGACAATTTCCACATAATTCCACTAACAAAGGGAAATATTCACGAAACAAAAGTTCAGACTAATACGGAAAAAAATTGCAAAATTTTGTCGAAGTTATTAAACGACACAATAAAAACTTCTACACTTACCAATTAAAAAGAGGTAAAGGCCAGCAAGTAGTACTTAAGTGGGCAGGATGGTTTGAGACTTCAAAAAAATTTTTTTTTCAGAAATTTTTTATATAATAGAACAATATCTTAGGAATATCCTGTGACAGTTTCATGTCGATCGGACTAAAACTTGCTGAGATATCGATTTTCTAGTTTATTTCTCTCCATATACTTTCCATTGCTTTTAAAACTTTAGACGCGATTTCTTAAAAACAACTTTTTCAAGTCGGTGCGTATCGTAACTCAAAAAGTACCGCTCGGATCTAAATAAAATTTTGCACACATCTTAAATACAATAAATACTTGCGGATGAACGATCGCTTTTTTTAAAAAAAATTTTTTTTTACCATTTTTACGGGCAATAATGGGCGGATTTTTATGTAAAAATGGTACCTCCGACTTTACAACCGCGCCAAAAATTCAAAATCGAATATTTTTCAAAATGGTTTCGTTCATCCGCACAAGAAACTAATATTTTAAGTAAATCAATTCAATTTTTTTATTTCCGATAACACTGTAAGGCCAGACTTTACGCACCGCAAGAGACCAATTTTTGGAAGCGACTCCGGCCGACTGCCCGTCACGGGATAAATTATAATTATTTCTTAAAAATAAAAATTCCTAGATACTCTCCAAATATAGCCATTAATCGTGTAAAAAAATGGAATTGAAATATTTACTCAGACATAAAAAAAAAAATCGCAAAAATCTGCCATTTTTCAGCCTCTGAAACCATCCTGCCCCCTTAAAGGTATTGAACCGGAAGTAACACCAGCCGAAGTTACAGGCGCACTAAAGGAAAAAGGTTTTAATGTTAAAAATGTTACTAACATTTTGAATAGAGAAAGAAAGCCTCAACCTCTGTTCAAGGTAGAACTTGAACCCGAAACCAAATCCAAGCCTCTGAAAAAAATGAAGTGCATCCAATTTTTACTCTCCAGTTCCGCAGAATAACCGTAGAAGAGCCGCATAAGAAAAATGGGCCGATGCAGTGTTAATAATTGTCAGGAATACGGCCACACAAGGACTTACTGCACGCTCCGTCCAGTATGCGTTGTTTGTGGAGAACTTAATGACTCCCACAAATGCCCAAAAAACAAAGAGGATCCCAGCAGCAAAAAGTGTGGAAACTGTGGAGGCAACCATACGGCTAACTACAGGGGCTGTCCAGTCCACAAGGAACTGAAAAGTCGTACACACCAAAGAGTGACCACTGCTCGCTCACAAATTACACCTATGAAATCAACGCGTGATGTCTTCTTCCCTACAGCCGTGAAACCTTCAGTTTATAATGAGTTCACCGACAAACCCGAAAGCTTTGCAGCTGCTCTAAAAATGGGCCTGAAATGCACCGCCCCCACCAAGCCACGATCATCAGTTTCCCCTCACCAACCAGGAGAACAGTGTACGAACACATTTGAAGCAATGATATGTAATCTTCAACAAAGTATGATGGATTTTATGTCATTCAAGCAGACAACTATACAAGATCTTGTGCGAAACCAAAACGTTTTGATTGAGCTGCTTGTTGCTCAAAACCAAACAAAGTAATCAATGGCTCCACTTCGTATATCACTGTGGAACGCCAACGGCGTCTCACAGCGCAAACTTGGGTTAACTCAATTCCTTAATAACAACCATATCGATGTTATGTTACTCGCAGAAACTCATCTTACAAATAAATACAATTTCCGAAATCGAGACTACTTCTTCTACAACACGAATCACCCAGACGGGAAAGCACACGGAGGCACCGGGATTCTGATTAGAAAACGCATTAAGCACTGCTTCCACAATAGTTTCGGCACTAACTACATGCAAGCTACATCTATAGAGGTACAGATGGACCACCGTTCCCTAAAGATTGTCGCCGTATACTGTCCTCCTCGGTTAACAATATCCGAATCCCAATTCATGGACTACTTCAACTCTCTGAGCGAACAATTTATAGCAGCAGGAGACTTTAATGCCAAGCATATGCACTGGGGATCTCGACTGGTGACTCCAAAGGGAAGGCAGTTGTACAACGCAATAATAAAACCAAGCAACAAGCTAGACTGTGTGTCACCTGGGACACCTACATATTGGCCAACAGATCCCAGAAAATTGCCAGACTTGATAGACTTTAAGCAACTTATCCACAAACGCCCTTAAATCCGTCTTGGTCGCAGCAGCTCGCATGTCAACCCCACAAACGCAAGAAACCTCGTACAATCATAGATACACGAACGTTGAAATAGAAAAGCTTGTTCAAGCAAAGCGACGCTCACGGCGAGACTGGCAATCCAATAGATCACCTTCTGCAAAACAAAGGTTTAAAGATGCTACACGAAGACTCAAAGCTGCACTCCGTCAAGAAGAAGAAAGGTCCCAAAAACATTTCATAGAGCAGTTATCCCCAACGAGCTCCAAGTTTCCACTTTGGAGAGCACACTCATCACTCAGCGCACCAATAGAACCTGCAATACCAATTAGGACATCCACAGGCAACTGGGCGCGCAGCGACGGAGAAAGAGCCGAGAGATTTGCAGAACATCTTCAAAATGTATTTCAGCCCAACACAGCATCAAACGGGATCTCACTGTCAGCAACATCAGATATCGACACATCTACGTATGATCCAATTGTATTCAGACCACACGAGTTGCTCAAAATCATAAATGAACAACTCAACCCAAAAAAATCCACAGGATGCGACCTTATATCACCAAAAATGATTATCGAACTTCCTCTCTGCGCAGTTCGAGCTATTTGCCAACTCTTCAATGCAATAACGAAACATGGATACTTCCCAGAGAGATGGAAAAAGTCGATCATCATAATGATACCAAAACCCGGCAAAGACCGCATAATTGCTTTATCATATAGACCAATTAGTTTACTAACGTGTCTATCAAAACTCTTCGAAAAATGCCTCTTGGCACATATTACCCCACATCTCAGAACACACAACAAAATCCCGACTCATAAATTCGGTTTTCAAGAAAAACATGGAACCATCGAGCAAGTCAACCGCATAACTTCTGAAATCAGAAATGCATTCGAACAAAGGGAGTACTGCACTGCGATATTTCTGGAGTATGGCACAAGGTTTAATGCACAAAATAACAGAAATGCTCCCAACCAACACTCATAAACTTCTGAAGTCATACCTTTACAACAGGAAAATCTCAGTAAGATATAATGCTGCCATGTCCGATGATTACATCATCAGTGCCGGAGTTCCTCAAGGCAGCGTGTTAGGACCAACACTCTACCTTATCTACACTGCGGACATCCCAACGAGCATGCAACTCACCACATCCACTTTTGCTGATGACACAGCGATCCTAAGCCAATCGAGATGCCCCAAGCAAGCAACGGAGCAACTTGCTAAACACCTGGTGGCAGTGGAGAAATGGCTATCCGACTGGCGAATCAAAGTTAACGAACAAAAATGCAAACACGTAACGTTCACACTTAACAGGCAAGACGGCCCCCCCTTATTTTAAAGAACACAGTGGTTCCGGTAGCAATTGAAGTGACATATCTTGGCGTACACCTCGATAGACTTGGCGCAGCTACATTGAAGCCAAAAGAACTCATTTAAAGCTCAAAGCCAGCAACCTCCTCTGGCTTATCAATAGCCGCTCGCCCCTTAGTCTGGACTATAAAGTACTCCTATACCTATAGCTATACTCCTCCTATAGAATGCCAGTAACAGCAGTGTGGACATAATGCAAAGAACACAGTCAAAAATTCTCAGAACCATCACCGGGGCACCGTGGTACGTTCGGAATGCAAACATTCACAGGGACCTTGATATACCTCTCGTCAGAGAAGAGCACAAATTACAACAAAGTACTACAACAGGCTATCAGTACATCCAAATCATCTAGCGAGAGCCCTCACGCGAATTTCTAGCAGTTCTCGCCTACACCGCAACGACCTTCCAATCCAGCGCTAATTATTAGGACTATGTAGTCTCTATTCAGTTAAATTAAACTGTTAGTTAACGTATTATTTTAAGATTTGCAACCTTATTGTTAGACTCATAAAGAGAAGATCCAATAAATAAAATCAAGCTTAAAAAAATCAAGCTAAAATCAAGCTTTGCTTATCAAAGCTTTTTGAGACTTCTACTGCTCCGTATCATGCCTCATATGACTTCGAATAATATAATCCCTAGAGCAGGTGAACCGTATCACATCTGAAATTCGAACCGCCTATGAACAGCGAGAATAATGTTCTGCTATATTTCTGGACATATCCCAGGCATTTGACCGAGTCTGGCTGCAAGGACTTATGTATAAAATAAAACTATTACTCCCACAAAACTGTCATGAGCTGCTCAAAACATACCTGCTTAATCGAGTGTTCACTGTAAAACAAAAAAATTTTACAACAGAAGAGTTCGAAATTAAGGCGGGCGTACCCCAAGGAAGCGTCCTCGGCCCCACCCTATATCTTATATATACAGCAGATATCCCAATAGACCAGCGTCTAACTATGTAATTCTAAATATAAATATAATTACTAGCTGTCCCGGCAGACTTCGTACTGCCAGCTGTTGTTTTTTTTTTGTTGCGTTCAGAATCTTCTTTTGTGACAAAACTTAAAAGTTTTCAAACTTAAAAAAATTATCTGATACAGTAAGAACTGAAGATAGCTAAAATTAAGTTTCGCGGAGCTATCATTTTAATCATTTTCAATCCCAAAAATTAAAGAGTACCCTCTTATTTTATTCAACTTCATTTATTGAATAAAACCATAAAGTTTTATAATTATTTTCGATACATCATGTTGCTTACTTATAAAGAGTTTTCCTGAAATACTGGCTATTTATAAAATTTAAATTTGATATTCACAGACACACACTGTTAAAATACAGTGTGTTAATTAATTAAAAGCTTTCTCATAAACTATATTTTTTGTTTTATTTTGTGGTGCGTAAATAAACAAAGAAGACGGTTTTCCGACGCCCGAACACGCGACGTCTAATTGTCCATGCGCGAAATAGGGAAACTCCAAGTTGATTTCACAAACTTCTAACGATTGTCCTTCCGATTTATTTATAGTCATCGCAAAATCCAGACGTACTGGAAATTGTAAGCGTTTAAAATCGAATGGTGTGTCCGTTGGAATCATTGGTATCCGCGGGATCAAGACATCCTCTCCTTTGTATTTTCCTTTTATGATTGTTGTCTCAATGACGTTATTCATCAGTCTTTTCACAGCCAGTCTTCCAGTATTATGGCTATCAGATGGCATCCGATCCAATGCTATTTTGATCATGTTTACTAAATTTTTATTCTGATGAAGAAACATTTGTAATTGTTGGACAATGGTTCTCTTTACTGTTGGTTTGTGAGCACAACGAATATTAATTTCCGCATCTGAATTGCCCATAAAATAAATTTGTAAAAATTGATGATCTGCATCAGGTAGTGGTATCAGAGTTCCCAGTAAGTGATAAAATTGTCCTTGTATCTGTGATTTTTCAAAATTTGGCCATTAATTATTTCCTATATATATATTTGAATACAAACTTGAATATTTTTATATAATACCTTAAAAGTGGGCATGAAATTGGCTTGTATAATATGTGTAGCACCAAATGATGGCATCTGAACACAGTTGTTATATTTCTGAATGTTGGTCAAGAAGTGCTTCGAATCATTTCCAATCCCAGAAAATAAGGAGCGTAAAGGATCTGGTGGTGAGACCAATTGTGGCAATTTTACTTTGCCTTCAGCGCAACATAATCCAGTAGATTTACCAGTGTACTTTAACGCCTTACAATATTTACAAATTGTTTTCATATCCCCAATTTTTACTGATTTGTCGGCACAATAATCAATTGCCGGATCATAGTGGAATGCAGCTCGTTCAAGAATCACAGGAGCACTGCGTCTGCGGATTCGCTTAGTTTCATTATGTCTAGCTTGCTGTTGATGTGTTTAATGTGCACGAACTCGTTGCATTCTAAGCCTATCTCCTACATTGCCACTCACTAAAGAACGCAATTCTGACATAGCAATACGACTATTTTCTTGATCTGTGCGGTTAGCACTTGAGGTAGCTCTTCGCACATTTAATTGACTACGACGACCTAAGTCAGGCCGTCTTCTCCTCGGCATCGTAAATTGTAATTAATCAAAGTGAGAAAATTTCCCGCAAAATTTGAGAAGTGAGAAAATTTCAAATTAACATTTTTTCCAATTTTTTTCACAATTTTTCAGTAAACACAATATCGGTTTGTCACATAAAATTAACTGAGCAGAGAACAATGAGTAGCTGTCAAACAATGTATCACGTACCGGCGCACAGTGGTTGATTCCATAGGCCAAAAATAAAAAAACGAAAGTCCGAAATTTTTCATTTTTTGTCTTTAAATTATTTCTTAACAGATCAATAAAACAAACGGTATTTTCATTTTCGTTCTGTCCCTTTCCCTCGCTGTACGAATAGCGGGAGAAGAGAGACAAACAAAACTCGTGGTCGTTGCAGTGAACGCAGCTTAAAAATTAGCTCCTTCGAAAAAATTTAATTAAAATAGTAAATCGTGGTCAATCATAATCAAATAAAATGAATTATGAAAATAAAGGCATGTACTATAAAACGGAGTAATTTTTATGTCAATATGTGTCGTGTTATTGTGTACATAGAATTAAGATAATGAAAAAGTTGTGTTACCCATCTCTCCCTTTAATGAAACTTATTTATTAATAATAGTGAATGTTTTCTTAGTCTATGTTCTAAATTTGAGCTGCAACTTTTTGCAACATTCTGACTTATTCCATTTTTTGTGTTCGAGCAAATTTTGTGTTTTGCTGTTTTCGTGCGTAGTTTGTCTTTGGTTGTGTTCGTCTTATTCGTTTGTGCTTTGAAATCTTAATTGCGCAATTGTGATTTTTTAATTTAATTAACTTTGTTTTTATATATAGGCAATTCATATCAGTGCAAAATATCAAGTTAAATATTTTTAAGATGTGGTGCTCAGTAATAGGTTCATTTCCTGATAAAGCTAAAAAAGTATATGACGACCTACAACATAGATTTCAATCTGATGGTTACGAAATTATTGAAAATATTTCTAAGAAAGTACTTGATTACTTATTCAAAAAGTTTGCTGATATGTGGAATAAATCCTATAGAAATAAAGTAAAAGTTATTCAAGTAAATTCTGATTGGTTAGCAAAATTTGAATATACATGTTTAAGTCAATCCAGAAAATCATCTGATCGAGGACGTCCAAAATTAAGTCTAGCAGTGTGCTCAGAAAGAACGAAGAGGCGAAGAATAGCAGAAATATCAGAGGTCAATCAGTCCGCTGCCGAATCCTTCGATATTTCCAGCAAAGGAATGTGAAGTAGTAGCTCTTATAACTGAAGCTAATTTGACAAAACAGCAATATGAACACACCAAAAGCTTTGTTAACAGTAAAATAGAGGCAAACTTTTTTTCCTGTTACAATAATATTTTAAAGGAAAAACAGGAAAGCTATCCAGAACTAATAAGTGTTACAGAATCTGGCATAGAAGTTTCGGTACAAAGCTTATTGGACCACACTGCGTCTCGCATTTTAAAGTTCCAAAGCGATGTAACAGATAAACTTGATGAGTCTCATAATTACCTCACTTTAATAGGGAAATGGGGCTTCGATGGCAGCTCTGGACACAGCGAATATAAGCAAAAATTTGAAAATAATAATTTGGAAGACAGTTGCTTATTTGTGACATCATATGTTCCTCTTTAACTATTTGTAAAATCTGATAATGATAAGGAACAGAAAATTATTTGGAAAAACCCACGACCATCGTCTACCCGTTATTGCCGCCCGATTCGCATTCAATTTCAAAAGGAATCAGTAAATTTAATTAAAAATGAAGAAGAGTATTTAAAAAAAAAAATTCAACAACTAACCCCCACCGAATTTAAAACGGCTACCAACCGGAAATTCTGTGTTGATCATATCCTTCAACTCACAATGGTGGATGGCAAAGTGTGCAATGCCTTAAGTGAAACATCATCTTCAAAGTGCTACATATGCCAAGCTAGACCTACGGAAATGAACGACATTGACAAATGCCTACAAAAAAAAGTCAGAACAGATCGGTATGAATTTGGATTGTCTCCATTACATGCGTATATTCGTTTCTTTGAATATTTTCTTCACGTATCATATAAACTTGAAATCCGTCAATGGCAAATAAGAGGGGAAGAAAATAAAGAACTGTTTCAGAGAAGGAAACAAAATATTCAGTCCGAATTTCGTGAAAAAATGGGTCTTATTGTCGACAAACCAAGAACAGGTGGCAGTGGAAATTCAAATGACGGCAACACTGCAAGAACATTTTTTAATAATCCTCATTTATCGGCTGAAATAACAGGCATTGAACAACATTTAATTGAAAAATGTGCAACAGTACTGCAAGCCTTGTCGTCTGGATATAAAATCAATGTGGAAAAATTTCGAAAACTAGCACTAGATACTGCAAGGGAACTAACAACAAAGTATTCCTGGTATTATTTGTCTTCTTCAGTGCATAAAATACTTATTCATGCCCCAGATGTTATTCAATATGCATTAGTATCCATTGGAGAGCTCTCAGAAGAAACTGCGGAGTCGAGGAACAAAGACGTTAAGAAGTATCGACTCAATCATACACGTAAAACATCACGTATTGCCACTAATAAGGACCTTATAAATCGGTTGTTTTTAACTTAAGATCCTTTCATAACCGGGCAACGAAAGTTACCCTCCAAATGTAAAACGATTCTTTCGAAAAGTGTTTTTGATTTGTTAGAAAAATTTTATTGTTTATTTTATTTTGTATATTGGTAATAAAATGAAATTAAAACATATTTAATAAATAAGGAGTTTTCGAGCCTGAAAGTATGCAATTGAATTAAAGCTTTAAAATGTTATTTTGTATTTTTTTATGTCCTTAACGAATTGTTTTTGCCTTTGCTTAATAATGTTTTTCATAATATTGAGTCTTTAAAGCAGCACACAAATTTTGAGCTCCATATTCCAACTGGAACTATTTTTGGCCGCCTTCGCCATACATAATCAACCACTGTGCGGCGCCTACTATTATTGTAGAAGAAAGAGAAATTAAAAATTTTGTCTAAAAAATAAAAATAAAAATTTAGGGGTAGTCCCTAACATTTAGGGGGATGAAAAATAGATGTTGGCCGATTCTCATAGATACCGGATAAGCACAAAAAATTTCATCAAAATCGGTCAAGCCGTTTCGGAGGAGTATGGCAACGAAAACTGTGACACGAGAATTTTATATATTAGATATGTGTATAAAATTAAATAAATTTTAATTTTAATTTTGGTACAAACAACGAAAACAATAATAATTAATTAATTTACTAAATTACTTTTATTTAAATGTTTATTTTAAAGTAATTCTGTGGATTGTAATTTTTTATTTTTTATAATAAGAAATAAAATAATTAATTTTCAACCAACGAAAACAATAATTAAATAATTAATTGATAGTCAAATAAAATATAGTCGAGGCACTGAGAATTTAAATATATGTTCGCCAGTGATACCGAAAACAATATTCCGAACCAAATTGAAGGGTATCGCGTCACTTGGCGTTCCGTTGAACAAAGTGCGCCAAAAGGCTGCACTTTAACTATTTTATTGGCAAATATTAACAATATCGAAAACGAGGGGTAGGGGGCGACAGTGATTTTGGAATAATTTATGCGTCTTTATTTTTGTCCACAGGCAATTGTTCATATGTATTGGCAATATTTAATAAAATTTATATATAACTTTATTATTCACTTTAGCTCTACTATTTTTAAAGTACGTATGCGCCAAGAATTGAAAGGAGGGTGCAATATTCCAGCACAAGACGAATTTTATTTTGTCTTTTCTCTTTAAATTGTTTTTTGTTTATCGTTTTTAAATGTTAACAACACTACCGTCGCTAGCAACTTTTTATTTTCGTTTTTTTTTTTTTAATGTATTCTTTGTGTCACTGTCACTTGTTGCTTTTGTTTATAAATTATAGTAAACCAAGTCCACCCGGGCGCGCCAAAATGTTTATTGAGATTAGTTTACCTCACACTTTCGAAAAAACTAAAGGTGGCTGTTTACTATAATTTTTAACAACGACGAAAAATAACACACAAGCGTTCGACTCAACGTTATAATTCGCTATATTTTTACCAAAAGAACTTAAGCCTAGCTTATCTATTGTGGCGAAGCGGGGCGAATTCACGGACCGCCCTATGCTAACTTATACTAGACTTCAATAAAATTCAAAACTTAATCTTCTACAATAATTCTACACATAGGTTACTGAAGACGTTAAATGATGACGCTCGTGAGACGATGAAGTCGTTGTGGACTTACCCCAGTAATGTGAATGCAGTGATGGAGGAGCTGCGTTTCAGATATGGCCGACCGGAGCAAGCCAGTTCAACAGCATTCGAGATGTGCCCGCAGTTATGGAACACAATTTGGGAAAACTCGTTGCATTCGCCACGCATGACCTTGTGACCAAGCTCCCGATAAGTAAACGAGTGGAGTGGGCAAGGTATGCTCAGCCCTTTCCGACTATTGTGGACTTTAGTTCGTGGCTGACGGACTTAGCGAATGTGGTCTGCATGGAGGCGGACATCGATGGAAAAGATCCAAGGCGTCGATTGCTTCATGCTAGCATCGACCCAATAAGTGAAGTGCTTGGACCTGGACAACGTGCAGTTTGGGACTGCCAACGATTCATTAGAGTTATACCTACAGAGAGTTGGAGGCTCGCCAGAAGACATCGCTTATTTTTTATGTGTTTGCGAAGCGGGCATGTGATTGGATCCTGTGTAAGGAGAGTGCCCCGCTACTAGATGCAGGTGGAAGCAGCACCGTCTTCCGCATGAAGCAAGCAATGAAGGCTTCAGGAGACCGCCACAGCGAGGCGGCAATTGGAGAAGCTATAACCGGATTCGACAGGCAGTTGGACCGAGGGAAGGTGTCCGAGTGAATGAAGAAACATCGTCATCCGTGGATGCTCCGGCGACGCCGGAAAGGAATTTGAGCTGTGTCTACGAGGACCGAGAACGACTACTGTTCCGTGTATTGCCGGTGACGCTATACGGAGTTGGAAAGCAGGTGGATACGTACGCGCTCCTGGATGAACGTTCTTCTGTGACAATGATCGACAACGAGCTGGTTACAGAGCTAGGCGTACAAGGAGTACGTCGTCTGTTGAATGTTCAATGGTTCGGAGGTAGGGCTACAAGAGGACGACGAGATAGGCCATCACCAAGGTCTTGCCTGCTAGCCACGTCGTTGGATGATAACGTGGAACGGATGGTCGAGGACTACTTCGAGATCGAGAACTTTGGTGTGAAGGCGGCTCCAGCCGACGCAGCCAGCGACGACGTGAGGGCTCAGCAGATCTTGGAGGATACTACGTTGCGAGGTGGCCGCCGATACCAGACGCGATTAATGTGGAAGAAGGATAACATTGTGCTGCCACGTAGTTATGTTATGGCGAACAATAGGTTGATCAATATAGAACAGAAATAAAGCGCCCCCCCCCCCCCCCCCCCCCAAAGATGGGGATGACCAACGGGACCCCGACGTTGATGAGATTTGCATGATGACATGTGAAGACTGAGAATGCCAAGATTCGTATTCGGATTCTCGAGCAGTCAAGGCCATCGTGTCCGATGGAAAGAGAATTGCCACGAAAAGGGAATTCTTGAGTATGGTCATGTCGACGTTTGACCCCTTGGGATTTCTGTGTTGCCTGGTGATAACAGCGAAGTTATTGAGGCGAGAGGTCTGGAGAAGGAGGATCCCATGGGATGAGCTACTACTGCGAGTCAGTCGGCATTCGCGGCAGTGATCTACTGGAGGATCAGTGAGTGAGGGTCGTATGCGCAAAGACGAACTGTGCTCCGATGCGAACGATGACAATTCCACGCCGCCGACGATGCGAGTGCAGAAGATGAAGAGGAGACGCAGAATGAGTTAGATCTCGTTTGGGCAAGTGACACGTTTATATCGTTACAGAGATTCTCAAGCTACAGGCGACTGTTAAGGACTACGGCCTGGGTCCTAAAGTTCACGCGTCGTACGTGAGTAAATGATATGTGGACTGGCGCCATACCTAGATGGCAATGGAGTCCTGCGAGTGTACGGCGGGATTGATGCGGCGCCATGTATACCGTACAGCGCTAAGAGGCCAGTGATCCTTTCACACCGGCACAGGCTCACAAAGATGATTGTGCGCGATGCCCACGTGAGGATGAACCATTAAAACGTGGATGCTACGATGACGGAGATCCGGACCAGGTTCTAGATTACGAAACAGTGGAGAGTGCTTCGCAGTGTGATCTCGGCATGCAGCCCTGCAAGATGATCGTCTGGAGGCCAGTGGCTGACCGTTTAAGAGCACGAGCCGCGACTACTTTGGACCACTGCTAGTGACCGTAGCTCGTCCCCAGGAGAATCGTTGGGTGACCTTGTTTTCGTGCCTGATGACCAGGGCGAGTCATTTGAAACTTGCGCAAGAACTTCGTTGGAGCGGACAGGGAGGCCAAGAGACTTGCGGAGATCTTCGAACCTAAGAGGATCCAGTCGGAACTGTCAAGTAAGGGCATTGAATGGATCTTTAATTGCCCAGCGAACCCGTCAGAGGGCGGAGTCTGGGAGCAAAAGGTACAGTGCGTTGAGAGTGTGCTGCGTCACACAGTGAAGGAGGTGGCGCCAAAAGAGCACGTCTTGGAGAGTTTCCTAATAGAGGCGGAAAATATTGTTAGTTCGCGTCCGCTCACCCATTTGCCAGTGAGTGCGGACCAGAAAGCCTCTCTTACGCCAAATGAACTGCTCAAGGGAGCAGCTTGCTCGCCGGATACCCCGGCCTGGATGGCGACCTTGTTAAGGAAGGAGCTACGCAGAAGCAGTGGCGCATAGCAAGGATGTTGAGGAATCGTTTCTGGAAGAGATGGGTCTTGGAGTTTATTGCGCGTTTAAGGAAACGACGCAAGCGGTTGTACGGACTTGGAGAACAACCATAGGTTACTGAAGGCGTTAAATTTGGGAAAACTCGTTGCATTCGCCACGCATGAGAGTAACCTCAAGGCCTTCTTGCAGTCGGCGAAGGCAGAGCAGCATCTTGATCCTAGACCTTGATCCTACCCTCCTGGAAGGCCTTGTGACCAAGCTCCCGATAAGTAAGCGAGTGGAGTGGGCAAGGTATACTGCAGGTATTCAGCCCTTTCCGACTATTGTGGACTTTAGTTCGTGGCTGACGGACTTAGCGAATGTGGTCTGCATGGAGGCGGACATCGATGGAAAAGATCCAAGGCGTCGATTGCTTCATACTAGCATCGACCCAAGGTTGCCCAATATGTGAAGGGCTTGGACCTGGACAACATGCAATTTGGGACTGCCAACGATTTATTAGAGTTATACCTACAGAGAGATGGAGGCTCGCCAGAAGACATCGCTTATTTTTTATGTGTTTGCGAAGCGGGCATGTGACTGGATCCTGTGTAAGGAGAGTGCCCCGCTACTAGATGCAGGTGGAAGCAGCACCGTCTTCCGCATGAAGCAAGCAATGAAGGCTTCAGGAGACCGCCACAGCGAGGCGGCAATTGGAGAAGCTATAACCGGATTCGACAGGCAGTTGGACCGAGGGAAGGTGTCCGAGTGAATGAAGAAACATCGTCATCCGTGGATGCTCCGGCGACGCCGGAAAGGAATTTGAGCTGTGTCTACGAGGACCGAGAACGACTACTGTTCCGTGTATTGCCGGTGACGCTATACGGAGTTGGGAAGCAGGTGGATACGTACACGCTCCTGGATGAAGGTTCTTCTGTGACAATGGTCGACAACGAGCTGGTTACAGAGCTAGGCGTACAAGGAGTACGTCGTCTGTTGAATGTTCAATGGTTCGGAGGTAGGGCTACAAGAGAGCCTATTAACGTGGTACATCTACAGATTAGTGGAGCAGGAAAGTACTCCCGACATGTCCTGAGAAACGTGTATGCCGTTTCGAATTTGAGTTTGCCGATGCAGAGCCTGCACAGACGAGATGTCAAGAGCGTGAACAAGGACGCTCGATTACCGATGAAGCCCTACGAGAATGCAGTATTGCCATTGAGAACGAGACGGTTTGCCAGAGAGGGACCGTACGCGGTCGCAACCGAATTAGGATGGGTTGTTTTTGGGCCCGTAGAAGGACGACGAGATAGGCCATCACCAAGTTCTTGACTGCTAGCCACGTCGTTGGATGATAACGTGGAACGGATGGTCGAGGACTACTTCGAGATCGAGAACTTTGGTGTGAAGGCGGCTCCAGCCGTCGCAACCAGCGACGACGTGAGGGCTCAGCAGATCTTGGAGGATACTACGTTGCGAGGTGGCCGCCGATACCAGACGCGATTAATGTGGAAGAAGGATAACATTGTGCTGCCACGTAGTTATGTTATGGCGAACAATAGGTTGATCAATATAGAAAAGAAATAAAGCGAGACGGGCAGTTCGCCCAGGAAAATTCAAGAATTATGTCGTCAAGGGATACCCTAGGCGCTTGGAACGACAGGAGATCGCTATGCGAAGCGATAAGACATGGTACTTGCCACATTTTGGAGTGAGGAATCCCAACAAGCCGGGGAAGATATGATTGGTATTTCATGCATCGGCACGAGTTTGAGAAGTGTTGTTAAACTCTGCGCTGAGCAAGGGGCCGCAACACTTTATGCCCTTGGCATCTATTCTCTTCCATTTCAGGGAAGATGCTGTCGGAGTCTGCAGTGACATCAAGGAGATGTTTCACCAGGTGCTGATCTGACCCGAAAATATATGTGCGCAACGGTTTCTGTGGAGAGATGGGGATAACCAACGGGACCCCGACGTTGATGAGATTTGCATGATGACGTTTGCAACTGCATGCTCACCGAGCGCGGCGCATCTTGTGAAGACTGAGAATGCCAAGAGATTCTTGGATTCGGATTCTCGAGCAGTCAAGGCCATCGTGTCCGATGGAAAGATAATTGCCACGAAAAGGGAATTCTTGAGTATGGTCATGTCGACGTTTGACCCCTTGGGATTTCTGTGTTGCCTGGAGATAACAGCGAAGTTATTGATGCGAGAGGTCTGGAGAAGATCTGGAAGATCCCATGGGATGAGCTACTACTACGAGTCAGTCGGCATTCGCGGCAGTGATCTACTAGAGCATCACGTATGAGGATTGTGTCGTACTAGTGAGGTTCGTGTGCGCAATCCTCTTTAAAGACTAGCACAAACTATTAGCTGAATTGGTCATAGAGAAAACACATTCAATAAATACAACCGGAAAAAAAATTTAGCAAACAAAGAGTTTTCTAAGTACTTAGCAAGACTTGTTCTTTGAAACAAGATCAAATCATCTTTGAAAAAAAAAAGCAAGAGTTAGAAACATGTATGACTACATAGGTTGGGAGGCAATATGAAAGCGTTGAACAGCACACATTGCTGAAAGACTAGATCTGAACAAATTTGAATATCAGTTGTATTAGTGCGAAATCAGTTGGGCGCAAGTTTATAACCGCACTCCGCGGTTGGTTTAATTAAGTTCCATTAAAGTTCAATTTTTTATAAAACAACTTAAGTTGGCTGCAAACATTTTTACGTCATAGAGCGGGTAAACTTGGGTATAAACAAAGCGTATAGCCCTTGCATAGGTTGTAGCCAAGACCTATTAACCTATATTCACACTTAGTAATCAGATCTAATTAATGTTCATTAGCATGTCGCAATAAGCAATGATGTGCCCCACTAAACTATTGGCACATTTAGTAATAATTAGCAATAAGCATGAATCAATATCCAACCTAATAACCTAACTTTAGTAGACAGCGCCAACAGCAGAAATCAGCATTATCAGCGGGAAGAATGACCGACTGACCGAAGCAAGTAAAGCCAGCTAGCAAAGCCGAAATGCATAAACAAGAAATCTGAGTCAGCAGACTTAGAGGTGGGTGACATTGGCATTTACATTGGGGGATCACGTCCATAACATTGACTGAACTTAATTATGTATATTTTAGCTTCTTATATAAGAATTGTTCTTCTGAAATAAAGATTTTTGCAAATACAGAGTAAATCGGTTCGTTACTCAGTGTCAAGGTGCGGAACTTAAAACCAACCTACTTCGAATATTGTATTGTGTAAAACGGACCACAAGTAGGAATCTCTTAAAACTATCTACTTCGAGTGGCTCCTGTGTAAACCGACCACAAGTAGAAGTTTTGTCATCTACCCTACTTCGAGTTTTGCTCCCGTGAAACGGGCCAAAAGTAGGACCGGCCGATACGCAATCAGCCGAAACCCCTTACCATCTGAACTTGAGGAGAACCAATCCAGGACTTCAAGTATCTCATATCAACTTCAGCCTGATCACAGCAAGTGCCTGGTCAATCCGATCAGTCCCTTGCAGAACCCAGGTACATTTAGTCACAACTTGTATTCGTTCTTTGACTACGACTCCGGGACCTACCGTTATGCCCGCGAGTTCAAGTTCAACGTAGTGGCCGCACAACGACCTACAGACGAGGTAAATATAATTTCTGTCAAAAGTGTGCAGCGCAGTGAATGAGAAACCTCTGACCCTATTAAGTATATATATTCTTGATCAGGATAAACTCCTAAGTCGATATAAGCATGTCCGCCCGTCCGTCTAATAAAAATATTTTTCTTAAAACTTCTTATTCAAAATGTATTTACGAAATACTGCTTTTACAGCATTTCACTAGTCTAGTTTGGTGTCTGTCTCTTTGATTCATTGAGCAACAATTTTTAAGAAATTTGAAATGTTTGTTCTTGAAATGTAAGCAATTTTGCAATTTATTTTCGGCACGAGCAAGCCATAACAAAAAGGGAAAGCTATCGTCGGGCAGAGACGAAGCTTATATACCCCTGCAATTAAGTAGCATATAGATATTATTAGATATGTCGGAGATAAGATAGATTTAATTCAAATAATATTTACTGAGTAATTATAAGTTAAGTGTATGGTCCAAAAGGAAATAAATGAGCATTGAAAATGAAGAGAGAGAAGCTTATTAGAATAAGAGCGCGGTAGGGAAAGAGAGTAAAGCCCTGCTGAGCGTGGCGCAATGATGGAAGGAAGGAAGTGGAAAGGGAAGGCAATCGAGAACAGCCATCGGAAGTGAAAGGTCATAAGGAGGAATATCATTGCGACTCGCTGCGTGTGCAAAATAGAAAATGACTGAGATAAACGACCAACATTTCCCGACATCAGAAGTGGGATCACCGCCCCTACAAGATAACTCGGAAGATAGCTGGCGCAGACTATTAGAATCGCAAAATAGAGTGATAACCGAACTATTAAAAGCAACGCCGCAACCTGACACGCGCGCCGCATCCGCGATGTTAGCGATATTCAACCCCGAAGCTGCAGAAGCCGACGCGGCAGCATGGTGCAAAACGGCGGATAAGATTTTAAGTGAACATCCACAAGAAGGTGCATCCTTGCTCAGCAAAGCAAATCGCTACTCGGTAGTGCATCGCAGTGGCTTTCGCAAATTTATTTTCCCGGAATGAGCTGGTCGCAATTCAGAGATTTGTTCATGGAACGCTACGAAGGCAACGAGACGCCGGCAGCAGTGTTGCTCAACATGCTCAAGGGACGTCCTAATGCAAATGAATGCCTCTCGGTGTATTCAAGCCGACTAATTACATCGTTATTGACCAAGTGGAAATCAATGACCCATGAGGAGATCGCTTTATCCCTAGTCTTGGCCCATGCATCCCAAATTGACCCCAGACTGCAGCGTGTAGCGTTCACCACAAACATAAAAACACGTGCTGAACTGCAACAACAACTCAAGGCGCACACGTTCAGCAGAAATTTAGAATTTTCTGGATCAGAGGGACCCGAGAGGAAGAGATTCAAAATGCAGACGCCGATTAGATGCCATGATTGCGGAAAACTTGGACATAAGGCAATGGAGTGTCGCAAGAGGAGAACAGAAGAACGAAACGAGACTAGACATGGCGAAAGCAACAACAGAACAACGATGGTACGAGAGAGATCAACAATAACTTGCTTCAAGTGTGGCGGCGTTGGACATATCGCTTCAGTGTGTACGAGAGGAACAGCAACAGCGAGCCGAAGCAGCAACGAAAGGAGAGTAGACATGTGCGCATTACATCAGCCAAATGGGACTGCAATTCAATTTGGTGAGAAGTTTCCATTTTTCATTGATTCTGGATCAGAATGCTCTTTGGTTAAAGAAACAGTTGGTGCCAAGCTGGCTGGAAAAAGAATCCATAACATGGTTGTTTTGAGAGGCATAGGCGACAATGTTGTCAAGAGCAATATGCAGATTCTGTCCACCATACAAATTTCTGAATTTAATTTTGAATTGTCATTTCATGTAGTAGATAATAAGTGCCTCAAATATGATATGATAATTGGACAAGACATTTTTGAGCTTGGTTTTGAGGTAACTTTAGAAAGAGATAGATTCGATATCTACAAAACTCAAACCGTATTGTCTTTAAATAATGATAAAAATGTAAACGAGATAGATCATAAAAGTAATGTTAATTTGGAGCTAAGTAATAGTGATAAGTTAAAATTAAACGACATACTGGCCAAATATTCCAAATTTCTCATTGATGGCATTCCAAATAGACGTGTTACGACAGGTTCTTTAGAAATCCGTTTAGTGGACGTAAACAAAACAGTACAGAGACGACCATATCGTCTTAGCGAGAGTGAGAAAGAAATAGTAAGAGAAAAGATTTAAGGACGGCAGTGACAGACTGTGCAGAGATTATCGAGAACTCAACGCAAATACTGTGTCAGATAGATACCCCTTGCCATTAATATCAGACCAAATAGATCGCCTGCAAGGCGGTAAATATTTCTCTAGCCTAGACATAGCCAGTGGCTTCTATCAGGTGCCAATTTACCCCGATTCGGTTGAGCGAACTGCATTCGTGACACCAGAGGGTCAATATGAATTTTTAGCTATGCCCTTTGGCCTTAAAAACGCTTCGTCAGTCTTTCAACGTGCCATAGTTCGAGCTTTAGGGGATTTGGTTAATAAATATGCAGTAGTCTATATCGATGACGTATTAATTGTTTCTAGTACTATAGAGGAAGCATTTGACAGATTGGAAACAGTTCTAAGCGTATTATCAAAGTCAGGCTTTTCCTTTAACATTAAAAAATGCAAATTTCTGCAAACGGAGATAGAGTACTTAGGTTTTCTTATAAGAGATGGCGAGCTAAAACCCAATCCTCGAAAAATACAAGCACAAACCCAACTTCCCAAACCAGAATCAGTCACACAAACTAGACAGTTCATAGGTTTAGCATCTTACTTTAGGAAATTTGTCCCACATTTCCCAGAAGTAATGAAGCCTCTTTATCTGCTAACATCAAAAATAAACGCATTTGAGTGAAGCGAAAAGCATGAGGAAATTCGAAAAAAAATTATTAAGGTGCTAACTAGTGATCCCGTTTTGATCATATGCGATCCAAATTTACCAATAGAGCTGCATACGGATGCTAGCGCCAATGGGTATGGCGCTATGCTATTGCACATGGTAGATGGTCAGCGCCGTGTAGTTGAGTATTACAGTAAATGCACCACAATATCCGAGTCAAAATATCATTCGTATGAACTCGAGACATTGGCGGTGTACAATGCGATTAGAAATTTCCGACATTATTTAAGCGGCAGAAAGTTCACAGTATATACGGACTGTAATTCTGTTAGTGCAAGTCAAAAGAAAGCGGCATTGACGCCGAGAGTTCATCGTTGGTGGTCATTTCTACAGTCATACGAGTTCCAGGTGGAATATAAAAAAGGGAGCCAAATGGCTCACGTTGACTGCTTGTCTAGGAATCCCGTCACCATAGTAGAGCAGGAAAGTTTGAGTAAGGTAGTGGTGGTACGAGTTGATTTGGCAACTATAACCCACAACTGGCTTATATCCGAACAGAAGCGTGATCAAGACATATCGCAAATCATGACCGAGTTAAATAGTGATGAAATGCAGAAAGAAACAGCTAATTCTTATGAAATCAGGAATAGTTTGCTGCATCGTAAAATTCAAAGAAATGGGAAGACACGATGCTTGCCAGTCGTACCCAGGGCATTCAGGTGGTCGGTGGTTAATCATGTTCACGAAGCTGTAATGCACTTGGGGTGGCAAAAAACCCTAGATAAGATTTACGAGCAATATTGGTTTGATGGAATGTCAAAATACGTGCGAAGATTTGTAGAAAATTGTGTGACATGTAAATTGTCAAAATCGGTGTCAGGTAAAATACAATCGGAGTTACATCCCATTCCCAAAGTAGAGATACCATGGCATACGGTGCACATTGATATTAGTGGGAAATTAAGCGGAAAAAAGGACGAGAAGGAATACGTAATAGTTCAAATTGATGCCTTCACCAAATATGTTTACCTGTACCACACGTGGAACTTGGACACGGTGAACTGCATACAGTCAGTAAAGTCTGCGATATCAGTATTTGGTGTTCCTAACAGAATTATAGCGGACCAAGGTAGATGCTTCACGAGTAGCGAATTTCGAAAATTCTGTTCCAATAACAAAATTGACCTTCATGTAGTAGCAACGGGTGCCAGTAGGGCAAATGGCCAGGTGGAGCGCGTTATGAGTGTGCTTAAGGGCATGCTAACGGCTGTAGAGACAAGTGAGCGAACATGGCAAGAAGCATTGGGCGAAGTACAATTGGCAATAAACTGTACCATGAACCGGGTAACTAGTCCATTAGAGCTGATGATTGGCAAAGAAGCGAGACCCTTGGGAATGCTCACTGTAAATGAGGAAGAGCGTGTAGATCTGAATAAGGCTAGGAAGGAAGCTAAGGAAGGCATAAGTAAGAATGCTCAGTATGATAAGGCAAGAGTAAATAAAAAGCATGCTGAGGTAGTAAGGCATAAAATTGGCGATCACGTATTGCTGAAAAGCGAAGAGCGGCACCAAACGAAGTTGGATCCAAAGTTTAAGGGACCATTCGAAATTGTACAATTGCTAGATGGTGACCGATATTTGTTAAAATCATTGACAACTAGAAGGGTTTATAAATACCCGCATGATAGTGTGCCTAAAGATCGAGAGACCTTGGAGTTTGAAGAAGAGCTTGACGACGGCAAAAAGTAGTGCGTGCAAGCAAGAGATCTGTGACCCAAGAGGGGTGCGAGGGAAAAATGTTATGCAGAAGAGAGCGTAGTACTCTGATTTGTATGAGAGAAGCCTGCTAAAATTATGATTTGATGATAAGTGAATTGGTTACCAGCTGATTGAGCTTGAGCGGAAGAGAGCGTGTACTCTAAGATATGTGAAAGAAAAGAAAGTTATCCTGCTAAGCTAATCTCTGATGGATATCCAAGTGGTTGGGTTTGTACGGAAGCGTTAGTTTGACGGGATAACACTTCTCAAATTCTCTAGAGTACAAGCTCACTCTAGAGAATTTGAGAAGTGTTATCCCGTCAAACTAACGCTTGAAGGCACAAGAAGTGCAATTGATTTTGATTTGAAGTATAAGTAAGCTTTGTAATCATAGGGATAAGCTAAGTAATATAAAATATTGACAATGATGTGTTCTGATAAATCTTGTACTATGCAAAGCAACACGAGGAGGAGGTGTTATAGTCAGGAAGGCCGTGTCGGAGATAAGATAGATTTAATTCAAAAAATATTTACTGAGTAATTATAGAATTATAAGTTAAGTGTATGGTCCAAAAGGAAATAAATGAGCATTAAAAATGAAGAGAGAGAAGCTTATTAGAATAAGAGCGCGGTAGGGAAAGAGAGTAAAGCCCTGCTCAGCGTGGCGCAATGATGGAAGGAAGAAAGTGGGAAGGGAAGGCAATCGAGAACAGCCATCGGAAGTGAAAGGTCATAAGGAGGAATATCATTGCGACTCGCTACGTGTGCAAAATAGAAAATGACTGAGAAAAACGACCAACATTTCCCGACAGATATATATCTGATCGGATGAAGTGGGTCGATTTTTATGAAAGTGCCGTTATTAAAACAATTTTCTACAAAAAAAATGATTAAAAAAACGCCCTAACTATATCTTCTCATGGAATATGGCAATTAAAATATTTTTTAATAAATAATAAGCCGAAAAAAATAAATAAGTCGTTATAATAATCATTATTTTGCCTGCAAGTTATATGGTACATTATTCAAGGGCCTGTTGGGGGTTTACATGTAGTTATATATTAATATCCGGATCGAACGACCGAAAATAATACGCAGGCTTTTGACTTTGAATTATTGTCTATTCCGCTGTTGGCGCCTTCTTTTCTTTTTCACATGTATATATATATATCTTATTTTTAGTGTTACCATTCTTATTTTTATAAATTATCTTCTAGAACTTAATTCTTAGGTATTTTTGAACACTGTCTTTTCCCGTTGTCATCTTTTTAAATTTAAATAATACGAAGTAGTAATATTAATATAACAGGGCCCTTACCCAATTCATTAACATCTTTGAGCCAATTGCTAAATTTTAAATAGCTTTGACAAACCCTATAAAAATCCGTGGTCAGCTATTTCAACTACGCCTCCAAATGAATCCGACCCAGATCAGTTTCACGCAGTCTGCACCAAACGCTTAACGTAAACACTTATGTCCGCTTATGTAAACAGCAATTTCCGACCAAATTCATATTTGAAATTTAATTGAAAAATTTCATCATCCAATTTTCCGGCTATCCGAGGTTTGATTACATAGGCCGACGGAAACAAATATCCACGCATAATTTCACTTGCTCCATAACCTTAAGGGTCCTCTGAACGAAAGTCCAGAACAAATATAGGTTCCAACACCCACAGTACAAACTAAAATAATAAAATACTCATCCAAAGTTGAAATCTCTGGTTTTCCACATTAATTTTTGGTCTTTCCCCATATTCCTATGAACGATTTTTTATTTCTTATTGAAATCAGTAGATTATAGCAATTTTTAATTTTTGAATTCAAGGAAAAACTCAAAATAACTTTCATGAATTTGTTATAGTTAATTAAACAATATTTTCTTCAATAAAATAGGACTTTTTAATCATATTCTAATCCTCACTAACCAGCTGAACCTGCACAAGATTTGTTTCGAACAGAGAAACAGTTCTAGATAGCCATGACTTTTTCAAAATATGAGGTTAAATCAAAATGTGTTGGTCAAAATAAAAAAACTTAGGTGGAAATTAAATAATGAAATATTCAAAAAAAAAAAAATTCAAAATAGTGATCGTAATAAACAATTCACTGCTCTGAAAAATTTAAAACTTCTGTTCACCTGCCTCACATTGCGTGCAATGCATTTTGAGATCACCTATAGTCTTGACACAAGTTCATGCATCATGTGCCTTTCCAATTTTATGGCGCTTCGAGGGACACCAAAGGAAATATTCTCAGACAATGGTACGAACTTCAGAGCCACGGAAAAAGCCGTGCGAGAGGAGCTGAAAAAGATCGAGTACGATAAGATCACCAGGAGCACCACACATGGGTGGAGCATGGGAAAGACTCGTCCGGACAACAAAAGGAATTTTGTAGAACATTTGCCAAAATTACTCCTTCAACGACGAGGTCCTGAGAAACGCATTGATGGAGGCACAATTTATTATCAACTCACGACCGCTTCCGTTCGTAAGTCTGGACACTGAGGATGACGCCGATCTGATTCCGAACCACCTACTGTTGGAGTCAGCGAATGGATACAAGCCCCTGCCAAAAGAAGAGATGAAGCTACAGCGAAGATGGATTGAGACTCAGAGCTTCGGGGACCGTTTTTAGCCGCGATAGATTAAAGAGTATGCGTATTAACCAGGCACACCAAATGGTTTGAGAAAGTACCTCCAATAACCATCGGGAGCATCGTAGTCATCGTAGATGAGCTCCTCCCCAGGAACCTGTAGTTAAAAGGACGAGTGACCGACTAAATGATGGCCAAGGATGGTCAAGTTCGGCGAGTGACTATAAAGACCCAAGATGATTGTGCGCGATGCCCACGTGAGGATGAACCATTAAAACGTGGATGCTACGATGACGGAGATCCGGACCAGGTTCTAGATTACGAAACAGTGGAGAGTGCTTCGCAGTGTGATCTCGGCATGCAGCCCTGCAAGATGATCGTCTGGAGGCCAGTGGCTGACCGTTTAAGAGCACGAGCCGCGACTACTTTGGACCACTGCTAGTGACCGTAGCTTGTCCCCAGGAGAATCGTTGGGTGACCTTGTTTTCGTGCCTGATGACCAGGGCGATTCATTTGGAACTTGCGCAAGAACTTCGTTGGAGCGGACAGGGAGGCCAAGAGACTTGCGGAGATCTTCGAACCTAAGAGGATCCAGTCGGAACTGTCAAGTAAGGGCATTGAATGGATCTTTAATTGCCCAGCGAACCCGTCAGAGGGCGGAGTCTGGGAGCAAAAGGTACAGTGCGTTGAGAGTGTGCTGCGTCACACAGTGAAGGAGGTGGCGCCAAAGGAGCACGTCTTGGAGAGTTTCCTAATAGAGGCGGAAAATATTGTTAGTTCGCGTCCGCTCACCCATTTGCCAGTGAGTGCGGACCAGAAAGCCTCTCTTACGCCAAATGAACTGCTCAAGGGAGCAGCTTGCTCGCCGGATACCCCGGCCTGGATGGCGACCTTGTTAAGGAAGGAGCTACGCAGAAGCAGTGGCGCATAGCAAGGATGTTGAGGAATCGTTTCTGGAAGAGATGGGTCTTGGAGTTTATTGCGCGTTTAAGGAAACGACGCAAGCGGTTGTACGGACTTGGAGAACAACCATAGGTTACTGAAGGCGTTAAATGATGACGCTCGTGAGACGATGAAGTCGTTGTGGATTCACCCCAGTAATGTGAATGCAGTGATGGAGGAGCTGCGTTTCAGATATGGCCGACCGGAGCAAGCCAGTTCAACAGAATTCGAGATGTGCCCGCAGTTACGGAACACAATTTGGGAAAACTCGTTGCATTCGCCACGCATGAGAGTAACCTCAAGGCCTTCTTGCAGTCGGCGAAGGCAGAGCAGCATCTTGATCCTAGACCTTGATCCTACCCTCCTGGAAGGCCTTGTGACCAAGCTCCCGATAAGTAAACGAGTGGAGTGGGCAAGGTATACTGCAGGTATTCAGCCCTTTCCGATTATTGTGGACTTTAGTTCGTGGCTGACGGACTTAGCGAATGTGGTCTGCATGGAGGCGGACATCGATGGAAAAGATCCAAGGCGTCGATTGCTTCATACTAGCATCGACCCAAGGTTGCCCAATATGTGAAGGGCTTGGACCTGGACAACATGCAGTTTGGGACTGCCAACGATTTATTAGAGTTATACCTACAGAGAGATGGAGGCTCGCCAGAAGACATCGCTTATTTTTTATGTGTTTGCGAAGCGGGCATGTGACTGGATCCTGTGTAAGGAGAGTGCCCCGCTACTAGATGCAGGTGGAAGCAGCACCGTCTTCCGCATGAAGCAAGCAATGAAGGCTTCAGGAGACCGCCACAGCGAGGCGGCAATTGGAGAAGCTATAACCGGATTCGACAGGCAGTTGGACCGAGGGAAGGTGTCCGAGTGAATGAAGAAACATCGTCATCCGTGGATGCTCCGGCGACGCCGGAAAGGAATTTGAGCTGTGTCTACGAGGACCGAGAACGACTACTGTTCCGTGTATTGCCGGTGACGCTATACGGAGTTGGGAAGCAGGTGGATACGTACACGCTCCTGGATGAAGGTTCTTCTGTGACAATGGTCGACAACGAGCTGGTTACAGAGCTAGGCGTACAAGGAGTACGTCGTCTGTTGAATGTTCAATGGTTCGGAGGTAGGGCTACAAGAGAGCCTATTAACGTGGTACATCTACAGATTAGTGGAGCAGGAAAGTACTCCCGACATGTCCTGAGAAACGTGTATGCCGTTTCGAATTTGAGTTTGCCGATGCAGAGCCTGCACAGACGAGATGTCAAGAGCGTGAACAAGGACGCTCGATTACCGATGAAGCCCTACGAGAATGCAGTATTGCCATTGAGAACGAGACGGTTTGCCAGAGAGGGACCGTACGCGGTCGCAACCGAATTAGGATGGGTTGTTTTTGGGCCCGTAGAAGGACGACGAGATAGGCCATCACCAAGTTCTTGACTGCTAGCCACGTCGTTGGATGATAACGTGGAACGGATGGTCGAGGACTACTTCGAGATCGAGAACTTTGGTGTGAAGGCGGCTCCAGCCGTCGCAACCAGCGACGACGTGAGGGCTCAGCAGATCTTGGAGGATACTACGTTGCGAGGTGGCCGCCGATACCAGACGCGATTAATGTGGAAGAAGGATAACATTGTGCTGCCACGTAGTTATGTTATGGCGAACAATAGGTTGATCAATATAGAAAAGAAATAAAGCGAGACGGGCAGTTCGCCCAGGAAAATTCAAGAATTATGTCGTCAAGGGATACCCTAGGCGCTTGGAACGACAGGAGATCGCTATGCGAAGCGATAAGACATGGTACTTGCCACATTTTGGAGTGAGGAATCCCAACAAGCCGGGGAAGATATGATTGGTATTTCATGCATCGGCACGAGTTTGAGAAGTGTTGTTAAACTCTGCGCTGAGCAAGGGGCCGCAACACTTTATGCCCTTGGCATCTATTCTCTTCCATTTCAGGGAAGATGCTGTCGGAGTCTGCAGTGACATCAAGGAGATGTTTCACCAGGTGCTGATCTGACCCGAAAATATATGTGCGCAACGGTTTCTGTGGAGAGATGGGGATGACCAACGGGACCCCGACGTTGATGAGATTTGCATGATGACGTTTGCAACTGCATGCTCACCGAGCGCGGCGCATCATGTGAAGACTGAGAATGCCAAGAGATTCTTGGATTCGGATTCTCGAGCAGTCAAGGCCATCGTGTCCGATGGAAAGATAATTGCCACGAAAAGGGAATTCTTGAGTATGGTCATGTCGACGTTTGACCCCTTGGGATTTCTGTGTTGCCTGGAGATAACAGCGAAGTTATTGATGCGAGAGGTCTGGAGAAGATCTGGAAGATCCCATGGGATGAGCTACTACTACGAGTCAGTCGGCATTCGCGGCAGTGATCTACTAGAGCATCACGTATGAGGATTGTGTCGTACTAGTGAGGTTCGTGTGCGCAATCCTCTTTAAAGACTAGCACAAACTATTAGCTGAATTGGTCATAGAGAAAACACATTCAATAAATACAACCGGAAAAAAAATTTAGCAAACAAAGAGTTTTCTAAGTACTTAGCAAGACTTGTTCTTTGAAACAAGATCAAATCATCTTTGAAAAAAAAAAAGCAAGAGTTAGAAACATGTATGACTACATAGGTTGGGAGGCAATATGAAAGCGTTGAACAGCACACATTGCTGAAAGACTAGATCTGAACAAATTTGAATATCAGTTGTATTAGTGCGAAATCAGTTGGGCGCAAGTTTATAACCGCACTCCGCGGTTGGTTTAATTAAGTTCCATTAAAGTTCAATTTTTTATAAAACAACTTAAGTTGGCTGCAAACATTTTTACGTCATAGAGCGGGTAAACTTGGGTATAAACAAAGCGTATAGCCCTTGCATAGGTTGTAGCCAAGACCTATTAACCTATATTCACACTTAGTAATCAGATCTAATTAATGTTCATTAGCATGTCGCAATAAGCAATGATGTGCCCCACTAAACTATTGGCACATTTAGTAATAATTAGCAATAAGCATGAATCAATATCCAACCTAATAACCTAACTTTAGTAGACAGCGCCAACAGCAGAAATCAGCATTATCAGCGGGAAGAATGACCGACTGACCGAAGCAAGTAAAGCCAGCTAGCAAAGCCGAAATGCATAAACAAGAAATCTGAGTCAGCAGACTTAGAGGTGGGTGACATTGGCATTTACATTGGGGGATCACGTCCAAAACATTGACTGAACTTAATTATGTATATTTTAGCTTCTTATATAAGAATTGTTCTTCTGAAATAAAGATTTTTGCAAATACAGAGTAAATCGGTTCGTTACTCAGTGTCAAGGTGCGGCACTTAAAACCAACATACTTCGAATATTGTATTGTGTAAAACGGACCACAAGTAGGAATCTCTTAAAACTATCTACTTCGAGTGGCTCCTGTGTAAACGGACCACAAGTAGAAGTTTTGTCATCTACCCTACTTCGAGTTTTGCTCCCGTGAAACGGGCCAAAAGTACGACCGGCCGATACGCAATCAGCCGAAACCCCTTACCATCTGAACTTGAGGAGAACCAATCCAGGACTTCAAGTATCTCATATCAACTTCAGCCTGATCACAGCAAGCGCCTGGTCAATCCGATCAGTCCCTTGCAGAACCCAGGTACATTTAGTCACAACTTGTATTCGTTCTTTGACTACGACTCCGGGACCTACCGTTATGCCCGCGAGTTCAAGTTCAACGTAGTGGCCGCACAACGACCTACAGACGAGGTAAATATAATTTCTGTCAAAAGTGTGCAGCGCAGTGAATGAGAAACCTCTGACCCTATTAAGTATATATATTCTTGATCAGGATAAACTCCTAAGTCGATATAAGCATGTCCGCCCGTCCGTCTAATAAAAATATTTTTCTTAAAACTTCTTATTCAAAATGTATTTACGAAATACTGCTTTTACAGCATTTCACTAGTCTAGTTTGGTGTCTGTCTCTTTGATTCATTGAGCAACAATTTTTAAGAAATTTGAAATGTTTGTTCTTGAAATGTAAGCAATTTTGCAATTTATTTTCGGCACGAGCAAGCCATAACAAAAATTGAAAGCTATCGTCGGGCAGAGACGAAGCTTATATACCCCTGCAATTAAGTAGCATATAGATATTATTAGATATGTCGGAGATAAGATAGATTTAATTCAAATAATATTTACTGAGTAATTATAAGTTAAGTGTATGGTCCAAAAGGAAATAAATGAGCATTGAAAATGAAGAGAGAGAAGCTTATTAGAATAAGAGCGCGGTAGGGAAAGAGAGTAAAGCCCTGCTGAGCGTGGCGCAATGATGGAAGGAAGGAAGTGGAAAGGGAAGGCAATCGAGAACAGCCATCGGAAGTGAAAGGTCATAAGGAGGAATATCATTGCGACTCGCTGCGTGTGCAAAATAGAAAATGACTGAGATAAACGACCAACATTTCCCGACATCAGAAGTGGGATCACCGCCCCTACAAGATAACTCGGAAGATAGCTGGCGCAGACTATTAGAATCGCAAAATAGAGTGATAACCGAACTATTAAAAGCAACGCCGCAACCTGACACGCGCGCCGCATCCGCGATGTTAGCGATATTCAACCCCGAAGCTGCAGAAGCCGACGCGGCAGCATGGTGCAAAACGGCGGATATGATTTTAAGTGAACATCCACAAGAAGGTGCATCCTTGCTCAGCAAAGCAAATCGCTACTCGGTAGTGCATCGCAGGGGCTTTCGCAAATTTATTTTCCCGGAATGAGCTGGTCGCAATTCAGAGATTTGTTCATGGAACGCTACGAAGGCAACGAGACGCCGGCAGCAGTGTTGCTCAACATGCTCAAGGGACGTCCTAATGCAAATGAATGCCTCTCGGTGTATTCAAGCCGACTAATTACATCGTTATTGACCAAGTGGAAATCAATGACCCATGAGGAGATCGCTATATCCCTAGTCTTGGCCCATGCATCCCAAATTGACCCCAGACTGCAGCGTGTAGCGTTCACCACAAACATAAAAACACGTGCTGAACTGCATCAACAACTCAAGGCGCACACGTTCAGCAGAAATTTAGAATCTTCTGGATCAGAGGGACCCGAGAGGAAGAGATTCAAAATGCAGACGCCGATTAGATGCCATGATTGCGGAAAACTTGGACATAAGGCAATGGAGTGTCGCAAGAGGAGAACAGAAGAACGAAACGAGACTAGACATGGCGAAAGCAACAACAGAACAACGATGGTACGAGAGAGATCAACAATAACTTGCTTCAAGTGTGGCGGCGTTGGACATATCGCTTCAGTGTGTACGAGAGAAACAGCAACAGCGAGCCGAAGCAGCAACGAAAGGAGAGTAGACATGTGCGCATTACATCAGCCAAATGGGACTGCAATTCAATTTGGTGAGAAGTTTCCATTTTTCATTGATTCTGGATCAGAATGCTCTTTGGTTAAAGAAACAGTTGGTGCCAAGCTGGCTGGAAAAAGAATCCATAACATGGTTGTTTTGAGAGGCATAGGCGACAATGTTGTCAAGAGCAATATGCAGATTCTGTCCACCATACAAATTTCTGAATTTAATTTTGAATTGTCATTTCATGTAGTAGATAATAAGTGCCTCAAATATGATATGATAATTGGACAAGACATTTTTGAGCTTGGTTTTGAGGTAACTTTAGAAAGAGATAGATTCGATATCTACAAAACTCAAACCGTATTGTCTTTAAATAATGATAAAAATGTAAACGAGATAGATCATAAAAGTAATGTTAATTTGGAGCTAAGTAATAGTGATAAGTTAAAATTAAACGACATACTGGCCAAATATTCCAAATTTCTCATTGATGGCATTCCAAATAGACGTGTTACGACAGGTTCTTTAGAAATCCGTTTAGTGGACGTAAACAAAACAGTACAGAGACGACCATATCGTCTTAGCGAGAGTGAGAAAGAAATAGTAAGAGAAAAGATTTAAGGACGGCAGTGACAGACTGTGCAGAGATTATCGAGAACTCAACGCAAATACTGTGTCAGATAGATACCCCTTGCCATTAATATCAGACCAAATAGATCGCCTGCAAGGCGGTAAATATTTCTCTAGCCTAGACATAGCCAGTGGCTTCTATCAGGTGCCAATTTACCCCGATTCGGTTGAGCGAACTGCATTCGTGACACCAGAGGGTCAATATGAATTTTTAGCTATGCCCTTTGGCCTTAAAAACGCTTCGTCAGTCTTTCAACGTGCCATAGTTCGAGCTTTAGGGGATTTGGTTAATAAATATGCAGTAGTCTATATCGATGACGTATTAATTGTTCCTAGTACTATAGAGGAAGCATTTGACAGATTGGAAACAGTTCTAAGCGTATTATCAAAGTCAGGCTTTTCCTTTAACATTAAAAAATGCAAATTTCTGCAAACGGAGATAGAGTACTTAGGTTTTCTTATAAGAGATGGCGAGCTAAAACCCAATCCTCGAAAAATACAAGCACTAACCGAACTTCCCAAACCAGAATCAGTCACACAAACTAGACAGTTCATAGGTTTAGCATCTTACTTTAGGAAATTTGTCCCACATTTCCCAGAAGTAATGAAGCCTCTTTATCTGCTAACATCAAAAATAAACGCATTTGAGTGAAGCGAAAAGCATGAGGAAATTCGAAAAAAAATTATTAAGGTGCTAACTAGTGATCCCGTTTTGATCATATTCGATCCAAATTTACCAATAGAGCTGCATACGGATGCTAGCGCCAATGGGTATGGCGCTATGCTATTGCACATGGTAGATGGTCAGCGCCGTGTAGTTGAGTATTACAGTAAATGCACCACAATATCCGAGTCAAAATATCATTCGTATGAACTCGAGACATTGGCGGTGTACAATGCGATTAGAAATTTCCGACATTATTTAAGCGGCAGAAAGTTCACAGTATATACGGACTGTAATTCTGTTAGTGCAAGTCAAAAGAAAGCGGCATTGACGCCGAGAGTTCATCGTTGGTGGTCATTTCTGCAGTCATACGAGTTCCAGGTGGAATATAAAAAAGGGAGCCAAATGGCTCACGTTGACTGCTTGTCTAGGAATCCCGTCACCATAGTAGAGCAGGAAAGTTTGAGTAAGGTAGTGGTGGTACGAGTTGATTTGGCAACTATAACCCACAACTGGCTTATATCCGAACAGAAGCGTGATCAAGACATATCGCAAATCATGACCGAGTTAAATAGTGATGAAATGCAGAAAGAAACAGCTAATTCTTATGAAATCAGGAATAGTTTGCTGCATCGTAAAATTCAAAGAAATGGGAAGACACGATGCTTGCCAGTCGTACCCAGGGCATTCAGGTGGTCGGTGGTTAATCATGTTCACGAAGCTGTAATGCACTTGGGGTGGCAAAAAACCCTAGATAAGATTTACGAGCAATATTGGTTTGATGGAATGTCAAAATACGTGCGAAGATTTGCAGAAAATTGTGTGACATGTAAATTGTCAAAATCGGTGTCAGGTAAAATACAATCGGAGTTACATCCCATTCCCAAAGTAGAGATACCATGGCATACGGTGCACATTGATATTAGTGGGAAATTAAGCGGAAAAAAGGACGAGAAGGAATACGTAATAGTTCAAATTGATGCCTTCACCAAATTTGTTTACCTGTACCACACGTGGAACTTGGACACGGTGAACTGCATACAGTCAGTAAAGTCTGCGATATCAGTATTTGGTGTTCCTAACAGAATTATAGCGGACCAAGGTAGATGCTTCACGAGTAGCGAATTTCGAAAATTCTGTTCCAATAACAAAATTGACCTTCATGTAGTAGCAACGGGTGCCAGTAGGGCAAATGGCCAGGTGGAGCGCGTTATGAGTGTGCTTAAGGGCATGCTAACGGCTGTAGAGACAAGTGAGCGAACATGGCAAGAAGCATTGGGCGAAGTACAATTGGCAATAAACTGTACCATGAACCGGGTAACTAGTCCATTAGAGCTGATGATTGGCAAAGAAGCGAGACCCTTGGGAATGCTCACTGTAAATGAGGAAGAGCGTGTAGATCTGAATAAGGCTAGGAAGGAAGCTAAGGAAGGCATAAGTAAGAATGCTCAGTATGATAAGGCAAGAGTAAATAAAAAGCATGCTGAGGTAGTAAGGCATAAAATTGGCGATCACGTATTGCTGAAAAGCGAAGAGCGGCACCAAACGAAGTTGGATCCAAAGTTTAAGGGACCATTCGAAATTGTACAATTGCTAGATGGTGACCGATATTTGTTAAAATCATTGACAACTAGAAGGGTTTATAAATACCCGCATGATAGTGTGCCTAAAGATCGAGAGACCTTGGAGTTTGAAGAAGAGCTTGACGACGGCAAAAAGTAGTGCGTGCAAGCAAGAGATCTGTGACCCAAGAGGGGTGCGAGGGAAAAATGTTATGCAGAAGAGAGCGTAGTACTCTGATTTTTATGAGAGAAGCCTGCTAAAATTATGATTTGATGATAAGTGAATTGGTCACCAGCTGATTGAGCTTGAGCGGAAGAGAGCGTGTACTCTAAGATATGTGAAAGAAAAGAAAGTTATCCTGCTAAGCTAATCTCTGATGGATATCCAAGTGGTTGGGTTTGTACGGAAGAGAGCTTGTACTCTAGAGAATTTGAGAAGTGTTATCCCGTCAAACTAACGCTTGAAGGCACAAGAAGTGCAATTGATTTTGATTTGAAGTATAAGTAAGCTTTGTAATCATAGGGATAAGCTAAGTAATATAAAATATTGACAATGATGTGTTCTGATAAATCTTGTACTATGCAAAGCAACACGAGGAGGAGGTGTTATAGTCAGGAAGGCCGTGTCGGAGATAAGATAGATTTAATTCAAAAAATATTTACTGAGTAATTATAAGTTAAGTGTATGGTCCAAAAGGAAATAAATGAGCATTAAAAATGAAGAGAGAGAAGCTTATTAGAATAAGAGCGCGGTAGGGAAAGAGAGTAAAGCCCTGCTCAGCGTGGCGCAATGATGGAAGGAAGAAAGTGGGAAGGGAAGGCAATCGAGAACAGCCATCGGAAGTGAAAGGTCATAAGGAGGAAT
The DNA here is from genome assembly GCF_017639315.1 of Drosophila ananassae. Lineage (NCBI taxonomy): Eukaryota > Metazoa > Arthropoda > Insecta > Diptera > Drosophilidae > Drosophila > Drosophila ananassae. Next base: position 4,923,066 of record NC_057932.1, on the reverse strand, counting down.
ATCATTGCGACTCGCTACGTGTGCAAAATAGAAAATGACTGAGAAAAACGACCAACATTTCCCGACAGATATATATCTGATCGGATGAAGTGGGTCGATTTTTATGAAAGTGCCGTTATTAAAACAATTTTCTACAAAAAAAATGATTAAAAAAACGCCCTAACTATATCTTCTCATGGAATATGGCAATTAAAATATTTTTTAATAAATAATAAGCCGAAAAAAATAAATAAGTCGTTATAATAATCATTATTTTGCCTGCAAGTTATATGGTACATTATTCAAGGGCCTGTTGGGGGTTTACATGTAGTTATATATTAATATCCGGATCGAACGACCGAAAATAATACGCAGGCTTTTGACTTTGAATTATTGTCTATTCCGCTGTTGGCGCCTTCTTTTCTTTTTCACATGTATATATATATATCTTATTTTTAGTGTTACCATTCTTATTTTTATAAATTATCTTCAAGAACTTAATTCTTAGGTATTTTTGAACACTGTCTTTTCCCGTTGTCATCTTTTTAAATTTAATTAATACGAAGTAGTAATATTAATATAACAGGGCCCTTACCCAATTCATTAACATCTTTGAGCCAATTGCTAAATTTTAAATAGCTTTGACAAACCCTATAAAAATCCGTGGTCAGCTATTTCAACTACGCCTCCAAATGAATCCGACCCAGATCAGTTTCACGCAGTCTGCACCAAACGCTTAACGTAAACACTTATGTCCGCTTATGTAAACAGCAATTTCCGACCAAATTCATATTTGAAATTTAATTGAAAAATTTCATCATCCAATTTTCCGGCTATCCGAGGTTTGATTACATAGGCCGACGGAAACAAATATCCACGCATAATTTCACTTGCTCCATAACCTTAAGGGTCCTCTGAACGAAAGTCCAGAACAAATATAGGTTCCAACACCCACAGTACAAACTAAAATAATAAAATACTCATCCAAAGTTGAAATCTCTGGTTTTCCACATTAATTTTTGGTCTTTCCCCATATTCCTATGAACGATTTTTTATTTCTTATTGAAATCAGTAGATTATAGCAATTTTTAATTTTTGAATTCAAGGAAAAACTCAAAATAACTTTCATGAATTTGTTATAGTTAATTAAACAATATTTTCTTCAATAAAATAGGACTTTTTAATCATATTCTAATCCTCACTAACCAGCTGAACCTGCACAAGATTTGTTTCGAACAGAGAAACAGTTCTAGATAGCCATGACTTTTTCAAAATATGAGGTTAAATCAAAATGTGTTGGTCAAAATAAAAAAACTTAGGTGGAAATTAAATAATGAAATATTCAAAAAAAAAAAATTCAAAATAGTGATCGTAATAAACAATTCACTGCTCTGAAAAATTTAAAACTTCTGTTCACCTGCCTCACATTGCGTGCAATGCATTTTGAGATCACCTATAGTCTTGACACAAGTTCATGCATCATGTGCCTTTCCAATTTTATGGCGCTTCGAGGGACACCAAAGGAAATATTCTCAGACAATGGTACGAACTTCAGAGCCACGGAAAAAGCCGTGCGAGAGGAGCTGAAAAAGATCGAGTACGATAAGATCACCAGGAGCACCACACATGGGTGGAGCATGGGAAAGACTCGTCCGGACAACAAAAGGAATTTTGTAGAACATTTGCCAAAATTACTCCTTCAACGACGAGGTCCTGAGAAACGCATTGATGGAGGCACAATTTATTATCAACTCACGACCGCTTCCGTTCGTAAGTCTGGACACTGAGGATGACGCCGATCTGATTCCGAACCACCTACTGTTGGAGTCAGCGAATGGATACAAGCCCCTGCCAAAAGAAGAGATGAAGCTACAGCGAAGATGGATTGAGACTCAGAGCTTCGGGGACCGTTTTTAGCCGCGATAGATTAAAGAGTATGCGTATTAACCAGGCACACCAAATGGTTTGAGAAGGTACCTCCAATAACCATCGGGAGCATCGTAGTCATCGTAGATGAGCTCCTCCCCAGGAACCTGTAGTTAAAAGGACGAGTGACCGACTAAATGATGGCCAAGGATGGTCAAGTTCGGCGAGTGACTATAAAGACCCAGCACGGCATTTTGGAAAGACCAGCAACGAAGATAGCGGTTTTGGACGTCGGCTTGGAGGATGGTAACTGACCACGAACCGGGATCAATTACGGGGGAGGGAATGAAAGTCTGGAATGTTTAACGTGAGCACCTGCCATGTTGGCTTAATCTCACGGCCCCCTTGGGCGTGGGATATGAAACTATGCGTCAATCAGCGCCCCTTTGGAACCATGTTCCGCCGGATACCAAAAGTAAGTCAATCTCTTCGGTCATGACTTAATCCTCGGTTAAGGATGGAGGCCTATCTAAAACCTCTTCCGATCTGTGGGATCACGGCACCCGGTTGTATAACGCAACTCCACGTCGAGCCAGAAGGCTCTACCCGCATTCAGGTGATAAACCACAACCACCACGTAGCTCCCAAAGGGGCTTCAACCATAGCCAGGTCGGAACAAGTTCCGTGGGCTCTGGCTCCCGTGGTACCAGAAATTATCACAGCCTCCGGTCAGGCGCCGTGCCAACAAGGACACTACCGATTTTGACTCCAGAACAGTCATGGGTCAGTGGCCCTGGATAGTGCATAGCTGCTGGGAATAGATTATGAAGTGGCCGAAGCCAAGACATAAGGTGGTACAGTTCTATCCACCATGTTCATGGACATGGCTTTCTCACTGTTCGGAGGCAAGGACCATTCCTTCCTCTTCCGCAAAGCGCTGCAATCGCTGCTGGTCAGTGACCAGACCGCTAGAAGACGGCTATGTTCCCAACAACCCCTAAGGGCTTGTGAAAAGGCGGAGTTGGAGCACCATCTCTGTGAATCCTCATCACTCGTGGTACCATAAAAATCCTCTGGTCAGGTTCGTGCAACTAAACGAAGCACTCCCAGTTTTGGCTACCATGAAGCTACTCAGTGTCAAGGTGTGGCACTTAAAACCAACCGAATAGCTTTGACAAACCCTATAAAAATCCGTGGTCAGCTATTTTAACTACGCCTCCAAATGAATCCGACCCAGATCAGTTTCACGCTGTCCGCACCAAACGCTTAACGAAAACACAAAGATCTCCCAAGTGATCCCTAATATCCGCTTACGTAAACACAAAGATCCCCTAAGGCATTCCTTATGTCCGCTTATGTAAACAGCAATTTCCGGCCAAATTCATATTTCAAATTTAATTGAAAAATTTCATCATTCAATTTTCCGACTATCCGAGGTTTGATTACATAGGCCGACGGAAACAAATATCCACGCATAATTTCACTTGCTCCATAACCTTAAGGGTCCTCTGAACGAAAGTCCAGAACAAATATAGGTTTCAACACCCACAGTACAAACTAAAATAAAAAAATACTCATCCAAAGTTGAAATCTCCGGTTTTCTACACTAATTTTTGGTCTTTCCCCATATTCTTATGAAAGATTTTTTATTTCTTATTGAAATCAGTAGATTATAGCAATTTTTAATTTTTGAATTCAAGGAAAAACTCAAAATAACTTTCATGAATTTGTTATAGTTTATTAAACAATATTTTTTCACTAAACCAGCTAAACCTGCACAAGATTTGTTTCGAACATAGAAACAGTTCTAGATAGCCATGACTTTTTCAAAATATGAGGTTTAATCAAAATGTGTTGGTCAAAATAAAAAAACTTAGGTGGAAATTAAACACGTTCCAGAGTAGTGGTGAGAGTACACCTCCTTGCGGGGTGCCTCTCTTGACGTATCTACGAATAGTCGAACCTCCAAGAGTAGCCTCGACACTCCTGTTGACCAGGATCTGCCGTATTAGGTCAATTGATCGGTCGTCTATTCCAAGTCCCGTCAGTGCATCAATGATTGAGCACGGCAAGATGTTTTTGAAGGCCCCTTCTATGTCTAGGAAAGCAACAAGTGCGTATTCCTTAAAGTTGATCGCTCGCTCAGCGATCAACGTGATTTCGTGCAGGGCTGTTTCTGTTGATCGGCCCCTTTTGTAAGCATGCTGAGAGCATGAGATGTCACTTGGGTTAATGGTTAGTTGGAGATGGAGACTCAAGAGTCTTTCCATAGTCTTAAGGAGGAAGGATGAAAGACTTATAGGTCTTTAGTCCTTAGGGGTGCAGTGGGATGGTTTGCCCGCCTTGGGTATAAATACAACCACGTGCAGTGCACAGCCACGCCTTTGGTACCATACCAGTAGTGAAGACTGTGCTGAAGATTTTCTTTTTCCATTTCCTTCGGTTAATACCGGCCCTGGATAACTAAGCCGGCATAATACCGTCTGGGCTCGGAGATTTGAAGGGTTTAAAGCTTTCTATTGCCCACTTAAGATTTCTTTCACTAAGTAGGTAGTTGAGTAAGCCCTGATGGCCCTGGCTACGCATCACCTGGGTTACTCCTTCCGATGAGCAACCCGGGAAGTGTGCGTTGATAAGGGTCTCCAGGGATTCCTGGCTTGAGGTTGTCCACCGCCCATCCGTGTTCTTAATATAACCTACGATGGGGGCTGTAGTAGAGAGAATCTTTCTTAGGCGGGCGGCCTCTGATGTCTCCTGGATATTGGTGCAGAAATTGGCCCAGGCAACCCTCTTTGCCTTTCGTAATTCACGCCCCGTCTGTGTTAGTACGGTGCGAGTGGTTAAAGGCCCTACGTGCATTTTTCTTGAAGGGGGCTAGCGACGAGGTCCACCATGGAGGCTTCTCCGATCTGCTGCTACCTATTCTTTTCTTGGGGCAGGCCCTGTGGTATGCTTTTGCGCTCGTCGCAGTAAGCTTACCTACCATGGCGTTCAGCCCCTCGAAAGTCTCGATAGTCTCTGAAGGTGGTTCACCTTGGGATCTATCCAGTATCTTCTTATAGAGCTCCCAGTTTGCCTTCCTGGGGTTTCGAACTGCTTGCTTGGTGAAGTTTTCAAAATTTACGGCTACCTTAATGTAGCGGTGGTCTGGAGTGTTTGTCTAGGACTCTCCAGCTGGTGATTGCATCAGCCAGGGAGTGCGAGAATAGTCCTCTCTCCTGTTCTTGACGACGAAGGTGGGTTCTGAACCTCTGCTACCCACTAGAAGCTTAGAGCTGAGGATAAAATCGAAGATTGACTCACCCCTCTCATTTGTGTCCGTGCTTCCCCACTGACTATGATGAGCGTTGGCATCGCATCCTGCTAGTAGGTCGATTTTTCTCCTCTCGCTGTCTTCCACTAGCCGCCTAAGTAGCAAGTGCGGTGGGTCCTGTTTGGTCATGACCCATATACGCCGAGCATATTCTTAGATGGCCGCCTGGGCCTTCTATCGATGCGGCTACATGATCTTCATTGCTGAAATTTGGTAGCAAGAAAATGTTAAGGCTCTTTTTTGCGAGAATGCATGCTAGCTTTTTACCTGCTACATCGGCTGTGTACAGCCTGAAATCCGACGCCCCCAAACCGAGAATCCTGTCTCTATGGATCCAGGGTTCTTGGATGAGGGCCAGGTCAGCTCCACTCTCTGCGAGATGGAGCAGGAGGGCGGCGGATGCCACCTTACTGTGATGGAGATTTATCTGCAGGAATGTCAGAGACATCCTTTAGATTTTCCACCACAGTAACCTCAGCCTCGGTGTCGGAGCCTAGCAGTGAGTCCTCCTCCATGCCGACGCCCCCAAGAGCCCTTGCCAAGTCACTCTCCTCTGAGGTGTACCCTTCCAGAATGTCCTCCTCCACATCTGACATCCCTTCTGGGCGAACCTCTTCGGTCGGTTCCCCCAAGTCTAGCTCTTGTGCGTCTGTCTCCCAGTCGATGCCTCCTGGCTTATTCTTCGCATCCGACTTGTAGATCCTCACTGCTACGTGCTCGAACCCGTACTTAATACGGCTACCAGCACCCTCCAGGATCCTAGCAGTCTCCTCATTTAGAGCGAGGACGACCTGCCTTCTTAGTCCCACTGCTTCCTCCATCTTGGCGACTCTCCAGTCCTCCGTAGGGAGTGTGGGTATTGAAATTTGCGTATTCAAATATGCAAAAGTAACATAGACAGTTATGCTATATATTCACTTGAATGTAGGGATGTAGCAAGTGTATACATACTATAAATGTGTTCCTTGTTTCTCGCCTATTTGTTGATATCTTGTCCTCTTGACATTTTACTTCACTTCATTTCTGGCATTTAGAGCGTGTGGTTTATAAAATCTTTATTGTGTGTTTTATTTATTCATTGAGGGTTTCTGGCTAATACTTAATTGTATTACACTTTTATTAACAAAACCAATAGGTTATGGGCCCAGACACAACGACAGTGAATAAGTAAAGCATACCTATATACATTTAATCAATTCGCGAGTTTTTTTTTTCTGGAAACGCTTTGACAAATTAGCCGCAAATCACCACGTAGCGGCAGGACGGTGTTACAAGATAGTGCTACTGTTGCGAAACGTTATTGCTGTAAGAAGTTGCTGGAAATTGTGGCTGTGAAATTTGCTTTTGTGTGATAGAATCTTACAATGGATAAAGGGAAAAAAAATATCAAACCGTTTGACGGTGAGAAATATTCAATATGGAAGTTTAGAATGAGAGCGTTGCTGGAAGAGCATGATCTTCTGAAGGTTATAGATGAAACACATGAAAAAGTGACTGATGAGATAAAAAAGGCAGAACGAAATGCAAAAGGTTTAATAATTGAATACCTAAGTGATGCATTTCTATCTTTCACTAACAGTGGGAGCACTGCTAAGCAGATTTTTGCAAATTTAGATGCAATTTACGAGAGAAGAAGCATCACAACTATCTCTGCGAAAAAAACTTTTAGCCATGGAGTTAAAAGGTGACACTTCACTCCTGAATCATTTCAATTCATTTGATGACCTCATTACCGAACTTATCGCATCAGGAGCAAAATTAGATGATATGGATAAAATTTCCCATTTACTTCTAACTCTTCCACCCAGTTATGATGGTGTTATAACGGCAATAGAGACTCTATCAGAAGATAACTTGACATTGGCTTTTGTAAAAACACGACTTCTTGACCAAGAAATAAAGCTTCGGAATATTAGTAAGGATACGAGTATTAAAGTCTTGCAAGCAGTAGGTAACAAGGAGTTCAAAGATGCAAAATTTAACAATAATCCAATGCAAAAGTTTAAGAAAAAATTGTTCAAGCCAAGTTTCAAACCGAAACCAAAATGTTTTCATTGTGGTAAGCCAGGACATTTAAAGAAGGATTGTTTCTTTTTGAAAAGACAGCCAAATCAGAATGCTAACGTAAACAAAAGAAAGGAAGGGCAGGCTCAGATGGCAACAGCAGCAGCAACCCAACCAGAGCGTAGTTTTGCCTTCATGTTGAGAAATGCAACTTCCAATTCAAATACAAACGAGGCTGAGTTTATACTAGACTCAGGAGCATCAGACCACCTAATAAATGTCACAGCATTGTTCTCCAAATATGACCATTTGCAATCAAATATGCCCATCGAGATTGCCAAACGCGGAGAGTTTATCTACGCTACAGCCAAAGGAGTTGTCAATATTACCAGCTGCGGAAACCAAATCACCTTGCAAAACGTTTTGTATTGCAAGGATATTCCACACAACCTACTATCGGTAAAGAAAATGCAGGATGCAGGTATGACCATTGAATTTAATCCTGGAGGTGTAAAAGTATCCAAAGATGGTAAATTGGTTTTTAATGGAATCCGTGAGTTCAATGTACCTATTATAAAATTTCAATTAAACAGTAAAGTATTTATGTCTAAAATTTTAAATAGTGCTGAGTATCGATTATGGCATGAAAGATTAGGTCACATAAGCGTAGGAAAATTTTTAGAAATAAATCGAAATAGCCTTTTTGAAGATACTAATATTTTAATATTGATTTAAATCATGAATTATGCGAGGCTTGTATAAATGGCAAGCAATCTAGATTAAAGTTTCAAAAATTTAAAAATAAGGAAAATATTACACGACCTTTGTTTGTTGTCCATTCCGATGTTTGTGGCCCAATAACACCCACTACCATTGATAATAAGAACTACTATGTAGTTTTTATTGATCAGTATACACATTACTGTGTAACCTATTTAATAACTTATAAGTCGGATGTGTTTTTCTGTTTCAAGGACTTTGTAGCGAAGAGCGAGGCTCACTTCAATTTAAAAATTGTGAATTTGTATATCGATAATGGAAGGGAATATCTTTCTGGTGAAATGCGTGATTTCTGTGTTGAAAAAGGCATCAGCTATCATTTAACGGTTCCTCATACTCCAGAGTTGAATGGTGTATCAGAACGGATGATACGAACTATCACCGAAAAGGCTCGATCTATGATCAATGGTGCTCAACTTAATAAACATTTTTGGGGTGAGGCTGTTTTAACATCAACCTATTTAATTAACAGATCCCCAAGTAGAGCATTGCAAAAGATAAATAAAACACCATTTGAGATGTGGCATAACAAAAAGCATAACAAAAAAAAAAAAGAAAGTTTGACGAAAGGTCAATTAAAGCTATACTTGTTGGATATGAACCAAATGGTTATAAATTATGGAATGAGGAATCGAGGAAATGTATGATAGCAAGAAATGTTGTGGTGGATGAAATAAACATGCTAAAATCAAGAGTTTTACATGGAAAAGTTTCGGATGTTCAAAGTAATACTGTTGAACAAAATAATGAATCTTTAACTAAAGAGAATGAAGAGTTGGATTTTCCTTTGGTGGAAAATAATGAATCTGTTGATTCTGAGTTAAATGAGCAACTCAATGAAAATTCCACATATCTTGAGAATGCCGATCCAGTCGTTGAAACTGGTGATAAATTAAAAGAAAATAAAAAGGAAGAAGAAATCAGACGCAGTGAAAGAATTAAAAGTAAACCCAAATTATCATATCGATTTTTAGAAAGATGTCTTATGAATACTCAAACATGCTTAGATGATATTCCTAATACCTTTGAAGAGATTAAGTTTCGTGGGGACAGATCTTTCTGGGAAAATGCTATACAGGATGAACTTAGATCTCATTTTCAAAATAATACTTGGCCCTTAGTGCATAAGCCAGATAATAAAAACATAGTTGATTGCAAATGGGTATTTAGTATTAAAAAAGATGAGTTTGGGAACTTAGTAAAGTACAAAGCTAGACTTGTAGCGCGGGATTTCACTCAAGAATATATGACTGATTACGATGAGACATTTGCACCAGTTGCACGAAATTCCAGTTTTAGATTTTTGTTGGCACTTTCAAATCAACATGATTTAATGGTTTATCATATGGATGTAAAAACCGCATTTTTAAATGGAACTCTAAAGGATGAAATCTACATGAATGTTCCAAAAGGCCTGAATCATTCTTATGAGAAGAAAGTGTGTTAGCTTAATAAAGCTATATATGGCCTTAAGCAAGCTGCTAGATGTTGGTTCGAAGTCTTTGAAAGTGTATTGAAGGATGTTGGATTTCAAAACTTAGGAGTTGATAGGTGTATTTATATTTTGGATAAGGGAGATATTTCGGGAAATATATATATCCTGTTATATGTAAATGATATAGTAATTGCAACAAGTAAATCAGATACAATGTCAAATTTTAAATCTTATCTTCATGATAAGTTTCAAATGACCGACTTACGGGAAATTAGACACTTTATTGGCATAAAAATTGACAGATCTGATGGAGAGATTTGTTTTAGTCAATCAGCATATATTAAAAGAGCATTGAGAAAATTTAATATGGAAGATTGCAATTCAGTTAGTACTCCACTCCCAAGTAAGTTGGACTATACGGCTCTGCAATCGGAAGAACTATGTGATGCACCATGTAGAAATTTGATTGGTTGTTTGATGTACATAATGTTATGTACACGGCCTGACTTAAGTACTCCAATAAGTATTCTAAGCAGGTATGCAAACAACAACAATAAGGAACTATGGCAATGCCTTAAGAGAGTTCTTAGATATCTGAAGGGAACTGTCAATCTCAAGCTAAGATTCAAGAAAGAAACTAATTTTAATAGTATTCTTACAGGATATGTAGATTCCGATTGGGCTGGAAATGAAACTGACAGAAGAAGTACCACTGGGTATTTATTTAAAATGTTTGAAAGTTGTTTGATTTCATGGAGTACCATGAAGCAAAAGTCAGTTGCTGCTTCATCTTCTGAAGCTGAATACATGGCCTTGTTTGAAGGTGTAAGAGAAGCTCTTTGGCTTAAATCACTAATAAATGAGATTAGTCTAAAATTAAATGGTCCTATAGAGATTTTTGAAGACAACCAGGGTTGTATAAGTATTGCAAATAATCCTACTTGCCATAAGAGAACAAAGCACATAGACATTAAATATCATTTTACAAGAGAGCAAATTTAAAGAAAACTAATTTGTGTAAAGTATATTCCCACAGATCTGCAACTAGCCGATATACTGACGAAGCCATTACCAACTGCACGGTTTATTTCCCTGCGAAGCCAGCTGGGACTTGCTGAGTAAATCAACAAAAAAAAAAAAAGTTTTTTTTTGTTATTAATTTCAAACTTATGGAACTTATTTTGTTATCTAAAACTTATGTTACTTATGTTAATATTTTTTTTTGGTCTAGTTGGGTTTAACTGGGTTTCCCCAACTCTTGCAGCAAATGCTGGACCTAATGTATCCCCAGAATTAAATGAAAATATGAAGTTTTGAAAGAAATGAAGATACTAATTAAAATTAAAGCACAAACTCATGTCAAGAATCGTAGTGATAACCAATGTAACTTTTGAGGCGGCGTATTGAAATTTGCGTATTCAAATATGCAAAAGTAACATAGACAGTTATGCTATATATTCACTTGAATGTAAGGATGTAGCAAGTGTATACACACTATAAATGTGTTCCTTGTTTCTCGCCTATTTGTTGATATCTTGTCCTCTTGACATTTTACTTCACTTCATTTCTGGCATTGAGAGCGTGTGGTTTATAAAATCTTTATTGTGTGTTTTATTTATTCATTGAGGGTTTCTGGTTAATACTTAATTGTTTTACTTATTTATTAACAAAACCAATAGTGGGATTGCACATTTTGAGCATGGCCAGTATGGTAGCAGAGTCCGCCGGCTTCTCTGTCAGCCATACGCGGGCCCTCGGTTTGCTGGGGATCTTGTTCCAGTCCACCGCCTCCAGACTGGCTCCTGGGTAAGCCTCTCCAAGCGACGCAATCATGCGCTTGTAGAGGCTTACAGACCATGCATCTTGGCACGCTATCACCTTGATGCTACCCTGGTACCAACCTGCGTCTTCGCAGTCCGGTGGAGGTCCTCCGCTCTTGAGCATCTCCTCCATGAAGCGCCCATGCAGCTCGTTCACCACCCTCCGCCGAAGCTCCTTGGGGATCAGGCCATCTTTGGAGCCGTTGTCAACAACCCCAATGATGGTCCTACCCTTAGTAACCTCGGCGAAGGATCTGTTACTTTGTTGCGTCTGCACCTTCTTCTTCTTCGCTAGGGGCACTCTACCATCAGTCGACCTCTGCCTCTTCGCACTTTGTGCGCTATCCTTGGCAAAGTCGCCTACTCCTGCCGGCTTCTTCGGATCCAGTCTCACTCCCGCTTTTGCTGGCTGAAAGTCAGGCAGGATTTCCCTCGCCCACTTTATTATCTCAGCCTGATCGGGGTTGGATTTCGCCGATGGGTCTGCCCTCATCAGAATGAAAGCCGCGCTCCTCCTATCCTTGTAGGAGCCCTTCCGCTGCAAGGGGCCAGCAGTCGCCGGACCGGGGCCTTCCTTAGGGGTGCCGCCGGTGCGAGAGGAGCTCGACCCTGGGGTCTTGCCCCCCACACCGTTCGGTGGTCCCATAGTGGGCCCCGTTTTGGGGGACGGTGCCTTGGCATCTCCCCCTACACCGGTGCAGCTCGCCTCCGGACGTTGTCCCTCAGTGGGGAGCTTCGCCATCCCAGCATCTCTTTGGCCTCTATCTGCCTTGGAGATTGACGGATACATGATCCCATTTCCGGACTTTCTTGGGGAGTTCCGTTCTCCACTATTTTTATTTATATTTTTGTTCAGATTCATACTTGGAACCATGAGTAGGCGGGAAGGGGTTCGTCCATCATGACATAGCCCGCTTATCATGATAAGCCTGATTGAAACTGAGGGGTCTGCCGGTCCCAGAGTCCGCATATTAACGTCCGTGCACCCCTCGGACATGCATCCCTCGGCATATGCTGTTTCACCTTGGATTGGGGTAATTTGAGGAAGGGAGTGTTCTTCTCCCCGCCCGACTACGATTCGCCAGCGTCCTCGGCAGAGACATGACCTTACCGGGACCTGTTACCAGCCGCCCTCACGTGGAGAGTATAGTCGCACTACCAGCGGTGTACACAGTTACGGCACAGGAAAACATACATACGTTTCTCCCCCTGTAGTACCCGTTGGCTGACGGACAAGTGAATAATAAAGATATTTATAAGTTTTATTAAATATTGCCAATACATATGAACAATTGCCTGTGGACAAAAATAAAGACGCATAAATTATTCCAAAATCACTGTCGCCCCCTACCCCTCGTTTTCGATGTTGTAAATATTTGCCAATAAAATAAATAAAGTTCAGCCAAAAAAATTATTTTATATATTTGTGTATAAATAATTGGTACATACAAATAGATGCAGCGGTGAACTTATCGTGTTCGCCTCCCTCCATTATCCGCTGCTTTATGTACACATGCACGTATATGCAATTTTGGCGCCTTTTGTTCAACGGAACGCCAAGTGACGTGATACCCTACAATTTGGTTCGGTATATTGTTCTCGGTATCACTGGCGAACAAATATTTAAATACTCAGTGCCTCGACTATAGATTTATTCGACTATCAATTAATTAAATAATTATTGTTTTCGTTGGTTGAAAATTAATTATTTACTTCTTATTATAAAAAATAAAAAATTTGAATCCACAGAATTACTTTAAAATAAACATTTAAATGAAAGTAATTTAATAAATTAATTAATTGTTTTCGTTGTTTGTACCAAAATTATAATTTTTTTTAATTTTATATACAAGTAGTGTATCCACAGATACACTTAATGTATCTGCAAATACCCTAGATAACGAATCCCCCATAAAACCAGTATACCCTGCCATACCTATCAAATCGTATATAAACAACATTCCAGAGCCTACTGTGGGAATAATTCAAATAGGCTAGACACAAACCCTTTCCCATAGCATTATCATTGGCATCCAGACATAAACCATTCACACGCCTTTATCGACGACAGTAGACGTAAACATCGAACCCCTTTTGCTCCAAATTCATAAACAAGTGCCCATCCTGGGAACCTACATGTCAGCATAAAGCTCTGACCAATCAAAACTATTCAACCAAAGTCCATCTATGCTGCCAGCGTCGCTGTCACCGATAAAAGCTATAGTTATAAGAAAATTGAATTTGTAAAATCAGTTTATAATCAACGATCAATCCAATAGGATATCTTTATAACTCATTCTTGAATTTAATAATAAAATTTATAAAATAAAAATCCTAATTTTAATTTTTTTATTTTAAATCGGGAATTAAAACATATAATTGGCGCAGTCGGTAGGATACAATTATCCTCGCGTGTTTTAAGTATCGAACTAAATACATCGCGAATTTATTGTATCCGCAAAACGAATCTATAAACATTTCTAAACATTAGTGAAATCACGAATGAGGATTTCTAGTGTGAAGTGCAACAAACATTACATAAAAAATTTTAATACCAGGGAACTCAGCATTAGTCAAATCACGAATGAGGATTTCTAATGTCTATTTGAAATAAACAAATAAAATAAAATTATTAACATAATCAAGACAATTTAAAAAATAAAAAACATACATATACCAAATTAAATAAATAAACTTTAAAATGCAATCTGAACAAGCATCCACATCAGCTGCAGCAAGGCACATCCTGTCTGACAGCAATATGAATCATTTCTTCATGCAACTAAAACAAATTGACATATTTGATGGTGATACAATGTATTTAGCACTATTTATAAAAAGTGTTGATAACTTGATTACCCAATACAAAACAACATCGTCTACTCAGAATGAAATCATTCAAGGAGCTATCCTAAACCTCATCGTTGGACCTGCACGTACAATTCTTCTTAGGAATTCAACCCAGGACTGGAATGAATTAAGAACCTTACTCATCAGTGAATTCAACTCATCAAAACCCCCACATCTCATGATCATGGATTTACATAAAATTAAATATCAAAATAGTTTACGTAAGTTTATTGATGATTTAGACAAACAGACAAGTAAAATTTGTAATAAGTTAAGTCTGGATAATAATGCAGCAAACACTGTTATATTTTCAAGAATATTAGGTGATCATATAGCAGAAGTAATTCGTGAAAAATTACCATTACGAGTGTACATATCTATATGCAAATACGATATATCAACTCCAACTAAATTAAAACAAGCTGCTCAAGCTGTAGGTCTTTATGATGATGATGATATATATAATTTTTCCCGAAGTGTTGAAAATCGATATAATATACCAATGGTCTCCACATCTAATACTTCTAATACTAATAATTCTAATAATAATCAAAGGGACAGAAACCAAAATTTCAATCAGAATGTAGGAAACAATAGGAGTCAAAATTATAATAATCGTGGGACATATAATTATCAACAAAGACAAAATACTTTTGATTCAAATAGAAATTTTAAATCAAACTATAATAATAATTATAGATACTCTCAAAATCCTTCAGGTCAAAACTCTCCAAATTATAATCGGTCTGTTAATGTTCCTCAAAAACAATCAGACCAACAGAATAGACCAGAACCAATGGAAATAGTTGAAAATTTTCAGACACAAGCCTCGGAAGAAACACAACAGCAATAAAAATAAAAATTGATAATAGACCATGCATTTGCCTTATTGACACAGGTTCCAGTATAAGTTTAATAAATGAAAATTTTTTAAAATATCCAATTAAAGAGAATAATATAAAAGTTCAAACAGTAGGAAATTCAGTCACATTGAATAAATCCATTGAATTTATAATTCCAAAATTATTTAAATCAAAACAAAAATTTTTTGTCAAAGAATTTTCCAATCATTACGATTTTCTTTTAGGACGTAATATTTTAAACCTTACATCAGCCCAAATAGATTTTGGAAAGAATACTGTTAAACTAAATAATTACGAATTTCCAATGATCAATATAATAAAGGAACATAACAAAAATTATACAAACATGTTAGAGGATGAAGAACACATTTACGCATTGGAAACAGAATTAAAAACTAGTTATATTCGAGATGATCATCTCAACAGTGAGGAAAAATCGGCACTACATTCTCTAATGTCCAAATTCTTTGATATTCAGTATCATGAGGGTGACAATTTGACCTTCACAAATGAAATCAAACATAAAATAAAAACTAAACATGAAGATCCCATTTATAGAAGACCATATACTTATCCCTATATTTATGACAATGAAGTAGAAAACCAAATAGCAGATATGATTAAACAAGGTATTGTCCGCAAATCTAAATCTCCTTATTGTAGTCCTATAGTAATAGTACCCAAGAAAATGGATGCATCGGGCATTCCAAAATTTCGTATGGCTATTGATTACAGAGGACTTAACGAGATAACTATTGACGATAAATTCCCCATTCCCAATATGGATGAAATACTAGATAAGTTAGGAAAATGTCAATATTTTACAACGTTAGATCTGGCAAAGGGATTCCATCAAATTGAAATGGACCCAAGATCAATTCAAAAAACAGCCTTTTCCACCAAGAAAGGACACTATGAATATACTAGAATGCCTTTCGGTCTAAAAAATGCTCCTGCTACATTCCAGCGATGTATGAATAATATTCTTCACGATATAATAGGAACTCATTGCCTAGTATATTTAGATGATATTATTATATTTTCGACCTCCTTACAAGAACATATTCAGTCCCTTCAAAAAGTCTTCGTCCGATTAAGAAAATCCAATCTTCATTACAAAATTGGTTAGAAAAAGAAAATATTGAGATCGAAATTACTAGCAGCAAGAATGGTATAGCTGATATAGAAAGAGTTCACAAAACAATTAATGAAAAATTACGAATCATAAATACACTTAATGATGCTTATGATACACTTAATGAATATCGAAAAAGCTACATATGTTTATAATCATGAAATAACACATGACACTACAGGTAGAACCCCTGCTGAAATATTTATTTTCGGTATGAAACCTAATAAAAATTTCCAAAAAATAAAAGAATCAAAAATTGATAAAATTAATGAAAAACGGGAAGAGTATGAGGTAGATTTAAATTATGCAAAAGTTGAAAAAGATATGAAACGTAAGCCGAAACTTGTTAATCCATTTAAGAAAACAGGAAAAATTATACAAAAAGATGAAAAACACTGGCAGGAAATAAATAGGGGTCACAAAGTAATAAAACACAAAAGTAAATTTAAAAAAGTTAAAAAACGCAATTTTTCTCGTTATTCCAGAAATGTTGAAAATTCTGACTCTGATATTGAAAGTGATAATAATAGTACCATGGACAACGTTACCATTAATAACGGCTCAACAAATTAGTATTGTCCCAATTACTTCAAAAAATGTCTATTTACTATTGAATACAGGAACTATAAAAATACCTCTTAATTACGAACACCACATGATAGAAATAAATCAAACAAAAATATTAAATACATACCAAGAATTTATAAAATATGAAAATTTATATAAAACAATTCCAGATATAGCTTTAGCACTTAAACAATTAAAACATGAAATAAAGGGGATTATCCCATCAAATAGACAAAAACGGGGACTAGTAAATATTGTAGGATCAGCTCATAAATATTTGTTTAGTACACTAACAGAAGAAGATAAAAAAGAATTAGAAGTAAAATTAAATAATATAAAAGAAAATATGATAGAAAATTCAGAATTTAATGAAATCATTGGTATAATAAATAAACATACAGAAGACATAAATAAATTTATACGGGAAGAAGAGGAAAATGAGGCCTTGCACCTTTTTAGATACTCTTTACACATTTTTCTAGAATACATTAAAGATTTACAAATGGGGATTCAGTTAACAAGAATTGGAATATTTAATCCTAAAATATTAAAACATGAAGAGTTAGATGACATTAATGAAGAAAAATTATTATCAATAAAGACTTCAGCTTGGATATGCAGTCAAACCAACATCTTTTAATGAAACTCAAAAATACAGAATAATTAAATATCCAGATAATTTAGGCCGCCAAATTGACATAAATGATAAATTTGAATATTTTATGAATAATAATAAAAGTGTTTATTATTTGGAAAATTCTGCAAATCCTTTAGTGGATGTAATGGATCAAAAATATTTAGTAACTGACCAATGTATTTCAAAGATCCTTACAAATCAATTAGCAATTTGTCAACACACTTTTATTTCAGAAAAAGAATTTATAAAATACATTGAACCAAATATTATAATAACATATAATTTAAGTAAAACGCAAATTAACCAAAATTGTGAATTATTTAATAAAACAATTGAAGGAAATAATATTATACAATTAAGCCAATGTACACTTGAAATAAGAAATATCAAATTCACTACTTCAAAGAATATAAATGAATATAAAATAATACTGTCAAGTACCAATGTAACTCTACATGAACCAACTCCAATTTTAAAACTTAAAGAATCATTAATCAATCAACAAAAACAAGATATTGTCTACAAATGGATTGTATTTATAAGCCTAATACTTATAGTTGTAAGCATAACAATTTATGTAATATTCACTTATAAGCGTTTAGCCAACCACAAGGAAATTGTTGTCGAATTCAACAAGGATGTTGAAATTTCTAAAGGAGGGGCGAGTAGTGTATCCACAGATACACTTAATGTATCTGCAAATACCCTAGATAACGAATCCCCCATAAAACCAGTATACCCTGCCATACCTATCAAATCGTATATAAACAACATTCCAGAGCCTACTGTGGGAATAATTCAAATAGGCTAGACACAAACCCTTTCCCATAGCATTATCATTGGCATCCAGACATAAACCATTCACACGCCTTTATCGACGACAGTAGACGTAAACATCGAACCCCTTTTGCTCCAAATTCATAAACAAGTGCCCATCCTGGGAACCTACATGTCAGCATAAAGCTCTGACCAATCAAAACTATTCAACCAAAGTCCATCTATGCTGCCAGCGTCGCTGTCACCGATAAAAGCTATAGTTATAAGAAAATTGAATTTGTAAAATCAGTTTATAATCAACGATCAATCCAATAGGATATCTTTATAACTCATTCTTGAATTTAATAATAAAATTTATAAAATAAAAATCCTAATTTTTATTTTTTTATTTTAAATCGGGAATTAAAACATATAATTTACATATTAAAATTTTATTAAAATTTTATTTGTTTCTACGCAAACTAGTCTCTCAGTTTTAAAGCTATCGAGTTGAAACTTTGCACACATCCTTTTTTTCCTTGCAGGCCGGGCCGGATATAAGTCGGAACGGCCGGGATCGGTCGACTATATACTATAGCTGCCATATAACTGATTGATCGGAAATGCCATAACTTTGGTGTTTTTTAAGTGAGAGGGTTGGGACTTTCCACACATGTTATATTTGACATCTTGTCAAATATGACCAACATATCTTGTGTACAAAATTTCATAAGGATCGGCCGACTATATCCTATAGCTGTCATAGAACGATCGAAATTGGCATACCTTTGCTGTTTTTTAAGTTAGAAAGATGGGATTTGGTACAGATTCTATTTTGGGAAAAACAATCTGATCTGCCAATTTTCATCGGCCGACTATATACGATCTGCTATAAATATAATAATATAAGATGCGTGGCGCCACCTAGCGGACTGCGACTGAACTGCAAGGGTATATCAACTTCGGCTCCGCCCGAAGTTAGCTTTCCTTTCTTGTTTTTGCATATTTTTTGAATATTTTGTGCATATTTATTGCATATATTTAGCATATTTATACCCTTGCAGAGGGTATTATAATTTTGGTCAAAAGTGTGCAACGCAGTGAAGGAGACATCTCCGACCCTATAAAGTATATATATTCTTGATCAGGATCACCTCCTGAGTCGATATGAGCATGTCCGTCTGTCCGTTTCTACGCAAACTAGTCTCTCAGTTTTAGAGCTATCGAGTTAAAACTTTGCACACACCCTTCTTTCCTTTGCAGGCAGTATATAAGTCGGAACGGCCGAGATCAAACAAAATTTCATAAGGATCGGTTAAGTTAGAATGATGGGATTTGGTACAGATTCTATTTTGGGAAAAACAATCTGAATTGTCGAATTTCATAGGGATCGGCCAACTATATCCTATAGCTGCCATATAATAGGAAATTAGGATAATAGGATCAATATTTCCTCTCTTTATCTTAAAGCGGACGGACGTGTTTTTTTTGTGCGCACTACGTTTTTGTAAAACTTGCAATAAGCTTTCTATAAACAATCGGTGTTTATTTCTTTACTGATATAAAAACAATTGCAATTTTTTAGATCCGTATCGCTTCGCGTGTGCAGTGATATATTTGGAGGTAAGATAATTATTTATTTAATTTACTTTCCAAACATAGCCCTGCTCTGCTTCTTCATCTCCTACGGTGTTGTTGCTATTCTTTTGCTTCTACTCTCGCTCAATAGAGATTCTTATCTCTATTTCTTTAAATCTTACTAACTTGCACTAACTGCTCTCTTTAATCTCCCCTTCTCTTTTCCTTGGTACAGTGGTTCAAGGTTCCTCATTAATAAAATCAAATAATATTTTTAAATTAATAATTAATTTTTTTAATAATTTTTAATAAATTAATTATTTAATTTTTAATAATTTTTAATAAATTAATTATTTAATTTTAAATAATTTTTTATAAATTAATTGTTTAAATTTTTAATAATTATGGATTTTAAATTGGTCTGTGCATTAAAGTCTTGCAATATGACAATCTCGTCTTCCCAGCCTACCATCCATTGCTGGCTCTGTGAAAACGTTTTACACGCTAAGTGTGCCGGGTTCACTGCCTCAGTTTCGGATGCAATCTCGCGTAGGTCTGGTCTCCACTTTTGCTGTGATGGTTGTCGTGCTGTTCAGGACGAAATGAGGTCGTTCATGAGGCAGACTAAAAGCGGTTTCAAGGAGTTGATTAGTGGTTTTCGAAAAATCAATGACCAACTCTGTGCGCTTGATACACAGTTTAGTAGCCTTCAACTACTAAATGAGTCTCCAAAGCGTAAGAAATCCGCTTTTAGTGATGTTCTCGGGTCGAATAATCTTCAGCCTGCTCAGCCGACAACTATGCAGCCGCTTATATCTCTGGCTACCCCAAGGGCCGGACCTGAGAAAAATTCGGCTTCCGAATGTCTCGGAATCAATGAGCAATTGTCCGATATGTCCTCTGTGGCATCGCTTCAAGTGATCCCAGACCCAATAATTGAAACTCCTGTAACAGTCACCAAACAGGGTAATAAACCGTCCGGACCCCCGGTACGCACTGATGCCGCAGTATTAGTTACGGCGGCACCAAAACCCTTGCAGGTGATCCCACCATCGAAACACATTTTTGTTTCCCGGCTTGCCCCTGATACTTCGGAGATTGATATCTCGGCTTACATCAAAGCCAAAGCAAAAGCCGACATAAAGGTGGTGGATATTACAAAATTCAAATATTCTTACACCAGGCACACGTCATCTTTCAAAATACGTGTGCCCTTGCAGATGTTCAAGACGATCTGTTCCGCCAGCTTTTGACCAGAGAACATTTTCGTCCAAGAACATCAACCAAGTACGGTGAAAAAAAAGATAACCAAACCTGTGGGTGTAAAACTCCCACATGTTAAGGCCACTGATCAACCTTCCACCTCATCTTCCTCAATCTCAAAAAACTAATATCTTCATTAACTCTTACCTATCAGAATACAAGAGGGTTACGTAGTAAACTTCCCAAACTGTATTCTGATAGTTCTTTTTTTGCATCCCACATTATAGTATTTACAGAAACTTGGTTAAAGCCGGAGATCTTAAGCTCCGAAGTTTTTCCTAGTAGGTACACCACTTTTAGATGTGATAGAACTTTGCGAAGGGGAGGAGGAGTGATAATTTCTGTAGACTCCAAATTCGCTTCTGAAGAGGTAAAATCACAAGAGTTTGGTAACATTGAATTTCTTTGCATCAAAATCACTTTGTCCGATCAATCTTTGTATGTTACCTGTTCGTACATACCACCTTCGTCCGAACCGCCAACATACTGGCAACATTTGTCCGCTATTCGTTTGGTTTTCGATCGTCTGTCTGATGGTGACCAGCTGATAGCTCTGGGTGACTTTAATATCCCAGAACTTATGTGGTCAAATGTTGATAATTCACCGTCTTTACAGCTTAACTCCCACCATGACTTCCCTGAGGGCATGTTCGACATGTCACTCGGGCAAATTAACCACGTTAGAAATTCTGTAGGTCGGCTGTTGGACTTATGTTTCGTTTCTGATCCTGATGGAATTACTCTTTCCAGAACCTTGCCCCTTTCTAACCCTGAGGATCCATATCATCCCACTATTGAGGTTTCAATCGAAAATAATTACTTTTTTGACCTTAAGTCTACAGTTAAATCTCAGTCTACAGTTAAGACTTTACGAAATTAAATAAGTTAATTTTGGAATTTGATTGGTCTGATTTACTGGCATGCGAGGATATAAACATCGCATTACAAAAATTTTATTACACTTTGAACATATTTTTCGACGCTTGCGTGCCGTGGAAATATCCGTCCGCTTCAACGAATCCGCCTTGGTATACAAGGCACCTTATAAATTTAAAGAATAATATGAGTAGACTTTTAAACAAACATAGATTATCTGGCTGTACAGTTAGTTATTCAAGATACTTAGTAGCTCGGTCCAATTTCACCGTGCATAACGCAGAATGTTATAGGAGTTATATTCGCCGCTGCAGGATTCAGTTTACTCAGGATCCGAAGCAGTTTTATAACTTTGTAAACACTAAGCGTAAACATGTATCTTTTGCCCCTCTGCTTACGTTTGAGAACTCTTATGCGAACACCGATCAGGCAATGGCCGATCTCTTTGCACAGTTTTTTCAAACTACCTATTCACCTAGCAGCAGTTTAGCTCAGCCTTACACTTATAATATCCAATCAGCCAACCTTATATTTTGCCCATCTTTCGATCAAAGTGGTGTGTTATCGGATCTTCTTAAGGTTAAGCCCGTGTATTCGCCAGGCCCTGATGGAGTACCAGGATGTGTTCTGAAGTACTGCGCCGAGGCACTGTGCAAACCGCTCGTTAAACTCTTTAATCTATCGCTGGAAACTTCGATCTTTCCCCTTATGTGGAAGGAATCCTTCATTATTCCGCTGCATAAAAAAGGGAAAAAATCCGACGCTGCTAATTATAGAGGCATCTCTAAATTGTCAGCAATTCCAAAGCTTTTTGAAAAACTTATCACTCCACATTTGCAACACCTATGTAGTTCAATAATAACTCCGTGCCAGCATGGCTTCATGAAGCGCCGCTCCACCACTACCAACTTATTGGAGCTAACATCTTTTATCACGGATGGCTTCCGGAATGGCTTACAAACAGACGTCATATACACTGACTTCAGTAAAGCATTTGACTCTGTTAACCATTCGCTTCTTATAAGTAAACTCAGTCTTTTGGGTTTCCCAACTGACCTTCTTATGTGGATTTCGAGCTACTTATCAGGGAGAACCCAACGTGTTTTCTTTAAAGATGTTACCTCGCGTTTAGTCCGCGCCACATCGGGGGTGCCCCAAGGAAGCCATCTTGGACCCCTACTTTTTACTCTGTTTATTAACGACTTGCCCCTTGCCTTAACAAATTCACTTGTACTTATGTACGCTGATGACGTTAAGCTATGCCTTCAGTATAAATTCACTAGCGCCCAGTCTAGACTTCAATCCGATTTGAATAAACTTCAAAATTGGTGTTTAGCAAATAACCTAAAGCTTAATGGATCGAAATGTAAACTTATGTCTTTTTACCGATCTAGTCCTCACCAGGCTATGTACTTTCTCTATGGGAACGCCTTAGAACGATTAACTCAGGTTAACGATCTAGGTGTCCTATTAGATTTGAAACTTAAATTTACCGACCATGTATCTACCATGGTTAATAAAGCTATGGGTGTGCTTGGTTTTATTAAAAGATGGTCAAAAGAATTTAATGACCCGTACATAACTAAAACGTTATATACAAGTTAAGGTGTCCAATGGTCGGTCACCTGATTAAGAATACTCCGTTCATGGTTCGATGTGCGTGATTACAATTTATTGTTGGTTTCTTAAGTTAACAATTGTTCGAAAGTGTGTTAAGAATGGGTTCTTAAGTGTAGAATTCTTAGATTGGGTTAAAGATTTCCAAGTTCGGCTTAGATGCTCAGCGGTCCGGAGAAGACTGGCTACGCCGAGTTGAGACCCTCCGGTCATCGGTTCGGAATAGGCTGATCTCCCACTCCAGTTCTATACGCGGTGTCAGCGTGTGTGGCGTCGGCGTGTGTGGTGTCGGCAGATGTGGAGTCAGCTTTCCCGCAACACTTTAGTCAGCGTACATAGTTGCACACTTGTGACTTAGTTGCACTCTTGTGACATACCCGGATGTACTTGAACCCACAGCACTTGAATATTGGGAATTGTGCTTATGTTGTGGATTCGGGTTTAAGAGTCCGGGTCGAGTTCAGGGCGTAGTGGTAGGGGGCGAATAGTGCTGAGTAAATGGTAGGGGGCGAATAGTGCTGCGCAGAGGGAGGGGCCCGAATGTGCCGGGTGATAACTCCTCCCCCTCTAAAAGTCTGCGTCCCGCAGATCAATTAATTTATTGATGGGCTGTTGTTGATGTCTTCTTTGTGTTCTCCAGATCTTCGGTGATAACTCTCGTGGTTGGTATTCCTTTGGTGGAGGTCAGCTTCCTCCAGATGATGAACAGGGTCAAGAAGACTACTAGTGTTAGAGAAGCCTCCAAGACGTAGGAAAAAGTTACGCCTCGTGAGACGCCAGACATCGCCTGTGTGTTTTGGGCGTTGATGTCATCAACATAACCAAGGGAAGGTCTGTAGCCGGTTACCGTAATGTTGGTTAGTACCGGTGGTAAGGCCATAGGGTGATTTGCAGAATGGGCGGTGAAGTTTTTGTTTCGGACTGCGACGACTTCATTGTTGAACTGGACTATGTACGTCCCTTCCAGTTGGTAGTCCCTTTCGAGTGTTGTGAGCGATCCATTATAATTGGAGAGGAATAATGTCCCATCCTCAACTAACTGCACGACTTCTTCGTTGCTCCGAAGGTATGAGCAGGATGCATGGCCACCCTTCAGGAGCCGTGGAATGCATGAGTTCTCCTCCAAGGCTATTAAATCCTCTTCTGGGCAGACTGTTATATTGCCGATGGTGGAACAGCTGCCCACTACTGCATACGTTTCCTCTCCGTTCAGTGCGAACTTGTGGTGCTCGAGCACTATTTGTCTTCCGCCTGATACTGTTGGATACAAGCGTACAAGTTCGTATCTCCTGTTTGATACTTTGGGGAGAGCCAGGACGTATAGTAGTGTCGTGCCATTGGAGAGTATCGTTGGCCGGGAAAATTCCACTGCTTCCACAGCGTTTTGGTACGGGAGATCGTTGACTTCCATGAGCATGGCTTCAATTTCCTCGTGATCCAGAAGGTTCGAATTCGTTACTCCCGTCTTGGCAAGTTGGCAGGCCCTCGTGATTTCCGCCACTTGGCCAGCCAGGATAATTGCCTTATGCAGTGTTGCTGTAACTGCGTGGAGGTCTCCGTCAATCGCATTGACTCTCGCTACCACATCATTTAGTTCTTGAATCGATTTGTGGCTTGCGTCGAAGAGTCGAGCGTTGATCCGAATCTGCTGGTTGTTGTTTTCGCTGATCATCTTTTCCGAGTTGAGTACCGCAGTCCAGTCCTCTGCATCCGGTGATCCTGCTATCCATTTCCAGGCTGAACCCAGCCAGTTTACTGCTCGAGCTCTGCGTGTTGTTGGCCTCATTACTCTGTTCATCCCTTCCGCTGCCTGCTCCAGGTAATGCCTCGTTATAGTTTTGATGCGTTGATCCGACAGGGTTGCCGCATCCCGGCTAGTTTCGTCCACTAGCTGCATCATCCTCGATATGTCGATGACGTGAACCAGTTTGAATATTCCGTTGATGCGCCATACTCCTCCTTGTTGCAGTGGTACGACGGGTGCGTCATATTTGTATATGCGCGCGGCTGACATGAGACCGATGGTTGTGAGGCTTATAGGGCATATAATCAAGAATGAAAGAAAAGCTAGTGTATATGCTATTCATACTTATAATATCTTATTCTACGTTTAATGTTTTGTGAAAGTGTTGAAATAATAAAAAAGTTTTTTGTGGTTTGTTTTTTTCTTAAAAAATAGAGGGTCGTAAAGCGCTCTTCAATTCCTCAAGTCTGCTTTGTGTAGAATTTTCCCTGATTTAGTTTTTATTGTCACTTCGCGATTCTCTTGGACCTCCTCTGGTCTGAAACGTTGTTTCTCTTTAGTTTTAATCTGCTTATTAGCGACGAAAACCTTATCCCCCGATTCATATTGTTTAGGTTCGGACCTATTTTTATTGTGACCTATATTGGCCATAGCCTGGTTTCGTTCAATCAGGCCTCTAACATCTTCAAGTGTTTTTTCCTTGAAGTTAGATAAACCCTGATAGTTAATGCGCGATGCGCGGTTTAAGAATAGGTCAACGGGCTTTTTGTTGGTCACTGAATGGACAGAGTTGTTGTATCTGTCTACAGCGATCAGCGCTAACTGTGCACTTGTGAATTTGGGATGTTCGAATTTTAAGCACCGGTAGATTTCCAAAAAGGTGGAATGAAATCTTTCCACTTGACCGTTGACTTCACTCCTCTGAGTAGGGCTATAGTACAATTCAATCTCCAATGTGCGGAGATAGTTTAATACCGTCGGACAAAGGAGACCCCTCTCGTTGTCTGACACTATCATTCTAGGCACCGTAAAGTAGTGAAGGGCCTCTAACAGTGTTTCGCGGAGGTGAATTGATGCCTTGGATTGTAGGGGAAAAAGTTTGGCGAATTTCGTGAATTTGTCGATACAGCTTAGATAAACCTTTTTTTCTAGTGTGAATACGTCGATATGCAGTATTTCGCACGGGTAGTTTGGGATGGGTGTCGGTTGCAACTCTGGTTTATTGGGATGACGCTCGTATTTGAATCGTTTGCAGCAGTCGCACGATGACAACTGGGCACGAACCGTACTTGTCATTCTGGGAAAATAGAATTTCTCCAAAATTTGAATAGTGACTTCCTTTGGACCTCTGTGGGCCCTGCGATGTTCCCTTTCTATTATCTCGGAGATTTGCTCCGGATCGGACAAATCCTTTACCAATCTTTGCGTTATTCGAATTTTATATAGCTTAAAATTCTCAAAGCATGTAGATTGGAAGGATGGGAGGTAAGTTTCGGAAATCTTTACTCCATTAATTATGGAGGGTTTTAAATGTTTCTCGAGAATGTTCACTAAACCGGACATGGTCCCGTCGTTAAGTGGTATTAAATGACGGACATAACCAACATGTGGGTGTTCACATGAGTACTCAAGCTGGTTTTCATCAAAAACCAGCTGATTCCTGAACGCATTGATTGGTGCTTCTACATGAGGTATCAATTGAGAAGCATCCTCAAGCGCACTGTGAACGGTAGCCAAGGAGTCAGTTTCAGAGGCAGTGCACGTTGTTGACCCGAGGTAGTTAACTTGCGTTGTGATACGCGAAAGGGCGTCAGCGACGACGTTGGATTTACCGGGCGTATAAGAAATTGCGGCGCCATATTCTTCAATTCGCGACTTCCATCGCTTGAGTTTCGCATTGAAGTTGCGATTGCTCAACGCGTACGTAAGTGGTTGGTGATCGGTGTATACCTTGATTGACCCTGCGCCATAAAGATAAGATCTAAGATTATCTAATGCCCATACTATCGCGAGCATTTCTTTCTCTATGGTAGCGTAGTTTTCCTCAGTTTCGTTCAATGCACGAGAAATGTAAGCTATTGGTCGGTCCTTGCCCTGCTCGTCTTGGGACAGAACATATGGCATAGTCCGACGCGTCAGTGGTCAAATGGAATGGTTTACTAAAATCGGGGAAAGCCAGGACTTCAGAGGAGGCAAGAATCGCCTTCAGGTCATTAAAGGCCTGTAAAGCTACGCCATCCAGTTCGATCGGAACCTTCCTAGATTGCGATGCTTTAATTCTAGCGTACTCTCCTCTTGTCAAATTCGTCAATGGTTTCGCGATTGTCGCATAGTCCTGAACGAATTTCCTGTAATATGAGGCCATTCCAAGAAAACTTTTCAGCTCCTTCACGTTAGTAGGGGGCTTCATATCGGTTATTGCTTTCACCTTCTGGTCGTTTGCTTTAATACCGTCCTGCGTAACAATATAACCTAAGAACTCAACTTGTGTGGAGAGGAAACGTGTTTTTTCCAAGTTTACATGCAGTTTGGCCTTCCGAAGATTTTGGAAAACCGCACGCAAATTGTTCCAATGACTCTGATAGTCTTCGCCGAAAACAATAATATCGTCGATGTAGACATAGCAGATTTTTCCGATATGTTCTCTCAAAACATCGTCAATCATCCGCTGGAAGATTGCCGGGGCATTTTTTAGGCCAAATGGTAGACGAAGGAATTCGTATTTCCCATTGAGGGTGGAGAAGGCCGTTTTAGGGATGTCTTTTTCGTTCATGTGAATTTGGTGGAAGCCAGACGTCAGATCAATCGTCGTGAAATACTTGGCTTTCCCAAGGCTGGCCAGAGTAGAATTTATATCCGGTATCGGGTAAGTATCGGATATCGTAACCGCATTTAGGCGCTTGAAGTCGATAACCATGCGATACTGCTTCTCACCATTTGGTTTAGGTTTCTTTGGGACAATCCAGATCGGAGAGTTATACGGGCTGGCAGATGGCCTTATTATTCCCCCGTCTAAGAGTTCTTGTATTTGCTTTTCAACCTCCCCCCTCATGTTCGCGGGGTATGGGTAACTGCGAGTGAAAATGGGGTCTTGAGTGTTAGTACGTATTTCGGCCTTAACGGTTGTATTTACCGATTCCCCTGACGAAAGTGGTTCAAAAATTGTTGCAAATTCTTTAAGTAGATTGTCCAGCGCTTGTTTGGTTTCATCGTCATGATCGCCATCAATCAGGGCATGGACATTGGAGGAATATCTCGCCAGAAGGGGTATCTGGGTACCAGGGGATATTAGCAGAAGATCGTTTTTTCGATCAATTAAGGCTTTTGCTTCCCTGAGAGTATCGTCACCGATGATACCGTCGAAGGAATTCAGACCAGGCAGAACGTAGAAGGTGGTAATCGCGTCATTGCCAATGGGCTCAAAGAATCGTCCTATCAGGCAATGTGAGATTTTAACATTACCGGCAGCAGATTCAACATAAAAGGGAGTGGATAAGGGGATGGAGCCGGCGGAGTGTTTTTGGCTAACAAAGTTCTTATTCGCGCCGGTGTCGATAAGAAACTTCAACTTGCTGCCATTTCGCGCGACGTATTCTATGTATGGCACGCTGGATAGGCGTCCGGCATAAAATTTGCCTCGTCGTTAACATTCTCGTTGTCGGCCTTATGGTATGGGGCATCATACTCAAGGCTCGAGTCGTGGGCGCTCACCGCTTCGTCTACGTAAGTAGCTTGACAAGCGGAATTTTGCGTGTCGGTTTCGGGCATTGTCACCACGCTGGACGGAACTGCCGCCATGTGGTACAATCTTTGTGCCTTCTTGAAGGGATTCGGGCCGGGTGCGGACCCATACACGGAGTCGTTTCCACGGCGCATGCCAAAGCCGGATTGATACGACTGACCGGACCGATTTCTATTAACCGAATCTACCGAACCGGACCGAATCTATTAAAGCCCCGTGAATTGCCGGATGAACCATCATTGAAGGTTGCACCCGCCGGTGCCCTTACTGGTGGTTGGAATGAAGGCGGAAACCGTGGGGCCATCGGAGGCGCATAGCGTGATGCGTTTGTTGGGTAGCGGGGTTGGAAAAATGGGGTGAACTTATTTGTATGTTCCATTCGTGCATTACCCCTGACCGATACATTTTGCAGCTCCAGGCAAAAGGAATATGCCTCAGGCAAGTTCTTCGGACCCCGAATTATCAGTAATTTAGAGGCATCGCCGTTGAGTCCTCTTACAAAAACATCCAGCGCTTTGTCCCTATACATCTCAATCAGGGCACTGGCCACGTTAGGCGCATGCTCTGATTGTTTTAATTTGTTTAGGATCAAGGAAAAGTGATTATTGACGTCATTGTAGAATTGATCTAGGGTTCTACCTGCCTGTGTCAACTGGCTTAATTGATACTCAAGGGTTCGGACGTCTCGCTTGTCGGCGTAGTGAAGCGAGAGGACCCGCTTAATTTCCGACCAATCATCGTCCTCCACATTATAAGAAGAAAGCGCCAAATCGGCGTCACCTCTTATTTTCTGCCTAATATAAAGAATTATGGTCCTATACAAGGGCTTGCCTATAATGATTTCATAATCATTGACAACGGCTTGCGCCCTGTTAATCCAGGACACAAATTTCCCGGGCTCCCCCTCGAAAGTCTGGAGTTCCTTAACGCAATCTGGCAAAGTAGATGTTTCTTTTAATTCATATTCGGTGCGCGGACGGACCAAGGGAACGGGTTGGATTACCGCGGGATTACGTCTTTCATGGTCTTGCTCGAGGGTGGCTACCCTCGTCCCGACTTTCCTGATATCCTCTTTAACTGCTACGACCTGATCTAAGAGGGTCTTAAGGCTCTCGTCAAACTTTTGCAGGGTGGCCTTGATTTCTTCCATTTCAACAGCAAGGGGAAAAATGTTTTATTCAGAAAAATATAATAGACCTATGTCAAGGGGTCTCAAGAGAATGACGCGTAAGTCGAATGCAAAAATAATAAGTAAGTAATTTTAATATCTTTAAATGATGGTTGAACTTCTGTGTCCTTTAATAAAATTTTTTAATAGTTGTTTTTGGCTTACAGTATAATTTTCGATATTTGTAAATGGTGTTTGGATTTTTTATTGATTGGGTTTATGTCAAGGGGAATATTCAATTTTGTAGCTGTATTTTTAATAGTTGTTTTTGGCTTACAGTATAATTTTCGATATTTGTAAATGGTGTTTGGATTTTTTATTGATTGTGTTTATGTCAAGGGGAATATTCAATTTTGTAGCTGTATTTTTAATAGTTGTTTTTGGCTTACAATATAATTTTCGATATTTGTAAATG
Organism: Drosophila ananassae; assembly: GCF_017639315.1. Taxonomy (NCBI): domain Eukaryota; kingdom Metazoa; phylum Arthropoda; class Insecta; order Diptera; family Drosophilidae; genus Drosophila; species Drosophila ananassae. The sequence goes on along the minus strand of NC_057932.1, from coordinate 4,892,658 downwards.
GTGTTTGGATTTTTTATTGATTGTGTTTATGTTAAGGGGAATATTCAATTTTGTCTGATTTTATTGTCTTGAGGAGGAAGAGAGGAAGCGCTTTACTCACCCTTTACAACTATCTGTGTGTCGATATCTGTGTGTCTTGGAGTGCTCGTGTTCGTCTTCAACTTCTTCTGATAATTAGAAAAAGAAATTTTTTTTTTAAATATGAGGAATGGCAGAATATAATATTATTTAATTCTAATAGGGTGTAGAGTGAGTGTGTATTATGGGTGCTGTTTCGTTGCATATCTTGTATACTTTCAGTTTTCCTTTTTTGTTGCATACTTTAAGTTTTTCTTTTTTTGTTGCCTATCTTAAGTGTAATTTTTGTTGCATACTTTTAGTTTTTTCTTTTTCGTTCGTTTCAGTTTTTCTTTTTGTTTCGTGCTTTTGGGTTTTCTTTTGTTCTGTGTGTTGTAAAATCTGGTTTTTGGGTTTGTCTCGTGTTCTTGTATTTTCTTGGCACTGGGCGCGGTGGTCCGTATTGTTCCGTTTTGGCCCGCAGGCCTACTCAGGTACGGTTGCTCACACAACCCACTGGGCAGCTTTTTTTGGGTGCATTGCACACCTCTTAGCGTTTCCAGCAGATTGCCACACACCATTTTTATCTTTTATTTTTTAATTTATTTTTCTTGCCACACGCGAATAAGCTTCACGGTGGTTGTCTTATTTTTTTATACGCACGGCAATGTTTTAGCACTCGCGGATATGCCAGTGGCAAACCGCCGCAGTGGGTAATTCCGTTCCTTTTCTTTTATAACGCGACACAACCCTTTTTTATACTTTATTTTTTCCTTTTGTTATACTTCTTGCCACACGCGAATACCTTCGCGGTGGTTCTCTTATTTTTTATATGAAGTAATATTTTTGCACCCGCGAATATGCTATGATAGCAAACCGCCGCGGTGGGTAATTACTTCATTACTTTTATTTCAACACATATTTTTCTTCTTTTTTTTTTTTTTTTTAATTTCGTTTCATATTTCGTAATTCTTTGATTTCATTTTCGTTTTTGTATTTCAATCTCATTTTGGTTCTTAAATTACCCGCTCTTTTCCCAAACCTTAATGTTTTAATGACCTCTCTTTTTTGCTCTACTCTGAAAACTCTACGTTATTTTTCATTCTTGATTTTATTCCTTTATTTACTTGAAAGAAAAATAAAAACTCCTCGTTATTTCACCTCTACACCTTTCCTATTTTTTTCTCTTAATTTTCGGAAGGATTATTACACTTTAAAACATTTCCCTATTCATCTTCCCCCTTTTTTTATTTTAATTTGAGAAAAATTCCTCCACTTTTAAACTTTTTACTATTCATTTCCTTTACTTTCACTTTATTTCGGAAAAACTTCATCTTCCCCCTTTTTTTATTTTATTTTGGGAAAAATTTCCACACTTTTAGATCTTTCACTATTCATTTTCTCTATTTCCATTTTATTTTGGAAAAAATTTCATCTTCCCCCCTTTTTTATTTTTGGAAAAAATTTCTACATTTTTAACTTTTTCACTATTCATTTTCTCTATTTCTATTTTATTCTGAAAAAACAATTTCTACACTTTTAACCTTTTCACTATTCATTCTCTCTATTTTTATTTTATTCCGAAAAAACAATTTCTACACTTTTAACCTTTTCACTATTCATTCTCTCTATTTTTATTTTATTTTGGAGAGAGAAAAACTTTTAACCTTTCCACTATTCATTTTCTCCCTTTCTTATTTTACTTTGGGAAAACAATTTCTACACTTTTAACTTTTTCACTATTCATTTTTCATTTCCTTTTGGGGAATTTTGTTTGGGGAAAAACGAAGAATATTTCTATTTTTATTTTACTTTGGGAAAAATTTCTTCAGTTTTAAATTTTTCACTATTTATTCTTCATTTTATTTTGGGGGAATTTTGTTTGGGGAAAAACGAAGAATATTTCTATTTTTATTTTACTTTGGGAAAAATTTCTTCAGTTTTAAATTTTTCACTATTTATTCTTCATTTTATTTTGGGGGAATTTTGTTTGGGGAACTTTGTTTGGGAAAAAAACGAAGAATATTTCTCTTCCTTTTTTCTCTTTGAGAAGGATTTCTTACATTTGCACATTTTTTCTTTAATTTTCGATTGATTTTTTCCCTTTGGGAAAACATTTTCCAGCACACACAATACACCTTCACTCTACTTACCCGCTCGGGCGCCAGTTAAGGTGTCCAATGGTCGGACACCTGATTAAGAATACTCCGTTCATGGTTCGATGTGCGTGATTACAATTTATTGTTGGTTTCTTAAGTTAACAATTGTTCGAAAGTGTGTTAAGAATGGGTTCTTAAGTGTAGAATTCTTAGATTGGGTTAAAGATTTCCAAGTTCGGCTTAGATGCTCAGCGGTCCGGAGAAGACTGGCTACGCCGAGTTGAGACCCTCCGGTCATCGGTTCGGAATAGGCTGATCTCCCACTCCAGTTCTATACGCGGTGTCAGCGTGTGTGGCGTCGGCGTGTGTGGTGTCGGCAGATGTGGAGTCAGCTTTCCCGCAACACTTTAGTCAGCGTACATAGTTGCACACTTGTGACTTAGTTGCACTCTTGTGACATACCCGGATGTACTTGAACCCACAGCACTTGAATATTGGGAATTGTGCTTATGTTGTGGATTCGGGTTTAAGAGTCCGGGTCGAGTTCAGGGCGTAGTGGTAGGGGGCGAATAGTGCTGAGTAAATGGTAGGGGGCGAATAGTGCTGCGCAGAGGGAGGGGCCCGAATGTGCCGGGTGATAACTCCTCCCCCTCTAAAAGTCTGCGTCCCGCAGATCAATTAATTTATTGATGGGCTGTTGTTGATGTCTTCTTTGTGTTCTCCAGATCTTCGGTGATAACTCTCGTGGTTGGTATTCCTTTGGTGGAGGTCAGCTTCCTCCAGATGATGAACAGGGTCAAGAAGACTACTAGTGTTAGAGAAGCCTCCAAGACGTAGGAAAAAGTTACGCCTCGTGAGACGCCAGACATCGCCTGTGTGTTTTGGGCGTTGATGTCATCAACATAACCAAGGGAAGGTCTGTAGCCGGTTACCGTAATGTTGGTTAGTACCGGTGGTAAGGCCATAGGGTGATTTGCAGAATGGGCGGTGAAGTTTTTGTTTCGGACTGCGACGACTTCATTGTTGAACTGGACTATGTACGTCCCTTCCAGTTGGTAGTCCCTTTCGAGTGTTGTGAGCGATCCATTATAATTGGAGAGGAATAATGTCCCATCCTCAACTAACTGCACGACTTCTTCGTTGCTCCGAAGGTATGAGCAGGATGCATGGCCACCCTTCAGGAGCCGTGGAATGCATGAGTTCTCCTCCAAGGCTATTAAATCCTCTTCTGGGCAGACTGTTATATTGCCGATGGTGGAACAGCTGCCCACTACTGCATACGTTTCCTCTCCGTTCAGTGCGAACTTGTGGTGCTCGAGCACTATTTGTCTTCCGCCTGATACTGTTGGATACAAGCGTACAAGTTCGTATCTCCTGTTTGATACTTTGGGGAGAGCCAGGACGTATAGTAGTGTCGTGCCATTGGAGAGTATCGTTGGCCGGGAAAATTCCACTGCTTCCACAGCGTTTTGGTACGGGAGATCGTTGACTTCCATGAGCATGGCTTCAATTTCCTCGTGATCCAGAAGGTTCGAATTCGTTACTCCCGTCTTGGCAAGTTGGCAGGCCCTCGTGATTTCCGCCACTTGGCCAGCCAGGATAATTGCCTTATGCAGTGTTGCTGTAACTGCGTGGAGGTCTCCGTCAATCGCATTGACTCTCGCTACCACATCATTTAGTTCTTGAATCGATTTGTGGCTTGCGTCGAAGAGTCGAGCGTTGATCCGAATCTGCTGGTTGTTGTTTTCGCTGATCATCTTTTCCGAGTTGAGTACCGCAGTCCAGTCCTCTGCATCCGGTGATCCTGCTATCCATTTCCAGGCTGAACCCAGCCAGTTTACTGCTCGAGCTCTGCGTGTTGTTGGCCTCATTACTCTGTTCATCCCTTCCGCTGCCTGCTCCAGGTAATGCCTCGTTATAGTTTTGATGCGTTGATCCGACAGGGTTGCCGCATCCCGGCTAGTTTCGTCCACTAGCTGCATCATCCTCGATATGTCGATGACGTGAACCAGTTTGAATATTCCGTTGATGCGCCATACTCCTCCTTGTTGCAGTGGTACGACGGGTGCGTCATATTTGTATATGCGCGCGGCTGACATGAGACCGATGGTTGTGAGGCTTATAGGGCATATAATCAAGAATGAAAGAAAAGCTAGTGTATATGCTATTCATACTTATAATATCTTATTCTACGTTTAATGTTTTGTGAAAGTGTTGAAATAATAAAAAAGTTTTTTGTGGTTTGTTTTTTTCTTAAAAAATAGAGGGTCGTAAAGCGCTCTTCAATTCCTCAAGTCTGCTTTGTGTAGAATTTTCCCTGATTTAGTTTTTATTGTCACTTCGCGATTCTCTTGGACCTCCTCTGGTCTGAAACGTTGTTTCTCTTTAGTTTTAATCTGCTTATTAGCGACGAAAACCTTATCCCCCGATTCATATTGTTTAGGTTCGGACCTATTTTTATTGTGACCTATATTGGCCATAGCCTGGTTTCGTTCAATCAGGCCTCTAACATCTTCAAGTGTTTTTTCCTTGAAGTTAGATAAACCCTGATAGTTAATGCGCGATGCGCGGTTTAAGAATAGGTCAACGGGCTTTTTGTTGGTCACTGAATGGACAGAGTTGTTGTATCTGTCTACAGCGATCAGCGCTAACTGTGCACTTGTGAATTTGGGATGTTCGAATTTTAAGCACCGGTAGATTTCCAAAAAGGTGGAATGAAATCTTTCCACTTGACCGTTGACTTCACTCCTCTGAGTAGGGCTATAGTACAATTCAATCTCCAATGTGCGGAGATAGTTTAATACCGTCGGACAAAGGAGACCCCTCTCGTTGTCTGACACTATCATTCTAGGCACCGTAAAGTAGTGAAGGGCCTCTAACAGTGTTTCGCGGAGGTGAATTGATGCCTTGGATTGTAGGGGAAAAAGTTTGGCGAATTTCGTGAATTTGTCGATACAGCTTAGATAAACCTTTTTTTCTAGTGTGAATACGTCGATATGCAGTATTTCGCACGGGTAGTTTGGGATGGGTGTCGGTTGCAACTCTGGTTTATTGGGATGACGCTCGTATTTGAATCGTTTGCAGCAGTCGCACGATGACAACTGGGCACGAACCGTACTTGTCATTCTGGGAAAATAGAATTTCTCCAAAATTTGAATAGTGACTTCCTTTGGACCTCTGTGGGCCCTGCGATGTTCCCTTTCTATTATCTCGGAGATTTGCTCCGGATCGGACAAATCCTTTACCAATCTTTGCGTTATTCGAATTTTATATAGCTTAAAATTCTCAAAGCATGTAGATTGGAAGGATGGGAGGTAAGTTTCGGAAATCTTTACTCCATTAATTATGGAGGGTTTTAAATGTTTCTCGAGAATGTTCACTAAACCGGACATGGTCCCGTCGTTAAGTGGTATTAAATGACGGACATAACCAACATGTGGGTGTTCACATGAGTACTCAAGCTGGTTTTCATCAAAAACCAGCTGATTCCTGAACGCATTGATTGGTGCTTCTACATGAGGTATCAATTGAGAAGCATCCTCAAGCGCACTGTGAACGGTAGCCAAGGAGTCAGTTTCAGAGGCAGTGCACGTTGTTGACCCGAGGTAGTTAACTTGCGTTGTGATACGCGAAAGGGCGTCAGCGACGACGTTGGATTTACCGGGCGTATAAGAAATTGCGGCGCCATATTCTTCAATTCGCGACTTCCATCGCTTGAGTTTCGCATTGAAGTTGCGATTGCTCAACGCGTACGTAAGTGGTTGGTGATCGGTGTATACCTTGATTGACCCTGCGCCATAAAGATAAGATCTAAGATTATCTAATGCCCATACTATCGCGAGCATTTCTTTCTCTATGGTAGCGTAGTTTTCCTCAGTTTCGTTCAATGCACGAGAAATGTAAGCTATTGGTCGGTCCTTGCCCTGCTCGTCTTGGGACAGAACATATGGCATAGTCCGACGCGTCAGTGGTCAAATGGAATGGTTTACTAAAATCGGGGAAAGCCAGGACTTCAGAGGAGGCAAGAATCGCCTTCAGGTCATTAAAGGCCTGTAAAGCTACGCCATCCAGTTCGATCGGAACCTTCCTAGATTGCGATGCTTTAATTCTAGCGTACTCTCCTCTTGTCAAATTCGTCAATGGTTTCGCGATTGTCGCATAGTCCTGAACGAATTTCCTGTAATATGAGGCCATTCCAAGAAAACTTTTCAGCTCCTTCACGTTAGTAGGGGGCTTCATATCGGTTATTGCTTTCACCTTCTGGTCGTTTGCTTTAATACCGTCCTGCGTAACAATATAACCTAAGAACTCAACTTGTGTGGAGAGGAAACGTGTTTTTTCCAAGTTTACATGCAGTTTGGCCTTCCGAAGATTTTGGAAAACCGCACGCAAATTGTTCCAATGACTCTGATAGTCTTCGCCGAAAACAATAATATCGTCGATGTAGACATAGCAGATTTTTCCGATATGTTCTCTCAAAACATCGTCAATCATCCGCTGGAAGATTGCCGGGGCATTTTTTAGGCCAAATGGTAGACGAAGGAATTCGTATTTCCCATTGAGGGTGGAGAAGGCCGTTTTAGGGATGTCTTTTTCGTTCATGTGAATTTGGTGGAAGCCAGACGTCAGATCAATCGTCGTGAAATACTTGGCTTTCCCAAGGCTGGCCAGAGTAGAATTTATATCCGGTATCGGGTAAGTATCGGATATCGTAACCGCATTTAGGCGCTTGAAGTCGATAACCATGCGATACTGCTTCTCACCATTTGGTTTAGGTTTCTTTGGGACAATCCAGATCGGAGAGTTATACGGGCTGGCAGATGGCCTTATTATTCCCCCGTCTAAGAGTTCTTGTATTTGCTTTTCAACCTCCCCCCTCATGTTCGCGGGGTATGGGTAACTGCGAGTGAAAATGGGGTCTTGAGTGTTAGTACGTATTTCGGCCTTAACGGTTGTATTTACCGATTCCCCTGACGAAAGTGGTTCAAAAATTGTTGCAAATTCTTTAAGTAGATTGTCCAGCGCTTGTTTGGTTTCATCGTCATGATCGCCATCAATCAGGGCATGGACATTGGAGGAATATCTCGCCAGAAGGGGTATCTGGGTACCAGGGGATATTAGCAGAAGATCGTTTTTTCGATCAATTAAGGCTTTTGCTTCCCTGAGAGTATCGTCACCGATGATACCGTCGAAGGAATTCAGACCAGGCAGAACGTAGAAGGTGGTAATCGCGTCATTGCCAATGGGCTCAAAGAATCGTCCTATCAGGCAATGTGAGATTTTAACATTACCGGCAGCAGATTCAACATAAAAGGGAGTGGATAAGGGGATGGAGCCGGCGGAGTGTTTTTGGCTAACAAAGTTCTTATTCGCGCCGGTGTCGATAAGAAACTTCAACTTGCTGCCATTTCGCGCGACGTATTCTATGTATGGCACGCTGGATAGGCGTCCGGCATAAAATTTGCCTCGTCGTTAACATTCTCGTTGTCGGCCTTATGGTATGGGGCATCATACTCAAGGCTCGAGTCGTGGGCGCTCACCGCTTCGTCTACGTAAGTAGCTTGACAAGCGGAATTTTGCGTGTCGGTTTCGGGCATTGTCACCACGCTGGACGGAACTGCCGCCATGTGGTACAATCTTTGTGCCTTCTTGAAGGGATTCGGGCCGGGTGCGGACCCATACACGGAGTCGTTTCCACGGCGCATGCCAAAGCCGGATTGATACGACTGACCGGACCGATTTCTATTAACCGAATCTACCGAACCGGACCGAATCTATTAAAGCCCCGTGAATTGCCGGATGAACCATCATTGAAGGTTGCACCCGCCGGTGCCCTTACTGGTGGTTGGAATGAAGGCGGAAACCGTGGGGCCATCGGAGGCGCATAGCGTGATGCGTTTGTTGGGTAGCGGGGTTGGAAAAATGGGGTGAACTTATTTGTATGTTCCATTCGTGCATTACCCCTGACCGATACATTTTGCAGCTCCAGGCAAAAGGAATATGCCTCAGGCAAGTTCTTCGGACCCCGAATTATCAGTAATTTAGAGGCATCGCCGTTGAGTCCTCTTACAAAAACATCCAGCGCTTTGTCCCTATACATCTCAATCAGGGCACTGGCCACGTTAGGCGCATGCTCTGATTGTTTTAATTTGTTTAGGATCAAGGAAAAGTGATTATTGACGTCATTGTAGAATTGATCTAGGGTTCTACCTGCCTGTGTCAACTGGCTTAATTGATACTCAAGGGTTCGGACGTCTCGCTTGTCGGCGTAGTGAAGCGAGAGGACCCGCTTAATTTCCGACCAATCATCGTCCTCCACATTATAAGAAGAAAGCGCCAAATCGGCGTCACCTCTTATTTTCTGCCTAATATAAAGAATTATGGTCCTATACAAGGGCTTGCCTATAATGATTTCATAATCATTGACAACGGCTTGCGCCCTGTTAATCCAGGACACAAATTTCCCGGGCTCCCCCTCGAAAGTCTGGAGTTCCTTAACGCAATCTGGCAAAGTAGATGTTTCTTTTAATTCATATTCGGTGCGCGGACGGACCAAGGGAACGGGTTGGATTACCGCGGGATTACGTCTTTCATGGTCTTGCTCGAGGGTGGCTACCCTCGTCCCGACTTTCCTGATATCCTCTTTAACTGCTACGACCTGATCTAAGAGGGTCTTAAGGCTCTCGTCAAACTTTTGCAGGGTGGCCTTGATTTCTTCCATTTCAACAGCAAGGGGAAAAATGTTTTATTCAGAAAAATATAATAGACCTATGTCAAGGGGTCTCAAGAGAATGACGCGTAAGTCGAATGCAAAAATAATAAGTAAGTAATTTTAATATCTTTAAATGATGGTTGAACTTCTGTGTCCTTTAATAAAATTTTTTAATAGTTGTTTTTGGCTTACAGTATAATTTTCGATATTTGTAAATGGTGTTTGGATTTTTTATTGATTGGGTTTATGTCAAGGGGAATATTCAATTTTGTAGCTGTATTTTTAATAGTTGTTTTTGGCTTACAGTATAATTTTCGATATTTGTAAATGGTGTTTGGATTTTTTATTGATTGTGTTTATGTCAAGGGGAATATTCAATTTTGTAGCTGTATTTTTAATAGTTGTTTTTGGCTTACAATATAATTTTCGATATTTGTAAATGGTGTTTGGATTTTTTATTGATTGTGTTTATGTTAAGGGGAATATTCAATTTTGTCTGATTTTATTGTCTTGAGGAGGAAGAGAGGAAGCGCTTTACTCACCCTTTACAACTATCTGTGTGTCGATATCTGTGTGTCTTGGAGTGCTCGTGTTCGTCTTCAACTTCTTCTGATAATTAGAAAAAGAAATTTTTTTTTTAAATATGAGGAATGGCAGAATATAATATTATTTAATTCTAATAGGGTGTAGAGTGAGTGTGTATTATGGGTGCTGTTTCGTTGCATATCTTGTATACTTTCAGTTTTCCTTTTTTGTTGCATACTTTAAGTTTTTCTTTTTTTGTTGCCTATCTTAAGTGTAATTTTTGTTGCATACTTTTAGTTTTTTCTTTTTCGTTCGTTTCAGTTTTTCTTTTTGTTTCGTGCTTTTGGGTTTTCTTTTGTTCTGTGTGTTGTAAAATCTGGTTTTTGGGTTTGTCTCGTGTTCTTGTATTTTCTTGGCACTGGGCGCGGTGGTCCGTATTGTTCCGTTTTGGCCCGCAGGCCTACTCAGGTACGGTTGCTCACACAACCCACTGGGCAGCTTTTTTTGGGTGCATTGCACACCTCTTAGCGTTTCCAGCAGATTGCCACACACCATTTTTATCTTTTATTTTTTAATTTATTTTTCTTGCCACACGCGAATAAGCTTCACGGTGGTTGTCTTATTTTTTTATACGCACGGCAATGTTTTAGCACTCGCGGATATGCCAGTGGCAAACCGCCGCAGTGGGTAATTCCGTTCCTTTTCTTTTATAACGCGACACAACCCTTTTTTATACTTTATTTTTTCCTTTTGTTATACTTCTTGCCACACGCGAATACCTTCGCGGTGGTTCTCTTATTTTTTATATGAAGTAATATTTTTGCACCCGCGAATATGCTATGATAGCAAACCGCCGCGGTGGGTAATTACTTCATTACTTTTATTTCAACACATATTTTTCTTCTTTTTTTTTTTTTTTTTAATTTCGTTTCATATTTCGTAATTCTTTGATTTCATTTTCGTTTTTGTATTTCAATCTCATTTTGGTTCTTAAATTACCCGCTCTTTTCCCAAACCTTAATGTTTTAATGACCTCTCTTTTTTGCTCTACTCTGAAAACTCTACGTTATTTTTCATTCTTGATTTTATTCCTTTATTTACTTGAAAGAAAAATAAAAACTCCTCGTTATTTCACCTCTACACCTTTCCTATTTTTTTCTCTTAATTTTCGGAAGGATTATTACACTTTAAAACATTTCCCTATTCATCTTCCCCCTTTTTTTATTTTAATTTGAGAAAAATTCCTCCACTTTTAAACTTTTTACTATTCATTTCCTTTACTTTCACTTTATTTCGGAAAAACTTCATCTTCCCCCTTTTTTTATTTTATTTTGGGAAAAATTTCCACACTTTTAGATCTTTCACTATTCATTTTCTCTATTTCCATTTTATTTTGGAAAAAATTTCATCTTCCCCCCTTTTTTATTTTTGGAAAAAATTTCTACATTTTTAACTTTTTCACTATTCATTTTCTCTATTTCTATTTTATTCTGAAAAAACAATTTCTACACTTTTAACCTTTTCACTATTCATTCTCTCTATTTTTATTTTATTCCGAAAAAACAATTTCTACACTTTTAACCTTTTCACTATTCATTCTCTCTATTTTTATTTTATTTTGGAGAGAGAAAAACTTTTAACCTTTCCACTATTCATTTTCTCCCTTTCTTATTTTACTTTGGGAAAACAATTTCTACACTTTTAACTTTTTCACTATTCATTTTTCATTTCCTTTTGGGGAATTTTGTTTGGGGAAAAACGAAGAATATTTCTATTTTTATTTTACTTTGGGAAAAATTTCTTCAGTTTTAAATTTTTCACTATTTATTCTTCATTTTATTTTGGGGGAATTTTGTTTGGGGAAAAACGAAGAATATTTCTATTTTTATTTTACTTTGGGAAAAATTTCTTCAGTTTTAAATTTTTCACTATTTATTCTTCATTTTATTTTGGGGGAATTTTGTTTGGGGAACTTTGTTTGGGAAAAAAACGAAGAATATTTCTCTTCCTTTTTTCTCTTTGAGAAGGATTTCTTACATTTGCACATTTTTTCTTTAATTTTCGATTGATTTTTTCCCTTTGGGAAAACATTTTCCAGCACACACAATACACCTTCACTCTACTTACCCGCTCGGGCGCCAGTTAAGGTGTCCAATGGTCGGACACCTGATTAAGAATACTCCGTTCATGGTTCGATGTGCGTGATTACAATTTATTGTTGGTTTCTTAAGTTAACAATTGTTCGAAAGTGTGTTAAGAATGGGTTCTTAAGTGTAGAATTCTTAGATTGGGTTAAAGATGTCCAAGTTCGGCTTAGATGCTCAGCGGTCCGGAGAAGACTGGCTACGCCGAGTTGAGACCCTCCGGTCATCGGTTCGGAATAGGCTGATCTCCCACTCCAGTTCTATACGCGGTGTCAGCGTGTGTGGCGTCGGCGTGTGTGGTGTCGGCAGATGTGGAGTCAGCTTTCCCGCAACACTTTAGTCAGCGTACATAGTTGCACACTTGTGACTTAGTTGCACTCTTGTGACATACCCGGATGTACTTGAACCCACAGCACTTGAATATTGGGAATTGTGCTTATGTTGTGGATTCGGGTTTAAGAGTCCGGGTCGAGTTCAGGGCGTAGTGGTAGGGGGCGAATAGTGCTGAGTAAATGGTAGGGGGCGAATAGTGCTGCGCAGAGGGAGGGGCCCGAATGTGCCGGGTGATAACTTACATCATTGGTCCGTCCGATTCTTGAGTATGGATCGTGAGTCCTCAATATGGAGTACACCAAGATCACATTGAATCTGTACAAAAAAACTTCCTTACTTTTGCGCTTAGGGGACTTAATTGGGATGCAAATCTTTACCCCATTTATCTACCCCAATAATCTTATCATAGTAGACTTTTACTAATCAACTTACCATCATTAACAAATCGTAGAACGATGCTGGGTGTCATGTTTTTATATAATCTTATTTATGGAAATATAGACAGCCAGCATTTACTAACACGCTTAAATTTTAACATTCCTAGTAGAAGGACCAGAAACTTTCGTCCTCTGCTCCTCAGCCATTGTAGTTCGACATATGCCCAACACGATCCGTTCAGGGTATTATGTTCGGACTACAATGGTCTCTACCACATCTTGTCACTTTGCCCTACTAACAATCTTAAATCGCTTATATTAACCGCCTTATCTGTGCAACACTTTTCCTCGTAATATCTTTCTCCTAATCCTCGCTTATCTATCTCGGATCTATTCCCGCGATTCGAGCCGTACGTTACGCGGCAGCGTCCCTCGGTCGGTTGGACGGGAGGTGGGCTGTACGTATGCAGTGGGAACCGCGCAAAAAAAATAACTGATTGATCGGAAATGCTATAACTTCGTTGTTTTTCAAGTTAGAAGGATGGGAGTTTCAATGGATTCCTCTTTTCCAAAATAATTCGATATGCCAAATTTCATAAGGATCGGCCAACTATATACGATCCGCTATATATCTAATAATATACGATGCGTGGCGCCACCTAGCGGACTGCGACCCAACTGCAAGGGTATATAAACTTCGGCTCCGCCCGAAGTTAGCTTTCCTTTCTTGGCTCTCTGCCTTGTGACACAATAATCAATATGAATATGGCCAATATGAATCAATATGAATATTATAACAATTCAATAGTAAAGATAATAATAATTAAAGATAATTAAAGATAATTTTTCAGGTTTGTTGCTTAAAAAAGTAATTTTTTCAGAAAATGATATAAAAAATTGATAATTATGGAATTTTAGTTTTTTTTTTTCTTTTTTTTTCATTTGGTAATCTATATGATTTGAAATTTTGAATTTGAAGCTATACGTTTGAAGGGTATTTGAAATTGCTGCATTTTTTTCCTCGCTCGCGGGGATATTTAATAATGTATTTAAGTGTTATTTGAAATTTTTTTTTTATATAAAAAAAATACATAAAAATACAAGACTTCACAGGCAGAGGGGTTGTATCCCCGGTTGAATTTTAGCGACGGGTCGTAAATATAATCCCTGAAGCTTGGGGGTGGTGCTGGTGCTTACGATGGATGCCGGGGTTGGATTACCCTCGATGCCAGTGGATTTGGAGGCACCACGTGCCAAATCCACTGGCATCGAGGGTAATCCAGCAACAAAAATCCGCTAAACGGGAAAATAAACACTAAGCCAATGCAGGGAATGGCATGGAGCTCAATATTTTCTCATCTCTATTCTTATAAAAAAAATCACACACTAATTTCTGTTCCACGAAGTTGGGTCACTGGTCTAATATTTTTTTATGCACAAATTCAATGGTCCGCCCGCAGCGAGATTCAGAAGAAAAGTGAAATCAGGTGGCAGACAGGAAATGCATCTTTCGGTTGTCACTTTTTGACAGGTGCCTTCGTGGGTGGGTGAATTCCTAAAAAGGCGAGCAGCTGTGGTGGGGGGTGAATATCAGTTGGGTCAGCTGAGCCTATCGATATTTTTAATTAGCTGCATGGGTCCAATGGGTAAATTAGACCATATGTTTTTTTTTTTTACTATTTTTTTTCTCTTCTTGTTTATTAATTTTCAAATTATTGTTTTATTTATTTTTTTGTTTTGGGTTTGATCCAACTAGCGACCCCCACATCACAGGTTTTATTTTGGTATTCATGCCTAAATAAAAGCTGAAAAAGGTCGGCGAGTTGGAATTTGGCCTTCCAGATATCCTTAGCATGAAAATTGTCTAGCTCCTTCCCCTTAAGGTCTTTCAATCTATAAATGGCAGAGCCAACTTTCTCTTTTATCCAGGCTTTGATGTCGATTGGCCCCAATTTAGCATTAAAATTCGATGCCAAATTACTAAGCTGAAAATTTCTTTAATAACCTCTTCCCCTATTTCAAACGATTTTGGTCTTGCTCTCAGATCGTACGACCTTCTATTTTTCGAGAATGCCCTTTTTAAGTTTTTCCCAATATCAGCACGAATGTTTGTAAATTCGTCCTCTCTATCATATGTCCTGCTCCACTATTTAACAGATCTAACTTTCTAAGCAACGTGTAATCCTTTCCATGCGTTATCATGTACCAAACACAATACGGTAAGGATCAGCTCCGACTGATTGATGTATGGAGTTTCTCAACGCGCAATTTATACTGGGTAGGATTATATCCCACTATTTCTGATTATGACGTACATAGGTTCGGAGCGTTACGTTAATGGAGCGATTAACTCGTTCGGCGGCATTAGCTTGAGGGGCGTACGACGCAGTGCAGATATGCTTAATACAATACTTAGTAAGTAATGCTGCAAACTCATGTCTTTTGAATTGCGATCCATTGTCACTTACAATGGATTCGGGAACTCCGAAACACGCAAAGATCTCATCCCTTAAGAAATCGATAATAATCTGGGACGAAAACTTCCAAACAGGCTTTAGAAAAGTAAACTAGGAGAAGTGATCAAGTATGATGAAAATACCTATATATTGCCTTTTTTCGATCGTGGAAAAGGCCCTATAAAATCAATATACAATCTTTGAAAAAGTCGTTCACTGATGATCTGGCTTCCCATAGATGGTCTTTGGTTATGATTTGGATACTTTGACGTCCTACACAATTCACATATTGCAATATATTACCGAACGTCTGAAGCCATTTCTGACCAAAAGAAATTTCGTCGGATACGTTCCAAACATTTGGCTACGCCCCCATGTGCCGAAGAAGGCTGATCATGACTAGAGCGGATAACATCCTCTCGCAGGGCGGTTGGAACGTACAATTTCCAAACCTCATCTCTATTTCCAGTTGTGGAAAAGCAATTTCGATGGTAAAAGAAATTGTCGATAACCTGAAAATCGGGTAATCCGGCTTCGATAAACTTGTTTTTTAGTGCCGTGTATTCTTCGGATTGAAAGGCACTTGACGTTAAATCAATTGTTGGTGGAAGCTCTAACTCAATAGGATTTACCACATCCGCTTCTTCGAAAAAACGAGAAAGCGCATCTTGAACTATATTCTGCGATCCCTTTCGATGTTCAATTTGAAAGGTGTATCGTTGTAATTTGAGTGCCCATCGGGCCAATCTACCACTAAGATCGGTCTGGTTCATTAACCACCGTAAACTGGCATGATCCGTAACAATTTTGAAAGGATGCCCTTCGATGTACATTCAAAACTTCAAAACTGCCAAAACAACAGCCAAACACTCTATTTCGGTTACGGTATAATTACGCTGAGCCTTGTTTAATTTCTACGACATGTAGGCAATTGGTCTTTCTATGTTGTTGTCATCTGAGGGAGCGAGTACCGCTCCCACTCCATAAAAAGATGCGTCACATTGGACAATGAAAGGCTTTTCATAGTTGGGGTGCATTAATAGAGGTGCTGAACATAGTCTCTTTTTTATTTCTTTAAATGCGGATTGAGCTTGCTCATTCCATTTGAAAGCCTTTTTTCCTAAGAGCTCCGTTAGTGGAAATATTATGGTGGAGCATTGGGATAAGAACCGCTGGTACCAACCAGCCATTCCCAAAAGCTATTTCTGAGTACTGGGAACGGGAAATTCGGCTACTGCTCTAACCTTCTCAGTGTTGGTTTGCAACTTTTCTTCTCCTAGTATAAAACCCAAGTACTGTACTTGTTCCAAGCCAAATTGACTTTCCGCGACATTTATAGTCAACCCCGCCTTTGGACAGCTACTTCGGCTAAGTGTTTCAGATGATCCTTAAATGTTGAAGATAGAACTAATAAGTCATCAAGGTAAACCAGAATATGAGATTTCATACTATATGGAATCACCATATCTATTAGTCGACAAAGAGTCTGCGGCGCATTGGACAATCCAAATGGTAAGTTTGAATTGATACAACGGTCGATTGGAGACTGTGAACGCTGTTTTCGCCCTTGATTGAGAATCTAACTCGATTTGCCAAAACGCATCTTTGAGATCAATTTTCGAAATACAGTGCACGGGTGGCAATCGACTCAACAACCCTTCTAATATAGGCATCGGATATGCATCTTTTATGGTGACTGAATTTAGTTTCCTTGCGTCTAGACAGAATCGAACATTGTTTGGTTTTACTAACAGCGTTACTGGTGATGACCACGCTGATGAAGGTGCTTCTTTAATTACATCTTGTGCGAACATTCAATCAATTTCTTCACATAAAAGTTTTTCCCTGGCAGGGGATAACGGATAAAATCTCTGCTTGATAGGTTTGGCCTCCCCTGTGTCGATAGAATGTTCTATCAGAGAAGTTTTCCCTATCCCGTCTACCTCAAAGGATGGAAAAGGGGGATGGATTTTAAACGACGTTTCTCCGAAGGGGAAAGGTGAATTTGGTCTTTTTCCGTTTCCCCTTCCGTTTGGTAGATACTAACTAAAAGATAATGAACTAAAGATAATGAAATTCCGAATTTCTTCCAGAAATCCATGCCGCAATTAACATCCTGATTTATTGACGGTACTATTAGAAACTCTATGTTGTCATGCTTGGTGTTAAACGTCAATGATTCGGTGATCACTCCAGCATTTGCCCATCGGCGGTTTTTACCATCCCCTTTCGGGACTTAAAATTATTTTTCTCCGCCAGTATGCGTTTTGCTAAAGCACCACCTATTACACTTTTGTTGGCTCCGCTATCCAGCAGAGCTAAATATGGTTGACCTAACATTTTTATTTGTCAAAAGGGATGAATGTCGTTATGCTTGTGTAAGAGTGATGAAATTATGACTTTCTTTAGCTCCCGGACGTTTCTAAAATAATTTTGAATGCGCTCAGCACTACGACTTTTAACTTTTGAGGCTGTTAAACGGTCCTTACTTTCGCCGTCAGATAGTAGTTTGTGTAAACGTATATGAAAGGGAGTAAATTTGATAGGGTTAACGTTAAGTTCGTCTTCATCGAGTTCTGATTTGATTGGTTCCTAGATTTGAAAAGGATATTCGCTTATTGGTTTTGGCGAATATCCCGAGATCGGTTTTCCGACCCGGGATGACATTTCGAACAATTGGGCTTATAAGTGTTAATCGGACCACACCCCTAACAAAATATGCGACGTGTTTTTAAACAATCTAGATACCGATGTCCTATTTCGTCACAGTATTTCGGCAACATTTGATTTTGTCCGTCGAACGAATGGCAAAAACTTCATTTGATTCCTGGTCGCCATCAAAATCTTCCTCCGTCTGGTTAATGAATTGAATTTCGTTAAGCGAAGGTCGAGTATTTGTTCGCGGGACGGCTCTATTACGAAATCCTTTGAAAAATTCTTCATGCCTATGGCATTCAGTGCGCAACGCAGCCAAGGTTGGTGTTGGAACATGCAACAACTCGTGTTTCAATTCCGCCCTAAGATTATGTCGGACCTCTTCCGTTATTTCGGAGTCAGACAACGGATCCCTTAACGCGTCCGCGATCCCTAACATCGAATCTAGGAAGTCATCAAAGGTTTCTGTGTTTCCCTGCTTCCAATGTCGTAGAGATTCTTTGATATCGCGATCTGATCGTTGATCTTGATATCTTTCCTTTAGTCGGTCACACAAACAAAACCAATTTGTGAGATCGGGAGACCGATGTACTCGCCAATAAAACTTCAATGCCGGACCCGAAAATAATAAGTTTGCAAATTGAAACAGCATATCATAATTTTCATCTAGACACTGAGTGGTTATTCACTCGATATATAAAATCCTCGATAGGGATTTCCCCATTGGAACCGCTAAATTTGAGGTTCCAGTTTGAAATTACACTAGATACTCTATTTGGTCTGTCTATTGAGTGATTGCTTAAACTATTTTTCTCGGAAATTATCGCGAGGTGGGTTACCCCTAGACACAAAACTGGGTACCTCATTATCCCATTCGAATGGAATTTCACCGGGACTTACGGCTGGGACGCAAATTTAAATTTTCCATTGTGGCACTAATTTGATTAGAGATTGACGCTGCCGAGCTCGACATCTGATATTCTAAGGCCCCTGCTATTATTTGGTGTACCTGCTCTTCTGAGACGCCGTTACCTGCCGAAGAACTTCGCGTTTAGTAATAGTTTTAGATAGCCATGACTTTTTGAAAATATGAGATTAAAAACTCCAATTTAATTGCAGAAAATTGAAGAAAATAAGATACCAACGATATTTCTATCCGGCCTATTGTCTTCTTCGCCTTGTTGCGCGCCCTCGTAACCATTCTCCTTGGGCATCCCACGTAGTACTAGGAGTTTTTTCTGGTTGGTCAGTGCGCATACAGTACTCTTGGTCTTTTCTTGACTTTTCATCTTGCTCCTTTTTGGAGAAGCCTGTTACCCATGCCGGGAGAAGTATCTCCCCCCTACAAACTTAAGAATTGGATGTGACTTCAACTCCTTGAATTCCCTTGTTTACAGGCCCTTGGACTTTGTGCTCTTCAGTTGTGAGTTGACTAACTTGAGCTTGTGGTTCAGGGTCCGTCTGCGGCTCTCCTTGTTCATCTGCCATGAACGGCGAATTCTGTAATCTTCCAGGTTTCACTATTTGCTGCTTGCCGATGCATGTACTAGAACTTTGTTCCGATGCGATTTCACCGATACCCTTTCGTGGCTCGTTAGCTTCCGGTGCCCAAGCCGCCGCATTAAAGACTACTTGTTCTGTCTTAACATCAGGAGCTGTTTCCAATCGTACTGGCCCCATCAAAATTCATCCAACCGCGGTATTTTTTAGTAGTGGCTGTCCTTCTCCCAAATATGCCTGTTGTGGCCGATGAATTCGGCGCCCCATGAATTCGGGTCAATATTCTGGGGCTGCATAAATTTTGGATTGACTAAGCGCAACTGAGGTGAGATATTTCTTGGCGCTATAATATGGTGGGATGGATGATTGAGCATTATTTCCGAGTAATCAGTTTTTAATGGTGATAGGTTCACCACAGCCCTTTTTCGTGATCTTTTAGTTGTCCCTCCCAGTGCAGCGATGTTTAGGGTTGATGACTCCAATTGTAGCCCCAATGTGTCAGCCATCCTTCTGGTGATTATGTTAATCTGTGATCCAGAATCTAGAAGTGTGCGGCATTGCTCAGGGGGTCCGGCTGATCCATGTATTGCCACTTGGGCGGTTGGTAACAGAACGGTGGGCTTATCTGTAAGCAGGGTAGTGGCTGAACACACCACTCGTGATGAAGTGGATCGAAGTGGAGCGGTCGACGTATTTGTCCGCATTGTTACTTGACTGGTTGCCTGATGCTCAAGGTTTTGTAACATCTGCTTCAGAGATTGTCGATTGGTTGGCTAGTTCTAGAGATGGCAACGTCTGTGGGTCTAATCTTTCCTCAATGATGTGTATCAATATTGGCTCCCAGCTCCCGCTTTGAGAGCGTTGAGAGTGGCGACCGTTCGCAGCACGGTATGTAAGGTGCGCAGCTGCACAGTGGTCGATATGGCATATCTAGCATGGTTTAATTTAATTTTCAATGTTTCGATGAAGTGTCCTTTATGTTAAATTATAGCTACCAGTAGTTCACTGATAGTATCGATATAAATTATTTTTATTTTCTATCGATAATCGAGCTGCAGTAATCTATCGAACATTGTTAACGAACAGTGTATCGAACGGGTTCCGCTTCCCTGCCATTTTTACACTGAAGTGAACTAACTATTAGATTTTCAAAAAAACATATTATCATATAAAACAACCTCTTGACGAGGTAAAGTACCGGTGACGAACCTGCATGCCAAACCCAAAATATCTGATATCAATTTTTTTTTGCGCGGTTCCCACTGCATACGTACAGCCCACCTCCCGTTCAACCGACCGAGGGATGCTGCCGCGTGGCTCGAATCGCGGGAATAGATTCGAGATAGTTAAGCAAAAAGTAGGAGAAAGATATCACGAGGAAGAGTGTTGCACCGAAACGGCGGTTAATATAAGCGATTTATGATTGTTAGTAAAGCAAGGTGACAAAATGTGGTAGAGACCATTGTAGTCCGAACATAATACCCTGAACGGATCGTTTTGGGCATATGTCGAACTACAATGGCTGAGGAGTAGAGGAGGAAGTTTCTAGTCCTTCTACTAGGAACGTTAAAATTTAAGCGTGTTAGTAAATGCTGGCTGTTTATATTTCCATTAATAAGATTATATAGAAACATGACACCCAGCATCGTTCTACGGTTTGTTAATGATGGTAAGTTGATTAGTAAAAGTCTACTACGATAAAAGGGGAGGTTAAGATTTGCATCCCAATTAAGTCCTCTAAGAGCAAAAGTAAGGAAGACAGACAGTTTTTTTGTACAGATTCAATGTGATCTTGGTGTACTCCATATTAAGGACTCCAGACACACGATCCACACTCAAGAATCGGACGGACCAATGATGTATATAACGATTTAGTTATTTACGGGTCATTAAATTCTTTTGACCATCTTTTAATAAAACCAAGCACACCCATAGCTTTATTGACCATGGTAATTAATGGTGGGTTGGTCGACGGGCACGCAGTAGTCCGTACCCCCCTCAGGCATGAAGTGATGCAGGTCCAATCTTGTGTGACCAAAACTATTCTTACTCCATAGATTCGCCTCTCGCTGTCTTATTGCCGCTAGGGTAGCTATCTTTACCCCCATCAGTTCTACTGGTAGTAGGTCAAGGATGATATCTAGGGCGTAGTGCGTAGACTGCCAGTTATACAGACTTCCGCCATGCGCTGCGTCTTCCTGAACCGTTCCCTGCATAAGGAGTTGTCCAGGGCTGGCCACCAGACCACAACTCCATAGAATAAGATGGGTCTGATGATCACTGTGTATAACCATCTGACTATCTTGGGGGACATTCCCCATTTCAGGCCTATCGCCTTGCAGCAGGTACAGAGTGCTATTGCCGCTTTCTTAGTTGTATCTGCGGTGTTCAGCTTCCAGTCCAGTTTCCTGTCTAGAGTGATGCCTAGGTACTTCGCACTATCACTAAGAACTAGTGTTTCCCCTAGGAGCTTCGGAAGCCTTAGATTTGGTATTTTGTACTTCCTGGTAAACAGCACGAGCTCTGTCTTGGACGGATTGACTCCCAGCCCGTTCCTTTGCGCCCAGGCCGACAGAACTTCGAGCTTCCCTGTCATTAGGACGCATAGTGTTTGTGGGAATTTCCCTACGAAGGCTGTTGAGCTATCAGCGTTTTGATAGCGGCCGAATTAACAAGACAAGGTTCAATTTTAATATTCAATTTTTTATGGGTCAATTTAACCCCAAAACTAATTCCGCGGCCGATCCAAAACAATGCAGAAAAACAAGTGCCTAAAACTTAAGAGCTTGTGCAGAAGCTCCACCAAAGTGCATACGCTACAAATAACAATAAAGCGCATGCGAAACTGGGAGACAAAACAGAGAAGAATACATGCGGCAGCAGTTGGAAGCGGCAGCAGTTGGAAGCGGCAGCAGTCACATCATTGCAGTGGTTTTTCCGTGGGTTGTCTTCCCTAGCATAGAGCGCCGACACATCCCGTGATCGTTCACCGCGTCCAGAAAACACCCAGCCAAATCGAGTATTCTGAGCAATGGGGAGCCCGTGACCTAATTGGATTTGGCCAGCCGACAATAGGTCAAAGAATAAGCTGGCTCCAATCAACAGGTCCACTCGCTGCGTTTTGTGGAAGTTGGGGTCAGCTAGATCCATATTGCCAGGAATCTTCCAGCCCGAAGCATCTATGTCCTGGCTAGGCTGATAGTCCGTTATATGTGAAGCTACAACAGCCTCAATTTCCACTGAATACGTGCTAAGGCGGGACTTCAAGCACACATTAACGGATGCTCCATCCGTTTCAAACCCAGCGCCGCCAAAACCGGCCACCGTTGTGGAGCATTTGGAACGGCCAAGCTGAAGTTCATTCGCCAGCCGAGACGAGATGAGGTGCACTTGTGAACCGGAATCCAATAAAACTCGGCAAGGCAAGAAGGCTCCAGTTCGACCACTAACGAGCACATTGGCTGTTGGCAGGAGCACTAGCTCAGCATTGCGATCCTGGTTCATAGCAGGGTTGATTGAGCGGGATGGGTTCGCAACAGAAACGAAACCGATGGGACGGGAGACTCGTGCAGGTGTAATCTGCCCACGAGGGTGCAACAAAATATGATGATTGCACGTCGAGCAGCGGGAAGAACATCCGCGAACGAGATGGCCATCCTCTGGAGAAACAAAACAGCGAGCCAGACGCCGCACTTCGTCGTACCGTTCCTCAATTGGCAAAGCACTAAACTTTGAACAAGAAGGAAGCTCATGCAACGAAATACCACACAGGGCGCATAGAGCAGGACGGGCGTTAATAACCATGCACGAAGATCGGTCATTCGAAGATCTACCTCGGCCCACTTGGTTAGCTGGTGGATACGCCGCCAAAGAGAAGCCGATGCATTCAAGAGTCCGGCACCTTTGCTCCAAGAATCGTGCCATGGACTCCCAAGACGGAAGGCTGTCGTTGCTTCCGGCGAGAGTGTCTTCCCACTTGGCCTTTGTGGCAGGATCCAACTTCTGCAGAATAATCTGGATAAGCAAGCATCCTTGGATCTCGGCAGCTGATCCGGAACTCATAAGAGCTCGCATATGCCCATTGAACCGATTCGATAGCTCCCGCAAAGTAGGAACAGACTCTGGCTCGACCACACGAAGCTGCAGGATCTCATGAATGTGAGACTGAAATATTAAACGCCGATTACTAAAACGATTGCGCAATAGGTCAAGGGCCACATCGTAGTTCGCGTCAGTAATTTCCAGAGCTCTCACCGTATCCAAGGCTGACTCGCGCAGGCATGCAATGAGCCACCGGAGCTTTTCCATTTTCGTTAGGTGAGGATGACTGTCAATCGGGGTCTTAAATAGGGCGCAGAAATCCGGCCACTCGGTATAGGCGCCGCTGAATGTTGGCATCGGCAACGGTGGCAAGGAGGGGGCTGGCTTTCATGGCATTGGCGATACACTGGCACCGTCGAGAAGCGCTTGGCAACCTCCACCTGAATTTCCACTTCCACATCAGTCGCCAACTGCGAGAATCTCCAATACAGTTCACTCCCGATCTCGCTAAAATTAAACTCCTCCAACTCTTCTTGAAGCGCGGTGAACCGCTCACGCAAACGCTTCTCCACCGACTCCAGCGCAATAATGGAACAATCCTTAGTCCGCGCCGCAGCCTTCACCTTATGATGCAGCGCCTCCATCTCCTGGCAGGCCACCTCTGCTCTTCTCCGCAGCATCCTTTCCCGGTTTCCGGCAGCAGCTCCAATAGTCTCAGCTCCAGACTCCATTCTTCAATAAAAATGCAACTTATAGCAACAACAACAAGGGCGTTTTCTTGGCACTTTTAATGTTGATCACAAAAATCAACCGGGACAAAAAACCCCTCGGGGTCACCAAATATTAAGCTATCAGCGTTTTGATAGCGGCCGAATTAATAGACCAGGTTCAATTTTACAATTCAATTTATTATGGGTCAATTTAACCCCAAAGAAAATTCCGCGGCCGATCCAAAACAATGCCGAATTACAAGTGCCTAAAACCTAAGAGCTTGCGCAGAAGCTCCACCAAAGCTCCCAGAGTGCATGCGCTACAAATAACAATAAAGCGCATGCGAAACTGGGAGACAAAACAGAGACGAAAGCATGCTGATAACAACAGCTGCAGCTTAGCATATTATAATTATTTTTTATGCATTCTTTGGTGGCTGCTTGGCCTAACATATACCTTAGATACAACGGATATAGTGCGCAATTGAAAAGTTTTCTATTAGATAATATATGGAAATATTGAAACTGCTACGAAGATGCGTGAGTCCTCGTCTGGGCGGCGTAACTGGCTCGACCTTCTGCGGTGGCTGTCTTTCCTAGTGTATGATTTTTATACCCATGCAGAGAGTTTTATAATTTTGGTCAAAAGTGTGCAACGCAATGAATGAGACATCTCTGACCCTATAAAGTATATATTCTTGATCAGGATCACCTCCTGAGTCGAAATGAGCATGTCCGTCTGTCCGTTTCTACGCAAACTAGTCTCTCAGTTTTAGAGCTATCGAGTTAAAACTTTGCACACACCCTTCTTTCCTTTGCAGGCAGTATATAAGTCTGAACGGTTGGGATCGGTTGACTATATCCTATAGCTGCCATATAACTGATTGATCGGAAATGCCATAACTTTGGTGTTTTTTTAAGTTAGAGGGTTGGGACTTTATGCACATGTTATATTTGACCAAAATATCTTATGTACATCTTATGTATATGTAAATTTCATAAGGATCGGACGACTATATACGATCCACTATATATCTAATAATATAAGATGCGTGGCGCCACCTAGCGGACTGCGACTGAACTGCAAGGGTATATCAACTTCGGCTCCGCCCGAAGTTAGCTTTCCTTTCTTGTTTTTTGTATGAGATTTCTTTAGCACTATTCTCGTTACATTATATTTTTAAGGTTTATTTATTATTATTGTATATTGCAGTGTGTACCACTCGCACAAGATTTTGTATATAAAAAAAATATCTATCCGTCTTTATACACATTCTTCTTTAAATTTTTATGTTTTTATTTCACAATCATTGATTAATTATTAATATTTATTTTTTTCATTACACATTTTTTTATGGCCACTTTCACAACCAAAAAAATATGTTGGCCAGCGGAGTAGCCGATCCCTCGATGGGATTAATAGGGTGCTCCGCGGGACACTGGCGGATCGCTCGGCCGCCTTAGGGCTTGTGATGCCGGGACGATGGTTGATCCACGTGCATGTGGGCTCTCCAAGATAAGGCCGGTGACTCCAATGAGATTCCTATTTTCCTTCCTAGAATTCCACAGGATTGATGGTTGGCGGATGTATAGCTGGCGGGTTAATCTGGGTAAAACAAAAAAAAATAACCCAAAAAAAAAATATTTAACCTAAGTGAGTGATGCACGGGCCACATGCACGGGCAAGGAACTCAATTTGATAGGTCTTCCTGTTCTTATGGTTCAATTGAAAAGAACCTTAAAATCTAGAGCGGAAATCTACGCCAGTTAAAAATTACGCCATGATAGTTAAATGAAGCTTTCCAGTGCATAGCTTGTACAGCTGATAAGAGGCTGTTCATCAGATGGCAACTCATTGTTTTCCTAATCGGAAATCTAAAATCTAACAAAACGAACATTTGTCTTTTTTTTCCATTTGTATTTTTGGAAGCTTCAGTCGCCAGTACACGAAGTACGTCAGTTTTTAGGACTCACAGAAGATTGTCGAAAATTTGTCCCCGGATACTTCGTATTGATGCGAAATGAGGAGGGTCAACTAAAGAAAATTGCTTATTTTAGTTAAGGAAGCGGTTAAGTTGATGGAGCGATTCATGTATTATGTCTACGGTAAAAATGTTTAAGTAGTTACCGATTGTAATGCACTGAAATCTTCAATGGATAAAAAGGAACTTGTACCCCAAATTGCACAATGGTGGTTAAGGATTCAAGAATATGACATCGAGATTGTACATCAAGCTAGAATACTGATGTGCCAAAACGCACATGAAATGAAGACTGCATGTCTGAAGATGTCCAAAACCCTAATAGATTTCCCAAAACCCAATACAATTACAAGATGAGAAGATTTAGAAAATCGTAGTTGATAGCGAGTGCGAGGAAAACTGAGAACGATGAGTACGTAATAGACATATGCGCACAGAAAAAACAATGCAGGAAATTCATAATATGTTTTGGTTTCCCCGAATGCGAAATTTCTTCAGGAGTTATATACAATCACAGACTGATATATGGTTGAAATCAGTTTGCTTTTCCCTACGGCCCACACTGGGGCAGAATCCCAAAAAGATGCCAAAAATTGAGAAAAAAGAAAGTGATTGCAGTATTCTCTCATTGTATTGCATCACTAGTATAATATGTAAGGTACTTTTTGATGTTAAGAAACCGAACAAAAGATATTGTCAGTTATTAGAGTGAAGTGAACTTCGTCATGCTGACCGTGCTATTCAGTAGAGGTGATTTACTCGCAAGTTCCAATTAGTTTCACAACAAAATAATTTTTTTTTTATCGTGCAATGGAATCCTCATACGCAGGTATGTAAATATCTTTCAGTAATGGTTTTTCATTTGAATTTTGAATAGTTTCCGTTAGTCGAGATAATGTTTATGGTATAGTTGTATGATTGGAAAATTAATAAACAATAAATATTTCGTTAGGGTTCTAAGCACTTTTAAAGGTTGGTTGTTATCTGAAAATAATCATTGCTGTATAGGCTGTTACAAGCAATTTTTGTTTTCTGCTAAGTTAGAAAATATAACGATTTGAAGCAGGGCGCCCGTGTCAATGTCGACAGGTCACAACTTGTTCCTACCCGCCGACAACGCTATTTCTCATTTTTCAGAAATGTCTTCTAATACATTATGTATTACAAGAAAAGAACTTAT
The DNA here is from genome assembly GCF_017639315.1 of Drosophila ananassae. Lineage (NCBI taxonomy): Eukaryota > Metazoa > Arthropoda > Insecta > Diptera > Drosophilidae > Drosophila > Drosophila ananassae. Next base: position 4,865,887 of record NC_057932.1, on the reverse strand, counting down.
AAATATAATTTCCAGTTCTGGCGAGAAGAATTTCGAGCAACAATACATGTCTTTGGTAAGAGAGATATAAAAACGAACAAGTGGTCATGTCAAGGATATAAAAAATAAATTGAGTAGTTTCAAGTTCCAGTATAAGTCAAGATGGTGCAAAGCGAGTAGAATAAAAGAAAGATTTGAAAAATATAATAAAGAGTGGCTTGAGAAATCAATTACTTTTCTGAGTATTATAAATTCATCAGTTAAAAGAGATCACGGTCGACCCGTTTTATCTTTCAAGGACTCTTCAGAAAATACCAAACGTTTGAAGACTAAACAATTACGTGAATCATGTTCTACCTCAGAGTTGGTTTACGCGACTTGTATGAATTTACGAGCTGAAGGTCAAGTACATGCTTCGAAGCTTATAAAATAACGTGCTAAGTGTTATGAAAAAGCTTTTGAGAAATCTCTAAAACCACAACAACAACTGTCTCCTAAAGATGCATTGTCTGTCCTGATAGAAGCTAAGCTATCGCGCGAACAGTATGATGTGATAAGAAGAAGTGATCCTGAAAAATTCCCGTTCAAAAATCAGTTCAAGGAGCTAAAAAACTTTGCTATTCAACAGATATTACTGTAACTGAAACTGGCGCTTCAGTAAAACTGCAATCTCTGTTAGACCATACTATTATGAGATTATGTCAAACATTGAATAACGTCATAAATACCCTGAGTGATGACCAACTTCAGGAAATGTGTCTAATCTCTAAGTGGGGATTTGATGGATCCTCGGGACACAGCTCTTATAAACAAGCGTTTCAAGACTCTAAAGCTAACGATTCAGCTGTATTTATCGTTTGTCTCGTATGGCACAACCCAAGTCCTGCGTCAACAAGATATTGTAGACCAATAAAATTTCAATTTCAGAAGGAATCCGTTGATGTGTCCATTCAGACAAATCGTGAAATGTAAATCCAAATATCGAGTCTTCAAGAGAGCGTCATAAGTAGCGACTCAAAGACATTGAAAATTCGTCATAACCTAATTTTATCAATGGCAAGCTCGTGGGGAAAATGAAAAACAACTCGTTGCTGAAAATAAAGCTCGTATACAAAAAGAGTTTAGGGAAACATGTGGCCTAATTGTGGACAAACCGAAGCCGGGTTTCAGTAATGCTAACGATGAAAACACGGCTAGGCGTTTTTTCCAAAATCCAGAGTTATCCGCACAAATCACTAATGTAGATATTGATTTAATTAAAAATCTCCACTTTATATTGATAGCTGTGGCTAGTGGGTTCCTTTGCTCTCCTTCGTATCGGACAATTGACAGAAGAATCACAGGAGGCAAGGAACAAGGACTTCAAGCGCTACAGAGAGCACAATTCGCGAAAATGCAGCTAAGAAAAATCTAATAGTGATATTTTTAATTTTTTTTTACTAAGTTGTGATCCTATGATCAAGCAAGCAAAAACCATAAAAAAAAAAATATCCCGAAAGAAGTACTGTTTATGCTGAAAGCTTCAGCCGTACACAAGTCAGATGATGAAGAAGGTGATGTTGACGAAGATAATGAAGAAGATGAAAATGATGATAATGTTGAAATGTATTTTAAAATTCGATGTATACATTCTTCATAGTGAATTCAAAATGTTGAAAATAAGTATTTTGTACAAAATGCATAGACGCGATGTGCCTCTTTTTATAATAAAAATATTCTTCTTTGAAAAAATTGTTTTTTTTTTTCACTAATGGGTATCTTTATTAAAACATTTCATTCATTTTGGAAGAGAAATGACCACCATAAAATGAATTTCAACCTAATCCGTTCAATTCTGAAGAGGTAAGTCCGCCATATTGCGTCCGCCATCTTGAATTTATGATTTTTCACTTCAGATCCGCGATAGTGACCAAAAAAACGTGAGGACACCAAATTTCATCTCAATCGAAGTGAGCATTGATTTTAAGGCATCTTTTCAGGATTCTGCCCCAGTGTGCGGCCCCTCCACCAACATATTCGTAAAATATATTTTTACAAACAATATTATGCATTACATGTGCATAATATTGTCATTGTTTGTAGTTTAAGGACAGAGTTAGCGAGCAAAAGTCATCATTGGAAACAATTGGGGGGTTAGACTCCCCCCGTTCAATTAGACTTAATTGAAGTTCGCCATCCTCTTCAGGATTATTCGTTGCATTATATATTATAATATAATATATATTATATATATTATTATATATAGAATATTCATGTTCCGCTCTATATTAGGCACTGCTAATGCTCTAAATTCTTCGTCTAAAAATTGGGAGGCAGGTTCTTCCACATTAGGGTTATTATCCCCCCTATCCTCTTGCCAATCTTCAAGAACTCTTTCTAACTCCATATCATCAAACACATCATAGTTTCTTTTCATGAGCTTAATAGATTCATGATTAGTTCTGAATGTGTTTTCAACGTCGTTCTAAAGAAGTTCAGCTTCTTCATTTTGCCAAGGATAGAAGAGCATTAAATGCTTTTGGAAATTATCAGATGGTGAAGAGTTAATGCTAAAGCGAACCCATAGCTTTGCTCAGCAACTTCGTCTTCAACATCAACCTCCAAATCATTTGCTTCATCATAGTCCTTATTATGATTAGCGGCAGATCGTGTATTGCGCTTATGAAATCTATACCAAGCTGCAAAATCTACTAAACAAATTCCTTCCAGCTGCTCATGCCTTTGCACATATCGGTCAAGAATATTCCGCTCAAAAATATCCACCGAGTTGTTTGGTAGTCGTTCTAAATCTTTATTTAAGCGAGCCAGTCGAATTCGTTTGTCTGGATGGCAAGTGTGTAGCTGTGTGTTAGAGCTGCCGCTTCTTCATCGCTTCCTCATCATTCTTTATCTAATAGAAGAGAAAGGATAACTAAAAGTTCATTCCACTTAGTTTCAGCAGCGGAAAGTCATGGCGATCACTTTCTTTTTCTCAGCCTCCCAATCAGCTGGTGCAGACCGTAAGCCTTTAAGGATGTGGTAACCATCATCATGTTGCACAAGTCTATTACCAACGGTAACTGCTCAGGATTTTTTGCGTAAAGCATTGGAAATGGAATTTTGTATACGCTTCATTTCGTAAAAATTATAAATTTATAAAACTTTAGGAACCACAGCGCAACGACGGTCGTTAAAAGGGATTCGGGATGTGGCTTTTTTCGCATAGGTTGCATTTCCTTTAAATATTTCTCCGCAAGAAATAGTTGGAAATGAAAGTTCCTCTGAATCTTCGTCAATCGGTTAGCTTGTTGTTGTAAAGTTTCATGGCCTCCGCGATTTAAATTTTCCTTGAGCTCTACAGCATTTTGGGATAGGTGCTGCCGCTGAAGAAGTTTCTCTACCGCTTTGCGATCAGATTCGTCCGCAATAAAAGGAATTTCATTACTTCCTTGAAGTTGTGCTTGGTGCTTTCTGTTGCGCTCGGTATTCACTAAGTACCGTACAGCTTCAAGGACCCGAGCGAGTCGAATAGTTTCAGTCATGAAATTGGGAGTTCCGGCGTCCTGGCGATGGTCAGAATGGGCTTCTGCATCCCGAATCCGCTCAAGTTTACGGAACCTTTCGCTGCGTCTCCTTTGATAGATACTTTTTTCACACTTATTTTTGCACTTAAAAAAATTGTTCGTCCGTAGAGCGTTATGCGGCAACTACGTCAAACTTGAACTCACGGGAGTAACGGTAGGTCCCGGAGTCGTAGTCAAAACCGTAAATAGTCCTGACTAAATTTACCTGGATTCTGCAAGGGACTGCTCGGGTTGGCCAGACGCTTGCTGTGATCAGGCATGAGTTGATGTGCTTGAAGTCCTGGGGTGGTTTTCCTCAAGTACCGGTGGTATGGTGGTTCGGCTGATTCCTTATCGGCCGGTCCTACTGGCGGTCCGTTTCACGGGAGCAACACTCTAAGTAGGTTAGATAGCGCGGGGTCTGCTGGTGGTCCGTTTCACGGGAGCAACACTCGAGCTAGACTGGTATGCCGCGGGGTCTCCTCGTGGTCCGTTTCACGGGAGCAACACGGGAAGTAAGGAGGTGACGCGGGGTCTACTTGTGGTCCGTTTCACGGGAGCAACACTAGAAGTAGACTGGTATGCCGCGGATTCTACTTGTGAACCGTTTTACACAGGATCACTAGAAGTAGGTTGATTTTAAGTGCCGTGGTTCAGACACTGAGTAACGAGACGATTGACTCTGATTTCGGAACTGTCTTTATTTCAGAAGAATAACTCTTATATAAGATGCTAAATTATACATCATTAAATCTAAGAAAGGTCAAAGTTCTAGACGTGCTAAACTAAGGTTAATGCCAGGGTCACCCACCTCTGAGTCTGCTGACTCAGATTGTTTGTTCATGTACTGCTTGCGCATTTCGGCTTAGCTGGCTGGTTTTTACTTGCATCGGTCAGTCGGTCATTCTTCCCGCTGATATGCTGCTTCTGCTTTTGGCGCCGTCTACTAGTGCTGGGTAAATAGGTTGGATATAGTTTTATGCTTATTACTAATTGTTTATAGGTGAGAAAATCGGTTAGTGGGTTTGTATATTGCGACATGCTGATGCATATTGATTGGATCAAATTACTAAGTGTGCATATAGGGTAGTAGGTCTTGGCACTAGGTGCCAACATTCTCCCCCCCCATTGAGGTACTCAATAATAGGGGCTGTGCGTTGTTGATGGACCGTCTTAGTGAACCGATGTGTACCCTTGCGCTAGAAAATATTGTGTATCTTAAAACTAATTACTAAAAATCTAAAGTTACTACAAAAAAAATTTTGAATCATGTGGGTGAGATCTCTACCAACGATAATTCTATCCGACCTGTTGTCTCCTTCGCCTTGTTGCGCGCCCTCGTAACCATTCTCCTTGGGCATCCCATGAAGTACTACACCTTTTTTCTGGTTGGTCAGTGCGCATACAGGACTCTTGGTCCTCTCTTGACCTTGCTTCTTGCTCCCTTTCGGAGATGCATGTTATCCATGCCAGATAGGAGGTGACTTCTACTCCTTGAATTTCCTTGGTTACTGGCCCTTTCACTCTGTGCTCTTCAGTTGTGAGTTGACAACCTTGGGCTTGTGGATTGGGGTCCGTCTGCGGCTCTCCTTGTTGATCTTGTCGTGGCTCGTTAGCTTCTTGTTGATCCGCAATGAGTGGGGAACTATGTACTCTTCCGGATTTTACTATTTGCTCCTTGCCGATGCATGCAATCAAACTTTGTCGTGGCTCGTTAGCTTCCGGTGTCCAAGCTGTCGTATTACCGACGACTTGTTCTGCCTTGCTATTAGGAGCTGATGCCGGTCGCACTGGCCCCATCACAATCCATCCAAGCGCGGTATTTTTTAGTAGTGGTTGTCCTTCTCCCAAATATGTCTGTTGTGGCCTCATAAGCTGGGAGATGATTTCGGCGCCCAACAACAGATCAATATTCTGGGGCTGCGTAAATTCAGGATCGGCTAAGCGCAACTGAGGTGAGATATTTCTTGGCGCTTGAATAGGGTGGGATGGTTGATTGGGCATTATTTCCGGTAGTACAACGACGTTGATTTGATCTTCGAAGTCAGTGGTTAATGATGATAGGGTCACCACAGCCTTTTTTCCTAATCTTGTTGTTGTTCCTCCCAGTGCAGCGATGTTCAGGGTTGATGGCTCCAATTGTAGTCCAAGTGTGTCAGCCATCCTTCTGGTGATTATGTTAATCTGTGATCCAGAATCTAGGAGTGTGCGGCATTGCTGATGGGTTCCGGCTGGGCCATGTATTGCCACTTGGGCGGTTGGTAACAGAGCGGTGGGCTTATCTGTAAGCAGGGCTGTGGCTGAACACACCCATCGTGATGAACTGGATCGAAGTGGAGCCGCCGACGTATTTTTCTGCATTGTTACTTGACTGGTTGCCTGACGCTCAAGGTTTTCTAACATCTGCTTCAGAGATTGTCGATTGGTTGGATCGGTGACGGCTAGTTCTAGAGCTGACAGCGTGTGTGGATCCAATCTTTCCTCAATGATGTGTATCAAGATTGGGTCCCAGTTGTCTGTTGACACTTTGAGTGCGTCGAGAGTGGCGACCGTTCGGAGCACGGTATCATGTAAGCTGCGCAGCTGGTCCGCTGATCCATTTGTTCTGGGGTGTCCGAAAAGCTCTTGAATCGCGGATTTAATCAACAGCCGATGGCTGATTTATGGCTGGTTCCAGGTCGATGAGATCATGGTATCCCGTGACGATTTCCTTCCATAGCTCCTTCATGTGTTGTCTGAAGTGTGTGGACACTTCCCGTCCTTCGGTGCGGTTGCACAGCAAGTCTTCCATATCGTCTAATCGTCCTTCATGTCTTCGTTTTAATGATGTTAATCGAAGGTCTTCTCCTTCGTTTCCTCGTGATGATTGTGCCTTTGGCTCGAGATTTTCGCCTGTTTTCCGGGGCCTTTGTGACGGGCCTGACACTGATGGGATTCCATCCGAAAATATTGCTTCATATTTTTTCACAAGCTCTTCTAGCGCTTTTGCCTTTGTGAAATACTCATTCTCAGGACTTAGTGCTAGCTCCTTGAGCTTGGCATCATTTTTTTTAAACTGGGTCCATGAGTGAGTGAGCTGTCTGAGTTTCTCTTCGAAGTATCCTCCCTTGAGTTTACGCTCTGCAGAGTCCTTAGTGAAGTTTCTTTTTAGCCTTTGGATGACTATGTTGCTTTCAATTTGCTCATCAATGAGCATTTGGATTACGGGGTCTGATTCTGATCCCATTGTTGCAATGTATCTCTCCTCTCTCCTTTTTTTTTTTTTGTCGTTGAGTTAAATTGCGTTGAGGTTTGTGTTCAAGTTGTGATCCTAAAGGATCGCGTCGGGGTCACCAAATGTTCGTCCGTAGAGCGTTATGCGGCAACTACGTCAAACTTGAACTCACGGGAGTAACGGTAGGTCCCGGAGTCGTAGTCAAAACCGTAAATAGTCCTGACTAAATTTACCTGGATTCTGCAAGGGACTGCTCGGGTTGGCCAGACGCTTGCTGTGATCAGGCATGAGTTGATGTGCTTGAAGTCCTGGGGTGGTTTTCCTCATGTACCGGTGGTATGGTGGTTCGGCTGATTCCTTATCGGCCGGTCCTACTGGCGGTCCGTTTCACGGGAGCAACACTCTACGTAGGTTAGATAGCGCGGGGTCTGCTGGTGGTCCGTTTCACGGGAGCAACACTCGAGCTAGACTGGTATGCCGCGGGGTCTCCTCGTGGTCCGTTTCACGGGAGCAACACGAGAAGTAAGGAGGTGACGCGGGGTCTACTTGTGGTCCGTTTCACGGGAGCAACACTAGAAGTAGACTGGTATGCCGCGGATTCTACTTGTGAACCGTTTTACACAGGATCACTAGAAGTAGGTTGATTTTAAGTGCCGTGGTTCAGACACTGAGTAACGAGACGATTGACTCTGATTTCGGAACTGTCTTTATTTCAGAAGAATAACTCTTATATAAGATGCTGAATTATACATCATTAAATCTAAGAAAGGTCAAAGTTCTGGACGTGCTAAACTAAGGTTAATGCCAGGGTCACCCACCTCTGAGTCTGCTGACTCAGATTGTTTGTTCATGTACTGCTTGCGCATTTCGGCTTAGCTGGCTGTTTTTTACTTGCATCGGTCAGTCGGTCATTCTTCCCGCTGATATGCTGCTTCTGCTTTTGGCGCCGTCTACTAGTGCTGGGTTAATAGGTTGGATATAGTTTTATGCTTATTACTAATTGTTTATAGGTGAGAAAATCGGTTAGTGGGTTTGTATATTGCGACATGCTGATGCATATTGATTGGATCAAATTACTAAGTGTGCATATAGGGTAGTAGGACTTGGCACTAGGTGCCAACAAAAATACATTTTTCACACACGCACTTATGAAAAATACTTCGTACTGCTATCTGGTAGAGTAACGTCGTCACTCGATAAATTTTTGTCATTGACTGTTCTGCGGATTGATGGATCTGCCAATATATAGCCAACTTATTTTAATCCTTTAGGGTTACGCAATTTCATCCCTTTTTAAAAAGGCAATAAAACCATGTTTTATATCGCCCTGATCTACCTGATTTGCAATTTCGGGGTTATAAATATTTGCAGTCAACATTTTTAGCATCATTTTTTCCGACTCGACCCATCAAAAATAAGCTACTACCTGTTTTTTTGTAAGTGCCAAAAGTGCTGTGTTATGTTACGGTTCGTACCTGTGATACCTGTTGTGCAATTTGTCCCTTACACGTGTCCTTCCAATGACCCTTGCACGTCTTCATTGAAGCAAGGGATAAATCCCATGGGCAAATAAAAACCCCTTTATCTAAAATTTTAAGGGCTATAGACCCTAAGTGAGATTTATTTAAATTTTATGATCGTTAGTCCTACAAAATCCCATTATTTGATATCAATGTTTTGAAAGTGTCTGACTGTGTGACTGAATAGGCTAAAAACGTTTTTTTTTAATTGGATGATGATATGAAAAATTTTACCATATGAATATTTAAATTTATAGAAAATTCTGCAATGGTATATCAACTTCGGCTCCGCCCGAAGTTAGCTTTCCTGTCTTGCTTTTAGATTTTTATTATGTATTTTGAACATTTTTTTTTAAGATTTTTATTTATTTTTATTTTTTTAAGAGACTTCTTTAGCACTATTCTCGTTACATTATATTTTTAAGGTTTATTTATTACACGGTGCGACAGTGAAAAAACACTTGTGAAACGAGATAGTGTAGGTTGTTAATCTGGTCGAAGAGAACTCAAAAATATTTTTTTTATATTTTTGGAACCCTCCAATTTTTTTTTATTTAAAAAAAAACCGTTTTTCGGGACTTTTTTGCGCTTAAAAATTCCTGAACGCGTTTTTTTCAACCGATTTCAAAATTTTCGGTGTTTTTCAATAGTTAAATGTTGTAGCTTTTGAAAAAAAAATATATCTTCGATTTTGTTGAACAAAAAGGACAAAATTTTTACACCTGAAACTAAAGTTTTCGACTTTTATTTGTGTTTTTCGGATTTTGATGCCAGTTTTTCGGTACAACTTACAAAAATTCGGCCATTTTTGATACATATCAATGTTGTCTCATTCATTCAGAATAAAACGAGACAAATTTCATCAAAAAATAATGAAAATTGGTGAAGTTATAACGCTTTTCCCAAAAAAAGTCAATTCAACCTTGCGTGCGCTCCGGAGTACCTGTGTGAATAAGACAGGAATATGCTCTTCTTCTTATAGTGCTCCCATGGTTTTATTGACTTTTTTTGGGAAAAGCGTTATAACTTCAACAATTTGTATTATTTTTTAATGAAATTTGTCTCGTTCTATTCAGTATTATTGAGACAATATTAATATGTGGCATAAATGACAAACTTTTTGTCAGAAGAAAGCAATATACTCTTATTTTTATACACATTGTTCCTCCGAAGCGCCCGCTAGGTTGAGTTGACTTTTTTTGGGAAAAGCGTTATAACTTCACCAATTTTCATAATTTTTTGATGAAATTTGTCTCGTTTTATTCTGAATGAATGAGACAACATTGATATGTATCAAAAATGGCCGAATTTTTGTAAGTTGTACCGAAAAACTGGCATCAAAATCCGAAAAACACAAATAAAAGTCGAAAACTTTAGTTTCAGGTGTAAAAATTTTGTCCTTTTTGTTCAACAAAATCGAAGATATATTTTTTTTTCAAAAGCTACAACATTTAACTATTGAAAAACACCGAAAATTTTGAAATCGGTTGAAAAAAACGCGTTCAGGAATTTTTAAGCGCAAAAAAGTCCCGAAAAACGTTTTTTTTTAAATAAAAAAAAATTGGAGGGTTCCAAAAATATAAAAAAAATATTTTTGAGTTCTCTTCGACCAGATTAACAACCTACACTATCTCGTTTCCCAAGTGTATTTCGTTTTTTTTTTTTTTGTCGCACAGTGTTATTATTAATTTTTCCAAATTTTCACTTCATAGTTTTGCAGTGTATATCACTCCCACAAGATTTTGTATATTTTCCGTCTTTATACACATTCACATACACATTGTATGTGAACACATATACACATTGTATACTTTCCGTCTTTATACACATTCTTCTTTAAATTTTCATGTTTTTATTTCTCTATCATTGATTAATTATTAATATTTATTTTTTTCATTACACATTTTTTTATGGCCACTTTCACATCCAAAAAAATATGTTGGCCAGCGGAGTAGCCGATCCCTCGATGGGATTAATAGGGTGCTCCGCGGGACACTGGCGGATCGCTCGGCCGCCTTAGGGCTTGTGATGCCGGGACGATGTTTGATCCACGTGCATGTGGGCTCTCCAAGATAAGGCCGGTGACTCCAATGAGATTCCTTTCCTTCCTAGAATTCCACAGGATTGATGGTTGGCGGATGTATAGCTGGCGGGTTAATCTGGGTAAAACAAAAAAAAAAACCCAACAAAAATATTTAGCTAAGTGAGTGTTGACACCCACATGCACGGGAAAGGAACTCACTTGGATAGGTCTTCCTGCTCTAATGGTTCAATTGAAACGAACCATAAAATCTAGAGCGGAAATCTACGCCAGTTAAAAATTACGCCATGGTAGTTAAGTGCAGCTTTCCAGTGCATACCTGGTACAGCTGATAAGAGGCTGTTTATCGGATGGCAACTCTTTGTTAACCTAATCGGAAATCTAAAATCTAACACAACGAACATTTTTTCTTTTTTTTTCGTTTACATTTTTGGAAATTTTTAGGACTCACAGAAGATTTTCGAAAATTTGTCCCCGGATACGCTATTATATTAGAGCCTTTACGTATGCTGTTGCGAAAAGCTCAGACATTTAAATAGGAGCAGCGCCAAGAGGATGGAGGATAAGTTTACCGAGTTGAAAAGATGCGTAACGTCAAGACCTGTTATCACAAGTTATCGCCTAGATGCTGATCATGAATGACACACAGATGCCAGTGCTGTGGGATTGGCGTATTGATGCGAAATGAGAAGGGTCGACTAAAGACAATTGCTTATTTTAGTTGAGGAAGCGGTCAAGTCGATGGAGCAATTCATGTCTACGGTAAAAATGTTTGTGTAGTTACCGATTGTAATGCACTGAAATCTTCAATGGATAAGAAGGAACTTATACCCCAAGGTTACGGATTCTAGAATATGACATCGAGATTGTACTTCGAGCTGGAATACTGATGTGCCACGTTAATGCTTTGAGCTGAGCACCTTTTGAAAACGCACATGAAATGGAGACTGCATGTCTAAAGTTTTGCAAAACCCTAATAGACGAAGCTGACTGGTTATTCGCAATACAATTACCAGATGAGAAGATTTAGAAAATCGTAGTTGATATGACGAGTGCGAGGAAAACTCAGAACGATGAGTACGTAATAGAGCAAGATCGTCTATTTAGGAAATGCGACAGAAAATTGCTATGGTGTCGGGTCTAGTAGCCGCCGGAAAGAAGTTTGGCCGGCAATAATTTATTGAGTTCGTGACGTCACTTTCTTTTATACTTATGTTCGCATCGCCCGCTCTCGTGCATTCGATCGGCCACCTGCATCTGCCGTCATGCACTAGCGCTCTCTCCCGGGCTCTCTCGAATATAGAATTGAATATAGAATATAGCATAGGTTGGACACTGTTCGATCGTTGCAGCTCACGGACAAAAATTATGACGTCGCGTTGGAGCTGCTAAATAAAAGGTTTAGTAATCACAGGCTCATTTTTCAAGCTCATGTTAATGAGATAATGAATCTGAGGGCCGTAGAGTCCGCATCGGCGACGAGGCTTCGCGAGCTTTCGGACAAATTTAATTCGCATATGCGAGCCCTGGCAAGCATGGGGATGACGAAGCAGATTGCTAGCTGCATCATTATCCAAGTGCTGTTACAGAAGGTTGATGATGCCACGCAGTCTAAGTGGAAGGAAATGCAAGCTGACTCGGATTTCTTGGATTCCATTCCAACGTTGGAGTCCATCGCCAGTTTTCTTGAGTAAAGATGCCGGACTTTGGAGAGCATGGATTTGCCGACGACATCACATGCACCAAACTTTGGGGTAGGACGACGTAGACCCTTTCATCCAGGTAACTCTGCATTTGTGATCACGAACTATACCGCATGCATGATCTGTGATGGCCATTCTCACGCGGTTCCCACATCTACCGACGCTGTTTCTGGTTCAGCGTCCGCCGCCGTCAATTCTCTCGTCGCTAAGGATCGGTTTGGTGATGTGGTGTTGCTAACCACTGCCAATATTCTGGTTAGGAACCGCTCCGGAGATCTACTGCCCTGCCGAGTGCTGCTCGATTCTGGCTCGTAGGTGCATCTAGTCACTTCAAGGCTGGCGGACCAGCTGCAGCTGCGAAAGATAAGGACTCCGGTGACTGTATCCGGTATAGGAGGCGCAGGGTTCTCTACAGATGGGTTTTCTGTGCAAGTCAGCTTGCAATCCCAATGCTCTGACTACTCTGCGCAATGAACTGCGATCGTAGCCTCTAACATCGCGGACCTTCAACCCAATTTTGCATTGGACGTCAGCTCTTGGAAAATTCTCGACAATTTAGAGCTACCGGATCCTTATTTTCAACAGCCTCAGCCAGTTGATTTGCTAATTGGAGCTAGACTATTTTATGAGCTGCTTTGTGTGGGGCAAATTCATCTGTCTCCTGGTTTGCCCTCCATCCAAAAAACTCGGCTTGGTTGGATTGTTTGTGGAGGCGGAGGCCCTGAAGATGGTAAGGTCCTCATGGCAGATGAGCAGTCAGAGTTGCTCGTTCAGCCTCAGACGGAGTCGGTGGAGGTGGAGTCTCATCGCAGGTTTGTTTCCGAACCAAAGAATAAGCCCCTCCGCAAAGTGCTCAGCGAGAAGGAGAAATATTACAGGCACCGTCGTCACTTCGAGCAGCGCATGGAGAGGCGTCTTGCCGGGATCTGCACAGTGGTGGCTAGTGTGATAGGTCATATGTTACCCAGTGTGGATGTGAAGCCGCTCTTGGATTTTGGCAGCGAAATGGCTACCGAGATGCCATCGCCCAGCAGCAGTAGCATCGAGGATGAAAACGACGGTGACAGAGTGTGTCGGGTGCGCTGCTTAGGACGGCATCCGGAGCTACAAGGCGAGCAATCAAAAAATGGTACCTGCTTCCCCTTCATGAAGTTGTTGAAAGCTCATCTTCCAACGGGGGGAGTATGTTGGGTCAAGCAGCCGCCGGAAAGAAGTTTGGCCGGCAATAATTTATTGAGTTCGTGACGTCACTTTCTTTTATACTTATGTTCGCATCGCCCGCTATCGTACATTCGATCGGCCACCTGCATCTGCCGTCATGCACTAGCGCTCTCTCCCGGGCTCTCTCGATCGCTCCGCAGCATCAAGCGTTGAGCCGCGCTCCCGCGTTTGTATTCTAATTCGGTCTTCACCCCCTCGCAGTCGCATCTATCCCTATATCACTTTGTATAAAGCCAAAACATTTTAAATAAATTGCATAAAATTGAACTTTGCTTGTTTTTAATAAAACCAAGATTTAGAACATTGAATATAGAATATAGCATAGGTTGCTCGCTAAACAAAATACCAGGTGGATGCCGAGAAGGAGAGTATCAATAAGATGACATCAAGCCCATACCTAGGGTACACATGGAAAGATTTCGAAAAATAGCGCAAATCCAACAACATCAAGAACACCAGCGATGGGACGAAATGCTGCGAAATGCTATCCATTGGAGCATTAATACCATGGTAAATTGCACAACTAAATGTTCCCCATTTCAGCTTCTTTATGGAGGCGAGCCCAGATATATCTTAAAGGACACCCTGACCAGCGTGATCCAGATTCAAGAGCAGAGGCTGATGATAGATATCGAGTTGGATAAGCTACGAGCAGACGCTGCAACTAGGGTCAATGATCAAAGAGCTGCAGCCAAGAAAAGTAACGACGCAAAACATGCGAGGCCAACACGCTAAGCTAGAAGATATTGTGCTGGTGGATAACAAGCCGAGCAGCCCAGGTACCTTAAGAAAATTGGATCCTCGCTTTAAAGGACCTTTTATTGTCAAAAAGGTGTTGCCGAACGACCGATAGCTAGTCGGAGATATTCCCCAGACCCAACGAAAGTAGAGACATTATAAGTCGGTCTAAGCATCCAATAATATGAAGTACTGGTGCGAATTTCCAAAAGATGACCAAGATGAAGACGATGACTCGAAGGACGACCCTATCTACGAATCTCTCCACTAAGACCATCCACTTAGAAAAACATCCTCTCACACTTGCTTAGGGTTATGTCTATTTTTTCTGATTTTAAGTGCCAGGGCGGCTTTGATTTTGGTATGGGTTTTATTGGATTGAGAAAAAGGCAAAGGTTGGCACACCAGATGATACTTTTTTGTATAGTTAAGTATCTGTATCTTAACTTTCTCTTTAGGATTTTGTCGATAAGTGGTTCCAGTGGAGTGTCTGTTGATTGGATTATGGTTTTTGATAGTTTACCATGACGTTGTTGCATTTTAGTTTCAAGAGGGGTAACATTGGATTCTATGTAGATATTATAAGTAGGTGTTTAGCAGAAGGCTAATAACGCGGTACGAAAGCATTGTTCAGCATAGTTTTTATTCCTGTTCTTGGTGCTAGCCCTATTTATTCTATTTTTGATAGGGATAAGCTTTTTACGATTTGGACTATGTTTGTTGACTGACAATTTTATTTTTCATTTGCTAGGAATTTTATTATATTTGAGGAATTTATCTGAGATTTTATTAGATTCGTAATGTGGATAATCCAAGTTGTTCGTCCGTAGAGCGTTATGCGGCAACTACGTCAAACTTGAACTCACGAGAGTAACGGTAGGTCCCGGAGTCGTAGTCAAAACCGTAAATAGTCCTGACTAAATTTACCTGGATTCTGCAAGGGACTGCTCGGGTTGGCCAGACGCTTGCTGTGATCAGGCATGAGTTGATGTGCTTGAAGTCCTGGGGTGGTTTTCCTCAAGTACCGGTGGTATGGTGGTTCGGCTGATTCCTTATCGGCCGGTCCTACTGGCGGTCCGTTTCACGGGAGCAACACTCTAAGTAGGTTAGATAGCGCGGGGCCTGCTGGTGGTCCGTTTCACGGGAGCAACACTCGAGCTAGACTGGTATGCCGCGGGGTCTCCTCGTGGTCCGTTTCACGGGAGCAACACTTGGAGTAGTTAGGTACCGCGGGGTCTACTGGCGGTCCGTTTCACGGGAGCAACACTCGAAGTAGACTGGTATGCCGCGGATTCTACTTGTGAACCGTTTTACACAGGATCACTAGAAGTAGGTTGATTTTAAGTGCCGTGGTTCAGACACTGAGTAACGAGACGATTGACTCTGATTTCGGAACTGTCTTTATTTCAGAAGAATAACTCTTATATAAGATGCTAAATTATACATCATTAAATCTAAGAAAGGTCAAAGTTCTGGACGTGCTAAACTAAGGTTAATGCCAGGGTCACCCACCTCTGAGTCTGCTGACTCAGATTGTTTGTTCATGTACTGCTTGCGCATTTCGGCTTAGCTGGCTGGTTTTTACTTGCATCGGTCAGTCGGTCAATCTTCCCGCTGATATGCTGCTTCTGCTTTTGGCGCCGTCTACTAGTGCTGGGTTAATAGGTTGGATATAGTTTTATGCTTATTACTAATTGTTTATAGGTGAGAAAATCGGTTAGTGGGTTTGTATATTGCGACATGCTGATGCATATTGATTGGATCAAATTACTAAGTGTGCATATAGGGTAGTAGGTCTTGGCACTAGGTGCCAACATTCTCCCCCCCCCATTGAGGTACTCAATAATAGGGGCTGTGCGTTGTTGATGGACCGTCTTAGTGAACCGATGTGTACCCTTGCGCTAGAAAATATTGTGTATCTTAAAACTAATTACTAAAAATCTAAAGTTACTACAAAAAAAATTTTGAATCATGTGGGTGAGATCTCTACCAACGATAATTCTATCCGACCTGTTGTCTCCTTCGCCTTGTTGCGCGCCCTCGTAACCATTCTCCTTGGGCATCCCATGAAGTACTACACCTTTTTTCTGGTTGGTCAGTGCGCATACAGGACTCTTGGTCCTCTCTTGACCTTGCTTCTTGCTCCCTTTCGGAGATGCATGTTACCCATGCCAGATAGGAGGTGACTTCTACTCCTTGAATTTCCTTGGTTACTGGCCCTTTCACTCTGTGCTCTTCAGTTGTGAGTTGACAACCTTGGGCTTGTGGATTGGGGTCCGTCTGCGGCTCTCCTTGTTGATCTTGTCGTGGCTCGTTAGCTTCTTGTTGATCCGCAATGAGTGGGGAACTATGTACTCTTCCGGATTTTACTATTTGCTCCTTGCCGATGCATGCAATCAAACTTTGTCGTGGCTCGTTAGCTTCCGGTGTCCAAGCCGTCGTATTACCGACGACTTGTTCTGCCTTGCTATTAGGAGCTGATGCCGGTCGCACTGGCCCCATCACAATCCATCCAAGCGCGGTATTTTTTAGTAGTGGTTGTCCTTCTCCCAAATATGTCTGTTGTGGCCTCATAAGCTGGGAGATGATTTCGGCGCCCAACAACAGATCAATATTCTGGGGCTGCGTAAATTCAGGATC
The DNA here is from genome assembly GCF_017639315.1 of Drosophila ananassae. Taxonomy (NCBI): domain Eukaryota; kingdom Metazoa; phylum Arthropoda; class Insecta; order Diptera; family Drosophilidae; genus Drosophila; species Drosophila ananassae. The sequence continues at coordinate 4,849,289 of NC_057932.1, read as the reverse complement.
GGCTAAGCGCAACTGAGGTGAGATATTTCTTGGCGCTTGAATAGGGTGGGATGGTTGATTGGGCATTATTTCCGGTAGTACAACGACGTTGATTTGATCTTCGAAGTCAGTGGTTAATGATGATAGGGTCACCACAGCCTTTTTTCCTAATCTTGTTGTTGTTCCTCCCAGTGCAGCGATGTTCAGGGTTGATGGCTCCAATTGTAGTCCAAGTGTGTCAGCCATCCTTCTGGTGATTATGTTAATCTGTGATCCAGAATCTAGGAGTGTGCGGCATTGCTGATGGGTTCCGGCTGGGCCATGTATTGCCACTTGGGCGGTTGGTAAAAGAACGGTGGGCTTATCTGTAAGCAGGGCTGTGGCTGAACACACCCATCGTGATGAACTGGATCGAAGTGGAGCCGCCGACGTATTTTTCTGCATTGTTACTTGACTGGTTGCCTGACGCTCAAGGTTTTCTAACATCTGCTTCAGAGATTGTCGATTGGTTGGATCGGTGACGGCTAGTTCTAGAGCTGACAGCGTGTGTGGATCCAATCTTTCCTCAATGATGTGTATCAAGATTGGGTCCCAGTTGTCTGTTGACACTTTGAGTGCGTCGAGAGTGGCGACCGTTCGGAGCACGGTATCATGTAAGCTGCGCAGCTGGTCCGCTGATCCATTTGTTCTGGGGTGTCCGAAAAGCTCTTGAATCGCGGATTTAATCAACAGCCGTTCATTGTGGTATCGATTCTTTAGTCGTTGCCATGCATCCTGGTAACTGGTCTGTCCGCCAATCGACGTTGCGATTAGGTTTTGTGCTTCACCTGTTACATGATTCTCCAAATGACGGTATTTTACTGCATCACTGTAGTCTTGATCGTGGATGCATTCCGTAAAAATTTCGTAGAATCGTAGCCAATGCCGGTAGTCTCCGTCAAACTTTGGAATTTCTACTGGTGGTATTACAAACGGAGGTGCAATCGTGAGTTTTTGTGTTGATGCTGAAGTTGATTTCGATTCTTCGCTCAAAAACGAAAAATATTCTGCTCGTACAACCTGAAATCTGTCATCGGTGTGTCCATCATTTTTTATGGCTGGTTCCAGGTCGATGAGATCATGGTATCCCGTGACGATTTCCTTCCATAGCTCCTTCATGTGTTGTCTGAAGTGTGTGGACACTTCCCGTCCTTCGGTGCGGTTGCACAGCAAGTCTTCCATATCGTCTAATCGTCCTTCATGTCTTCGTTTTAATGATGTTAATCGAAGGTCTTCTCCTTCGTTTCCTCGTGATGATTGTGCCTTTGGCTCGAGATTTTCGCCTGTTTTCCGGGGCCTTTGTGACGGGCCTGACACTGATGGGATTCCATCCGAAAATATTGCTTCATATTTTTTCACAAGCTCTTCTAGCGCTTTTGCCTTTGTGAAATACTCATTCTCAGGACTTAGTGCTAGCTCCTTGAGCTTGGCATCATTTTTTTTAAACTGGGTCCATGAGTGAGTGAGCTGTCTGAGTTTCTCTTCGAAGTATCCTCCCTTGAGTTTACGCTCTGCAGAGTCCTTAGTGAAGTTTCTTTTTAGCCTTTGGATGACTATGTTGCTTTCAATTTGCTCATCAATGAGCATTTGGATTACGGGGTCTGATTCTGATCCCATTGTTGCAATGTATCTCTCCTCTCTCCTTTTTTTTTTTTTTTTGTCGTTGAGTTAAATTGCGTTGAGGTTTGTGTTCAAGTTGTGATCCTAAAGGATCACGTCGGGGTCACCAAATGTTCGTCCGTAGAGCGTTATGCGGCAACTACGTCAAACTTGAACTCACGGGAGTAACGGTAGGTCCCGGAGTCGTAGTCAAAACCGTAAATAGTCCTGACTAAATTTACCTGGATTCTGCAAGGGACTGCTCGGGTTGGCCAGACGCTTGCTGTGATCAGGCATGAGTTGATGTGCTTGAAGTCCTGGGGTGGTTTTCCTCAAGTACCGGTGGTATGGTGGTTCGGCTGATTCCTTATCGGCCGGTCCTACTGGCGGTCCGTTTCACGGGAGCAACACTCTAAGTAGGTTAGATAGCGCGGGGTCTGCTGGTGGTCCGTTTCACGGGAGCAACACTCGAGCTAGACTGGTATGCCGCGGGGTCTCCTCGTGGTCCGTTTCACGGGAGCAACACTTGGAGTAGTTAGGTACCGCGGGGTCTACTGGCGGTCCGTTTCACGGGAGCAACACTCGAAGTAGACTGGTATGCCGCGGATTCTACTTCTGAACCGTTTTACACAGGATCACTAGAAGTAGGTTGATTTTAAGTGCCGTGGTTCAGACACTGAGTAACGAGACGATTGACTCTGATTTCGGAACTGTCTTTATTTCAGAAGAATAACTCTTATATAAGATGCTAAATTATACATCATTAAATCTAAGAAAGGTCAAAGTTCTGGACGTGCTAAACTAAGGTTAATGCCAGGGTCACCCACCTCTGAGTCTGCTGACTCAGATTGTTTGTTCATGTACTGCTTGCGCATTTCGGCTTAGCTGGCTGGTTTTTACTTGCATCGGTCAGTCGGTCAATCTTCCCGCTGATATGCTGCTTCTGCTTTTGGCGCCGTCTACTAGTGCTGGGTTAATAGGTTGGATATAGTTTTATGCTTATTACTAATTGTTTGTAGGTGAGAAAATCGGTTAGTGGGTTTGTATATTGCGACATGCTGATGCATATTGATTGGATCAAATTACTAAGTGTGCATATAGGGTAGTAGGTCTTGGCACTAGGTGCCAACACAAGTATTTATTTCCTGCACTGAGTATATAATGTGTGATGGTGTGGATACTCGGCAAGTACAGGAATGTTTTCTTCAAATATGCATATGTTTGCATTTAGAGATAGATAATGCGGCTCCGGATATATCACATCAGTTGTTAATGTCTTAAAAAAGGATTAAAAAAGGCGGTTTAAATCAATTTGCCGTTTATATTATTTTTTCAGATCTACGATAATCTTGTAGTCGTCATTAAAATTTAGATTTTTATTCATGCTAATGCATGCCTTTTTTTAATGAGGGTTCCGCTGATGATAGCGTCTACGTATAGTAGGCAGTCTGTCACAGACTTCCCTCTTTTGAGGCTGTTGAGAAGTTTGTTAGAAGTAACAAACCACCATTATTTTACCCAAACCATTTACAAACCCTTATTTTACCCAGGGTTTTTTTCTAATCATGGGTTAAGAGAAATTGGTTTGTATGATTCTATTGTGATTTTGTCTTTGGCTGTTTTATGAATTCGGACTACTGAACTAATTTTAAAAGCCTGAGGGACAAAAGAACGTAGGATTGAGTTTAAAAAATTTATTAATCTGATTTTTACTGGTTTTCCAATGTGCTTTATTATTGTATGGTTAATTTTATCGTTTCCTGCATTGAATTCCAGATACGTAATGTCCAGTTCCATAAAGTCGACTGTTTTGTTGGGTAGATAGTTGGTGTCTGGTCTTGTTTTTGGCGTCTATAAACGCCTGGGAGAAGTTTTGGACCTCTGAATTAGATGACTAGTGGTTGAAAAAGACTGTAGCTATGTCCTTTGAGTTTGTGTGGCTGAGTTTTTTTTGATATCTTGGATGCAATGTATGTGTGTTGATTTGTGAATTCCGCAAAATTTCCTTATGTTATTCCTGATCAATTTCGCTTTGGATTGGCTTGAAATTGTGGAGGTCAATGCGTTTAAGCTTTCTTTCTTACTGACACTTTTTGGGTTTTTAGGTTTTCAAGAATCTCTTCCTCATCAATTCCTCGCATGTCGTTTGAATATATTATACGCTTTGATTAGTTTAAAGTTCTGTGCTCTGAGACTGCTAAGGGTATGTGCATTTTAAAAATAGTAAATATAATGAATAATTGCAGAGAATAACCACTGCCTTACAAATAAATCTGAGATCCCATTGCATCTTATTATATTATATTATAGTGGGTGCATTTTATATTATTATTTTTAAATATTATTGCCATATTTTATTATTATATTATATTTGTATAATTAATGTAGATAATTAAGTGGAATTTTATGAAGTCTAGTATAAGTTAGTTTAGGGCGGAGCGGGAGCGCAAGTGAAGCTCTCACTTGCGCTCTCCCATGAATTCGCCCCGCTTCGCCGCACTAGATAAGCTAGGCTTAAGGTTTTGTTAATATGAATATAATCGAATTTATAACGTCGAAGAGTGCACGCATTTTCGTTTTCGTTCGTTTTTTTTGCAATTTAATTTAATTTCTACAGCCACCTATTTTTCCTTTCGTTTTCGCGACGAGATAAAATAATCTCAATAAACATTTTGGCGCCCCCGGGTGGACTGTAGTATAATTAAATAAAAAAGCAACAAAAATTAGTGACAGTGACACATAACATATATAAACAATATATATATAACATATATAAGTTATCACCCGGCACATTCGAGCCCCCCTTTGCTCAGCATTATTCGCCCCTACCACTACGCCCTGAACTCGACCCAGACTCTTAAACCCGAATCCACAACTTAAGCACAATTCCCAATATTCAAGTGCTGTGGGTTCAAGTACATCCGGCTATGTCGCAAGAGTGCAACTAAGTCACAAGTGTGCAACTATGTACGCTGACTAAAATGTTGCGGGAGAGCTGACACAAAACTATAAGTGTTACGCTGACTCTTGACACCGGATAGCTGACTCCACATCCGCCGACCCCACACACGCCGACACCACACACGCTGACACCGCGTATAGAATTGGAGTGGGAGATCAGCCAATTCCGAACCGACGACCGGAGGGCCTCAACTCTGCGTAGTCAGTCTTCTCCGGACCTCTGAGCATTGAAGCTGAACCTGAACATCCTGAACCTAATCTACAAATTGTACCCTTAACATCCTATTCTCGATCTACTATCAACCAAATTGTTAAACTAAGAAGCGAATAATAAATTGTAACTACACATCGAACCATGAACGGAGTACTCATTATCAGGTGACCAACCATTGGACACCTTAACTGGCGCCCGAGCGGGTAAGTAGAGTGAGTGTATTGCGAGTGCTGAAAAGTGTTTTCCCAAGAAAAAATCAATCGAAATGTACAAACATAGAAATCCTTCTCGAAAAAAAAAAAAAATAAAAATATTCTTCGTTTTGTCCCCAACCAAATTCTTTCCCCAAAATAAAATAAAATGAAGAATGAATTAAAAAAAAAAAAGAGTTTCCCAAAATAAAGCAAAAAAAGGGAAAAAATGAATAGTGAAAAATTTAAAAGTGTAGGAATTTTTCCAAAAAAAAAAAAGGGGAAAAATGAATAGTGAAAAATTTAAAAGTGTAGAAATTTTTTCCAAAATAAAATAAAAAAAAAAGGGGAAAAATGAATGGTAAAAAATTTAAAAGTGTAGTAATCTTTCCCAGAATGAAATAAAAAAAGGGGAATAGTGAAAAATTTTAAAGTGTAGAAATCTTTCCCAAAATAAAATAAAAAAAAGGGGAATAGTGAAAAATTTTAAAGTGTAGAAATCTTTCCCAAAATAAAATAAAAAAAAGGGGGAAAAATGAATAGTGAAAAATTTAAAGGTGTAGAAATCTTTCCCAAAACCAAATAAAAAAAGGGAGAATGAATAGTGAAAAGTTTAAAAGTGTAGAATTTTTTCCCAAAATAAAATAAAAAAAAAAAGGGAAAGTGAATAGGAAAAAGTTTTAAAGTGTAGAGATCTTTCCGAAAATTAAAGGGAAAAAAGAAGGAAGAGTATAAGAAGTGAAGTAACGAGGGGTTTTTTGTTTTTTCTTTCAAAAAATAAAGGAATAAAATCAAGAATAAAAAATAACGTAAAGGTTTTTCAGAGTAGAACTAAAGTGAGGAAGATGGTTGGGAAAAGTGTAAAAACAAGCGTTGGGAAAAACGTAGTTTTTTAAAAAAAAAAAAAAGAGGAAAAAAATAATAAAGGAAAAATGAAAATTTAGATAGGGGAAGACGAGAATAAAAAGCATTTCCTCTAAATAAAAAAAATATAAAAGAATAGAATTTTTTTTTAGATAGGGGAATTTTTAGAGAGGTAGAGGATTTTTTCCTTAAGGTATAAAGAGGTAAAAGAAGGTAAAAATAAAACATTAAGGTATGGGAAAAGAGCGGGTAATTTAAGAACGAAAATAAGAATGAAAATTAAAAATGAAATCAAAGAATTACGAAATATGAAACAAAATTAAAAAGAAAAAGAAGAAAAATATGTGTTGTAATAAAATAATGAAGTAATTACCCACCGCGGCGGTTTGCTACCATGGCATATTCGCGGGTGCTAAAATATTGCTTCATATAAAGAAATAAGAGAACCACCGCGAAGACATTCGCGAGTGGCAAGAATTATAATAAAAAAAAAAATATAAAAAAGGGTTGTGTTGTGTTACAAAATAAAAGAAACGGAATTACCCACTGCGGCGGTTTGCCACTGGCATATCCGCGAGTGCTAAAATATTGCCGTGTATAAAAAAATAAGAGAACCACCGTGAGCACATTCGCGTGTGGCAAGAAAAATAAACTAACAAATAAAGATAAAATGGTGTGTGGCAACCTGCTGGAAACGCTAAGAGGTGTGGAATGCACCCAAAAAAAGCTGCCCAGTGGGTTGTGTGAGCAACCGTACCTGAGTAGGCCTGCGGGCTAAAACGGAACAATACGGACCACCGCGCCCAGTGCCAAAAAAATACAAAACACAAGACAAACCCGAAACCAGAATTTACAACACACAAAACAAAAGAAAACCTAAAAGCACGAAACAAAAAGAAAAACAAAAACGAAACAAAAAAGAAAAACTAAAACGAAACAAAAAGAAAAAACTGAAAGTATGCAACAAAAATAAAATTAAAGTATGCAACAAAAAAGGAAAACTAAAAGTATGCAATATACGCAACAAAACAGCACCCGTAATACACACTCACTCTACACCCTATTACAATTAGATAATATTATATTCTGATATTCCTCATATTTAAAAAAATTTCCTTTTCTAATTATCAGAAGAATTTGAAGACGAACATGAGTACTCCAATATCAACACACAAACACTTGTAAAGGGTGAGTAAAGCGCTTCCTCCCTTCCTCCTCAAAAGATAAAAAATTCAAACACCATTTACGAATACCAAAAATTATATTCCAAATAAAAAACAAATATTAAAAATTATATTGTAAGAAGAAAAACAAAAAATTGCAACCACCATTTACGAGTACCAAAAATTATAAAAACAAATATTAAAAATTATATTATAAGAAACAAGAACAAAAACAAAAATTACAACCATCATTTACGAATACTAAGAATTATATTTCAAAAATTTTTAAAATTAAATTGCTTACTTACGTACTATTTTTTTATACGACTTACACGTCATTCTCTTGGGACCCCTTGGCATAGGTCTATAGTATTTTTTCCTAAATAAAACATTTTCCCCTTCCTCTTGAAATGGAAGAAATCAAGGCCACCCTGCAGAAATTCGACGAGAGCCTTAAGACCCTCTTAGATCAGGTTGTAGCAGTTAAGGAAGATATTAGGAAAGTCGGAACGAGGGTAGCTACACTCGAGCAAGACCATGAAAGACGTAATCCCGCGGTGATCCAACCCGTTCCCCTGGTCCGTCCGCGCACCGAATATGAACTGAGGGAAACTTCTACTTTGCCAGATTGCGTTAAGGAACTCCAGACTTTTGAAGGGGAGCCCGGGAAATTCGTGTCCTGGATTAACAGGGCGCAAGCCATTGTCAATGATTATGAAATCATTATAGGCAAGCCCTTGTACAGGACCATCATTCTTCATATTAGACAGAAAATAAGAGGTGACGCCGATTTGGCGCTCTCTTCTTACAATGTAGAAGACGATGATTGGTCGGAAATTAAGCGGGTCCTTTCGCTTCACTACGCCGACAAGCGAGACGTCCGAACCCTTGAGTATCAATTAAGCCAATTGACACAGGCAGGTAGAACCCTAGATCAATTCTACAATGATGTCAATAATCACTTTTCCTTGATCCTAAACAAATTAAAACAATCAGAGCACGCGCCTAACGTGGCCAGTGCCCTGATCGAGACGTATAGGGACAAAGCACTGGATGTTTTTGTAAGAGGACTCAACGGCGATACCTCTAAATTACTGATCATCCGGGGTCCGAAAAATTTGCCGGAGGCATATTCCTTTTGCCTAGAGCTGCAAAATGTATCGGTCAGGGGTAATGCACGAATGGAACACACAAATAAGTTCACCCCATTTTTCCAACCCCGCTACCCAACAAACGCATCACGCTATGCGCCTCCAATAGCCCCACGGTTTCCGCCTTCGTTCCAATCACCAGTGAGGGCACCGGTGGGCGCAACCTTTAATGATGGTTCATCCGGTAATTCACGGGGCTTTAATAGATTCCAGGGACCACGACCAGCCATTAAGATGGAATCAAATCGGTCTGGTCAGTCGTATCAGTCCGGCTTTGGCATACGCCGTGGAAACGTCTCCGTGTATGGGTCCCAAAATACTTCATCCGGCCCGAATCCCTTCAAGAAGGCACAAAGATTGTACCACATGACGGCGGTTCCGTCTAGTGTGGTGACAATGCCTGAGGACGACACGCAAAATTCCGCTTGTCAAACTACTTACGTAGACGAAGCGGTGAGCGCCAACGACACGAGCCTCGAGTACGATGTCCCATACCATAAGGCTGACGACGAGAACGTTAGCGATGAGGTAAATTTTATTACGGACGCCTATCCAGCGTGCCATTCATAGAATACGTCGCGAAGAATGGCAACAAGTTAAAGTTACTTATCGATACCGGCTCCACCCCATTACCCACTCCCTTTTACGTCGAATCTGCTGCTGACAATGTTAGAATTACGCATTGTTTAGTAGGTCGGAATACGTACTAGTACTCAAGACCCCATTCTTCCAATCCATGCTTTCAGAATTTTAAGTTGTATAAAATTCGAATAACGCAGAGATTGGTAAAAAATCAATTCACCTCCGCGAAGCACTGCTATAGGCCCTACGTTACCTAGAATGATAGTGTCGGACAACGAAAGGGGTCTCCTTTGCCCAACGGTACTAAACTACCTCCGAACATTGGAGATAGAACTATAACATACCCCTACTTAAAAGAGCGAAACCAGACTATGGTCAATATAAGGCATAATAACAATAGGACTGAACCTAGACAATATGAGACGGGGGGTTAGGTTTTCGTCGCTAATAAGCAAATTAAAACTAAAGAAAAACAACGTTTCAGACCGGAGGAGGTACAAGAGAATCGCGGAGTCACAATTAAAACTAGATCAGGAAAAATTTTGCTTAAATCAGACTTGAGGAATTGAAGAGCGCTTTATGAACCTATCTATTTTTTAACATGCACAAAGAATATTTTTCTATTTTTAACACAAAACATTTTAACACACACACAAAACATTTCTCTATTTTAACATACACACAAATACACAAATAATTTTAGCATGAATGCACAAATATTATATACACAAATACACAAATAATTTTAGCATGAATACACAAATATTATACACACAAATACACAAATAATTTAAGCATGAATACACAAATATTATAAGCGCGGATAGTACATACACAAGCTTTCCTTTCCTTCTCGATCAATGCCCTACAAGCCTCACAATCGTCGGTCTCACATCAGCCGCGCGCATATACTAATACGACGCACCCGTCGTACCCCTGCAACAAGGAGGAGTATGGCGCATCAACGGAATGCTCAAACTGGTTCACGTCATCGACATATCGAGGATGATGCAGCTAGTGGACGAAACTAGCCGGGATGCGGCAACCCTGCCGGATCAACGTATCAACACTATAACGAGGCATTACCTGGAGCAGGCAGCGGAAGGGATGAACAGAGTGATGAGGCCATCATCACGCAGAGCTCGAGCGGTAAACTGGCTGGGTTCAGCCTGGAAATGGATAGCAGGATCACTGGATGCAGAGGACTGGAATGCGGTACTCAACTCGGAGAAGATGATCACCGAAAGCGTTGACCAGCAAAAATTTGGATCAACGCTCGACTATTCGACAACAGCCCACCATTCTGTTAATTGATCTGCGGGACGCAGACTTTTAGAGGGGGAGGAGTTATCACCCGGCACATTCGAGCCCCCCTTTGCTCAGCATTATTCGCCCCTACCACTACGCCCTGAACTCGACCCAGACTCTTAAACCCGAATCCACAACTTAAGCACAATTCCCAATATTCAAGTGCTGTGGGTACAAGTACATCCGGCTATGTCGCAAGAGTGCAACTAAGTCACAAGTGTGCAACTATGTACGCTGACTAAAATGTTGCGGGAGAGCTGACACAAAACTATAAGTGTTACGCTGACTCTTGACACCGGATAGCTGACTCCACATCCGCCGACCCCACACACGCCGACACCACACACGCTGACACCGCGTATAGAATTGGAGTGGGAGATCAGCCAATTCCGAACCGACGACCGGAGGGCCTCAACTCTGCGTAGTCAGTCTTCTCCGAACCTCTGAGCATTGAAGCTGAACCTGAACATCCTGAACCTAATCTACAAATTGTACCCTTAACATCCTATTCTCGATCTACTATCAACCAAATTGTTAAACTAAGAAGCGAATAATAAATTGTAACTACACATCGAACCATGAACGGAGTACTCATTATCAGGTGACCAACCATTGGACACCTTAACTTATATATTAAAAAAAAAAAAAGAGTTGCTCGCGACGGTTGTGTTAGGGAATTCAAAATATAAATTAAAGAATTCTCCGCGTCGCGAAACAAACTTCTCCAATCAACTACATAGCTGCTACTGGAAGGATTCGTCGTCCCCATGCCCTGCACCTGCATCGATTGTGAAAGGAAAGTGGCCGCAGGATTAAAGGATCCGAAAGCAGAACCCCAGGTATTTGTGCAAAAAATTGAAAGTTGAGATAAGACAAATTAAAATCCGTCTTGTGCTGGAATATTGCACCCTCCTTTCAATTCTTGGCGCATACGTACGTAGAAAAAATAGTAGAGCAAAAATAAATAACAACATATATAAAAATTCTAAAAATTTAATTATAAATATATGTGCTAACCTAAATATACTGCCTGTGGATAAAATAAAAAAGAGAATATTTATATTATTTGCAATCACTGTCGCCCCCTACCCCTCGTTCTCGAATTTACAAATCTTCCAAATAAATACTAAAGTGCAGCCAAAAATTATTTTATTTATCACAGATAAAATAAAGGTGCCAGGGGCGCACGCAGGAAATATTTTTGGGGGGGGTTAGGTAAGTTAAGTTTGAATGTGAATATTTATAATTTATTCATGAATATTTCACAATGTAATATCGATCTTTCTTGGTTTTTGGGCCATTATACTCAATATTGCGTCAGAGGTTACTTCCAGATCCCGGTGAATGTTCAGAAGCACCAATCCATTCAATCTTTGCTCTCCAGTCTTATTGCGTAAATATGTCTTCAATCTTCGTAGTGTAGAGAACGACCGTTCGCTCGAAGTCACTGTTACTGGCAGTGTTGCACCGATCTGAAGAAATCGGTATACCGTTGGATAGAATGTTTCATCGCAAACGTCCAAAGCTTCGATGAATGTTTTTATGGGCTTCTCTTTGGAAAGATTTTAACATTTTCTGTAATTAGAAAAATTTTTCTTTATAATGCAAGCATATTTTGAGCCAATACGATTACCTTTTCCACAACTCAATTTCTGCTTCGAATTCTTCGGTGAATACAGGGATGTCATTTGGCCATTCTTCTTTCAAGGCTTGAACAGTATCGTGTAATTCAGACACATCAATGTCCGCACATTTCTCCGGAATGATGTTTTGTATCCTGGAGAGAATATTCCTATGTTCCAAAAATCTCGACTCGAGCTGTTCTGAGTATTTGTCCAAGAACGGAATGTAAATTGATCGACGATAGTAATCTTCAATACTCCCTTCGTAGTTGTCCCGATTTTTCTGACGTCCTACTCGTCGAGGAACAGTCAGCTCAGCATCAATGGTTTCTGCAGCTTCAGTCGCTAAAATAAAGATTTCGCAGAATTTTTCTGTAGCTTGTACTCGCATTTGCTTGATTTGTTGGTGCACATCGTTCGCGTAACTGACGCATTGGCTCAAATCGCAGTCTTCCTGTTGGAGGAACAGGCTAAGATTTTTCGTCAAGCTGAAGATAGGTTTCAGCACAGTCAACGCTGTCAATTGTCAACTGAAAAATTGCATCGCAATTTCTCCCAAAAGTTCTTTTGCGAAGCAGGAGAACTTTTAGATGATTATTTTTGCACATTCTATGATTTTTATTCATATTCTACTTGTTACAACATCATTCCATATTCATTTTATTTTTTTAAATATCAATTTAAATGTTTTTCTTTATTTTTATCCCCGTTGTTTTTTTATTCGGTATTGATTTCAGATTTATCAAATTCATTTATTACGTTCATTTAACTGCAACCCTCAAAAGTGAATAATTAAGGCTGGAGTGTTTCGAATGTACAAATTATTAATATGCTTTATTCTCACTCTTTTTGCTACTCCATCGCTCTGTGCGTGACGTGCTGGATCTAAAGAATCTGAATCCTCTAATCTTGGTCTTTTCGCAGTGTTTTTCATGGCCTTTTCATTTTCATTTTGAACTTGTTCGGGAAATGAAGTATTTGGAATATTAGGGTCCAAAATTGGCGCATTTTTTGGTTTGAAAAATGATGTTATCTTTGCATTAGACATTTTGGTTGGGCAGGTCGTAAATAAACGTTACATTATTTTATAGGTTATCAATATGTCAATATAGTTACTCATTTTGTAAGTGGCGCTCTCGTGGTATCTGCCAGAACTATGAGCATGGCGCCATTTTTGAATGAACATGAAATTTATATTTTTATTTTCCCGTTAATTTTGCAATTTTTTCAACATTTCGGGGGGGGGTTCGAACCCCTCAAAACCCCCCCCTGCGTGCGCCCCTGAAAGGTGCATATACATATTTGGTTTACATACATACAAATAGATGCAGCGATAATATTCTCGTTTTCGTTTCCCACCGTTATCCGCTGCTGTATGTATGTATGTATAATTCGTTATCAATTAATTAATCAATTTAGCTTTTGTTTTTTTTTTGGTTAAATTTAATAAATTATTTATTATATTTAAATAAGATTAATTAATTATTTTCGTTTTCGCATTTTCTTGTTGTTAAATTAAATTCAATAAATTTTTGAATAAATTTCTAAAAGTTATTTATTTTAGTAAATTTTTGATATTAATATTTTAAAATTAATAAAAAATTTAGATAGATTAATAAAATTACTTTAACAAAAAATTTAAATAAATTATTAAATCTTAGAAGAAGAGAAGAGAAGAGAAGATTAAATGTCAAAGTTAAAAGCATTCGCCGGTTGGAGGAACGTTTGGAAAATGGATCACTTCCTCTAAATAAAATCGAGCTAGAGTGCAGGCTTCAGGTTTTAGATGAGGCAATTTCTAAAGCAAATGAGTTGCAAGACCAGATCGAGCAAATAGATGAATTGGATGATTTCGGAGCCGAGTTGGAAGAGTTAGGAATAACTACCAAGGCAAGGATCATGTCCTTATGTAATGCCTTTAATTCAGCTGAAGACTCCCGTTGAGCTACTGCAATTTCTGCAGCCCCAACTCGAGATCGACTTCCTAGTTTGGCATTGCCAAAATTCAGTGGAAATTATTCGGATTTCAAAAATTTCATAAATCTTTTCGAGACATTAGTTGACAAAGATGTGAACATTCTAGTTATCGAGAAATTTAATCATTTAATTTCTTGCCTCTCTGGTGAAGCCTTAGGAACTGTCAAGGCATTCCAGGTCACCGAGAGTAATTACGGCAAAGCTATCGCTAGTCTAAAAAGAGTTTATGATAACGAATGTCTCATCTTTGCGAACCAAATACGTCAACTGTTTAGCCTTCCGAAAATTTCCCAGCCGTCTGCGTCGTCGTTGAGGGGTCTCATCGACACTGTATCATCAATTTATGGATCACTATTATCCATAGGAGATGATACTAAAATTGCAAACTCAATGATTATTCATTTAGTTTTGAGTAGAGTGGATCCAGTGACCAAGCAAAAATGGGAAGAGTCACTGGATTATGAGGAATTGCCGCTGTGGTCCGATTTCGAAAAAATACTAAATCGTAGATACCAGCATCTGTCCGCTGAAGAGACTGGCAAACCAAAACAAGAAAGAACTGGATTCGGCAAGCAACTGAATAGAACTTCGTTGGCTTGTTCTTTTACCAACGCCAAACCAGCTTGCAGTTATTGCAACGCGAACAACCATTTTTTGGCCCAGTGCAGTCCGTTCGCTCGCCTTGCTGTAATGCAAACTAATTCACAAGTTAAGAAAAAGATACACACCGTGGTGAAGTCGAGAGCCAATGGTAGCGAGTTTCCGTTCGACTTTTGGGTTTTGAAAACCATTTCAGGCTATCACCCTGACCAGTCAGTGAACGTAAAAGATTGGACCCTACCAAAGAACTTGCCGTTAGCGGACCCATATTTTTACAAACATCAGCGGATAGATATGCTAATTGGAGCTGAGTCATTTTTCGAACTGTTGTCCGTTGGCCAAATAAAACAAGGTCCGAACCATCCCATCCTTCAAAAAACTCTCCTTGTGTGGATAGTATCGGGAAAATATCTGGCAAATTCCTCAACTCCTCCACAGCCGATCTCTAGTCTGAATTGCCAAGAGGAAATATTAGAGTCAATAGACAAAAAATTCTGGTCGTTGGAAGAAGTTCCATCTTCTGAAAAGATGTTGTCGCCAGAACAAGAGCTATGTGAGGAACATTATCGGAAGACTACAAGAATAAAAAGTCTGCAGTCAGATAGTGCGGTCATGCATACGCAGTTTTAAATGCAAGCCTCATCTGATGACTCGAATCATGGGAGATTTACCCTTAGATCGATTTCGTGCTCTCCGCCCATTTTCCATATGTGGCGTGGATTTCTGTGGCCCTATTGAGACGACCTTGAAAATTCGTGGTAGGCCACCATACAAGTCCTACATTGCCCTGTTTGTTTGGTTTTCGTCTAAAGCAGTACATTTAGAAGTAGTTTCCGATTTGTCAACTGATTCCTTTCTATTGGCTTTTCAAAGGTTCGTTGGGCGCCGAGGATGTCCGCAGACCGTGCACTGCGACAACGCGACGAACTTCGTCGGAGCGAGTCGCCACTTCGCGGCACTGCGGCACCAGATCGAGAGCGAAGCGGACGAGCTGCGGCAATACGCATCAAAAAAAGGATGCGTATTTGCGTTCATACCGCCGCGGGCTCCGCACATGGGCGGACTATGGAAGGCAGGTGTGAAGTCTGCAAAGCACCTACTCCTACGAGCGGTGGGCAGCGCAAAGTTGACCGCAGAGGAGCTGCAGACCGTCCTCGTTGGAGTCGAGGCCGTCCTGAACTCGAGGCCCCTGGGCGCCCTCAGACAGGACCCAAGCGACGGCGAGGCGTTGACTCCCGGGCACCTGTTGACAGGCGGGCCGCTCATCGCCCCACCAGCACCGCGGACCCCGGACCAGCAGGGTCTAACGTGCTTGCGGCGATGGCGGCTTGTCTCGTCAATCAAGCAAATGTTTTGGCAATGTTGGTCCCGGGAGTACGTCTAGGGCCTACAGGCGCGGTCGAAGTGGCAGCGGGAGCAGGAGGACGCCAGGAAGGGCGATCTGGTTCTGGTCGCCGAGGACAACCAGCCGCCCCAGCAGTGGATCACCGCCGGGGTCGTCGAGACTCACGCCGGCGCAGACGGAAGGGTCAGGGTCGCCGACGTCAGGACGAGTAGAGGAGCAGTATTTCGGAGAGCAGTCCACAAGCTGGCAAGGTTGCCAATAGTTGATGCCTAAGGAAGGCCTTCAACGGGGCCGGTGTATAATTAATGTAGATAACTAAGTGGAATTTTATGAAGTCTAGTATAAGTTAGTTTAGGGCGGAGCGGGAGCGCAAGTGAAGCTCTCACTTGCGCTCTCCCATGAATTCGCCCCGCTTCGCCGCACTAGATAAGCTAGGCTTAAGTTTTTGTTGATTGAATATAATCGAATTTATAACGTCGAAAAGAGTGCACGCATTTTTCGTTTTCGTTCTTTGCAATTTAATTTAATTTCTACAGCCACCGTTTTGCCTTTCGTTTTCGCGACGAGATAAACTAATCTCAATTAACAATATTAACCTCTAAATTGGATATCTAAAGTGAATAGTTTCTGATCAGCTGTTTTCTAATTTCTGCCTTAAAATTTGCCTTAAAATACTTTGTCCCAATGCATCTAAATTAGTATGAATAAATTTTAGAACGTTAAAAAGAATTATTAAGCAAGATTATGAAGATGACTATTAAGGCTAAGGGTTTATAAAGAGAATAAAAAATTATTATTTAATTTTTTTTTGTGGAAAAAGTATTTGTTTTTCCTAGAAAAGTATTTTTTATTTTTGGTTTCTGTTCGTCCGTAGAGCGTTTTGCGGCCACTAAGTCAAACTTGAACTCGCGGGAATCACGATAGGTCCCGGAGTCGTAGTCAAAGAATGTATAAAATCTGACTAATTTACCTGGATTCTGCAAGGGACTGCTCGGTTGACCAGGTGCTTGCTGTGATCAGGCTGGAGTTAATGTGGGGACTTGAAGTTCTGGGCTAGTTCTTCTCAAGTATAGGTGGCATAGGTGGTTCGGCTGATTCCGTATCGGCCGGTACTATTTGTGGTCCGTTTCATGGGAGCAACACTCGGAGTAGATTGGGTAGCGCGGGGTCGACTCGTGGTCCGTTTCACGGGAGCAACACTCGAAGTAGACTGGTATGCCGCGGGTTTTACTTGTGGTCCGTTTACACAGGAACCACTCGCAGTAGGTTGGACGACGCGGGGTCTACTCGTGGTCCGTTTCACGGGAGCAACACTCGAAGTAGACTGGTATGCCGTGGGTTCTACTTGTGGCCCGTTTACACAGGAGCCACTCTAAGTAGGTTAGATAACGTGGGGACTACTCGTGGTCCGTTTCACGGGAGCAACACTCGAAGTAGACTGGTAGTCCGCGGGTTTTACTTGTGGTCCGTTTACACAGGAGCCACTCGAAGTAGATAGCCTTTTGAGAGTCCTAACCTGTGAACCGTTTTACAGGACCACTCGAAGTAGGTTAATTTTAAGTGACGTAGTTAAAACATTGAGTAACGAGACGATTGACTCTGATTTCACAACTATCTTTATTTCAGAACAATTCTTATATAAGATGCTAAATTATACATAATTAAATCTAAGAAAGGCAATGTTATGGACGTGCTAAAACTAATGTTAATGTCAGGGTCACCCACCTCTGAGTCTGGTGACTCAGATTGTTTGTTCATGTACTGCTTGTACACGCATTTCAGCTTAGCTAGCTGGTTTTTGCTTGCTTCGGTCAGTCGGTCATTCTTCCCGCTGATAATGCTGATTCCTGCTTCTGGCGCCGTCTACTAGTGCCGGGTTAGTAGGTTGGATATTGTTTTATGCTTATCGCTAATTATTACTAGGTGTGCCAATAGGTTAGTGGATCTGATGCTTGTATATTGTGACATGCATCTTGATTAGATCAAATTACTAGTGTGTATATAGGGTAGTATGTCTTGGCAATAGGTGCCAACATTCTCTCCCCCTCCCCCTTACTCTCATTCTTACGATCAAATACTCTCTGAACGTGAATACTCTGAATACTCTCTGAGAGGCGCATCATCAAGATGGTTGCTCCGCGGTTAAACTGATCTTTATATGAATGCGTGCTCACACATTCACATACACGGTTAATGTGTGCGTTCGACTTCGTTTTGAAGCCGGCTAAAATTTTTGATTTTTGTAAATTTTCAGGCATGCTACCCTGCAGTTCCGACCGTTTGGCCGTATTGCCCGACGGCGTCTTAGTCGCCGTTCGGCTTGGAACAGTGACGACAACTTTTCTACTGATAGTGGTGCCTCCTCGATGGGTACCATTGATAGAGATGCCGCTTAAGATTACTTTAACTTAATACACCCTTCTTATAACTATGTGTGTGTCTTGCTTGCCTTTTACTGAGGAGTCCCTGGATCGTACACTTCGAATCTTCTGTGATGTCCATCCCTTGTCAATGTGGTCAGACCGGGTCGTTGTTCGATCAGCTCGAATTCTTCTCCTTGGATTAATGTTGTCCTCTGGTGATGGGTTGCTGAGGTGTCTTTACTGGCACATCGCGTGTACCCTGCCCATGCGACTATGAGGATTGCTACTCCTAACATTATTAGTCCGGAGTATTGATGAACCAGATTCCAGTCTGCCTCGCTGTCTACATCTTCCTGTCCCTGCTTCGCCCATGTTTTTAATCCCTGCACCTCTGCATGTAGTCGGTGTAACTGATCCAACGTTGACTCCAACTGCCCTTCTACTGTCTTTATCTTTTCCCGTGACGGCCACTCGTGACGGCCACTTCCTGGCATCTTTACTGTTTCTAATGAGTTAAATTGCGCTCGTCCCAATAATGTGATTGTCGGGCTTTGGATCACACAATCTTGCCTGATTGTCAGTTTGCCTACGCCTTCGATGATTTGATCCTTTTCGGCCGAGCATACATATGTCACCGTTATTGGCTTCGTTGTTCCAAAGACCCATACATTATGTTCTGTCAATTGTACCCAATACCTGGTCCCTTTGATTGACTCTAGCCATTGTTCACGGAAATTGGTGGACATCCGTGCCAAAGAGCGTCTGCTTAAATTCGCATACCTTTTTTTCCGTTCGTCCCGCTGATACATTGCTGAAGGTGTTCTTATTGCCAGATATCTGGCACGTTGTTGATCGCAGTGATTACAACATGGTTAACGGCCTTCCTTTTTGGTAGTGAGAAGGTCAGTGACAGTCCGGGTATCACCCAGACAAGTACCATTGTTAAGTACCATTGTTACCATTGTATTGCATTTTTTTTTGTTTATTGATTGGTTTCCTCCTTGCTATTGTTGATTGATAGCACCGCCAGTCGGTGTATGGGCCGTGTTATATTGCCGAATGTTGTTCGTATTTCTGCAACTCGGATCTCGCCATCCCTTCCAGGATGGACTGCTATGATGCGTTCGAGGGGCCAATTCAACGGAGCGATGTTGTCTTCTTTTATTATGACGAGAACACCAATCTTTACCGTCTTCTAACTTCCTGTCCACTTTGATCGATTCTGCAATTCATGCAGGTACTCGTGGGTCCAGCGTGTCCGAAATTCCTTTCGTAATTGTGACGCCTTGATTGGTGTCAGGAAATGCCCTGGCGTTAATGCCGTAAGATCCCTTGGGCTGGAAGAGACCGATGTCAACGGGCAAGAATTTAGAATGGCTTCAATGTCGATCACTATGGTTTCAAGTGCTTCATGGGTTAGTGTGACGGTATATAGCGTTCGATTCGGTAAATGTTTTTCTGATTTTACTGCGGTTTCCCACAGGCCTCCGAAACTCGGTACCCGAGGTGGTATAAATTTGGATTCTATGCTTAGATTCGCGCAGGTCTTGTGTATCATCGCTTGTGTCTCATCGGCGAATGTTGCTTCCTTTATTTCTGATAATTCGTTGGAGGCTCCAACAAAATTGGTCGTGTTGTCACTATAGATTTTCGATGGCAGTCCTCGTCGTCCGCAAAATCTCTTTACTGCTGCTAGGAAGGCTTGGGTAGTCAAATCTGTTACTACCTCTAGGCTGCCTTGGTTGAAAAACAACAAAACACTGCTAGATACACCTTATGTGGTCTTTTTCCTCGGATTTTATAGTGAGTCCAAAACGGCCGCAGTAATCCACTCCGCAATTTTTGAATGGTCTATGTTGTTGAACTCGATCTGCCGGTAGTGGGCTCATTATTTGATTCAACATGTAAATGTTACATATTAATGCCTGTGGTCCGCAATGTGCCAGTTGCTGATGTTTCCATTGAAATAAGAGTATTGTTAATGAGTGTTTGGCAGCTAATAACATTGGATGTGTGGCGTCATACGATTATGTGGCGTTTTATAGCCGCCCCCCTACTCGAATTATTCCGTCGGTGTCTATGAACGGATCTAGTGCTCTTGATGGATCGTTTGGCCCGACAGTTATCGCCTTCTTGAGTTGTAAAATGGATGGTAAAAATGGCTGGGACTGTATTTCCGGAATTACCACTCCTAACGCCTCTTTCAATTCTACTGGTGGCCTTTTCTCCTCTGGTTTGCGGCAATTAAAAATGAATCGCCGCATTCTTCCTTTTATTTGCAACATCGTATCGAATGATCCATGGTGGTTGATTTTTTCCATCCATTTTTTTGCTTTCATAGCTAGGTTGCAGACCGTTTCCTTCCTTCTTTCTTGATCTTCGATTGCATTGTTTTTTCCTGGTGATTGGAACCTTGGCCAAGACTCTGGATCTTGCCCTAGATACGATGGTCCGGTGTACCAAAATTTTAAATCTCTTAATTTTGCTGCCGTGCACCCTGTGGAGAGTCTGCATTCTGCAGGATTATCCGTTGATGCCACATGCCTCCACCACTCTGGGTCTGTTAGTTCTTGAATCTGGGCGACCCGGTTCGCCACAAACGTTTGGAATGAGGAAGCAGTGGCGTTAATCCATTTTAATGTAATCTCAGAGTCGGACCATAAGAATATTGCTTCTAGGTTTACGTTAAGATCAGTTTTTACTCTTTTTGTGACTTGAGCTGCTAATACCGCTGCGCAGAGCTTTAAGCGTGGTAAGGTTTCATTAGGGGGGCTACCCGTGCCTTTGAACATAGCAATCGTGTGACAATATTGCCTGTCTTATTGCTTGCTCGTAAATATGCCACTGCCCCATATGCTGCTTCTGATACGTCTGCAAACACATGTAGTTGAATGCCTCCGGATGTTTCTGCTGGGAGTGCACATCTTGGAATTCTTATTGTTGTCAGGATCTGAACGTCATTTCTGAACGCTTGCCATTGATGAGTGAATTCTGAGCCCAGTTCCGTGTCCCAGTCGATTTTCAACTCTCATAATTGTTGCATTCTTACTCGCACGTCCTTGAAACCAATATGCAGGTGGGTCCCAAATAATTCCGAGTGTCTTGACGGTTTGTTCGGTAAAATCACTGAAGTCGAAATTCATTTCTTGGTCTTCTTCCGGAATGTCTGCCAGTAATGCTGGGTGGTTTGCGCACCATTTTCTTAATTTGAATCTTGCTTCTCCCAATAGGTTTATCAGTTGATCCCTTTTACTTAGTGCTTCCTCTATCCTTGTCGAAGCCTTGTCGAAGGGCAGCAGCACCCTGGGCCAAATGCTTAGGTGCTGTGTTCGCCAAATATTGCAAGCATCGGGTATGGAGCTGTTGCTGTGCTATAGGTGACAGTGTTCAGTTGATAATATTTTAATGGTTCCATATGCTTTTTTCCATAGGCATTTGAAACTTCTGGGTGTATCATAATCTGTCGGTACATTTTCTCTACATCTGAAGTGAAAACATATTGGTACGATCGGAACCGTAAAAGAATGGATAACAATTCACTTTGAAGTGTTGACCCAATCCATAACAGATTATTCAAACTCTTTCCGCTTGTGATCGTTGCGGATGCGTCGAATACAACCCGAAGTTTGGTGGTACTACTGTCCGGTTTTAGCACACAATGATGTGGAATGACATAATCGTTTGATGTTAATTGGTTGGTTGTTAGTCTGGTCATATGCCCTTATTCCTCGTATTGATCCATAAATTGTTCATATTGTTTCTGGAGATTAGGATCCCGTAGAAGTCGCTTTTCCAATGCGTAGAAACGCCTATATGCCATCGGAAGGGAACTTCCCAATGTTTTTGGGTCTTCCTTAAATGGATGCCGCACGCAAAATCTTTTATCTGCCCCCTTTTTTGAATATTCCATGAAATGCTGTCCGCATAACTTCTCGTCCGTGGTAAGCACCTTTTGCTTTTTTTCATCCTCGAGGTGTCTAACTTCCAAAATTGTTCGAGCAGTCTCTCGATTCTTGGTTCTTCGATGGCTGATATGGCACTGCTCATGGGTGGATTGGTTTGTAGTATGGAGCTGGTTGTTGCTGGTCCGGATATAATCCATCCTAACGGGGTCCGTTGAAGCAATGGCTGTCCTTGTCCTAGGTTTATATGTAGCGGCTCGATGAGTTGTGGAAGATATTCTGCCCCGAGCAGCAAATCAATACCTTATGGCTGATTGAAGGTGGGATCTGCCAAGCGAAGTTCTGGTGGAATATTTTTCGGGCGCAGAATTGGCTCAGATCAGGGGCGCACGCAGGGGGGGGTTTTGAGGGGTTCGAACCCCCCCCGAAATGTTGAAAAAATTGCTAAATTAACGGGAAAATAAAAATATATATTTTATGTTCATTCAAAAATGGCGCCATGCTCATAGTTCTGGCAGATACCACGAGAGCGCCACTTACAAAATGAGTAACTATATTGACATATTGATAACCTATAAAATAATGTGACGTTTATTTACGACCTGCCCAACAAAAATGTCTAATGCAAAGATAACATAATTTTTCAAACCAAAAAATGAGCCAATTTTGGACCCTAATATTCCAAATACTTCATTTCCCGAACAAGTTCAAAATGAAAATGAAAAGGCCATGAAAAACACTGCGAAAAGACCAAGATTAGAGGATTCAGATTCTTTAGATCCAGCACGTCACGCACAGAGCGATGGAGTAGCAAAAAGAGTGAGAATAAAGAATATTAATAATTTGTACATTCGAAACACTCCAGCCTTAATTATTCACTTTTGAGGGTTGCAGTTAAATGAACGTAATAAATGAATTTGATAAATCTGAAATCAATACTGTAGCAGAGAAAACACCCGCACAGTTCCAGAGCTAACACAAGACTGACTCTTTTATTTTCGGTTTTTGCTCATTCCTCCTTACTTCACAAACTGCTTATACATACTTAAGAACTAACAGTTAAATACTAGGAACTACTGAATACAATGATATGATATGATATATGTACATGAGTGTGACTTAGCATACTGCTACAATTCGGCCATTCTGACCGTCAAGGATCTCCTGATTCTTTTTAAATACAAATCAACTTTTCTTAGACTTACTTCTAGTATTATAAGTTCGACTTACTCTATTTGTTACATTTTTTGTTGTGATATCAATACTTTTATTATTATTTACATTCATGTTTTTATTTGATTCATTGGTCGTTATAATTTCATTTCTTTTTATCCTTACAGTGGGTTTATTTTTTAAGCTTATTTCTATGTTTTCTTTTGACATTCTGTTTGATTGTTCGTTTACTTTTTCATTTTCTTTTAACATTTCATTTGACTGTTCTTTTCCATTTTCATTTGACGTTTCATTTGTTCGCTCCTCTTCTTTTTCATCTAACTCGAATTCATCATTGTCTTGATCATCCCTTTCATTTTCCAACCAACCGAGCCATGGTTTCATATTGGCCGAAGCCCAAACTCCTGAATATGGGACCCTAGATTGTTGAAATCCGTCTACGTCCTCGACAATATAGCGATCGTTGCCTAATACTTTTATTACTTTAAACGGACCTCTAAACCTTGGGACCAGTTTTTTTGAAATACCTGTGTGAGAGTCAAAGTTTTTTACAACTACGTAATCTCCTAATTTGTATACAATCGATTTTTTCCTCTTTTCATTTTTTGTTCTTTAGTTATAGCTCTGTAATTGTTTTTCCCTTTTTCTCGCTTCTTCTCTTATAATTTCAATTCTTTCGTTTTCGCCGTGTCCTTGTAAGGTTTCTTTAAGACTATCAATTAGAGCGCCTTTTTGTTCTGTTCCAAATAACATAATACTGGGGTGTTGGCCTATGCTTCTATGTACAGTATTATTTAATGTAAACTCTATCATTTCTAAAACTTTGTCAAAACTGTGTTTATTATTTGAACTCAATAGTTTTGCCAACATAGGACCTAGACTCCGATTGATTCTTTCTACTTGCCCATTTGCCTGGGGTGAACCGGTGGCGATCTTAATATGACTTATTTTGCAAGTTTCTAAATAATCGGAAAATTCAGAGGATGTAAAGCACGAGCCACGATCAGACACCATATACTTGGGTCTGCTGTACGATCTACAATAATCTTCCAATGCTGTTATCGCTTCCTTTGACTTAGTCGTTCTTGCTGAATATAACCTAACGAACTTTGTGCAACCATCAACAATTACCAAAACATGTCGAACCTTACCGTCTTTTGTAGTAACTGGACCGAAATGGTCGATATGGATCATCTCAAATGGCTTATCAGCTTTTGGAATATTATGCAAGTATCCTTCCGATTTGCCTTGCTTTGAAGAAAATGCTATACACTCTAAACAATTCTGTATATGCTGCCCTACTTTTTCTCTTAACTTTGGAAACCAATATGATTTCATAATAACATTCACTACTTTGTCTGTACCCATATGTCCAAGCTCATTATGATATTTGTACAACACGTGCGTTTCCATATCTTTGGGTACATAAAATAAAATACTATCATTATTGTTTTTCCTATAGACAATTCCATTTCGCATCTCATAGAACTTGTGTTCGATCTTTTCTAACATTGCTTTTATCTCTACTATACGATCATCTTTACTTTGACATATTATGAGATTTTCCTCGAATGAGTTTGTATCTATCACCATTACGTTCGTACACCTGCTCAATGCATCTACATGTTGCATTCTCAAGCCTGATCTATGTTCCAGCTTGTAATCATAATTTTCTAATTCCAATGCCCACCTAGCAATTCTCGGGTTTATTTCCTTTTTACTTAATGTCAATGTGAGTGAATTGCAATCCGTGACAATCTTAAAACTTATCCCATATAAATATACCCTAAAACGTTTTAACGCATATATTATAGCTAACGTCTCCAATTCGAAGCTATGATATCGCGATTCAGTATCAGACGTTCGTTTTGAAAAGTATAGGACTGGGTGAAACTTCTTATCACTTTTTCTTTGCATAAGTATAGCCCCAAAGCCCATTGAGCTTGCATCACAGTGTAGTTCCGTCTCATCGTTTGGACTGTATAATGCAAGAATGGGGGAATCAATTAATTTTTCTTTCAAAGTTTCAAAAGTGTCTAACTCTACTTTTCCGAATTGAAATTCTTTATTTTTCCTTGTTATGTCATACAAAGGCTTTGCAATTGTGGAGAAGTTTTGTATGAACCTTCTAAAATATGAACAAAGTCCCAGAAAACTCAGTACTTCGCTGACTTTGGTTGGGACTGGAAATTTTCTAACAGCTTCTATACCTTTCTCATCAGCTTTAATTCCACTCCCTGTAATCGTATAACCTAAATATTTCACTTTCATTTGTAAAAATTCACATTTACTGAGTCTGAGCTCAAGTTTATTCCTAACCAGCCTTTTAAAAACTTCTTTTAAAATCTCAAAATGTGTTTCTAAATCTTCGGTCGCGATCATTATGTCGTCTAAGTATACAATCACCTCTCCTTCTTTAATTAAATCATTGAAAATTTTGTTGACAAACCTTTGGAATGTTGAAGGTGCATTTCTAAGCCCAAATGGCATTCTTAAATATTCGAATTGCCCTAAAGGTGTCGTAAAAGATGTGTATCGTATCGAATCTTCATGCATAAAAACATGGTAAAACCCGTTTTTCAAATCTAGTTTGGTAAACCATTTTTTCCCTGACAATTGGTCTAACAAGTCATCAATAAGCGGTATGGGGTAACTATCCTTTGCTGTCATTTTATTCAATTTCCTAAAATCGATGCACATTCTAAGTTCGCCTGACGCTTTTTTACCAGAACTATCGGTGACACGAATTCAGAATCACTGGGTCTGATGTATCCCTTTTCAACAAATTCATCTAAAATCTTCTGTAATTCTTTTTTCTCAGCATAAGACAAACGTCTTGGATTACAACTGAAAGGTTTGAGTTCATTTGTAATTATTTTCATTTCGCATTTTGTTTCTGGCTCATTTGGTCGTACAGGGGTGGTATAATATTTCTCAAACAAGTCATTGAATTGAGTTTTTTCTATATTCGATAAATTTTCTCCAATGTTTATATCAATATCATTTGTTTCGTATTCAATTGTAAAAATTTTCTTTTCAAAATCATCGGTACACATAGCAAATTCTTTTTCCTGCAGTTCATTATCAATATTTTCCACAGGATTATCTATCTCATCGCTTTCGTCACTTTTCTTCCATATCAATTTGGCTCCACTTAAGTTTAGAAAATCTCTGCCCAATAAAATAGAATTTCTCATGGATTCATTAGGAACAACCAACATTTCAAGTCGTGTTACTTTATTGAAAATTTTAATTAACGCAAAAATTCTTCCATTTGTAATTAATTTACTGTTATTTAAACCAAAATACACGGCTTCTGACGCAGATTTCATTTTGACATCAGCCGGAACAAATGACTTTTTTATAAGACTGACAGGACTTCCAGAATCTATGAGACACTCTATGAAAAAAGGGGAATTAGAGCTACCCTCGATTTCAACATTAAAGTAACTTACATAATCAGAACTTCCATAACGATTAGTTGGATCCTTCTTTTTCTTGTTTTCGGTACAATCTGCAACCTTATGATCCATCTTACCGCAGCCATAGCAAGCACCCTCTTCTCGTTTCGGCTTTCGGCAGTTTGCTGCCATATGACCCACACAGTTGCAGTTCTAACAACGAAGTTTCTGCTTCTCGTTCAGATTTCCCTTGGCCTCCTCATTTGGCTTTGAGTTAACATTCAATGATCCCGCTGGACGAACTGGTGGTAACTCGGCAAGCAATAATGATGATAGCAAATCCTCCTTTGTTTTAAAACGCATCATATTGGCTGTTGTGCGAATTTGACGAACTGGTATCCCATAGATTGCATATTGAATAAATTCTCTTTCTGTTAACAGGATACTCTTAGCCAATTCCACCTTGCTGTTGAAGTACATTGAAAACGATTCACCACTTTTCCATATACGGGTCTCAAACTTCTGACGTAGGATGATTGTGCTCTCCTCAAATACAAATGCATTATCCATGGCGGAAAGTAAACCATCAATTGATTCACTGACCATTTCTGGCTTCGAATGTAACCAATTTTGTGCTTTTCCTTTTAGCTTGCTGAAGATCAAAACACGCAACTTATTTTCTAAGAGGCGATATGATTCTCTCAAGAAATTTATGTGTTTACGCCAAGCATTGACACTCGTTTCGCCATCATAATCCGGTAACAATTCTCTTAAGCTTTGGAATGGGATTTCATCCCCCATTTGTTCTTGTTTAGATGACGCTCTCTCATTTGCCTTCAAAAAATTGTTCTCTTTTTGAAGTATTTCCTTCTCCAAGCGTAAGAGTTCCAACTCTGCGTATTATTTCGGCTTCTCTTATTTCGTTTAGTTGTCTTCCCATCGCAACAGTTTCGCTTGCTATTTGCTGACGTTCATTCGTTAATTCGCAGTATTTGCCCTCCTTAGTGGCGCCACCGTTTTCGTTTTGTTGGTCTTCATTCGATGCTTCTTCTGCACCCAATAATTTTTCTGTTCATTTTCTACCGTTTCCTTTGTCTTTTGTGTCTCATTCTGATCCATTGCTTCTTCATTTGTATTGCGTGTTAGTTGCCGATCTTTTGTCTCTTCATTTGTGTTGTGTTTTTGTAGCTGATCTTTTGTCTCATCATTTGTGTCGCCTAACTGTTTTTGGTTTTGCATTTCGTCTGTGCCCTGTAACATTTCTGCTGCTTCTTTTGAACTTTGTTTTTGCTTTTCGGGTTTGTCTTCACTTAAATTGTCTTGTTGCTTTTCGATTTCGTGTTCATTAGAATTTTGTGGAATGTCACATAAAATTTTTGGATTTTCAATCAAATCAATATGTTTTGTCTTCGGACACTCTCCACGATGATCAGCACTTAATTTGTTTAAACGGGCTGCAAGTTCATTTTTATTGCCGTGAGACGGCAAAAGCAAACATTTACACCACTCGCGTAGTTCAATTGCTGTGTAATCGTTTATGTTTATTGTGTCCATAATGAATCAATTTGACTATTTCACAAACTTATTGTTATTATTTTATTTTATTTCTTCTTTTTTTTTTCAAATGGCACGAAGGTCTCACAACCACTTCTGACGCTGTAGCAGAGAAAACACGCGCACAGTTCCAGAGCTAACACAAGACTGACTCTTTTATTTTCGGTTTTTGCTCATTCCTCCTTACTTCACAAACTGCTTATACATACTTAAGAACTAACAGTTAAATACTAGGAACTACTGAATACAATGATATGATATGATATATGTACATGAGTGTGACTTAGCATACTGCTACAATACCGAATAAAAAAACAACGGGGATAAAAATAAAGAAAAACATTTAAATAGATATTTAATAACATTTAATATGATACTGCTAATACCGCTGCGCAGAGCTTTAAGCGTGGTAAGGTTTCATTAGGGGGGCTACCCGTGCCTTTGAACATAGCAATCGTGTGACAATATTGCCTGTCTTATTGCTTGCTCGTAAATATGCCACTGCCCCATATGCTGCTTCTGATACGTCTGCAAACACATGTAGTTGAATGCCTCCGGATGTTTCTGCTGGGAGTGCACATCTTGGAATTCTTATTGTTGTCAGGATCTGAACGTCATTTCTGAACGCTTGCCATTGATGAGTGAATTCTGAGCCCAGTTCCGTGTCCCAGTCGATTTTCAACTCTCATAATTGTTGCATTCTTACTCGCACGTCCTTGAAACCAATATGCAGGTGGGTCCCAAATAATTCCGAGTGTCTTGACGGTT
Organism: Drosophila ananassae; assembly: GCF_017639315.1. Lineage (NCBI taxonomy): Eukaryota > Metazoa > Arthropoda > Insecta > Diptera > Drosophilidae > Drosophila > Drosophila ananassae. The sequence goes on along the minus strand of NC_057932.1, from coordinate 4,820,533 downwards.
TGTTCGGTAAAATCACTGAAGTCGAAATTCATTTCTTGGTCTTCTTCCGGAATGTCTGCCAGTAATGCTGGGTGGTTTGCGCACCATTTTCTTAATTTGAATCTTGCTTCTCCCAATAGGTTTTTCAGTTGATCCCTTTTACTTAGTGCTTCCTCTATCCTTGTCGAAGCCTTGTCGAAGGGCAGCAGCACCCTGGGCCAAATGCTTAGGTGCTGTGTTCGCCAAATATTGCAAGCATCGGGTATGGAGCTGTTGCTGTGCTATAGGTGACAGTGTTCAGTTGATAATATTTTAATGGTTCCATATGCTTTTTTCCATAGGCATTTGAAACTTCTGGGTGTATCATAATCTGTCGGTACATTTTCTCTACATCTGAAGTGAAAACATATTGGTACGATCGGAACCGTAAAAGAATGGATAACAATTCACTTTGAAGTGTTGACCCAATCCATAACAGATTATTCAAACTCTTTCCGCTTGTGATCGTTGCGGATGCGTCGAATACAACCCGAAGTTTGGTGGTACTACTGTCCGGTTTTAGCACACAATGATGTGGAATGACATAATCGTTTGATGTTAATTGGTTGGTTGTTAGTCTGGTCATATGCCCTTATTCCTCGTATTGATCCATAAATTGTTCATATTGTTTCTGGAGATTAGGATCCCGTAGAAGTCGCTTTTCCAATGCGTAGAAACGCCTATATGCCATCGGAAGGGAACTTCCCAATGTTTTTGGGTCTTCCTTAAATGGATGCCGCACGCAAAATCTTTTATCTGCCCCCTTTTTTGAATATTCCATGAAATGCTGTCCGCATAACTTCTCGTCCGTGGTAAGCACCTTTTGCTTTTTTTCATCCTCGAGGTGTCTAACTTCCAAAATTGTTCGAGCAGTCTCTCGATTCTTGGTTCTTCGATGGCTGATATGGCACTGCTCATGGGTGGATTGGTTTGTAGTATGGAGCTGGTTGTTGCTGGTCCGGATATAATCCATCCTAACGGGGTCCGTTGAAGCAATGGCTGTCCTTGTCCTAGGTTTATATGTAGCGGCTCGATGAGTTGTGGAAGATATTCTGCCCCGAGCAGCAAATCAATACCTTATGGCTGATTGAAGGTGGGATCTGCCAAGCGAAGTTCTGGTGGAATATTTTTCGGGCGCAGAATTGGCTCAGATCAGGGGCGCACGCAGGGGGGGGTTTTGAGGGGTTCGAACCCCCCCCGAAATGTTGAAAAAATTGCAAAATTAACGGGAAAATAAAAATATATATTTTATGTTCATTCAAAAATGGCGCCATGCTCATAGTTCTGGCAGATACCACGAGAGCGCCACTTACAAAATGAGTAACTATATTGACATATTGATAACCTATAAAATAATGTGACGTTTATTTACGACCTGCCCAACAAAAATGTGTAATGCAAAGATAACATAATTTTTCAAACCAAAAAATGCGCCAATTTTGGACCCTAATATTCCAAATACTTCATTTCCCGAACAAGTTCAAAATGAAAATGAAAAGGCCATGAAAAACACTGCGAAAAGACCAAGATTAGAGGATTCAGATTCTTTAGATCCAGCACGTCACGCACAGAGCGATGGAGTAGCAAAAAGAGTGAGAATAAAGAATATTAATAATTTGTACATTCGAAACACTCCAGCCTTAATTATTCACTATTGAGGGTTGCAGTTAAATGAACGTAATAAATGAATTTGATAAATCTGAAGTCAATACCGAATAAAAAAACAACGGGGATAAAAATAAAGAAAAACATTTAAATTGATATTTAAAAAAATAAAATGAATATGGAATGATGTTGTAACAAGTAGAATATGAATAAAAATCATAGAATGTGCAAAAATAATCATCTAAAAGTTCTCCTGCTTCGCAAAAGAACTTTTGGGAGAAATTGCGATGCAATTTTTCAGTTGACAATTGACAGCGTTGACTGTGCTGAAACCTATCTTCAGCTTGACGAAAAATCTTAGCCTGTTCCTCCAACAGGAAGACTGCGATTTGAGCCAATGCGTCAGTTACGCGAACGATGTGCACCAGAAACCATTGATGATGAGCTGACAGTTCCTCGACGAGTAGGACGTCAGAAAAATCGGGACAACTACGAAGGGAGTATTGACGATTACTATCGTCGATCAATTTACATTCCGTTCTTGGACAAATACTCAGAACAGCTCGAGTCGAGATTTTTGGAACATAGGAATATTCTCTCCAGGATACAAAACATCATTCCGGAGAAATGTGCGGACATTGATGTGTCTGAATTACACGATACTGTTCAAGCCTTGAAAGAAGAATGGCCAAATGACATCCCTGTATTCACCGAAGAATTCGAAGCAGAAATTGAGTTGTGGAAAAGGTAATCGTATTGGCTCAAAATATGCTTGCATTATAAAGAAAAATTTTTCTAATTACAGAAAATGTTCAAATCTTTCCAAAGAGAAGCCCATAAAAACATTCATCGAAGCTTTGGACGTTTGCGATGAAACATTCTATCCAACGGTATACCGATTTCTTCAGATCGGTGCAACACTGCCAGTAACAGTGGCTTCGAGCGAACGGTCGAAGGTACACTACGGTACACTACGAAGGTACACTACGAAGATTGAAGACATATTTACGCAATAAGACTGGAGAGCAAAGATTGAATGGATTGGTGCTTCTGAACATTCACCGGGATCTGGAAGTAACCTCTGACGCAATATTGAGTATAATGGCCCAAAAACCAAGAAAGATCGATATTACATTGTGAAATATTCATGAATAAATTATAAAAATTCACATTCAAAATTAACTTACCTAACCCTCCCCAAAAATATTTCCTGCGTGCGCCCCTGGCTCAGATGGTTGATTCGTCATGACTTCAGGTAGTTTATACGCCACTACTTATGTTTTAAAATTAGTGGTTAAAGAAAACATATAAGTGAACACCTAAAATGTCAAGTACTAGATAATATTAATAAAACGCTAAGTCCAAGCACATAAGTTCTTAATAACAACTGCAAAAGAGCTTACATAACCGCATTGAGTACACCGTGCACCGGATGCAATATGATGCCGTGGCACCAATAAGGGTCACACGGATCGAAAGACACGTGCGCTGAGTAAGCATTGATTATGCTTGCGATCGTGGGAAAGAAAAGAAAAGAAAGAAAACACCCAAATATTTGGCAAAGCTCACTGAACTTAATGGCAAGTGCATCCACCAACAACACAATGCACTTGCATTGACCAATCAGCAATGAAGATATGGACTTAAGCTACAGCAACAACATCAGCTACCAATGATATCGAGGGACGCCAGCAGCAGCAGCAACCGCATAGGTGTAATTATTAATTATAAGAATCACAATTGTCAGTTCTAATCCGATACTCAAATAAACAAAACGCGAAAAAGATTAATTTCTTTTTTTTAAAGAATATTAATAAAATCTTTTTAACTGGCGCCCGAGCAGGGACCTGGTGAAAAACCGCGAATGGATACAAGTTCCGAATCTCGTTCAAATCGGTAAAAAATACCGACGTTCGGCTATGTCTTCAATTAATTAAGAAAACGCCAAACACCGCGATTCGGAAGTGCAAAAGTGCCGTTAAAAAAGAAACGCTACAACGCACTCCTAAAGGAATTGTACCTAGCGGAAAAACCAGGCTCCAATTTTTATCGCCGTGATCCCTTCAGTACCCGTTCAGAGGGAACGTGATCCAGGTATAGAGGAGGCTCCGTAGTAGACCCACACACAGGAGGACCTATCTTCAGCTTGACGAAAAATCTTAGCCTGTTCCTCCAACAGGAAGACTGCGATTTGAGCCAATGCGTCAGTTACGCGAACGATGTGCACCAACAAATCAAGCAGATGCGAGTACAAGCTACAGAAAAATTCTGCGAAATCTTTATTTTAGCGACTGAAGCTGCAGAAACCATTGATGCTGAGCTGACTGTTCCTCGACGAGTAGGACGTCAGAAAAATCGGGACAACTACGAAGGGAGTATTGAAGATTACTATCGTCGATCAATTTACATTCCGTTCTTGGACAAATACTCAGAACAGCTCGAGTCGAGATTTTTGGAACATAGGAATATTCTCTCCAGGATACAAAACATCATTCCGGAGAAATGTGCGGACATTGATGTGTCTGAATTACACGATACTGTTCAAGCCTTGAAAGAAGAATGGCCAAATGACATCCCTGTATTCACCGAAGAATTCGAAGCAGAAATTGAGTTGTGGAAAAGGTAATCGTATTGGCTCAAAATATGCTTGCATTATAAAGAAAAATTTTTCTAATTACAGAAAATGTTCAAATCTTTCCAAAGAGAAGCCCATAAAAACATTCATCGAAGCTTTGGACGTTTGCGATGAAACATTCTATCCAACGGTACACCGATTTCTTCAGATCGGTGCAACACTGCCAGTAACAGTGGCTTCGAGCGAACGGTCGAAGGTACACTACGGTACACTACGAAGGTACACTACGAAGATTGAAGACATATTTACGCAATAAGACTGGAGAGCAAAGATTGAATGGATTGGTGCTTCTGAACATTCACCGGGATCTGGAAGTAACCTCTGACGCAATATTGAGTATAATGGCCCAAAAACCAAGAAAGATCGATATTACATTGTGAAATATTCATGAATAAATTATAAAAATTCACATTCAAAATTAACTTACCTAACCCTCCCCAAAAATATTTCCTGCGTGCGCCCCTGGCTCAGATGGTTGATTCGTCATGACTTCAGGTAGTTTATACGCCACTACTTATGTTTTAAAATTAGTGGTTAAAGAAAACATATAAGTGAACACCTAAAATGTCAAGTACTAGATAATATTAATAAAACGCTAAGTCCAAGCACATAAGTTCTTAATAACAACTGCAAAAGAGCTTACATAACCGCATTGAGTACACCGTGCACCGGATGCAATATGATGCCGTGGCACCAATAAGGGTCACACGGATCGAAAGACACGTGCGCTGAGTAAGCATTGATTATGCTTGCGATCGTGGGAAAGAAAAGAAAAGAAAGAAAACACCCAAATATTTGGCAAAGCTCACTGAACTTAATGGCAAGTGCATCCACCAACAACACAATGCACTTGCATTGACCAATCAGCAATGAAGATATGGACTTAAGCTACAGCAACAACATCAGCTACCAATGACATCGAGGGACGCCAGCAGCAGCAGCAACCGCATAGGTGTAATTATTAATTATAAGAATCACAATTGTCAGTTCTAATCCGATACTCAAATAAACAAAACGCGAAAAAGATTAATTTCTTTTTTTTTAAGAATATTAATAAAATCTTTTTAACTGGCGCCCGAGCAGGGACCTGGTGAAAAACCGCGAATGGATACAAGTTCCGAATCTCGTTCAAATCGGTAAAAAATACCGACGTTCGGCTATGTCTTCAATTAATTAAGAAAACGCCAAACACCGCGATTCGGAAGTGCAAAAGTGCCGTTAAAAAAGAAACGCTACAACGCACTCCTAAAGGAATTGTACCTAGCGGAAAAACCAGGCTCCAATTTTTATCGCCGTGATCCCTTCAGTACCCGTTCAGAGGGAACGTGATCCAGGTATAGAGGAGGCTCCGTAGTAGACCCACACACAGGAGGAATTTTTGCTGCGTGGGACAAAAAGGAATCAGCCGAACCTATCGTCACGATAGCACGCCGAAATGATTTTAATGTAAGCTAGTTAAGAAATATTTGAAACCAGAAAAATCCATAAGAAACCTTGATTAAAATAAACACGAACAAAAAATTAATAGTTCAAATCGAAAATAAGAGGAAAACCGCTTGATATCCAATCAACTAACCCTCATAAGACCATTAACGATCATCCATTAAAAACCTCATTAAAATGACTGAACAGGACTTGGTAGATAGGATGGGAAATCTTGCAGGACCTTCGTTCTCTGTAAGGTCGAGTTCAATACTACTGACGGAAAAAGACATTGAAGAGAAAATTAGGGACATACTTCAAGAGAACCTAGCTGGGTTGGTAAAGGAAATCATTAATCCAAACAAGGACTTTTCAAACTTTTCAGACCAAATAATAAAAAGGGAACTAGCCCACAATATTGGCGAGTTAGATAAATTACCGGACATAGTGCGGACATTTAAAGACTTTTCCGGAAACAAGACCGAATATTCATCTTGGAAGAAAAGTGTAGAAAGGGTTTTAAAAATTTATGACAGTAAAAATGGGTCCCCAAAATATTACGGCATAATATAAGCAATTAGGAACAAAATCGTCGGTCAAGCAGATGCTGTCCTCGAGTCCTATAACACACCTTTGGACTGGGAGGCAATATCGAAGTGTCTGACTGCACACTTTGCTGATAGGAGAGACCTAAAGACACTAGAATATCAGTTGTATGCACTTAACCAAGGCAGCAACTCGATAGTTGAATTCTATCAAGCCGTATACCAACAACTTTCTCTGATTTTGAACCAAATTGGGAATCTCGAAGCATTTCAGGAAACTATACAGGCACTAAAAGCACTGTATAAAGAGAAAGCACTGGATACATTTGTAAGAGGCCTGAACGGCAATCTTTCCCAACTTCTGGCTATTAAAGAACCCCACGACTTAGGACATGCATTACATCTTTGCAACCTAATAGAGAATCAGAACACTAGGAATGGCCAAACACCAAAAAACATTTACCCCAGAAGAGATAACTTAGTACCCACTAGAGGGTATCCGCCACAAGCCCTACCCCGAATGACCAAACCAAATTTCCAACCAAATCTGTACTATTACCCAAACCAAGAAAAAAACCCGCAATCCCACCAAGGGTATTTGAAACAACACCAAACCGACCTAACCCACTCAACCAAACTCAGACAAATCAACCAGGAGCGCAATCTTTCTTTAACCCCAACCCTAGACCCCAACCAAAGCCAACACCCATGGACGTAGACCAGTCTATTCGTTCACGCCACGTTAACTATATGAATAGACCTCAGGACAACAATTTTGTAGGGAAACGACACCTGAGCAGCACAAATGTTCAAAATACTAATAAAATGCAACGCCAGTTCAATATACAAGCAGAGGTAGATGAGGAACAAGAATATTTTCAGTTATCGAAAGAGAATGGAATAAACGAGCTGGATGAAGAAGCTTCATGGCAAGCGGAATCCGAAAAACAGGAATCCATTGATATGTCAGAACCATATTTTTTAGAATAAACCGTTCCTCCTTACCCTATTTTAAGGTAACTATCGGGAACGCCAAAACTCAAAAGTTCTTAATTGACCCCGGCTCAAATCAAAATTACATTCAAGCGAAACTAGTACCAAGCCCAAAACCCAATAGTAACAACTTTACAGTAAATTCAGTAGGAGGGAATAATGAAATAAAACAACATACAATAGTTAAACTTCCCAACATATCAGATACCCCACTAAAATTTTTTCTATTAGATACACTGTTAGACCTTCCATGGAATTCTAGGTAACGACACTATGAAAAAAATAGGGGCAATAATAGATGTTAAAAACCATATTCTGCTGTTGGAAAATAATAGGAAAATTAAAATCCATCAATTAGAGGCACATGCCGTAAACAAGATCAGACCAACAGACGAACATATGACAGAAACTCAAAGAGAAATAATCAAAGAATTTATCGACTCCCATAAAAACCTTTTTTTCCGATCCCGAAACTAAACTAACTTACACTACCAGAGTTGTAGGTGAAATTAGGACTTCCTCCGATACCCCTGTCTACGGAAAGCACTACCCATATCCGGCATCGCTTAGGCAAGAAGTAGAACAACAAATTCAAGAAATGCTACAGGATGGCATTATTAGACCCTCACGGTCACCCTATAATGCACCAGTTTGGGTAGTCCCGAAAAAAACCGATTCTAACGAAAAACAAAAATGCAGGCTAGTTATTGATTATAGAAAGCTCAATGAGGTAACAATATCCGATAGGTACCCCATTCCTGAAATAGGCGAAATAATCGCACAATTAGGAAACAACAGATTCTTCTCAGTACTAGACTTAAAAAGGGGATTTCATCAAATACCACTTAAAGAGTCAGACATGGAAAAAACTGCATTCGCATTGAATGGAGGCAAATACGAATTTATCAGATTACCATTTGGATTAAAAAATTCACCAGCCATATTTCAAAGAGCTTTAGATGACATTTTGCGAGAACACATAGGGAAAACCTGTTATGTGTACGTTGACGACATCATCGATTTCAGCAAAACAGAAAACGATCGTGCCGAAAACTTGAACAAAGTGTTTCTAACATAACAAAAAGCCAATATGAGGATACAAATCGACAAATGCCACTTATTCAAAAAAGAAGTCGATTTTCTGGGATACACGATTTCAGAAAAGGGAGTTAAAACCAACATCGAAAAAATCAAGACAATTAAAAACTTCCCAATACCTAAAACACTAAAGCAACTTTGATCATTTCTAGGAATGACAAGCTATTATAAGAGATTTATTAAAAAATATGCGAAGATTGCCAAACCTTATCCAAATACAAGTCAAGCAGAATAGCTATTAACCTAGACAAAGGAGCAACGGGTGCATTCGAAAAACTTAAAAACACACTTATATCTAGGGATGTAACATTAGCGTACCCAGACTTACGAAGGAATTCCGATTGACCACAGACGCATCAAATTTTGCCAAAGGAGCCGTTTTGGAACAGAACCATAGACCAATAACATTCATATCCCGTACCCTCTCGAAAACCGAGGAAAATTACGCAACGAACGAAAGGGAAATGTTAGCCATCGTATGGGCTCTCCAAAGCTTAAGACATTATCTGTACGGATATTCGAAAGTGACAATTTATACAGACCACCAACTCCTGACCTTTTCAAATAGTGCAAATAGCTACAATGCCAAGCTAAAACGCTGCAGGGACATTATCGGCGAATACAGCCCAGAAATTAAATACAAGCCTGGTGTAGCTAACGTAGTAGCAGACGCCCTATCCAGAGCCCGACCAGAAGTTAATTCCACAGCGACGAAAGTTCCTCATATAATCTAATATTCTCAGTAGAAGCCCCGATCAACGCATTTAAAAACCAAATTTTCTTATCAAAAGAAAACACTGATGCGTATAACTTCGAAATTCCATTTACAACTTTTCATCGCCATATAATAAAAAAGATTTCTTACACAGAACAGGAAATCATTAATATACTCCGAGCCCGATTAGATCCCAGAATTATCAATGGTATCTACACTTCAGAAGAAATAATGGGAAAAATTCAAACTATTTATCCTACGCACTTCAAGTCTTACAAAGTTAGGTTTACTAGTAATCAAGTTGAAGATGTACCATCAGAAACAACCCAGAATCAGATCATTACATTAGAACACAAAAGGGCACACAGAGACGCAAAAGAAAACAAAATACAAGTTCTTAAAAAATACTTCTTCCCACAAGCTCAAAAGAAAATTCAGGCAATAGTCCAATCCTGTCAAACATGTGGAGAATCCAAATACGATAGACACCCACCGAAGGGGGCAATCCAACCAACTCCCATCCCTAAGTACCCAGGAGAAATCATCCATATAGACATTTATATTACAGAAAAAAATAATATTCTAACTGGTCTCGACAAGTTCTTAAAATACGCCCAAATCAAGATATTAAACTCAAGGGCCTCTGAGGACATTAAAGCTCCTTTGATAGAAATGCTGATAGCATTCGGCATGCCCAAGTGGGTAGTAATGGACAACGAACGCGCCTTAAACTCTGCGGCGATTTGATTCCTTTTAGAAGATCAACTTAAAATATCAGTCCATACAAAAGCCCCATACGCTTCAACCAGTAATGGTCAGGTAGAACGATTTCATTCAACACTTTTGGAAATCATGAGATACATTAAAAAAGACCACGGGAGTATGACATTCGAAGACCTAATTTTCAAATCAGTCGAAGAATATAATAGGTCCATCCATTCAGTAATAAAGGAAAAACCAGTTGAGGTGTTTTTCAGAAGGTCCACTCCGAACACCACAGAGGATATAGAGAAACAGCGGACCGAAATCAGGGAAAAAATAAAAAAAAACAGGTAGCCGACTTAGAATACCATAATTAGGATAAAGTACAGCCAAAACAATATGAGACAGGAGATAAAATTCATGTAAAAATCGACAAAAGACTAGGTACCAAACTTTCCCCACGCTATAAGAAAGAAACAATCAAAGAAAATAATAACACTACAATAAAAACTCAATCCGGGAAAATAATACACAAGAATAACATCAGAAACTAACTTTCAGACTATTCATACAAACTTGCCTCAGCCTGTCTACAGTCCTCGATTATTCAAATTCACAAGTGATCTCATTTGAGACTGGACTTGCGGCCAAACAAGAGAGAACATTCAAAATCATCCATACATTCGACCTTAAAGAATACGACAATACATTTGACGAACTTAACAAAGGACTAAACAGTCTCACACTATCACACCATCTATACCCCTACCTGTCTTACGAATTAAATCAGATAAAACAAAACCTTCTCAAACTAAAAACAAGCAAAAGACAAAAAAGAGCAATGAAATCCTAGGAACGGCATGGAAATAGTTGGCAGGAACACCGGACCACCATGATCATGAAATACTAAAAAACAAAATAAACGGACAATTAGAAAATAATAATAAGCAGGTTATAATAAATAAAAAATTAAGTGAAAAAATTAATCAAATAAGTAACGTAACGAATGCCATTTTAAAAATAACTAAAAATTCAAACGAAATAATTAATGAAGAGGAAAATATCCTCAGATACAGAATTCAAATAGTAAAAGAAGAAATATCTAATACACTACACGCAATAACTTGGGCCAAAAAAAATAGTATAAACTATTTTATATTCTCAACAATAGAATAATACCAATATTTTAGAACAAATTTTTAATAAAGGAAATAATCTGTTTATTAATATGGAAGAATTAATAGAATTTTCAAAAGTCAAACTTGCATCGAATAATAAAGCCCTTCTGTATATCATAAGTATCCCAATAATAAGTAATGAAATCTGTAGAACCCTATTAGTCAAAGCAGTAAAAAAAGCACATATAATATATGACATAATATATGAAAACTTGTTAGAATGTAAAAAGGAACTATTCGCGATATCAAAACCATGTGAATCGCATAATGATAGAACCATTTGTGTTAAGGATAAACTGTAAGACTTAAGCAACGACACTTGCGTGAGCGCTCTATTAAACATAAGACCACCGGATTGCAAGACAATCAACAGCCAACATGTGCCTAATTTTGAGGAATTACTACCAGGAACACTGATGCTGAACGACTTTAACGGAATGGTGTCTTTGGACGGAAAGAACCTTAATCTTCAAGGATCCTTCATCATCCAGCACAGGAACTTCACGGTACAGATCGGCGAAAACATCTATAGAACGGAAGAGGTCACTGTGGTAGACCCCGAACCTCCGCTATTCCAACTATCAGCGGTAAACCCTAAAATTAACGAAGTTCTCTCCCTTCAATTAATCAAAGAATTAAACATAAATAACACTAAGATTCTGAAAAAAATTAAAGAAGAGAAGACAATCGAGGCTTCCGTGAATTATACGTCAGCCACTATCCTGCTCATAATGATCGTAAGTCTGATCATAATGCTAGTTAGAAGAAGACAAAAACACCGGCGGATCCAACCCCACCTAACCCTGTTCTCTTTTACGTTGCGAACGAGGACGCCCGCGATTAAGGGGGGAAGAGTTAACACCTAAAATGTCAAGTACTGGATAATTTTAATAAAACGCTAAGTCCAAGCACATAAGTTCTTAATAACAACTGCAAAAGAGCTTACATAACCGCATTGAGTACACCGTGCGCCGGATGCAATATGATGCCGTGGCACCAATAAGGGTCACACGGATCGAAAGACACGTGCGCTGAGTAAGCATTGATTATGCTTGCGATCGTGGGAAAGCCAAAAGAAAGAAAATACCCAAATATTTGGAAATGCTCACTGAACTTAATCCACCAACAATACATTGCACTCGCATTGACTAATTAGCAATGAAGATATGGACTTAAGCTACAGCAACAACATCAACTACCAATGACATCGAGGGACGCCAGCAGCAGCAGCAACCGCGACCGAGATCGCGGCAGCGATGGAGCAACGCATAGGTGTAATTATTAATTATAAGAATCACAATTGTCAGTTCTAATCCGATACTCAAATAAACAAAACGTGAAAAAGATTAATTTCTTTTTTTTAAAGAATATTAATAAAATCTTTTTAACTTATATAACACTGCTCGGGAGTTCATTTGTTTTGTGCCTCCTATGCCCTTTATGGTAATAAAAGTCTGATATGTTTAACGTGAGCACCTGCCGCGTTGGCTTAATCTCACGGCCCCCTTGGGCGTGGGATAAAAAACTATGCGCCAATCAGCGCCCCTTTGGAACCATGTTCCGCCGGATACCAAAAGTAAGTCAATCTCTTCGGTCATGACTTAATCCTCGGTTAAGGATGCAGGCTTATCTAACACCTCTTCCGATCTATGGAATCACGGCACCCGGTTGTATAACGCAACGCCACGTCGAGCCAGAAGGCTCCACCCGCATTCAGGTGATAAACCACAACCACCACGTAGCTCCCTAAGGGGCTTCATCCATAGCCAGGTCGGAACAAGTTCCGTGGGCTCTGGCTCCCGTGGACACTACCGATTTTGACTCCAGAACAGTCATGGGTCAGTGGCCCTGGATAGTGCATAGCTGCTGGGAATAGATTATGAAGTGGCCAAGTCATAAGGTGCTACAGTTTTATCTACCATGTTCATGGACATGGTTTTCTCACTGTTCGGAGGCGAGGACTATTCCTTCCTCTTCCGCAAAGCGCGTCAATCGCTGCTGGTCAGCGACCACACCGCTCGAAGACGGCCAGCTATGTTCCCAACAACCCCTAAGGGCTTGTGACAAGGCGGAGTTGGAGCACCATCTCCTCATCACCCGTGGTACCAGAAAAATCCTCTGGTCAGGTTCGTGCAACTAAAAAATGCACTCCCAGTTTGGCTACCATGAAGCTCGGGCACTGGTAACCCCGCCCTTTATGGTAATGTCGGTTGGCGCTTATTGAACTCCGAGTTTATCTGCCAGTTCCTGAAAGATTAAATTCACCTGTGATCCGGAATATTGCGCGGCATTTGGGTTGTGCTTCGGTAGGACCTTGGACTTCCACTTGGGCGGTCGCGAGAAATATATATGGTGTTGTAAGCTGGCTGATTGTGGATGCGCTTGTTCGCGTAGATGTATTGTGTGATGATTCCCTTTGCACATGAGAACCTAGATTTGCATGAGTTGCTTGTATGGTAAACGGATAAACAGTTTGTGCAGGCATTCATCCTTGTTATTTTTTGAGTCCTTTTACTTGGGGTCATGTCTAAAAATCTTGGGCATGTTTGAAGTTGATGATTGCCATGGGTGCATGTGACACATTTTTCAATCGGTGCTTAAGTTGATGAGCGAAAACCATTATTGGCCGTTGTCTTTTGTAGCGTAACTTGGCTGGTTGCTTGCCACTCTAGGTGGTCAAGCATTTGTTTTAGCGATTGTCGGCTGGTTGGGTTTGTGATGGCTAGTTCTACACATGATAGGGTATGGTAATCCAATTTCTCTTCAAGAATGTGTATCAGGATAGGATCCCAACCTAATGTTGGTACATTCAGAGCGTGAAGGGCGGTGATTATTTTAAGCACTGCATCATGCAAGCTACGTAGCTGATCCATTTATTTTTGGATGAGCAAGGAAGGTTGCCAGTGTCGATTTTATGAGGATTCTTTCATTCTGATACCGTGACTTTACGGTGCAGCATTGTGTATCTTGATAGTTGGCGTGTCCTCCAAATGTTGTGAAGATTAAATTCTTGGCCTCTCCAACCACATGGTTCTCCAAATACCGGAATTTTACCGCATCGCTGTACTCTTGATTGTGGACCAATTCCGTGAAGATGTCGCAGAACCGGGGCCACTTCAAATAATCCCCGTCAAATTTTGGAATGTCGACTGGTGGTATTACAAATGAACATGCTATTGCCGATTTTTGTTTCGATGCTGAAGTTGATTGTGATTCTTCGATCAGAAATGAAAAGTATTCTGCTCGTACCACCTGAAATCTGTCATCAGTATGTCCATCATTTTTTAAGGTGGGTTCCAGATCGATGAGATCATGGTATGGGATCATAGGACAATTTCCTTCCATAGCTCCTTCATGTGTTGTCTGATGTGTGTGGACAATTCCCGTCTTTCGGTGCGGTTGCACAAAAAGTCTTCCATATCGTCCAACCATCCTTCATGTCTTCGTTTTAGTGATGTTAATTGGGGGTCTTCCTCCTCGTTTCCTCGTGATTGTGCCTCTTGCTCTAGATTTTCTCCTGTTTTCCGGGGCCTTTTTGATGGGCCTGACCCTGGTGGGATTCCATCGGAAAATATGGCTTCATATTTTTTCACAAGTTCTTCTAGCGCCTTGGCCTTTGTGAAATACTAATTTTCTGAACTTAGTGCCTGCTCATGGAGCTTGGCATCATTTTTTTTAAACTGGGTCCATGCGTGAGTGAGTTGTTTGAGTCTTTCCTCGAAGTATCTTTCCTTGAGCTTCTCTCTCTCCGGAGTCTTTTGTGAAGTTTCTTATTAGCCTTTGGATAGCTATGTTGCTTTCAATTTGCTTATCTATGAGCATTTGGGTTACGGGGTCTTATTCTGATCCCATGGTTGCGGTTTAAGGTTTAAAGATGAACTTCCGTGTGGCTTGTGTTCAGGGTGTGATCCTATAGCAAATGATCTTGTCGGGATCACCAAATGTTCGTCCATAGAGCGTTATGCGGCCACTACGTCAAACTTAAACTCGCGGGAATAACGGTAGGTCCCGGAGTCGTTGTCAAAGAATGTAAAAAATCAGACTAATTTACCTGGATTCTGCAAGGGACTGCTCGGTAGACCAGGTGCTTGCTGTGATCAGGCGTGGAGTTTATGTGGGGACTTGAAGTTCTGGGCTAGTTCTTCTCAAGTACAGGTGGTATGGTGGTTCGGCTGATTCCGTATCGGTTGGCCCTATTTGTGGTCCGTTTCATGGGAGCAACACTCGCTGTAGGTTAGGTAGCGCGGGGTCGACTCGTGGCCCGTTTCACGGGAGCAACACTCGAAGTAGACTGGTATGCCGCGGGTTTTACTTATGGTCCGTTTACACAGGAACCACTAGCAGTAGGTTGGACGACGCGGGGTCTACTCGTGGTCCGTTTCACGGGAGCAACACTCGAAGCAGATAGCCTTTTGAGAGTCCTAACCTGTGAACCGTTTTACACAGGATCACTCGAAGTAGGTTAATTTTAAGTGCCGTAGTTAAAACACTGAGTAACGAGACGATTCACTCTGATTTCGCAACTATCTTTATTTCAGAACAATTCTTATATAAGATGCTAAATTATGCATAATTAAATCTAAGAAAGGTCAATGTTATGGACGTGCTAAAACTAATGTTAATGTCAGGGTCACCCACCTCTGAGTCTGGTGACTCAGATTGTTTGTTCATGTACTGCTTGTACACGCATTTCGGCTTAGCTAGCTGGGTTTTGCTTGCTTAAGTCAGTCGGTCATTCTTCCCGCTAATAATGCTGATTTCAAGTCGATAGCTCTAAAACTAAGACTAGTTTGCTTAAAAACAGACAGACAGACGGATAGACGGACATGCTTATATCGACTCAGGAGGATATCCTGATCAAGAATATATATACTTTATAGGGTCTATATATATACTATATAGAGATGTCTCCTTCACTGCGTTGCACACTTTTGACCAACATTTTAATACCATTTGCAAGGGTTTAAAAATTATCACAAAGGACGGTAGTCCGCTAGGTGGCGACACGCATGCCACAGCTCCTAACTGGTATACATATATACATCTATGTAATCATTGGATCATCCTCGCATAAATTAAAACGCCCAAAGTGCCGAAAACTTTAAGTTTTTTCACTAACATAAAAAAATGTTACTCTTCAAAAGTAACGTATAATAAATACCGATTACGCATTTTTAGCAATCGATTTTTTTCTCCATATAGTGAATCATACGCGAACAAACCATCTCTATTAAAAAATAACCATCTACGTGACAAACATAACAAATCTAAAGATAATTATTTAATTTTTCAATCTATTCGTTCGTTTCTAAGAAAAAAAAAATTAACCAAAACAGTATAAACAAAAACAGACGCTTGAAATTAGATGGAACTACACGGAGAGAAATCTGCTGCGATATTTGCATGTGTATGTTGCGTTTAGTCTTCACTAATTTTATGTGTCATTCTTCTATACAACTTTAACTCAAGACTGGAATAATTGAACATGTCATAAAATCATGTCATAAAAGTATTAGATTCTTCATAAGAGTATCATCTGATTTTTAGGTGAAATTTATAACAATTACTTTTTCATTTCTTTCCGATGCTTTGATCAAATAAATGGTTAATTAGAAAATAAAGATCTAAAAACAAAAAAAAAAACATTTTTTACTAGAAACATCATTTGTGCGGAAATAGCCATTTCACTGATTTTACCTACACGTACACGTTAAAATGAGGAATATCAGAATTCATATTAGAGGTATGGTTTCTTGAGCAAAGTTTCTTATTTTGATCCCTACACTGATAGAAAAATAGGTTCTAAATTTGACAAAACAAAATTCTTAAAACAAGACTCAAGTGTTCTTAACTCAATACCGGAATTCGTACTTGAAATTATAATGAATGGGTTATCAATAATATTTTTTTGACAAACGGGCCGAGCACAGTGGTCGATTTAATCGATAATCGAGCTGCAGTTATCTATTGAACATTGTTAACGAACAGTGTATCGAACGTGTTCCGCTTCCCTGCCATTTCTAACACTGAAGTGAACTAACTATTAGATTTTCAAAAAAACATATTATATCAAATGAAGTATTTTATATTGTGAACAAAGGTGTGTACTTGACCAAAAAAATGTGTTTGTGACCTGTGCTTATTTGTTGTTCTTGGAATTCAATATACAACATATTAATATTATATACCTTTTTATGACGCAGAGACTAACTTCTCTCAGATCTAAACTTTTAACGCCTACCTTCGCCCGATCTACTCTTTGTTGATTACGTAAGTATAGATTGTTGCCCTCGTGAATTGACAAAACAAGTCTGCAACTTTGTGCAACTTAAAATATTGAAGTACTTTTCAGGAACGATGTCTGTGACCAAACGGGAAGTTTTTTTGGTGTGGTACGAAGAAAAAAAACAGTGTCGCAAATTATTTGCGGTAGAAAATCATGTGTTTGGAAACATTCTGAATAAAAAAGACTTCAATAATGATGAAAACAAGGTAATACGATGTTTCATCAAAATCCATTTACTTTTCGAGGTTGTATTCACCATATTGGATCCGCCATTTTGAATTTTCAAAAACCAACTTCAGCTTTGGTATCATCGACTCGAATAACTCCTAGATACAATGTTTCATCAAAATCCATCAAGTTTTTCAATCTTATGTCCACCATATTGGATCCGCCATTATTAATTTTGAAAATCTAACTCCAGATTCGTTATCAGCGGGCCCAAGAACCCCTGAGTAAATATTTTCATAAACAATAAGCGTACCAGTCTCTTGTAAATAGTTTTGTTCTGCTAGAAAGGCCATATCGACCACTGTGCGGAGGGGAAAATATGACTCATACAAAAATTGAATTTTAAAGCCTTGTCAGAGATAGCCCAAAGGTAGAGTTCTCGGCTAATGTGTGAAGGGTCCCGGGTTCGAGCCGAGCTCAAGAAATCAACTATTTCTATTCATTTATTTATTTACTTATTAATTTTTGTTTTTATATTTTTTGTTACAAAAACACATGGTATTTACGAAACACCGGGGGTAATTTTCGAAGTAAGCACTAATAGCACATTCGCACATTCAATAAAACTCAGTTAAATACAAAAAAAATATAAAGTTCAAAATTAAATAATCAAATAAAAACGTTAAAAAATTATGAGATATGAATAAAAAAATTTTTTTTTTATAATTTACCTATTTTTTTAGGAGAAGAATTTTTTATGCTTAAATCATCGAAAATTCGTTCCCAAAATCGAACTTCGGGGGAACAAATTCGTACTTAAATTAAGAACTTTTTTCTTGAACTAAGTATGATCGTTCTTGGTCGACTTCCAAGTGTGTTCATACTTAGTTAAGTACGAAATTCTTGGTTTTTTTTTGAGCGTAGAATCGAGTGTGCACACAAAAGTTTGGTTTTTGGTGACGATGGGACAAACCGAAGTCAAAAGTGCGTGTATAGATTTAGTCATAGAGGAAAAACTTCATCTAGTAGTTCTCGATGCGAAAGGTTTCAAAACACTGACTACTTAAGTCTTTCGTGTCTTAGATATGCCAGCTATAACTTCAAGAAATGTAATGGGGCTTGTTGAAGAAAAATTCTGCTCCATGAAAGCTGATCACTGTGGACGGAAGTCCACGAGGTGACGACCTGCATGCCTAGGCGTGCGCGAGGAAACTCTATATATAGCCGAAGAATTAAAAATTTTCTGTAGGCAACCGATCTAAATGAATGATATACCAATCGAAAGGTATTGTTTCAATTAGATAATTTTTGTCGAAACATATTCCAAAAGTTATTTGGTTTGGGAGAAATTAGGGTGAAAGTAAAAAAATTTTGTATCACTAAAGTGGGGCTGGTGGACACATTTTAGTCCCCAGATAGAATTTTTAGATATTCGCATTCTAGAGCTAAATACGCGTCGATTGGTACCTCAATCGACCCGATCCGACATTTCATTCAGAAGTTATTCGAAAAATTCGATTTTTTCTTCTTCTTCAAAATGAAGCCAGTTTGCGTCGGTTTGTCTGTTTGCACTATTTTTATCTTAAAAATCATAAAAAAAATTGGAAAATGTTTGTTACTATCATATGAGCAACTATTGTTCTACAACTTTTTGAAATACCTTAAGCTTACGTCAAAAAATTAAAAAAACTTTGTTAATGAAAAAATTCATAACTTTATAATTAAGAAAGATATTAAAAAGAGCTTTACACCGTTGAAATGGTTTTTTAAATATTTTACTTTCTTTGAGACCAAACGTCTATATAGTAAAAAAAAAAAGTACACTGAAAATAAACTTTTTTTTTAAGAAAAAAAATTATTTTTCAAAATTTGGTCGACTGATCCTTTTTATATTGCACGTGTAGATGGCTTTTGAGATGACGCAACGTTTGATATATCGCTCATATCTGGCAAAATCCGTTAACTCAAGATATAGTCCTGTAAGTGCAGCTACCCATTTTGTACAGCCTCCTGTGAAGCTTGCATTTACTTATACATGTGTGTGTATTTGAATGGCAACTTTGCTTTTTGGAGTCTGCATATATTTGGTCAATACCCTAAAAAATGTGGAGTATATCTTTTCAGATTTTAGTTTATATATTTAAAAATAAAATCCAAATAAAAAAGGGCTTAAAAAGTAAACATTGACTCAAGTTGGACTCGAACCCAGGCCCTCCGTGTTAGGAACCACGACGCTCTCCACTCGGCTAACCTCGAACTTTGTTGCTTGATGGCAACTTTTGTTGTAATTCTACTTTGTGTTTCAGTGTCTCATGTCTTAATGAGAAGACTCAGAAGATTGGTACTTCAACCGACCCGGTCCGACATTTCTTTCAGAAGTTATTCAAGAAATTCGATTTTTACAGTTTTTTCAAAATGAAGCCAAAGGGTCTGTTTGTCTATATTTTTATACCCTTGCAGAGGGTATTATAATTTTGGTCAAAAGTGTGCAACGCAGTGAAGGAGACATCTCCGACCCTATAAAGTATATATATTCTTGATCAGAATCACCTCCTGAGTCGATATGAGCATGTCCGTCTGTCCGTCTGTTTCTCTGTCTGTCTGTCTGTCTGTTTCTACGCAAACTAGTCTCTCAGTTTTAAAGCTAACGAGTTGAAACTTTGCACACACCCTTCTTTCTATTGCAGGCAGTACATAAGTCGGAACGGCCGGGATCGGTCGACTATATCCTATAGCTGCCATAGGAGGATCGGAATTGGCCTAATTTTGGTGTTTTTTAAGTTAGAAAGATAGGACTTGGTACAGATTCCATTTTGGCCAACATAATCCGATCTGCCAAATTTCATAAGGATCGGGCGACTATATCCCATAGCTTCCCATATAACTGATTGATCGGAAATGCCATAACTTTGCTGTTTTTTAAGTTAGAGGGTTCGGACTTTCCACACATGTTATATTTGGTCAAAATATCTTATCAACAAAATTGCATAAGGATCAACCTACTATAGCCTTTATCTGTCATATAAAGATCGGAATTGGCATAATTTTGGTGTTTTTTAAGTTAGTTGCATGTGGTGAAGATTTATAAATTTTATTCGAAATTTTATAAATTCTCTATATATAAAATATACATTTTTTTTTGTAAACTAATTAAAACAAAGGATTGATGCTGGTTTCCGTGATGTTTATTATGAATCCTCACATACTCAGCCCCCTCACCACGACAAGGTCTCAATCCACGAGAGGGAAAAACTTAATCTATGTATATTGCACTTTTTTAAATAAATAATTTATCTAAATCTACAAGCATATTACTGATTTCTATAAATATTTACAATTTATGTTAATGAAATTAATAAATAAATTAATAATAAATATGATTAATAAAGAAATTAATAATAAATATGATAAACAAATAAATTAATAACTAAAGAAAATTCCATCATGATGACTGTAGATTGTTTTGTACGTAATAGCTACAGCATTCCTCAGCTCATTTTCAGCAAATATCCAATCAATTTGCGTTAAATGTTTTGTAGTTGCAATATTATTGATTGGACTAAGGTTATGTTCCCTTAAAGCCTCTTCAAGTTGATCAGTGCTCCTGGATCTGCATATATTAAAATCTCCTAATATTACCAATTTGCTATTATTATCTAATCTGCGTATTCTTTCTACATCCGCCATAACTTCATTTCGAAATTGTGTTATAGGATACGCAGGATTCCTATAAACAACAATAAAAGATGTATCAAGATATTTAAAGGCAATTGATTGATATATGGTTCTGGGATTTAAGGACTTGTTTGTCTCAAACAAAAACACTACATTTTCTGAAATGTTTTGCTTGGCATAAATAATTATTCCATTTTTCCCAAAACCATTTAATCGATTGCTATCAATTCTTTTTATAATATCGAAATCTTGCAAAGAGAAATCTTCGCTGGGAAGAGTCCAAGTTTCGACAAAACAAAGAAAATTTGCAGAACAAATAATAGGGTCGTTAAAAATATCTTCGCGATGGCTTCGAAGAGACTCAACATTATGGTAATATAGGCAGCTTGCTTCGTTTCTGTTAACCACAAGCTCGTAATGCGTAGTCAAGAACTTTTCCTCTCTTAAATTTTGAAGTTCGGCTTGGACATTTAGAGCTCCAAATCTTGTTGGAGGAACAGAGTCGCCTATAAGGAAAAGTCCCGATGCGCTAGTGGCTCTACTGCATCCAACATATAGCGAAGCTCGTTTAATGCCTCTTTTAAGATGCACTGCGACTTTGCTATATGTTGCTCCTTGGCTTTTATGGATGGTAATAGCCTCAGCAGGAACAATTGGGAATTGTTTTCTGTCAACAGAAGCATGCTCTGATCTTCCACACTGAAAAACTCGAGAGGCTTTTACTATAGGAGTCCATTCGGGATCTGGACTATTTCGAACTTTTGATCTGGCGATTGCACCAACCATGGGCTCGAAAAAATTAATCCAAAATCGCGTTATTATATTTGAGCCATTAACTACGCAATGGTCAATTTGCTTTAGCTGACCAGTTGCTCCATTTACAAGTCCGTCATTTGTGTCAATATTAACGGTAACCATATATTTAGCAGTTGTTTTGAGATGAAGAACATATGGTAAACCCTGAGTTTCAGAGGTTTTCATATTTTGAGCATATCTTAACGTATTTTCTCTATTTCGTGCAGATATGTTCGCAGTTTTCACTGTATCAACTGCAGTGGAAACCAACTCTTCCGTCCCAATTTGCGCTAATTTAATGGAATTGAAATGGTTTACTTCTTCGTTAGAAGAAAATAAATTAATGGCATCATCTGGAACTTCGCTGGGTGAAACAACTCTTTGTTTTAGGAGCTCTATGTCTGCAATTGTCATACAAGCCTCAGATAAATTATTTAAGGCTTGTGCAAATGCATGATCGCCTCTTTGGCGCATTATTTCTGTGAGCTCAAAATACTTAAAGTTGCTCCATAGGCTATTTCCTGCTAAAACGCTATAAGGATTATTCGTCCTCTCCGAAAATATCCAACTGTCTCCAACTGGGGAAAGCTGCTTTAGGTCTCCAAAAACTATAATTGATTTTCCCCCAAAACATAAGTCTGGGCATCGGAAAATTTGACGAAGCCTTTGATCCAAAAATGAAAGCATTTTTGAGCCAACCATGGAAATTTCATCAATTATAATTAATTGGAGATCTATCAATTTGCAATGAATTGTATTTAAACTATCATTGCTTAAAGGTCTTAAAGGACCTGAGGCCTGATTAATTGGAAGAGAAAACACTGAATGCAGAGTTAACCCTCCAATCCCGAAAGCAGCTTTTCCAGTTGGAGCACATAGTAAAACTTTTGCCGAATCCGTAGCACCAGGAAGCTTATTGGCTCGCCAAGTCACAGACTGATATATGGTTGAAATCAGTCTGCTTTTCCCTACACCGGCCCCTCCACCAACATATTCGTAAAATATATTTTTACAAACAACATTATGTATTACATGTGCATAATATTGTCTTTGTTTGTAGTTGAGCGACCGAGTTAGCGAGCAAAGGTCATCATTGGAAACTAACGGGGGGAGTCTAATTAATTGAAGTTCGCCATCTTCTTCAGGATTATTCGTTGCATTGTCATCCTGAAGAATATTTACGTTCCGCTCTATATTAGGCACTGCTAAAGCTCTAAATTCTTCGTCTAAAAATTGGGAGGCAGGTTCTTCCAAATTGGGATTATTATCCCCCCTATCCTCTTGCAAATCTTCAAGAACTCTTTCTAACTCCATATCATCAAACACATCATAGTTTCTTTTCATGATCCTAATAGATTCATGATTAGTTCTGAATGTGTTTTCAACGTCGTTGGAAAGAAGTTCAGCTTCTTCATTTCGCCAAGGATAGAAGAGCATTAAATGCTCTCGGAAATAATCCGATGGTGAAGAGTTAATGCTAAAGCGAACCCATCTAAGAATCAAGGGATGCTTACGTTTCTTAACGTAACCAGACCCGTCCATCAGTGGATAGTTTTGCTCAGCAACTTCGTCTTCAACATCAACCTCCAAATCATTTGCTTCATCATAGTCCTCACCATGATTAGCGGCAGATCGTGTATTGCGCTTATGGAATGTATACCAAGCTGCAAAATCTGCTAAACAAATTCCTTCCAGCTGCTCATGCCTTTGCACATATCGGTCAAGAATATTACGCTCAAAAATATCCACCGAGTTGTTTGGTAGTCGCTCTAATTCTTCATTTGAGCGAGCCAATCGAACTCGTTTGTCTGGATGGCAAGTGTTTATAAAAATTGTACCTTCACTTGCCTCCGACATATGCAGGCCCAAAATATTGTATGATGCTTCTTGGGCTGATATTTCTGTAGCGTTAATAAACTTGTTCCCTAGGTGCTGCAATTTCCTTTTAATAGATATATTCCCATGGCTTATTTCTGCCATGGCTTCACGGAGCAACTGCGAAACGCCTCTGTTTGATTTGTTTATGTAGTTAATGATATAACTACAACAGGCGTAGGCATCTAGGATAAATTGAATATCCATATTAGCTCTGTGTAAGCCTAGAATATCTCTATTATAAGCATTGAGTCGGAAAATTGTCTGCGAAGAAAAATTTGTGGCTTTTTCAAGCTTGAACGTAAGGCTAATTTGTAGTCTTCAAAATTAGTATCAAGGTGGGACAGAAAATATTCAAAATTATTAAATAAAGCTGCGTCTTCATTAGGAATGGTCCTTAAAGTTTCCTTAATTTTTTTATACAAAGTTTTATGTTCTTCAACATTTACTTCGTTTTCTTCTATCGGATGCAAAACAACGGTTTCGGGCATAGGAGGGTATGGCATATTAAAACGGCAAAACTCCTGTCCGCGTAACTCTCTTAGGCAAGATGAACTGTGCTTGTGACGTTGATACTGAATTACTTCCTGTAGTTTAGGATCGTCTCCATTTGTGGTAATAAACCTATCGATAAAGTTTATTACTTGCTCGGTATTTTCGGTGTCGTCGAGCTTAGGAGCACCAGCAAGCCAGTACATGCCATGAGAATGCGGAGATCCTCTGTGCTGAAATTCGATTCTCCAATAAAAATGGGAAAGATTGAATTCCCCAAATATATCGGTTTTGAACAATTTCATTAATTGTCGCAACCTGTAATCGAAGTATCGAGAGCACGTCACTGGATCGGATCGGATTAACCGAGCCTTTTCGGAGCTGGAAAGAGCTGCCGCTTCTTCCTCGCTTATAACCCTATTGTCCAATAGAAGAGAAAGGATAACTAAAAGTTCATTCCACTTAGTTTCAGCAGCGGAAAGTGTTATAAAAAACGTTGGCAACCCGAATTGTCGAATCATGGCGATCACTTTCTTTTTCTCAGCCTCCCAATGAGCTGGTGCAGACCGTAAGCCTTTGAGGATGTGGTAGCCATCATCATGTTGCACAAGTCTATGTACAAAAGACTCATCCCGCAGATTACCAGCGGTAACTGCTCCTGATTTTTTGCGTAAAGCAATAGAAATTGAATTTTGTATACGCTGCATTTCGTAAAATTTATACATATATAAAACTTTAGGAACCACAGCGCAACGACGGTCGTAAAAACGGATTTGAGATCTGGCTTTCTTCGCATAGGTTGTATTTCCTTTGAATATTTCTCCGCAAGAAATAGTTGGAAATGAAAGTTCCTCTGCATCTTCGTCAAGCGTTAAGCTTGTTGGGCGGCGGCCTTCTCCCGGTGCCAAAGCAATACGTTGAATAGCAGTATCATTATTTTCCAATAATGTTTCATGGCCTCCGGGATTTAAAGTTTCTTCGAGCTCTACAGCATTTTGGGATAGGTGCTGCTGCTGAAGAAGTTTCTCTACCGCTTCGCGATCAGATTCATCCGCAATAAAAGGAATTTCATTTCTTCCTTGAAGTTGTGCTAGCCATGACTCGTTAAGTGAAATGTTGTGCTTTCTGTAGAGCTCGGTATTCACTAAGTACCGTACAGCTTCAAGGACCCGAGCGGGTCGAATAGTTTCAGTCATGAAATTGTGAGCGTACTCTAGTCTCCTTTTTAAATGGACTTGGATGACATGAGTAGAGTCGAAAGAGCGCGGAAGCGCAGTCACAATGTCAGGAACTGAAATTGGAACGTTCACCACAGCGCCTCGGATACCGCATTGCCTTTCATAGCCGAGAGAAATAATCCTCATGAAAGGGATTCTCGGTGAAATCAGGCGCTCTTCGAGGCAGGTGAGTCCATTTAAGCACTCGGGGATTTCGGGAAAGTCGAAACCATTCGAAAGGCAAAGTGATGGGAGTTTGCCTAAAGAGACGGCACGACGGCAGGTGTTGCAAAAATTATATTTGCCGGACGGACTGGGAAATTTTCTCGACAAATAGAAAGCGTTGCCAACGTTTAGGAGGGGAAATTTAGAGGAGATAGCAAGGATGTATAATCCACTTACCTGCGAACGGAACCACGTTCCTCCACAGCAGACGCAAATTTCCGTTGGTCCTTCCTTTATGTTCCTGTGATAAAGATCCCTCGCCGATGATCGAATCCTGTGACGCTGTAGTTCGCGTTCCTGTTCCATCTCATCCTCCGAAAGTTCTGCTCTTGCGTCCATATTCCTTTGTGACTGCCTTTGGGAGGCATCCAGTCGGTTTTGGGGGTCCATCCTAAAGTTGATTAGCCGATCCTCTGCCGAATTTGTTCCTCCCGAATCCTCCGCTGTTGGCGTGTTTCCCGTCGTTGAGATGTGTTCATCCGTTGCTCCTGCGATCTTGCGATGGGATTTCTCCTGATTGCTCTCCTGTTATTGGCGTCCATTTCCCGTTCTCGCTGCCTCTCTTCCGGATTCCTTCGTCGTTGTCGGTGCTCCTCAGTATTTCTCTCCTGTTCCCTTGCATGTTCCTCCGAGTCCTGCCGATGATAAGCGCGCGCTGCGGCATCCCGAATCCGTTCAGGAATTCGGTACTCCGGGTCGGTCCTCCGAGCGGCATGGTCAGCAGTGTTTTGAACCTGCTCTCGTCGTCGCTCCTCCGAGTCCTGCCGATGATAAGCGCGCGCTGCGGCATCCCGAATCCGTTCAGGAATTCGGTACTCCGGGTCGGTCCTCCGAGCGGCATGGTCAGCAGTGTTTTGCACCTGCTCTCGTCGTCGCTCCTCGGGGTCCTCTCTGCGGATAACACGTGCTTCCGTATCCCGAATCCGTTCAGGAATTCGGAACTCCGGATCGGTCCTCCGAGCGGCATGGTCAGCAGTATTTTGTACCTCCTCTCGTCGGCGCTCTTCGGGGTCCTCTCGGCGGGTCGCACGTGCCTCCATATCCCGAATCCGTTCAGGAATTCTGAACTCCGGATCGATCCTCCGAGCGGCATGGTCAGCAGTATTTTGCACCTGCTCTCGTCGGCGCTCTTCGGGGTCCTCTCGGCGGGTCGCACGTGCCTCCATATCCCGAATCCGTTCAGGAATTCGGAACTCCGGATCGATCCTCCGAGCGGCATGGTCAGCAGTATTTTGCACCTGCTCTCGTCGGCGCTCTTCGGGGTCCTCTCGGCGGGTCGCACGTGCCTCCATATCCCGAATCCGTTCAGGAATTCGGTACTCCGGATCGGTCCTCCGAGCGACATGGTCAGCAGTGTTTTGCAACTGCTCTCGTCGGCGCTCTTCGGGGTCCTCTCGGCGGGTCGCACGTGCCTCCATATCCCGAATCCGTTCAGGAATTCGGTACTCCGGATCGGTCCTCCGAACGACATGGTCAGCAGTGTTTTGCAACTGCTCTCGACGGCGCTCCTCGGGATCCTCTCGACGGGCCGCTCGTGCTTCCATGTCGCGATTCCTTTCTGGGACACGGTAGTCAAGATTCTGTCGCCGTTCAGCATGTGCTTCAGCATCCCGAATCCGCTCAAGGTTACGGATCCTTTCGCTTCGTCTCCTATGGGCACGCGCTGTGGCATCCTGTGCCCGACTTTCCTCCCGATATTCTGGGTTATTGGCGCGAACATTGGCGATGTGCTGAGAATTCCGCATCCTTATTTGTGAATTATTTTGCTCGTAGCGAGCCCTGCTTCGATTTAAAGCAGCTCGTCGGCGTTGCTCCTGGGATAAATGTGATAAACGCGGCATATTTTTACCTAGTGCTAGTTAAAAATTGTAAACAAACGGAAAATTATGGAAATTAATTATTATAGAAACGTTAATAATATGGAACTAAGAAATTTGAAGCTGAAAGTTTATGAGTTTTTAGGAAAATACTTACCAAACTTTTTTCCAAATATATTTTGAAAACTTTTTTTACAACACACTATTTCCTTTTCGGAATTTTCACAGGTATAAAAATACTTTTTCCACACTTATTTTTTCACTTTTAAAAAATACTTTTTCACACTTTTCACTGTTAAAAAATACTTTGCACTATCTGACAGAGTAACGTCGTCACTCTATAAATTTTTGTCACTGACTGATCTGCGGATTAATTGATCTGCAAATATATAGCCAAGTTAGGTAATATCCAAAATAATAAAACATTGTACCTTAACCCTTTTGGGTTACGCAATTTCATCCTTTTTTAAAAAGGTAATAAAAACCACGTTTTATATCTACCTGATCTACCTGTTGTGCAATTTTTAGGATCGTTTTTTTCAAACTCGACCAATCAGAAATAAGATATTACCTGTTATTATAGGTGCCACAGTGCCGTGTTATGTTACGGTTCATACCGGTACTTTTTGAAAAAGCTGTAAAAATCTAATTTCTTGAATAACTTCTGAAAGAAATGTCGGACGGGTCGGTTGAGGTACCAATCTTGAGGTCCCAAAGAAAAACAAGAAAGGAAAGCTAACTTCGGGCGAAGCCGAAGTTGATATACCCTTGCAGTTGTGCCATTTCCGATCGTTCAGTTATATGACGGCTATTGGATATAGTTGGCCGATCCCTATGAAATAAGATTAAGATAAGATAAGATTGGGCCAATAAGATTATTTTGCCCAAAATGAAATCTGTACCAAGTCCCATCTTTCTAACTTAAAAATCACCAAAGTTATGCCAATTCCGATCGTTCTATAACAGATATAGGATATAGTCGGCCCATCCTTATGAAAGTTTGTACATAAGATATTTTCAATTATTTCAAAAATAAAATCCAAATACAAAAGGGCTTATAAAGTAAAACGTAAACATTGACTCAACTAGGATTAGAACTCAGGCCCTCCCGTGTTAGAAACCACATCGGTGACGAATAGTGAATATAGTGACGAAAATACGCTATATAGGTGTACAAAATTGCATATAAAAAAAATATTCTTGTTCGGCACGTGCAAGATAAACAAAAAAAAATCAGTCACGTGCCGAACAAGAATATTTTTTACATGCAAATTGAAAATTGAAATGAAAATTTCCCATACATCGCAAAATCTATGCAATGAAATAATGACATTATTGGCCGCATTTAATTTAAGTAACTAATTACTACGGACACATGGTCACAGCATGGTCAAAGCAGTTGATGTGCTCAATAATTGCCAAAATTGTTCTCATGAACACTATCACTACAGCCCTGACGACGGACAGAATAACGATGATCTGACGAAGAATATGAATATACATTCAATGAGCTCAATTAAATGTGCTGCCCACACCCACAATAACAGATTATATGCATAGTATAGAATCCTCAGAGGTGTTGGACACGTCACAAAAAATAGTCAAATTATTACGGAAACCGACATACAGGTGATACTTTTATTCTTTTTAAAATATTTGACTCAATTGCAAACAAACGAAAAAATGTTGGGGGAAATAAAAGACTTAACTATGACAAGCCATATATCTCACTATATAATCTATCGCTGGAAACTTCGATCTTTCCCCTTATGTGGAAGGAATCCTTCATTATTCCGCTGCATAAAAAAGGGAAAAAATCCGACGCTGCGAATTATAGAGGCATCTCTAAATTGTCAGCAATTCCAAAGCTTTTTGAAAAACTTATCACTCCACATTTGCAACACATATGTAGTTCAATAATAACTCCGTGCCAGCATGGCTTCATGAAGCGGCGCTCCACCACTACCAACTTATTGGAGCTAACATCTTTCATCACGAATGTCTTCCGGAATGGCTTACAAACAGACGTCATTTACACCGACTTCAGTAAAGCATTTGACTCTGTTAACCATTCGCTTCTTAGAAGTAAACTCAGTCTTTTGGGATTCCCAACTAATCTTCTTATCTGGATTTCGAGCTACTTATCTGGGAGAACACAACGTGTTTTCTTTAAAGATGATACCTCGCGTTTAGTCTGCGCCACATCTGGGGTGCCCCAAGGAAGCCATTTTGGACCCCTACTTTTTACACTGTTTATTAACGACTTGCCCCTTGCCTTAACTAATTCACATGTACTTAGGTACGCTGATGACGTTAAGCTATGCCTTTAGTATAAATTCACTAGCGCCCAGTCTAAACTTCAATCTGATTTGGATAAACTTCAAAATTGGTGTTTAGCAAATAACCTAAAGCTTAATGGATCGAAATGTAAACTTATGTCTTTTTATCGATCTAGTCCTCACCAGGCTATGTACTTTTTCTATGGGAACGCCTTAGAACGATTAACTCAGGTTAACGATCTAGGTGTCCTATTAGATTTGAAACTTAAATTTACCGACCATATATCTACCATGGTTAATAAAGCTATGGGTGTGCTTGGTTTTATTAAAAGATGGTCAAAAGAATTTAATGACCCGTTCATAACTAAAACGTTATATACATCACTTGTCCGTCCGATTTTTGAGTATGGATCGTGTGTCTGGAGTCCTCAATATGGACTACACCAGGATCACATTGAATCTGTACAAAAAAAACTTCCTCACTTTTGCGCTTAGGGGACTTAATTGGGATGCAAATCTTTACCTCCCTTCTTATCGTAGTAAACTCTTACTAATCAACTTACCATCATTAACAAACCGTGGAACGATGCTGGGTGTCATGTTTCTATACAATCTTATTTATGGAAATATAGACAGCCAGCGTGTTAGTAAATCTAACACGCGTAAATTTAAACGTTCCTAGAAGAAGGACTAGAATTTTCGTCCTCTACTCCTTAGCCATTGTAGTTCGACATATGCCCAACACGATCCGTTCAGGGTATTATGTTCGGACTACAATGGTCTCTACCACATCCTGTCACTTTGCTCCACTAACAATCTTAAATCGCTTATATTAACCGCCTGATCTGTGCAACACTCTTCCTCGTGATATCTTTCTCCTACTCCTCGCTTAAACTATCTCGGATCTATTCCCGCGATTCGAGCCGTACGTTACGCGGCAGCGTCCCTCGGTCGGTTGGACGGGAGGAGGGAAACGCAAAAAAAATAAAACAAAATAAAAAAAATAATATCCAATCAGCCAACCTTATATTTTGCCCATTTTTCGATCAAAGTGGTGTGTTACCGGATCAAGGTCAAGCCCTTCTTAAGGTCAAGCCAGTGTATTCGCCAAGCCCTAATGGAGTACCAGGCTGTGTTCTGAAGAACTGCGTTGAGGCCCTGTGCAAACCGCTCCTTAAACTCTTTAAACTATCGCTGAAGACTTCGATCTTTCCCCTTATGCGGAAGAAATCTTTCATTATTCCGCTGCATAAGAAAGGGAAAAAATCCGATGCTAAAAATTATAGAGGTATCTTGAAATTGTCAGCAATTTCTAAGCTTTTTGAAAAACTTATCACTCCACATTTGCCTATGTAGTTCAATAATATCTCTGTGCCATCATGGCTTCATGAAGCGCCGCTCCACCACTTTCAACTTATTGGACAAGCTAACATCTTTTATCACGGATGTCTTCCGGAATGGCTTACAAACAGACGTCATTTACACTGACTTCAGTAAAGCATTTGACTCTGTTTACCATTCGCCATTAACCAAGGAAGCCATTTTGGACCCCTACTTTTTACACTGTTTATTAACGACTTGCCCCTTGCCTTAACTAATTCACTTGTACTTATGTACGCTGATGACGTTAAGCTATGCCTTTAGTATAAATTCACTAGCGCCCAGTCTAAACTTCAATCTGATTTGGTTAAACTTCAAAATTGGTGCTTAGCAAATGACTGAAAACTTTATGGATCGAAATGTAAACTCATGTCTTTTTACCGATCTAGTCCTCACCAGGCTATGTACTTTCTCTATGGGATCGTCTTAGAACGATTATCTCAGATTAACGATCTAGGTGTCCTATTAGATTTGAAACTTAAATTTACCGACCATATATCTACCATGGTTAATAAAGCTATAGGTATGCTTGGTTTTATTAAAAGATGGTCAAAACAATTTAATGACCCGTACATAACTAAAACGTTATATACATCATTGGTCCGTCCGATTCTTGAGTATGGATCGTGTGTCTGGAGTCCTCAATATGGAGTACTACAAGATCACATTGAATCTGTACAAAACAAGAAAGGAAAGCTAACTTCGGGCGGAGCCGAAGTTTATATACCCTTGCAGTTGAGTCGCAGTCCGCTAGGTGGCGCCACGCATCTTATATTATTAGATATATAGCGGATCGTATATAGTCGGCCGATCCTTATGAAATTTGGCATATTGAATTATTTTGCCAAAAGAGGAATCCATTGAAACTCTCATGCGTCTAACTTGAAAAACAACGAAGTTATAGCATTTCCGATCAATCAGTTATATGACAGCTATAGGATATAGTAGGCCGATCCTTATGAAATTCGACAAATCAGATTGTTTTTCCCAAAATAGAATCTGTACCAAATCCCATCTTTCTAACTTAAAAAACACCAAAGTTATGCCAATTTCGATCGTTCTATGACAGCTATAGGATATAGTCGGCCGATCCTTATGAAATTTTGTACACAAGATATTTTGGTCAAATATAAAATGTGTGGAAAGTCTCAATCCTCCAACTTCAAAAACATCAAAGTAATGGCATTTCCGATCAATCAGTTATAAGGCAGCTATAGGATATAGTCGACCGATCCCTGCCGTTCCGACTTATATACTGCCTGCAAAGGAAAGAAGGGTGTGTGCAAAGTTTCAACTCGATAGCTTTAAAACTGAGAGACTAGTTTGCGTAGAAACAGACAGACGGACAGACGGACCGACGGACAGACGGACATGCTCATATCGACTCAGGAGGTGATTCTGATCAAGAATATATATACTTTATAGGGTCGGAGATGTCTCCTTCACTGCGTTGCACACTTTTGACCAAAATTATAATACCCTCTGCAAGGGTATAAAAACTTCCTTACTTTTGCGCTTAGGGGACTTAATTGGGATGCAAATCTTTACCTCCCCTCTTATCGTAGTAGACTTTTACTAATCAACTTACCATCATTAACAAACCGTGGAACGATGCTGGGTGTCATGTTTCTATACAATCTTATTTATGGAAATATAGACAGCCAGCGTGTTAGTAAATCTAACACGCGTAAATTTAAACGTTCCTAGAAGAAGGACTAGAATTTTCGTCCTCTACTCCTTAGCCATTGTAGTTCGACATATGCCCAACACGATCCGTTCAGGGTATTATGTTCGGACTACAATGGTCTCTACCACATCCTGTCACTTTGCTCCACTAACAATCTTAAATCGCTTATATTAACCGCCTGATCTGTGCAACACTCTTCCTCGTGATATCTTTCTCCTACTCCTCGCTTAAACTATCTCGGATCTATTCCCGCGATTCGAGCCGTACGTTACGCGGCAGCGTCCTCCGGTCGGTTGGACGGGAGGTGGGCTGCACGTATGCAGTGGGAACCGCGCAATGGAAACATCAACAACTGTAATAATGCCTTTAGAAGGCCAAACCCAAAAACCAAAAAGACAATTTGGAAGTTAGGAAAAATCTTGCGGGCTGCTGCACTATGCTTGGGTGGTTTCCTCCGATCCACACCAAACAAGCACTAAATGCCTTACTCAGCATACCCGATCCGGGACTATCTCCAACATATTACTAACCTAGTTCCCACCAGTAAAGACTTCTGCACTCCTAGGGAATACTCACGAACACTTTTCCGAAACTTCATTCCAAATAGAGAGGAATAGAGTACCATACCCTTGGCGCAGAGAATACTCAAAGATTTTCTACTGATTGCTCCTAACTAAACAATAGCGTAGGCGGAGCAGTATACTCCGAACAATTAGGCATCAGATCCCCTTTAGACTACCCAATCATTGCAACGTCGAGATTATCTCTTTACAAGATGGACCATCAGCATAACATAACATAAATCTCATCTGTGTCCCTGGTCACAGGGGCATTACAGGAAATTGATTACATTTAAAACTTATAACTGAATAACAGTAGGCCACATAGGTTCATACTCATCATTTATCAACTATATCGCCATTAGCTGACATAGCTTGGGATAAGTCCAGATTTGCGTAGGCACTAAGAGTTTCAATTTATGTTGGCTTAAGTTCTGTTCCAATTCATAATTCAATAAAAAGCTTCAAACCAAAAATTAATCCAGCTCTGCTAAGGCCTTTAAATTTTAATTAATACCACCGACTGAGTCTCGAGGCCAGCGATGTCGTGGGAAACGGTGTTTTCCCTCACTTTTTTTTCTTATGTCTACAGTGAATACTGACGCGACGGCCTAGTTTCGTATCCTCCCCCTGCATTACACAGCTCCACAAAAAAAAAAAAAAAAAAAATGCAGAGATCAGACCATACCTCCTATATGGATTTGGGGTCGCTGAATCCGAATCCGTGGTCAGTTGGTCGCCATCACGTCAGGTTTTCGAGAAAATAACGGTTGAATAGTCGAAAAACGCCGTTTTTGGCCATTTTCGAAAAATCGTACCGCAAAATTCTGATGTGTTACAAACCTAATTCAAAATGGAAATGAAAGGCTGTTTTGTGATCTTTAAAACGAGCTCCATGCCATGCAATTTTTCGCATGCACCGTTAGGACAGGGGGTGCGTTTATATGTAGGCATCTTAGCAAAAAATGTATGCCGAACACAAAAATTTCAAAATTCAGCATATTCAAATAAAACATGGTACCCGGGGGTTTTTGGGGTCGCTGAATCCGAATCTGAGGTCAGTTTGACGCCATCACGTCAAGTTTCTTCATAACCTCAAAAAACACACTTTTCACTTTTTTTCGTGGCATGGAGCTCGTTTTAAAGATCACAAATCAGCCTTTCATTTCCATTTTGAATTAGGTTTGTAACACATCAGAATTTTGCGGTACGATTTTTCGAAAATGGCCAAAAACGGCGTTTTTCGACTATTCAACCGTTATTTTCTCGAAAACCTGACGTGATGGCGACCAACTGACCACGGATTCGGATTCAGCGACCCCAAATCCATATAGGAGGTATGGTCTGATCTCTGAATTTTTTTTTTTTTTTTTGTGGAGCTGTGTTATCTACAGTAACTACCGATAATCCGCGATTCCTTCCTCTGGGCAATCTCGGTAGTGGACACTAGAGTCACTACAAGTCCCTATTGTCCCCATTCAACAAGAACGGCGTAATAGTGTACTTATTATTAATTTATATACGCATCACGTTTTCGATATTCGTAAGTATAATTATTTCTTTTTAAAAATATGTAGTTAAAAAAAAATGTTTTATATTTATTTTACTTGGATGAAATAAAGTACAAACGAATGCAATACGCAGCGACCCGAGTGTGCTCAGGCTTAATTTGATTATATTTTTCCGAAATTGTATCTTTTTTATACAAGGGTAGGCTTATCATCTTTGTTAAGGTCTTCATCTCTTTTCTCGTTGTTGTTTGACGTAACTGTTGGTGGAAGTATCCGCACGTCGTTTATTTTATTACTGTCATCCTTACTACCAGTTGGCAAGTTAAGGGGCAGATTCAAGTAGTGCAGGAAACATGTAAAGTTAACGGAACGACCTTTGTGTAAAAATGGAACTTTTGGGCACAGCTCGAAAGCGTGGTTCACTGGAGGCATGTCACAGCCCTTACCACAAGAAACATCCAAAAAGTTCATAAGGTCACAAATCTCTATGTCGTTGCAATCGTTTCTGTTTAAAATGGATAATATATTATCAATAAGCTCAGCTGAAAATGGTAGTCGGCAACCGCGAAGCGTCGATCGCACTTTAGATTCTGGCAAGAATGGAACATTTTTTGGGTTTATATGATGAAAATGTTCCATTAAATCATCCCGTGCATTCCATAAAGAACGTTTCAGTTCAAGGTGAGCTGCTGCTCGTACATTTGATCTGGTACATTTATATGGTGATGTTTGTTCCGCAGAAAAATGACGACATAGCGTAATTATCTCATGATCGCTAATTTTATTACCCAATATGTTAATTAAAGATCCTTTAAAACTTTCAAATGAAACAAAAATATCAATTTTTTCATCCAACTCATTGCAAGATGGCAGACATGACCCAACGAAATCTGCCATTCGTGTCTTCAAGGAACTTCTAACTTTTTCCATAATAACAATTACATTTGCATGACAAAATTCTTCCGGGTGATGTTCCATGTATATTAAAGTATATTCGTCGGCGGAGACTATATGAAAAATAAAATCTTTAAGGGCCATAGTAGATCCAATAAAAAAGTTCCATGGCATGTAGTACTGTGGTTGTTTGCAGGAAAACTTCTCTTGCCCCGGTAGTTCTAGTCT
The DNA here is from genome assembly GCF_017639315.1 of Drosophila ananassae. Classification (NCBI taxonomy): domain Eukaryota; kingdom Metazoa; phylum Arthropoda; class Insecta; order Diptera; family Drosophilidae; genus Drosophila; species Drosophila ananassae. The sequence continues at coordinate 4,784,533 of NC_057932.1, read as the reverse complement.
TTTACGTTTCATAAATTCGCCGCCCAGAAATCCTGAATTCCGAACTGCAATCTCTTGAATTTGCAAAGTATCGTCGCACAAATAGTAACTTATCACAAAAATTCTTTCGCAATTAGCTTTAATAGTTGATAACATCTTAGCTCCAAACCGTAATACATAGCGATCAAATTTAATGAATTTTTTAAAATCAGACTTAGGTGGCTTCGGCTCAACAGATAAGCAATTTCCAACTGAATCCTCGTAACTTCCCCATCCATTAAACGGAGGTAACATACGTTCTGTAGACTTATGATCAGCGCAATCGTCAGATCTGTTTGGAATTGCTAATGGCGTAAAGTCTTGAATACCAAATCGCTGTTGAAAATACTTTCTAGTGAAAGGATCCAGGTCAGTTATCACCACTGCTCGACCATAAACATTTATTACACTTCCAATTTGCAAATCACGTTCATTATAATAATGAATTTCCTTATTTCCCGTATTAAGGGGATCAATGCAGTAGCGTACGTTACGCATATTCGTACCCAAAACATTAAGGAGTGTTTTTGGTGTTACCTGACCTGGGAGTAATAGTCCTTGAAACTCCTGCAACTCAAATATATTCAAAATTTAATATTCACTACGTATACGGTTCTACTTACTCGCACTAATCGGCCACGTTTTAGGAAAACAGTCGGACCATCGCGACCGGAATTCCGGATATGTGCTTCTTTTATTTCTATGGTATCATCAGCTAGATAGTAACAAAGCTCTAATTTTCTTACATCCCCAAATTCTGTTCGGTCATCCCAATAAGCAAAAAATTTTAAAACTTTTCGATCATATTTTAAAAATTGAGCAAACGGATGTTTTTTTTTTGTACTGCTTACAGATCGTGCCTGATCTCGGTTTCGTACTAATTCGGTTGGATCACTATAAAAAATATATTATAAATTTTATTAGTTACACATATGGTAAAATTAATATGTACATTTGAAGAATTTTCAATTTAGGGCAGTTTTCATTAATACGAAACATTTAATATCCGTTATTTTGTGGTCCTTTTTGATGTCAATATATAGCTACTTTCTGATAAAAACATGTTTGTGGAAGCCCACCGTATATTACAGATTTTACGGAATTTTACTGAACAACAACTTATTTACATTTTAATATAAAGGAAATTAGAGGGCTGAGCTTTAGTTTAGATTAGCCTAAAGGAAATCGGGCAGGTAAAATGTTGCGTAAACTAAAAAACAAATTAATTTTGTTCTGAATTTTTTTGCATCAGTACTAGAAATCACGATTCATGAACGCCAGACAAGAAAACTAGAGACAAAAGCCAAAGGCAACACCAATAAAAGCATTAGATCAACTTTTGTAATTGTTAATAAGTTCAAGCTTAAATAACCACCAAATAGGGTATTAAAAGTTCCAGTAAAAGAGCTTCACACGGCTTGTACAATTTGTTCCATCAAAGAATATTGCAAAAATTTCTACTGGAGTCTATGTTAAGGATTCCGATTTAAAAAAAAAGTCCGCGTCTAACTTAAGGGCAAAAATTATGAATTCTTTACCCATGGAAATAAACGGGCTTTCAAAACACGGACGTCAAACATATTGAAAGGAAAAAGGAAAAAGGCTAATCAACTCCACTGTACAACTTGAAAGTGGTAATCAACTCCACTAAATGACGTATATGACTCTTATAGCTGTCATATAACTGAACGATCGGAATTGGCTTAACTTTGTGGTTTTTTTTAAGCTAGAATGATGGGACTTTCTACGGATTCATAATTTCTACGGATCCTATCTAATTCGATCTGTCAAATTTTATAAGGATCGCCCAACTATATCTTATAGCTACCATATAACGGAACGATCGGAAATGGCACAACTGCTTGCTATTTGCTATTTTTAAAGATTCTTAAAGCTGTTTCCAACATTTTTAATAAAGAATTGATTTGATGGTGAATTTCTTATAAGGATCGACCAACTGTATACGATCCGATTCGGCTCCGCCCGAAGTTAACTTTCCTTTCTTGTTTTTTTTGATAATTTATTAAATAGTGAAACTCTCAAAGGGATCGGCCTCTCATATGTTTATTTGTATAAATAATTTGGTTTCCCACAACTACGAAACAATTTTGGATTTTTAATAGAATTTTGGGAAAATTTCTAATTAAAATTTTCAAACTAACCAAAAGGTTCCAAAACCTTTGTAAACTAAAAATTCATATAACCTTAGAACCACTGAAGCTATCGAAACATTCTTTACATCTTTGAAAAGGTTTTTTAATTTTTTTTTTTAAATATATTTCTCCCAGGCGTTTGGCGAAGAATCTTCTGTCGTAGGCAATCACTGGCGACACGAAACCCTAAACCTTCTACATACCGTCGTATCGCGGCGCTAGTTTCGCGGCGAATCCTTCTGACGCCTTGGACAAATGGTGCTCCTTTGCCCACACCGTGTTGCCAACCAGACTGTAGTGCCGCGCCTGGTTGTGTGCCGCCTGCTTCATGTTGCTCCGCACCAACTCGAACACCTTTTGCAGCTTCTTCGCAGTTTCCAGAAACGTGGATTCTTCTGATCCTGTCCCCTATACGTTTTATCGTATATTACCTTCGGCATCCGTGGCTCTGTAGCCCGGGGAAGCTCGAGTTCACAGCATTAACTCTGACCAGTGCTCGTCCCATGTTCTTTGGCCCTCTCCTGCTAACTGCGCGATCATAGTTCTGATCGTCCTTTTCACCTTTTTAGTTGTATTTTCCTGTGGTGGGTATGGTGAACTGATGCCGCACGCCAAGCTCCTTTAGGAACTTCTTGAAACTTCTGCTGCTGAATTTGACACCACTGTCTGTCACCATTTCCTTCGGCACCCTGTGCAGTACCGTGCGACAATTATCTCGCGAATCGCCATCTGTAGCGCCTTGGTGGCAAATCTTTTCTCTCAGCACGCTTATACATACGCACTTGACGTTTTTGACTGCTGTAGCACTCCTTGGCTTCTCTATTACTATCTGGCGGGAAAGTACGCCGTAGCTTACCTTTCCGGTCGTACTACGCCTTTTCCATTCCATTTTCCTAAGCGGGCTCTATGTTGTTAAGCCATTTCAGCGCCATGTGGTCTGTGATCCTTCAGGTATGGTCTCATCTGCCTAATCACCCATAATATACCTAGGCACTCCTTCTCGGTTTCTGAGTAGTTCTTTTCCACTCCAATTAAAGTCTGCTGGGATTTGCCACATATGCGTCCTTTATGCCGACGCTGCTAAAAATCTTGCCCCCTCAAAGCTGCTTCAATGCTTCGTGACATTTAACTGTCCCGTATTATTTTTCACCATAACACATTTCTTCACTCTTTCTCCAACAGTTCTTCCATCTTTGCGTTCATCGTCCCGTATATTTTTGGGTTTTTAGGATAATAACTCTGTTTTATTGGGAAGTCCTCCTTCATTGTAATCCTGTGTTGTCTTATGTTCGAGCAACCTGTTCGGCCTGCAACGCCTCTAATTCCCCTTCTATGAACCTCTTTTCACGCTCTTTTAACCAATCTACCAAGGATCCTGTCCCCGCTGTGATTGGAGGCCCGCGCATGTTACTGTTGTGCCGAATGCTCCAAGGAAGTCACATCCTAGCATACCAGTCTTCTTGTCACTATGCATTCTTGCGCTTTCTGGGATGCCTGCTAATTACTCCGAGATAAAGATTGCGGTTGCCCCTGTGTCTATGGCCTTGATTTCTGCTCCACCGACTTTGATGACAGCTGACAACTGCCATGGTTGAGACCATTGCGCATTTACCGCATGCAGGCAGCAGTCTGTGCTTCTTACTCCTGTCGCGCCGCACATCCTGCGGAACAGCATCCTGGGGTTTCTGCCCCTGTGGCCTGCGATGGGTTGCTACTGGTCCTTGATTTGGACTTCATTCTGCTATTGATGCGCCATTCCTCGGCCTGCCATCTTGGCATCCATCCTCGTCCAGAGGTTCCCTGTTTCTCCAGCGGTCCTTGGTGCGGTTCAATTCTTTGTAGTCTTGGTTTCCAACGCTAATCTTGCTGCCTGTTCTGAAAGAGCTGTTGGTGGAATTCTTCCCTGTGCAATTTCGGTGCAATTTTTCGGGTTAAGTCTGCCCTGTTGGCTCCTCTTATTGGCATCTTTTGTCTACAGCCGGCATTCTGTGGCCACAGCATTGGTCCTAAAATTTTAATCTAAAAATAGAATGAAGTTTGGAGCTGAATCTTGTGGATCTGCTGCCGCAAGCAGCAAATAGATGCTGTGGAGTTGACACCAGAAGTTTCATGCTGCTAAGCAGTTTTTGGAGAAAAGGTGCCAGACCCTCGAGTCCGTGGGTTTGGGGCGTTGGCTTCTCATCTTGTATGCTTGAAATCGAATTTTTATGCTTATTAATGCACTGCTTAATAAGCACTCCCTGTGCAGCATTTTGGCACATTGTGTTCTTCTCTTGGCGTCCAGGACCAAGGTACCTTGTCTTGCCAGTTGAGGAACGATTCGATGAGGGCTGGCGCCTGACCCTTTAGTCTGAACACTTGGCCCGCGGATGCTCATCATCCCGCTGCCCAACGTGTAATCGCCGACATTATGCCTTGTTGCGTCCTGGTGAGCAATTATCCAGAGCTACCCCCGTTCCGCGTTTGACTTGGATCCTGCCAATTAAGTTGTGGTTACGACCTCTCAGACTCCACCAGCTAACACATTTGTGACTCAGGGTCGAAACGCTGAAGTAATGTTTTCTCGGACCTCCAACATTCTGGTCCATAGATCAGGATCCTTCCTTCCATGTCGAGCACTGCTTGAGTCCGGCTCTCAAGTTCACCTCATTACATCGCGGCTAGCCAGCCAACTTTGCCGACTTTTTTGCCTTAAGTTTTGCCTATCCATGTACTCCATACACATTGAGGCAGTTGTGGCGTCTGCTGACTTTCTAAGTTGTTTGTTAATCTCAGGAACCACAATGCATACAATTTGAGATAGGATCCATTACAGCAGGGAACACGTGGGTAGGGGGGAAAACAGGGGTAGAAAAATAGAAAACTTTACACCACGGAGTGATATATATAGTTTATCTCTGGCTGTCTTTACCCACTCAACCTAGGACCTTTTATGTGGCAGATTGGATCACCGGAATCACAAGATTACTATTTTCCATGTTCAACCTTATAACTTAGGTTTTTTATTGAAGTAAAGATCGTATGTACTGGCGATGACAAACTTTGACTAACATCTTAGCAAACTAAGATAATTAGTAAGTAAATTAATAAAAAAGGATTCTTTTTGCAGTAAAATAGTATTCAATGAAAGGGATTCTAATGGTAATGGCATTCTTTTCGCTGTCATTATGAATTAGATTTTTGTTTTATTTTTCTGGGCGTTTTCCGCTTATTGACAGCATATCTTAACAATCATTATATTTGGGTAAGAGACACTTCCGTCCATCCGCGCCGAAAGGGGTTCCATTGCTGATGAATTGGGTTACATTATTGTTCTTGGAATCTTAGGGACTCTAGACTGGAATATTAAAATATTAAGTTATGCATCAACAAAACCGCTCTTTGAATGCCGTTGAATCAACCCAACTCCTTCAACTTAATTACTTTACGAGATTAACTTTGTTTGCGTTGTGATATTTAATGCTACATGCGCCACTCTTATGCTACATTTATGCATTATTCCCTTATCCCTTATTCCAGCAATCCCCTTTTTAGCAGTCGCTTGGGACCGAGTTGGTTGATCACCAAACTTGTCTAGTCGTCGCACCTCGGCATCTTTCTGCGTTGGAGTCACGTGGGACAAAGCTCGGCTTCTATAAAAACTTACTGAGTCCTTAACAAACCTTATGGAATTAGGCAATGTAGATGTTAGAAAACGTGAAGTTGGCTGACATTCCCGACTCTCCAAAAATCCCAGGGCTGCCTTACCTTAACTACCTATTTGCTGTTTCCAAATTTCCCTCACTGGCGACAAAATTGTCAGAAGGGATCAGTTATTACCGGGCTATTAAAAATACTTGGATATAGGTCACAAGTCTTTGGTACTGCAGGAAATGCGAGGTAAGTGCCAGTATTTCGTTCTCCATCCCTAGAAGAAGTACTTGAAAGAAAACAGCGCTACCACTAAGCTGAGAGTTGTATTTGATTGTTCGGCTGCCACATCCTATGGATATTTCCTTAATGAAGTTCTGGTATCAGGCCCCCTGATTCAACCTAAGCTTTACCATACCTTGCTTCGAATTCGGTCTCACCTAGTCGCTTTAACGGGAGACATTTTTAAGATTTACCGCTGCGCACGAGTTGCTCTAGATGATAGCTGGCTGCAGTGCATCCTGTGGCGAGATTCTGTCAAGGGCAACGTGAAGGCTTTTAAGATCAACACCGTGACGTATGGCACAAAGTCAGCGTCTTTCCTTGCTGTTCGATCAATGCACAAGGTGGTTTATGAAGGTGTCTGATTCCATTTTGGCATTTGGATTATCCGATTGGCCTGCCAACTCTGGTCCTTTCTGCGATTAAGGGGAGTTTAGATCCGGTGTACGCTATCACAAGAATCCGAATACGGTCTAAGTGTGGTGGTTGCCTCTATAGGAGATACCTAATGCCAATTCTTCGTTACTATCACCTTTTGATCTCTTTTGCATTGAGATTGCTCATGCTCCTAAGCTGGGCGTTCCCTTGTTTCGTTCATTTGTTTTTGAATTGGGATTTGTTCAGGGCTCGTAAGTTTGGAATTTATTCCTCTTCAACAACAAGCGGCAATCATTTCCCATTCCGGTGTATTAATTTTATTTTTATTGTTCCTAATTTAATTAGAGCTTTCCTGATTTCTTTAGCAGCTAGCAGGTTGCTCTTTAAAAAAGGACTGAAGTCATTTTGCATTGAGATAGTCCAACCTCCAGCAGTACGGAGCTTTTCCCTCTCCAAATAAAACTTTTTTTATTAATTAAATAATTATAATTCCTTGTCTTGGAACAATAAAATATAAGTATTTTTTTGTAAAAGGCTTTTATTAAATGGTGAGAGCTCCAAAGGGGAAATCCCACTTTAAAAATTATTAATTGGCATTTTAACAATACATATACATATACAAAATTTCTATTTAAATATCAATTATTCCACGAAAATTATCAGGAAAATTTGAAAGGAGTATTTATCACATTTTATTTAATATCATGGCGGTAAGACGATGTCATGAAAAAAGCCCTACATTGTCACAACCCATGGAATCTCCCAGCTTTATCATTTGCAATGATATGCAATAAAGATGCTGAATATACTATGACCACATGAAGGCATCAATTCCATTTGAGTTGTCTCACAACTTGGCCAGAAACCAAAACCACTTGTCCATTTTGCAGACGAGGATGTAGTAGAAGCGAATTAGAAAATACCGAATCAATTTCAGTTAGTTATATCCACTATATCCACTCTATCTTTGGGGTTAGTCCGTGTACAGGTACTAAGACATGTTGCTCGTAATAATCGAGTTGCCTCAACTATTTCAAGGCCGAACCAGAATGGTTCTCAGAATGCAGAGTGAACACGAAGAAGTACCTCATCTGCCAATGGCGTCTCAAATGGCTAGTTTCACCGCTTTGATCTCTTATGAAATTAATGCTATCACGGCTAATTTAAATTTGAATCCTAGCTTTAGAAGATGACGAGGTGAAATCAAAATCGAATGGGATAATGAGGTAACCAATTACTTACAAAGGGGTGACACCACGCGATTATGTGCTAGAAAATAAATAAATGAACCATCAAGAAATCAGGTTAACTCAGTAGTTAGACCAGATAGATTACCAGTCTAATCTAAATTGGAATTTAAAATTCAGCGGGGCCAATGGGGCCATTCCTATCGAAGATTTCATTTATTGAGTGAATATTCTAACTACTCAATGTCTAAATAGAAATCATGATTTTTTGTTTTAATTTGCAATTTTTTTAGTTTTGAGTCCTGCATTAAGATTCGCGCCGGTACGCGCCGGTAAGGAAAATATCTAGACCAACGAAATGATCGCGATATTAAAGAAGCCTCACGATGACTTCCTAAATTCAATGTTAGGAATAGCTAATGCCTTAAGAAAACCTTTGTCCGTTTTCGAAGTAACGGTAGATGTCCAACATAATCTTAGGTCGGAATTGAAACACGAGTTATTGCATATTCCAACTTCAACCATGGCTTCTTTACGCACCGAATGCTACAGTTATGAATCATTTTTCAAATGGTATCGTAATAGAGTAGGCGTGCGAGCAAATACACGACCTACGGGCAACGAAATTACATTTATCAACCAATCGGATTAAGTTTTTGAAGTCGAGCAGTACTCAAATGAAGTTTTTGTCATTCGCTCGATGGAAAAAAAGTTTGGAACAATAAGAGAATATCCATTGCATTTCTCGGAACCATTCCATACCATATCCTCGGAACCATATCAAAACTTAACAAAGATGAACCTGAGCTAGACCTTATCAAATTTACTCCCAATCATACATGCTTATACAAACAACTTTACGATTTGGAAAATGAGTACATTGTAGCAGCCTTAACAGCCAAAAGTCGATGCGCAAAGCGTATTCAACCTTATTACAGGAATGTTTGGGAGCTAAAGAAAGTCGCAATTCAGCACTAGTGCACAAGTAGGACGACATTAGTTCCTTTTCACAAATTATATTTTTAGGTCAATCATATTAGCTCTGTTGGTAAGCGGAGCAGTCAACGGTGTTTTATGTGGAGATTTAGCAAAAATCATACTGGCGGAGAAGAACAATTTGAAATCCAGCTCTACCAAAACTCCCAAAGTGCATGCGCTACAAAGAACAACAAAGCGAATGCCCATCTGGGGGAATCAAAGAATATGGAACTGCTGATAACGGGCAATTAGTGGACCGCTGCGGCCAGATACACTAAGAGAACAAACTAGTGATAATTTCAATATTTGATGCTGGCACAAGTGCCGACAATCTTTATGTGAAGAAATTGATAGAATGATCGCGCAAAATGTAATTGAATAAGCTTTTTCATCGGCGTGGTTATGTCCAGTAACTCTCTTAGTAAAACCAAACAAGGTTTACTAAGAGGCTTACTATACCCGATGCATGAAGATGCATTGTGGCAAATCGATTAAGATTCTCGATCAAGGATCACGTCTTAGTTTGCCACAATGACTTTTAGTTCTATCTTTAAGATTTGAAGATAATCTGCAACACTTGGCAGAGGTTCCCGTTCAACTTCGAAAATCAGAGTTCACTATAAATGTCGTAATATAAATGTGTAATAAGATACAATTTTCCTTGAGATTGTGTATTTGACTTTAGCTCCGCATCTGCCAGCGAATCAGGTGGGTTGATGTAGGTCGAATAATTATCGATCGTGTATGCTCTGTTTATGCTAATGATAAACTTTATTCAACTTACCGGTACTTGGGCTAGTGTGGCGTCTTGAGCTGAAAATGGGTCAAAAAAGGTTCCAGGTTCACGCTATCGTTTCTTTTCACTTTCAATTTACAACTGATGTATTCCCTCGTTTCTAACTTGCGCTAGAACAGCATGCAAGCCGCGGTGAGTTTTCAATAGATAAAGAGAGCAAAGTTAACAGCGAGAGAGAAAGATTCTAGAATACAATAGGGTGTGGGAAAATACAATAGGCAATAGGTTAGGCATAATTGTATAAATAAATGCATAAAACTTAAATTGAATTTCTACTGAAATTGTTTATAAAAATTTCAGCATAAATTCAATATAAATCTTATAATGATTAACATCACTTCAATAGTGATGTATAGTGATGTATATATATATGTATATATTCTTCTAAAGTGATGTATACGCTGCGATTGAGCGTATTCATCACTGAGGTATTTAAAGCATCGTACTGATAAAAATGGTGCGCTTGAGTACATGACATATAGTCATGTATATGACAGTATTAATTCGATAAATTTGCAATTGATCACTAAATGACCTCCTCATAACGATTAATTGATATTTCCCATGCGTCTCCTGAACCTCGAATTGACGGTACATTGTTGCTGCTGTAAGAGCGTATTAACGACATCGGAACCTAAGAAGAATTGAGTACAGACATTGCTGAATTGTTGCTCCAACTAAGAGTAAGTTATTCAATGATACATAAGAAGTTCTTGTGCCTTCAAGCGTTAGTTTGACGGGATAACACTTCTCAAATTCTCTAGAATACATGCTCTCTTCCGTACAAACCCAACCAAATGGATATCCATCAGAGATTAGCTTAGCAGGATAACTTTCTTCTCTTTTACATATTTTAGAGTACACGCTCTTTTCCGCTCAAGCTCAATCATCTGGTTACCACTCATCATCAAATCCTCATTTTAGCAGGCTTCTCTCATACAAATCAGAGTACTATGCTCTCTTTCGGATAAAATCTTTCCTTTTCATGATGCATCGAGCACTACTTCCCTTCCAGATCCTGATTGTGTTGATTCAGCCAATAAATGTTCCATGATGGAATTTTACGATAATCTAAATTTTTCTCGCACCTAATTTTCGTATCTTTACTACTGACGATATGAATCAACACGGCATTACAAATTTTCTTTTCAACACCAACTGACGAATAACGATAATAAGGAACGAAGGTTCCTTGCCACGTCAGTTGACGAACGATACGATGAGGTCCGGCGTCCTGCCATCTGTTTGGTTTGCCTCAAGTCCTCATCCTTTCGCTGCCGAAGTGTTCGCTGTTGCAGTGTTCCTGTTTCCGGATTCGATCCTGCCAATGAGCTTGTGCTAGCGACCTCTCAGGATTTGCCAGCGAACACGTTTATGAACCAGAATCGCCACGCTGAAGTTGAGTTCTTGCCAACCACCATTCTCCTCCGTGGTCGATCAGGAGCCTTTCTTCCGTGCCGGGCGCTACTAGATTTCGGCTCGCAAGCTTATCTCATAACATCGCGGCTGGCCAGCGAACTTCATCTTCATTCGTCGAAATGCTCTTTAGTGGTGATTGGCCCTGGTGACGCTGAACTATGAATGGAGCCTCGGCTAATGTTTACCTGAATTCTCGCCTATTCACGTATTCTGAATACATTAAGGCAGTCGTGATTTCTTACATCACAGAACGTCAGCTTGACTTGAAAATATATGTCTTCTACTAAAATATTCCTGGCAACGTAGTTCTGCCAGGTCCAAACATCCATTTTTTATTTATATGGAATCAGTTGGGTAAATCCAGATAGAATGCAACCTGCCTCCTGTGCAAAAGCACATTTTGGATGGGTATTTTTTTAAGGCGGTGGGGTGCCCCTCTATAACCTCGTTTGGTCGCTTAATGCAAGCTAATTCTTGCTGCCTTAATGAACACTTTTAACGATCATCTAATTCATCTTCGTTAATTCTAGGAACTGGAGCCAATAGTTTAGGCAACTTAGGAGAAGCCTGGCGACCATTTCGCCAGGCGCCGTGTCCAGCTTTAAACTGGTGCTTTTTCGTGCTTAGTCAAACAATCCCAGTGCTTAACTGGCTTCGCATCGGTTCTATTTTCTTGAGCGCATGCTTTATTTTCATCCAAATTTAAGGACCCAATATGCGTTGTTCATCAAGGAATACTTGGATCTAGGTCACATGTCTCTAGTGCCGCAGGATTTGCGAGGTAAGTGTCAGTGATTCTTTCCCCATCCCTAGGTCCTAAAGGAAAACAGCTCCACTACTGAGCTGAGAGGTGTGTTTGAAGGTTCGGCTGCCACATCCTACAGATATAACCTTAATTATGTCCTGATGTCAGGCCACGCGAGCCAACCTAAGCTTTGCCATACCTTGCTTCGACTTTGGTCTCACCTAGAGATATTTGCTAGATGTACCGCTACGTAAGAGCTCGTCTAGATGACAGTTTGCAGCAGTGTATCCTGCGGTGTTCCGATAAATTTATTATGATAATTACCCATTATTAAGATAACTACCAAGACATTGAGAATTTTCAACAAGTGTCGGTTTCAAATGTGGAAATTTTCATCCAATATCATGAAATTCGACGATAGCAGCCCATTCTCAAAGACCCTTGGATTAGCCTAGGACCCTTCAGCTGACCTTTTGCTATTCCCCTTTGAAGTATCTTATTTTCCGTTGTTCGGTTTTATGACCCAATTTGCTTGGTAGATCCTGTCGTCAACAGCTGATTCCTGAGCGCGGCGGAGTGAACCTGGTAGCCGTTCTCAAGACAGCTGCGGGCACGACAAAGCGAGCGGCGTCTAAGTTGTGTCTGCTGACCCTAAATGCCTCTGTTGAAGGCCCATCCTACAACGGTGGAGGATGTTGTGCCAAGCAGCTAAAGGCAAATTCTGTTCAGAATAATCTGTGCTATGCTTTTCCCAGTTTCGCTTACGCTTTGCTGGTATTTATATATACACACTAGCTTATCGTGCAATTGTGTGTGTTAGCCCCGCCTCGCCTGTCACCCTTGGAATAATAGAGAACTGCATTGCTTTGAGTTTCCCTTGCTAAGCTTACATATACTTGTGTTTACTTTTGTTTCGATCGGTTGTGGATTTGAGAGTTAAATTGAACCCCGAAATAAAAACTTAAATTTGATCTGCTCCTATTATTTTTATTCGGCCGCTAGTTTATTATTAGCCACTTTTGTGCTCTATCCTGAAGTAGCTTTGGCATGTGGCTTCCTTGGGGGGCACTTTTTCGTGTCGACCGAGCTCTTACCGAGTATTATATTTTGGCCTATTTGTTTTATATAAGGTCTTATATTTTTGTCCCTATAAATAATATATATTCTTGAATCGGCTCCTAATTAGATATAAGTATGTCCGTCAGTGCGTCTGTTTGTCTGTCTGTTTTTAGAGTTGTTTTAGAGCTGTTGTTACTAGTCTCTCAGTTGCACATATCCATTATAAGTCGGAAGGCAGGGATCGGTGGACTAAATCTTATATCTGCCATATAACTGATTGATCGGATATGCCATAACTTTAATGTTTTTCAAGGTAGGGGCTTGGGTTTTCCACACATATTATTTTTGGCCAAAATATCTAACCTCTTCATTTTTATAAGAATTTTCTAATAAAAATTTTGGAAACAGCAAGCATATTTTAAAATAGCAATCGTTTAGCTATTTGCCAGGAATAGGATATATTCGGCCGATCCTTATGAAATTTGGCAAGTCGGACTACTTTACCCAAAATGAAATCTGTACCAAGTCCTATCTTTCTAATGCCAATTCCGATCGTTCAATGAGAGCTATAGGATATAGTCAGCCGATCCTTATGAAATAGTATACAAAAGATACCTCAACAAATATAACATGTGTGCAAATTCCCAACCCTCTTACTTAAAAAACAAATTTATGGCATTTCCGATCAATCAGTTATATGGATATTGTCGACCGATCCTGTTTCGACTTAAATACTACCAGCAAGCAAAAGAAGGATGTTTGCAAAGTTTCAACTCGATAGCTCTAAAACTGAGTCTTGTTTGCGTAGAAACAGACGGAATGATGCTTGGGACTGTTTCCAACATTTTTATTCGAAAATGGATTCGATGGGGAAATTCCCATAAGGATCGGGCAACTATATACGATCCGATATATATATAATAATAATATAAACTGCTTCTTAACTGCAAGGGTATATCAACTTCGGTTTCGCTCGAAGTAAGCCGAAGTTTAGCATGGGGCAGGATAAAGAAACCAAAATAAAACAAGAAAGTTGAAGAAACCAAAATAAAACCAGAAAGTTCGGGTAATGGCCTCTTGATACCTTCATATAAAATAAAACAAGAAAGTTTTATTTTGGTTTCTTTATCCTGTCCTATGTATAAAAGAAAAGTAAAAATCACTAAGACTATCTTAAAAACCAATTTTTCACTTACCATGGAGATTCCACTGGATCGGGAACAGTTATTCCTCGCTTGTTTAAAAAAACGCGAGTGAAATGGTCACAATTAGTAATATGGTACTGGCGATCAAATATTTGAACTGTCATATTCACATTAAAGTCAATTAGTGACATAAACTCGTTATCACATGGCGGTGCTTTTCTGACTCTTTGACGATGCACTACACATCCTTGTACTATGCCTGAGTTATCAACACGTGGTTCAAAAATTTCCACAGTCCCATCTTCGAGATAGTAATATATTTTTACTTTGCGAACTAAATAGGGTGCGTGGTAAAGTTCCTGAAGTGTTTGCTTGAAAAATGCATGGAAACACAAAACTTTTTTATCGTAGGATATCCATGGAGGCATTCGAGGTCCTGACCGTGGGGGATAAATCGAAGGTGAACCAATCGGTGGGCAGCTGAGGTCTACAGCAACCCCGCTTGTGTCACTGGATGCAGACTTCTGGCGGTCACTAAGCATACTAAGACCTTGAAAATTTAACAAACTTTGTGGTTTCGGGTAATGGCCTCTTGATACCTTCATATAAATGGCATAAATTAAATTTTGCTTATAGCTTATAAGTAAGTACTTACATCGCGGAAAAGTGTGCCCGGCAAAAGGGGCATTCCTGGAATGCGTAACATATTTCCTTAATTAATTTTACTATAGAAACTTTCAAGTATGTGTTGTGTATTTTGAGGAGTAATTTAAACAATCAAATTGAGGCAACAAAAATTGAGCCTACTTAACTATTATATTTATTTTCGGTATTTAATATAACGAAGGCCAGTTCGTTTTATGTATGCTCAGCATTTTACACAATCTGCTTTCCCAAATTTCTTGTTACGAATTGTGATCATGATATACTACCTTATGATCACAATTCTATAGGATCCTTCCTGTACCTCGTAGAGAGCAAGAATACGTAAAACATTTTTCTTCCAGCTATTAAACATAGTCCTGTCTCCGGAGAATTCATTAATTTTGACAAAACTTAACGTCATCAGCGTGCATAAGTAGAAGTGAATCAGTTAAGGCAAGGGGCAAATCGCTAATAAATAATGTAAGAAGTAAGGGCCTACGTTGGTTTCCGTGACGATTAAACGCGAGGTAACATCTTTTAAGTATACACGTTGGGTTTTTCCAGATGAGTAGCTCGAAATCCAGATAAGGAGATCTATTGGAAATTCCAAATGACTGAGTTTACTTATAAAAAAAAGGACAGTTAACGGCTCTGGAGAGCCGAAGTTTATTTACCCTTGCAGTTAGGTAGCAGCTTATATTATAATATATATATATATCGGATTGTATAAAGTTAGTCGATCGCTATGAGGATTTTACCATCGAATCAAGTTTCTAATATAAATGTTGGAAGCAGCCCCATGCACCTTAACAAATAGCAAGATTGTTCCATTTCCGATCGTTCAGATATATAGCTATAAGATAAAATCGGCCGATCTTTATGAAATTTGGCAGATCGGATTAAATTGCCCAATCTGTACCAAGTCCCATCTTTCTAACTTAAAAAACGCCTATATGAAATTTTGTAGATAAGATATTTTGTAATAATCCCAAACAGAACATGCGTGGAAAGTCCCAACCCTCTAACTAAAAAAATTCCATGGTTATGGCATTTCCAATCAATCAGTTATATGGTAGCTATAGGATATAATCGACCGATCCCCGGATACTGCCTGCAAACAAATAAAGGATGTGTGCAAAGTTTCAACTCGATAGCTTTAAAGCTGAGAGGCTAGTTTGCGTAGAAACAGATATACGAACATGCTAATATCCACTGAAGAGGTGATCCTTATAAAGAATATATATACTCTATAGGGTCGGAGCGCAGTGAAGGAGACTGCGCTGTACACTTTTGACCAAAATTATAATAACCTCTGCAAGGGTATAAAAATGGCATTTAGCAGTTGCCATATCTTATACTCATACAAACTTTAAATCTCTGATTTCCTAAATTTATTACTATAAAAGATTTGAGCAAGGTTTTATTAAAAAATGGTGAAAATAATTTAGCGACCACAAAATACTTTTTAGAAAAACTAGAAACTTTCGTCCTCTACTCCTTAGCCAGTTTAGGTATACATATGCTATGAAAGAACCCTTTAGGGTAGTATTTTCGGACTACAATGGTCTCTACCATGTCGCTTTGCTCTACTTAAAGCCATAAATTCTTTATTCTTAACGCTTTATCTGGAGGTGGGCTGTCCAAATGAAGCGGCAGCCGCGCGAAATATAGAAAAGCCCTCTGCTTGTGGCGCTGCTCCGACGTTCCCATCGCAACTTGTGTTTTAGGTTCTGTTACAGTTGCTGACTTGTGCAACTGTAGTTACTAATTTGATTTAAGTGTTGTTGGTATATCGTTGCATTTGATGAGTATGCAATTGGAGATTTTACTGTGTCGCTTATGTTGTTGTTATTGGCATTTCCTCCGTATATTTGGGGATCATGTTATCGTCTGGGAACTAGACGCTATTATATAGCGTCTAGATTTTATATAGAAAATATTAACAACTTAACACAACTTAATTTACACCTTAAGCTTAGTATTCACAGCTTCCAAAAATTGAATAACGAAATTAATAAGGCACTCTACTCTCTTCTGTGTAAACAAAAACAAAAATCAAATAAAATAAATATGGCAAATTTCTAAACAGAATATAACAAAATTTTTAAGCGATAATCTACATCTACAGCCACCAACGCCAAGGGGTCGACCTTTTCGCCGAGGAGAAAGTACGTAAGTGACAGAAATTTTCCATAGTGAATGAAAATATTGCAGAAGAAAAATATTTAGTTAAAGATTATCAGCCATGCGCGAATTTTAAATTTTATTTTTGAATTTTTATGATTAGTTTTCCCTATTCTCACCCTTCTTAAAACCTTAGATTGAAAAAAAACAAGGAAACCAAAAAAAAAAAATCGAATAAATATATTTTCCTAAACTATAAACACACATGCTGCCTAAATTTATTAGAAAAAAATAAATATAATCAAACTAAATAAATAAATAAGTTAAGAGTTTTCATTAGGATTAGTCATTTTTCTTTTGTGCCTTGTAAAAATATTAGGATTAATTTAGCTATGTCGATTAAGAACTTTAAATGAAAATATTATGAAAAAAATGTTACTTTAAATGAAACAGACGAACTTCGCAGATGATTCCTAGGGTGTAGTGGGGAAAGAGTGACACTCTTCTGCCTGTGGCAAAGGTAGGGTTGGGGAAAATAAGGACACACCAACAGCAGTGCTCCTTCAAGG
Source organism: Drosophila ananassae (assembly GCF_017639315.1). Taxonomy (NCBI): domain Eukaryota; kingdom Metazoa; phylum Arthropoda; class Insecta; order Diptera; family Drosophilidae; genus Drosophila; species Drosophila ananassae. The sequence continues at coordinate 4,767,405 of NC_057932.1, read as the reverse complement.
ATTCTCTCGAAACAATTTCTGTCCTGTTCATTTAACTTTTCCCAAACTTAATGATCGTGAATACCGGCTCTGATCTCTAGCGGATATTATTCACTTCTCTCTGTCGCAGCACGCAACCTTTCATATACCGCTAAATTACTTTTATCCTACGTTGCAACTTCTGAAGGACCTGTCCCAGCAAGACCTCCACCCCCAAAGCCAACGAGCTAGAGCCGGACCCTTTCAGCGTGCCCGCGAGAGCAGATCCTTCCACTGCCTCTACAAACGTTGCACGTTACAATAATAATATTATATAAAACAAGAAAGGAAAGCTAACTTCGGAGCTGAAGTTGATATACGGAGCCGAAGTTGATATACCCTTGCAGTTCAGTCGCAGTCCGCTAGGTGGCGCCACGCATCTTTTATTATTAGATATATAGCGGATCGTATATAGTCGGCCGATCCTTATGAAATTTCGCAGATCGGATTGTTTTTCCCAAAATAGAATCTGTACCAAATCCCATCTTTCTAACTTAAAAAACACCAAAGTTATGCCAATTTCGATCGTTCTATGACAGCTATAGGATATAGTCGGCCGATCCTTATGAAATTTTGTACATAAGATATTTTGGTCAAATATAACATGTGTAGAAAGTCCCAACCCTCTAACTTAAAAAACACCAAAGTTATGGCATTTCCGATCAATCAGTTATATGGCAGCTATAGGATATAGTCGACCGATCCCGGCCGTTCCGACTTATATACTGCCTGCAAAGGAAAGAAGGATGTGTGCAAAGTTTCAACTCGATAGCTCTAAAACTGAGAGACTAGTTTGCGTAGAAACAGACAGACGGACAGACGGACATGCTCATATCGATTCAGGAGGTGATCCTGATCAAGAATATATATACTCTATAAAGTATAGTATAGGTCGGAGATGTCTCCTTCACTGCGTTGCACACTTTTGACCAAAATTATAATACCCTCTGCAAGGGTATAAAGATAATAATAATTTAGAAAAGAAGTGGCGCCCAACATGGAGGCTTTCCTAAGGAAAAATAAGGATAACTCCCACTGAAACTCAACGATCATTAAGTTCGAAATCTGTATTACTTTTCTATTTCAATTTTCAACAAACTTTCTCTATTTACAAATTTGCTTCTCTTGACTTTGAATTGCTCGAGAAACCTATATCAGAAGACTCTGGTGTTCTGAGGGTCCGCAATTCATTTTAGGAGCAGAGATTTGCCCGTCTGTCATCTGTCATGGAACTCAGTACAAGGATCACAGAGAACTTCAAACTTCGGTTTTGGCTCTGACCTGTTACTGAGGTACCATCCTAATCAAATTAGAAGTTTGCTTTGTGGCTCATACGAATAGGAATATAGAGACGTTCTATCAGAGAGATGTCCTAACCACGTGTGACTACTGGGAAAGTCTAATTTCCTTTCTTTTCTGAAAGGTTAAACATTTTGTTTGTGATGCATCAGGAAAACTACGTAGCTCGGTTCTACATCGTATTGTGTCCGATGCAACATAAATGAAAGAGTTACTACTCTCCCTAAACAGCTCAGCCGCCTAGAAACCTTAAGTTTTCAGGACCTTTGTCAGAGGATATCAGAAGCGAAGTTCAGTTAGTTGCGTACCATCTCGTATTTTTTACCGATTTAGAGGTTTAGGATAGATCAATAGGGAATAGGGAAGAAAATAACATTAGCACAGATTATAAACATTACTTAATCATGCTTGAGATATAATGCTTGCGAAGCACAATATCTGATGTAGGAATACGACCAGATAAAGTTGAACATATCCTAAATGGATGGAAGCTCAAGTACTCAGGAACCGGCGTGCCGATAGACGATTTCATCTTCCGTGTGGAAGCACTGACTCATCAGACGCTAGATGGGAATTTCGCGGTGCTATGCCGCAACGTCAGCGTGTTATTTGAAGGTAAGGCCACGGAATTTTATTGGCGATATCACAAGTCCGTAGCTGAGGTCCGATGGGATCGGTTATGTTCAGCGCTCCGCTTACAATTCCGTCAAAACCGGGATGACGTCGATGTAGAGGAACTGATAAGAAACAGGAAACTGAAGCCAAATGAATCTTTCGACACATTCTACGACAGTGTGAACGTAATGATTGATCAATTACAAACGCCTTGGTCTACTCGCAAGTTAGTTCGCATTCTTAAGAACAATTTGCGACCAGAAATACGCCATGAAATTCTGAATGTCGAGGCGGTAACGGTTCAAGAGCTTAGAGAGATTTGTCGATGCCGAGAGGCTTTCCTGAAAGATGTGAAACGATCACATGACAATAACAGGGTAACTCCATTCCGGCGGGAAGTCGCGGAACTAATCGACGAACCTGGTGTGGAAAGCAGCTCGGAGGTTAGAATTGAAGCGGATATCGAAGCACTTGCCCTGGTATGCTGGAATTGCCACCAAGAGGGACACCGATATCAGGACTGTCTGGAAGAAAAACGAGTGTTTTGTTATGGCTGTGGAGCAACAAACACCTACAAACCCAACTGTACGAGGTGTTAAAAAAACTTAAAGCGCGGCAGTTCGAAGTCGGCGTACAGACCAAGGACCTCGAACGCCGCCCACAACCAGTCAACGATGACAGAGTAAATAGGAATAGCCAAGAGCTATTCCTAATCCCACACCGGCCATAACACAAAGTAATGAAAGTTTATTGCTACACCATAATAGACAAAACTTACCTAAGATGACAAAACTAGAAAGATTACCTGAGCCTCCCATTAGTTTGCGAAAGGACCGCAGTTCGAGAAGGATTAAAACATATTGGAAGAATATCGAAAAGTGTAAGAGCGGATTGAGACACATATGCTCCGTTCCTTCTAGTACAAGAGATCTTCGTCCGTTTTTTTTTTTTTTTTGCGCGGTTCCCACTGCATACGTACAGCCCACCTCCCGTCCAACCGACCGAGGGACGCTGCCGCGTGACGTACGGCTCAAATCGCGGGAATAGATCCGAGATAGTTAAGCGAAAAGTAGGAGAAAGATATCACGAGGAAGAGTGTTGCACAGATAAGGCGGTTAATATAAGCGATTTAAGATTATTAGTAGAGCAAGGTGACAAGATGTGGTAGAGACCATTGTAGTCCGAACATAATACCCTGAACGGATCGTGTTGGGCATATGTCGAACTACAATGGCTGAGGAGTAGAGGACGAAAGTTTCTAGTCCTTCTACTAGGAACGTTAAAATTTAAGCGTGTTAGTAAATGCTGGCTGTCTATATTTCCATAAATAAGATTGTATAGAAACATGACACCCAGCATCGTTCCACGGTTTGTTAATGATGGTAAGTTGATTAGTAAGAGTTTACTACGATAAGAAGGGAGGTAAAGATTTGCATCCCAATTAAGTCCCCTAAGCGCAAAAGTGAGGAAGTTTTTTTGTACAGATTCAATGTGATCTTGGTGTAGTCCATATTGAGGACTCCAGACACACGATCCATACTCAAGAATCGGACGGACCAGTGATGTATATAACGTTTTAGTTATGAACGGGTCATTAAATTCTTTTGACCATCTTTTAATAAAACCAAGCACACCCATAGCTTTATTAACCATGGTAGATATATGGTCGCTAAATTTAAGTTTCAAATCTAATAGGACACCTAGATCGTTAACCTGAGTTAATCGTTCTAAGGCGTTCCCATAGAAAAAGTACATAGCCTGGTGAGGACTAGATCGATAAAAAGACATAAGCTTACATTTCGATCCATTAAGCTTTAGGTTATTTGCTAAACACCAATTTTGAAGTTTATCCAAATTGGATTGAAGTCTAGACTGGGCGCTAGTGAATTTATACTGAAGGCATAGCTTAACGTCATCAGCGTACATAAGTACAAGTGAATTAGTTAAGGGGGCAGGATGGTTTCAGGGGCTGAAAAAAAGCACATTTTTGCGATTTTTTTTCTCATTTCTGAGTGAATGAAATGATCCAATTTTTTTACACGATAAATGGCTATATTTGTAGAGTATTTAAGAATATTTTTTATTAAGAAATAATTATTATTTATTCCGTGACGGCAGTCGGCCGGAGTCGCTTCAAAAAATTGGTCTCTTGCGGTGCGTAAAGTCTGGCCTTACAGTGTTATCTAAAATCAAAAAATTGTATTGATTTACTTAAAATATTTGTTTCTTGTGCGGATGAACGAAACCATTTTGAAAAATATGCAATTTTGGATTTTTGGCGCGGTTTCAAAGTCAAAAGTGCCATTTTTACATAAAAATCCGCCCATTTTTTTACACGATAAATGGCTATATTTGTAGAGTATTTAAGAATATTTTTTATTAAGAAATAATTATTATTTATTCCGTGACGGCAGTCGGCCGGAGTCGCTTCAAAAAATTGGTCTCTTGCGGTGCGTAAAGTCTGGCCTTACAGTGTTATCTAAAATCAAAAAATTGTATTGATTTACTTAAAATATTTGTTTCTTGTGCGGATGAACGAAACCATTTTGAAAAATATGCAATTTTGGATTTTTGGCGCGGTTTCAAAGTCAAAAGTGCCATTTTTACATAAAAATCCGCCCATTTTTGGCCCTAAAACAAGTAAAAAAAAATTTAAAAAAAAAAAAGCGTTCGTTCATCCGCAAGTATTTATTGTATTAAAGATGAGTACAAAATTTTATTAAGATCCGAGCATTACTTTTTGAGTTACGTTACGCACCGACTTGAAAAAGTTGTTTTGAGCAAAACGCGTCTAAAGTTTTAAAAGCAATGAAAAGTATATGGAGAGAAAAAAACTAGAAAATCGGTATCTCAGCAAGTTTTAGTCCGATCGACATGAAACTTTCACAGGATATTCCTAAGATATTGTTCTATTATATACAAAATTTCTGAAAAAAATTTTTTTTTTTAAGTCTTAAACCATCCTGCCCCCTTAAGGCAAGGGGCAAGTCATTAATAAACAGTGTAAAAGGTAGGGGTCAGAGATGGCTTCCTTGGGCACCCCAGATGTGGCGCGGACTATACGCGAGGTAACATCTTTAAAGAAAACACTTTGGGTTTTCCCAGATAAGTAACTCGAAATCCAGATAATAAGATCAGTTGGGAATCCCAAAAGACTGAGTTTACTTCTAAGAAGCGAATGGTTAACAGAGCTTGCTTTAAAATGCTTTACTGAAGTCAGTGTTAATGACGTCTGTTTGTAAGCCATTCCGGAAGCCATCCGTGATAAAAGATGTTAGCTCCAATAAGTTGGTAGTGGTGGAGCGCCGCTTCATGAAGCCATGCTGGCACGGAGAAATTATTGAACTACATAGGTGTTGCAAATGTGGAGTGATAAGTTTTTCAAAAAGCTTTGGAATTGCTGACAATTTAGAAATGCCTCTATAATTCGCAGCGTCGGATTTTTTCCCTTTTTTATGCAGCGGAATAATGAAGAATTCCTTCCACATAAGGGGAAAGATCGAAGTTTCCAGCTATAGATTGAAGAGTTTAACGAGCGGTTTGCACAGAGCCTCGGCGCAGCTCTTCAGAACACAGCCTGGTACTCCATCAGGGCCTGGCGAATACACGGGCTTAACCTTAAGAAGATCCGATAACACACCACTTTGATCGAAAGATGGGCTAAATATAAGGTTGGCTGATTGGATATTATAAGTGTAAGGCTGAGCTAAACTGCTGCTAGGTGAATAGGTAGTTTGAAAAAACTGTGCAAAGAGATCGGCCATTGCCTGATCGGTGTTCGCATAAGAGTTCTCAAACGTAAGCAGTGGGGGAAAAGAAACATGTTTACACTTAGTGTTTACAAAGTTATAAAACTGCTTCGGATCCTGAGTAAACTGAATCCTGCAGCGGCGAATATAACTCCTATAACATTCTGCGTTATTCACGGTGAAATTGGACCGAGCTACTAAGTATCTTGAATAACTAACTGTACAGCCAGATAATCTATGTTTATTTAAAAGTCTACTCATACTATTCTTTAAGTTGTTAAGATGCCTTGTATACCAAGGCGGATTCGTTGAAGCGGACGGATATTTCCACGGCACACAAACGTCAACAAATGAGTTTACAGTGAAATACAATTTTTGTAATGCTAAGTTTATATCATCGCATGCCAGTAAATCAGACCAATCAAATTCCGAAATTAACTTATTTAATTTTATAAAGTCAGCCTTACGAAAGAAACGAACTTTATGAGATTAAAGTGTAGACTTAAGATCAATTAAGGAGTTGTTTTCAATTGAAAGCTCAAGAGTGGGATGATATGGATCCTCAGGGTCTGAAAGGGGCAAAGTTCTGGAAAGAGTAATTCCATCAGGATCAGAAACGAAACATAAGTCCAGCAGCCGACCTAAAGAATTTCTAACGTGGTTAATTTGCCCGAGTGACATGTCAAACATGCCCACAGGGAAGTCGTGGTGGGAATTAAGCTGTAAAAACAGTGAATTTTCAACATTTGACCATATAAGTTCTGGGATATTAAAGTCACCCAGAGCTATCAGCTGGTCACCATCAGACAGACGATCGAAAACCAAACGAATAGTGGACAAATGTTGCCAGTATGTTGGCGGTTCGGCCGAAGGTGGTATGTAAGAACAGGTAACATACAAAGATTGATCGGACAAAGTGATTTTGATGCAAAGGAATTCAATGTCACCAAACTCTTGTGATTCTACCTCTTCAGAAGCGAGTTTGGAGTCTACAGAGATTAACACTCCTCCTCCTCTTCGCAGAGTTCTATCACATCTAAAAGTGGTGTATCTACTAGGAAAAACTTCGGAGCTTAAGATCTCCGGCTTTAACCAAGTTTCTGTAAACACAATAATGTGAGATGCAAAGAAAGAACTATCAGAATACAGTTTGGGAAGTTTACTACGTAACCCTCATGTATTCTGATAGGTAAGTGTTGGAGAAGACATTAGTTTTTTAAAACAGGGGAAGATGAAGTGGAAGGTTGGTCAGTGGCCGAAACATGTAGGAGTTTTACACCCACAGGTTTGGTTTTTTTTGTATTCACCGTACTTGGCTGATGTTCTTGGACGAAAATATTCTCTGGCCAAAAGCTGGCGGAACAAATCGTCTTGAACATCTGCAAGGGCACACGTATTGATGTATGGTGTATGAATATTTAAATTTTGTAATGTCCACCACCTTTACGTCGACTTTTGTTTTGGCTTTGATGTGACCCGAGATATCAATCTCAGAAGTATCAGGGGCAAGCCGGGAAACGAAAATATGTTTCGATGGTGGGATCACCTGCAAGGGTTTTGGTGCCGCCGCAACTAGTACCGTGACGTCAGTACGTACCGGGGGTCCGGACGGTTGATTGCCCTGTTTGGTGACTGTTACAGGGGTTTGAATTATTGGGTCTGGGATCACTTGAAGCGATGCCACAGAGGACATATCGGACAATTGCTCATTAATCATGAGATATTCGGAAGCCGAATTTTTCTCAGGTCCGGCCCTTGGGGTGGCCAGAGATATAAGCGGCTGCATAGTTGTCGGCTGAGCAGGCTGAAGATTATTCGCCACAAGCACATCACTAAAAGAGGATTTTTTACGCTTAGGAGACTCGTTTAGTAGTTGAAGACTACTAAACTGTGTATCGAGCGCAGAGAGTTGGTCATTGATTTTTCGAAAACCACTAATCAACTCCTTAAAACCGCTTTTAGTCTGCCTCATGAACGATCTCATTTCGTCCTGAACAGCACGACAACTGTCACAGCAAAAGTGGAGACCAGACCTACGCGAGATTGCATCCGAAACTGAGGCCGTGAACCCGGCACACTTAGCGTGTAAAACGTTTACACAGAGCCAGCAATGGATGGTAGGCTGGGAAGACGAGATTGTCTTATTACAAGACTTCAACGCACAGAACTATTTAAATTCCATAATTATTGAAAATTAAATAATTAATTTATTAAAAATTCGATAATTGTTTTATTAATATTATTGATGAACCTTGTACCACTGTACCAGGGAAACGAAAGGGGGAGATTGAAGAGAGCAGTTAGTACGAGTTAGTAACATGCAAAGAATGGAGATAAGAATCTCTATTGAGCGAGAAATAGGAGCAATAGAATAGAAGCAACACCGTAAGAGATGAAGAAGAAGAGCAGGGCTATGTTTGGAAGAAATATTTATAAAATTATTATTTTACCTCCAAATATATCACTGCACACGCGAAGCGATATGGATCCATGAATTGCAATATTTTATTATTTTTATTTTTTTTTTAAGTAAATAAAATAAAAACCGATTGTTTATGCAAATCTTATAAGCAAATTTTATGACAACGCAGTGCGCACAAAAAAAACCGTCCGCTTTTAGATAAAGAGAAGAAGTCGAGTTTTTGCCAGTACATCTATTAAATCACACCGTTTATGGACTTCTTGATTCAGGAGCTTCGATAAGTTGTATCGGGGATAAGCTAGCAGCGGAAGTAATGGAGATAAAGGACACTTACAAGTCGGTGAACGTCAATGCCCGAATCGCAGATTGAAAAGTACAACATATAACTGGCAAACTTATAACCATCGTGGAATACAACAACATCCGCAAACAGTTAGAGTTGTACATAGTCCCGTCTCTCAAGCAAGATCTATACTTAGGAATCGATTTCTGGAGCACATACGATCTTCTGCCTAGGAGTCTGAGAAAGGATCACCACGACCTGACTGAAGACCAAAATCTAAAACTCAATATCGCTATTAACTGTTTCCCCTCATTTACACAAGAAGGCTTAGGCAAGACTCACTTGACAAAGCACACAATTGATGTAGGGGATGCCAAGCCTATTAAGCAAAGCCACTTCCCTGTTTCTCCGGCCGTGGAGAAAAATATGTATGTGGAGATCGATCGCATGCTACAGCTAGGAGTGATCGAAGAGTCCGAAAGTGCTTGGACTTCACCGACAGTTATGGTCACAAAGCCAGGTAAAGTGAGACTTTGTTTAGACTATCATAAGGTCAACAGTCACACTATAAAGGATGCCTACCCACTTCCTCAAATCAGTGGGATATTGAGTAGATAACCGAAAGCCGCATACATCACAAGTTTGGATTTGAAGGATGCCTATTGGCAGGTCCCGCTCGATGTCGAGTCCCGTGACAAGACTGCTTTCACAGTCCCAGGACGACAACTCTATCAATTCACTCTATCAATTCACGCAACGAGCACCATGTCCCGACTTATGGATAAGGTTGTCCCAGCGCATCTAAAGGATAGAGTATTTATTTACTTGGATGACCTGTTAGTGGTCTCACCGAGTTTTGAGAGTCACTTAGAAGTATTAAAGGAGATAGCACATCATTTAAAACGAGCAAGGCTGACGATTAATGTATCTAAGAGACATTTTTGCAAGAGAAGAGTCAAATACCTGGGGCACATAATTGGGGATGGGGGAATACGAACAGATCCCGAGAAAGTCAAAGATATCACTGACTTTCCTATTCCCAAAACCTTGCTCGCTTTGCGTAGTTTCATGGGCCTATGTGGCTGGTACAGGAAGTTTGTGCCAAACTTTGCAGCGCTGACTGCTCCACTAACTGGTCTAATGACAACGAAGCGAAGGTTCAGTATGACTCCTGAAGCACTAAAAGCCTTCGAAGTGCTAAAACGGCGGCTTTGCGAGGCGCCTGTATTATGTAATCCGGATTTCAACAAGCCGTTCGCCATTCATTGCGACGCTAGCAAAACTGGCGTTGGAGCCGTGCTAGTTCAGGAAACTGACGAGGGGAATGAGAGACCAGTGGAATTTGTTTCTAAAAAGCTAAATAAAGCCCAAAGAAACTATACAATGACTGAACAGGAATGCCTGGCCGCTATTGTAGCTCTCAAGCAGTACAGAGCCTATGTCGAGGAACATCCCTTCAAAATAGTCACCGACCACGCCTCCCTCAAATGGCTAATGTCGAATAGGGACTTAAGCTCACGGCTAGGGAGATGAGCAATAGCTTTACAAAGATTCCAGTTTAGCATCGAACATAGGAAAGGGTCGCTGCACATTGTTCCAGACTCCCTGCCACGCGTGAATGAGGATGAGGTCGCAGAAATAGATTTGCAAGAAGGTTTGGTAGTTGATCTGAAATCGGAACATTTTTCGTCAACAGAGTACAAGGATCTTGTAGCCAGAGTTTCAGCGAACAAAATAAACTTTCCCGATCATAAAATAGAAGATGGTTACGTGTACACGAAGATGTGTCATCTGACGGGAGAACAGGTTCACGATACCTACGCTTGGAAACTGTGGATACCACCAGAGATGATACCAGAAGTCCTTTCGGAAGCACATGACAGCCCGTTAGCTTCCCACTGTGGAATACATAAGACGTTGGAGCGTTTGAGAAGATATTACTTCTGGCCTCGCTTATTACCCGATGTAAAAGCCTATATCAATGCATGTGAGACGTGCAAAGCTATTAAAGCCCCTAACGATGTGATGAGGCCACCACTAGGAAAAGCAGTTGAAACGACAAGATTCTTCCAGCAACTTTTTATCGATTTCCTTGGTCCGTATCCCCGCTCGAGAAATGGAAACATCGGGATATTCTTCGTCTTGGATCATTTTTCTAAATTCGTCTTCTTAAAACCCGTAAAAAAGATAAATGCGGATATTGATCCCCAACCGATGAGACGAATGAGTGTAGACTGTAGAGTGGACTGTAGATTTATATGTTCTTGTCAGTTTCGCTGTCTAATTGGTACTAAAGAAAATTTACATTTGTGGAACTTAAAGATATGTGTGTGTGAGTATACATGTTGTGGATTGTAAAGCTAGTTGGTATAGAAAATATAAGGATGACAATATGGGCTAAATTATAAACTAGGTTTCGATAGTTTTCCGGGCCACCCTGAAACACGGTTTCTGAACTGGGTAGTTTCGCAATTTTAGTTATTGGCCGTGTCACTTCTCCTGCTGCCGTCTTGATCCTGACTGCTCGAACCATATTGTCCTTTCCTTGAAAAGTGTCGATCTCCTTCGCTAAATGCCATGATGCTGGTGGTGTGTTGGACTCCTTGACGAGCACAACGCTGCCGATCGAAATGTTAGGGGTTGTCGTGGTCCACTTAAGACGTTGCTGTAGACTTATCAGATACTCCTGGTGCCATTGTTTCCAGAAGCCTTGATACATGGATTGGATACTCTGCCAGTATCCCAGTCGGCCCACAGGAATGTGGCCAAGATCTGCCTCCGGTATTGTCGTGAATGGTCTTTCGATGAGAAAATGGGCTGGTGATAGATAGCTGTCATCTGTATCTGAGGTATAGCATAGGGGTCGTGAGTTCACGACAGCGCTAATTTGCGCAAGCAAGGTGCGCATTTGTTCATATGTCAGTGTGGTGTTTCCAATTACTCGTCGAAAATGCAGCTTTACGTATCGAACTGCAGATTCCCATTTTCCTCCCCAATGCGGAGCATGTGGTGGGATGAATGTCCATTGAATTCCTTCGTCTGCAAGGGTGTTCACGATTTGATCTTTGTGTTGAGATGAACTTAAGAGTTGCTGCATTTCATCGAGGGATCGCTTCGCTTCGATGAAATTTGTACCATTGTCGGTGTACCTGCGGTTGCATTTGCCTCGTATCGGGAAAAATCGTCGCAATGCCGCCAGAAATGTTTCCGTGGATACGTCCGTGGCGAGTTCAAGATGGATCGCCAAAATGACCATACAATCGAATAGGCATATGAAGCCCTTGCTGATGCGTGGTTTACGCTCCTTCGCGTCCTTCAGAAGAATGAGTCCTGCGTAATCGCATCCGGTGTTTACGAAAGGAAGTGCTTGCGTGATACGTACGCTCGCTAGATCTGCCATACGTTGATGCATTGTGTTGTACCTTTGCCGAAAGCAAGCCAGGCAGTTGTGCGTGATTTTGCGTATTAAATTTCGTGCGCCGAAAATCCAATACCTTTGTCGAACAATGACGAAGAGAGTTGAGACTCCAGGATGCAAATTAAAACGATGCATTCTTTGGAAGCAACATAGGATGCTTCGCCTCTGCTGACAACTGTGAATGTTGGATTCGTCCACCCACTCTTAGCAGGTTGTCCTTGTCGATGATTGGTGAGAGCTTGACCAATTGAGATTGGTTCCCAAGAGCCTTGTTTGCGCGTAGTAACTGGAACTCCTGTTGAAAACCAGCTTTAGCGTGTTGCAGCCATCGAATCCTTGCTGCCTTGATCTCATCGAATGTTAGAGAATTCGATGTTTGTTTCGAAGATAGGTGCTTCATGCGATTAACAAGTGTGTGTATAAGCTTCAGCCAAGATGAGTTGCGATTGAGAAGCTTATCCCATGGGTTGTTCGTCGTGACAGTCGTCTGCGCAGCTAGGCAGTTACTTTTGCCTTCGCCTTGTATGCGTTTGTCTGAAAGAGAAGTACAGTTGTGAGTATTGTTCAACCTTTCCAAGAATTGTTCCTTTCCCTCAGCCATGAAGGACCCTTCCACCATAATTGGAAATCAATGAGCTCGGATACTCCCAAGCCACGGGATGCGCAATCCGCTGGGTTCGATTTTGAGTCTACATGCCGCCCTGCATGCTTCGGAATGGTTTCGAGGGTTTCTGAAGTGCGGTTCTCAACAAACGTCTTGAGTTGGGCTGGTAAATGCGATAACCATGATCGTTACGTCGTTGTTCATTAGTCCAGCTTTTATGGATTGCAGAAGTTGGCGGCAAAGACTGCTGCTTCAAAGGTGCCACTCTTGTTTTTCCTGCAAGTATGGCGACCGAAATGGTTCCATCGTCGTTAACCACTCGGCTGTATACCACCGCTGAGTACGCCGTGGTGGATGCATCTGAAAATCCGTGCAATTCGATTCTCTGTTTGTCGCTTTTAACTAAGCGTGGTATCTGGAGCTTGTGAAGGTTGTCCAAATCAGCTCGCCTTTTGAGCCAGTTGTCTGCTAGTTTGCTCGGTAGTTCGTCGTTCCAATTCAAATTCAACAGCCAGAGTTTTTTAAATAGTATTTTGAATTGAACTACGATTGGTTCTAATAGACCGATAGGGTCGAATATACGTGAGACATCCGACAACACTTGCCTCTTGGTGCAGCGAGGGTCTTTCGATAGGTTTACATTGTACGACAATGTGTCCTCTCTAGGGTGCCAATGCAGCCCTAGCACTTTGACTGATGATTGTGAGGAATCCGTGTTATCCTCCGATTCGATGCGTTTGGTATTCGATACCCATTTCCCGAGCTCTAGGTTAGCACAGGACATCAGTTGGACGAGTTCGTCCCTGTTGCGTAGCAGCTCATCCTCACTATTTCCTCCAGTGAGAACGTCGTCGACATAGAAGTCCTCCAACACGATTTTTGCTGCGTTCGAAACTCGTGCTTATGGTCAGCAGCGAGGTGCTCTAGCACTCTGACTGCTAGAAATGGTGCGCATGATGTTCCATACGTCACCGTGCATAGTTGGAAGTGCTTGATAGGATCTGACGGATCCTCTCTCCATACGATTCTCTGATAGTCTCTATGTTTTTCGCTCACCCAGATTTGACGGAACATCTTGACTATATCCGCTGAAAAGACGTATTTGTACATACGGAATCGCAAGCACACAGCAAACAGATCTCGCTGAATACTCGGTCCGATCGAGAGCGTGTCGTTTAATGCCATGCCTTTGGCGTCTTGATATGAGCCGTCGAAAACAACTCTAAGTTTCCGACCCAATACGGGATGATGTGGCAAGTAGAAATTCCTACCCTTGGGAATTTCGCTCGGTGAGATTTCTCGCATATGTCCTAGCTCCTGGTATTTCCTCATGAACTTCACGTAGTCGTTACATAATTGTTGATTTTGTGCCAAACGTCGTTCAACTGATTTGAACCTCTGCAGCGCTCGTTGAAGTGTATCTGCGAATTGTGTTTCGGATACTTTAAACGGAAGTTCCACGATGTACTTGCCTTGTTCGTCTCGAGTGTGTGTTGCAAGAAAGTGTTTCTCCACCTCCTCGTCTTCAGGTTGGACTTCTGCTTTGCGTTGTATGCTCTCTAGTTCCCAGAACCTTCTGAGATAAGCATCGATGTTTATTGTCGTTGTAAGTGCCGTAGCGCTGCATGCGCGTGATGAAAGCAGTGATGTAATTACCCATCCGAAAATTGATGATATAGCAATGAGCTTTCCTTTGTTGTCGTAGATCTTTCTCCCAGTTGTAACGCTCCAAACGTGTTCGCTGCCCAAAAGAATGTCAATTGGGGCATTTGTGCTAAATTGTGAATCTGCCAGTTGCAGATCGTTGAAAACTCGAAGTGCAGACTCGTCGATGGCCTGCCTTTCCAATGATGATGTAATCCTTCCAAGCACTTGAGCCTGGACTACCAGCTGATCTTGCGAAATACGGGATTGGATGCGTATAGTGGTGCATCCCCTTGTAGTGTCTGCTTTGATTGATGAAATTCCCGTAACCAGTATGGGTGATGGCGTACGAGCCAAACCAAGTGTTTGTATATATGTACGACAGTTCTGAACCCGTGTCCAATAGGAGTCGGCATGCTACCAAATCTCCATTTGCATTGCGAACGTTTACCATGGCCGTGGGTAAGGTGCTCCTGTTCCATCCTGTTGATTGTTGTATATTTGCGGTGCCTTGTGGACATACAATTGCTGCAGAACCTTCTGCTTGGGCGATGTGACTCGTCGTCACCGTTGAGTGTGCGCTAGGATCCTCCTGATCCTCACCAGTTTGAGCGATTGTTCCAATAGCCTGTTGCGTGCGTTGCAGGTGCAACAGTGAGTGATGCTGACCTTTACATTGTCTGCACTTGAACGTGGATTTGCATTTTCTGACCCCATGACCAGGATTCAGACAATTGTAACATAGAGCGTTTTCCTTGGCAAACGAAACCCTCTGTCCTGCTGACATATCCAAGAATTGTTGGCATCCATACAGACGATGCTCTGTAGAATGACATTTGCTGCACTTGTTTCCTTCAAGTACAACCAGCGAATGTGTGACCTTCCTTGTCTTGCCACCGATTGAGGCTGTAGTCTTGCCTCCGATTGTTTCACGCTTGCTGAGCTCTAGTTCCTCGCAACGTGCATCCAAAAATTTGAAGAATTCCTTCGGTGTGGGTGAGTCTGTCTCCACACTGCGCTCGATCCACCTGCGTCGAGTATCTGCATCCAGCTTCTCCAGCGTCAAGTAGATGATCCAACAGTCTCGTCCTGTTTCCTCTATGGCATCCAAACCACGCACTATTTCATTGGCGCCGTCTGACACCTTCCGTAATGTTGTTGTATCCGACCTTGTTGTTGTTGGCAGCTTCATAAACTGCTCCAATAGTGAATTCACGATGTGCCGTGGACGATTATATCTTTCATTAAGTCTCTCCCATGCAGTGTTGTAAGCTGAATCCGTAATAGCCAAATGTCGTACCAGATTCGCAGCCTCGTCGATCAGAAGAGATTTCAAACGATGAAATTTGTGCGTATTTGTTAAATTCGCCTTATTGTGAATTGTGCTCTCATAAATATCTTTGATGCACTTTGTTGTCATTTTGTAGCGCATGCGCTGAAAGAAGAAACTGAAAAAACTGCGGTACGAAAAACTCAAACTCATTTGATTCAATCGCGCTGGAGATTTGCGGGATGGAGTCTGGATGTGGAACTATTGGATCTGCTGCCGCAAGTCGGGAAAGGATGCTGCGGAGAAGAGCAGAGGTGACCTGCCAGGAGATGGAGGCGCTGCATCATAAGGTGAAGGCTGCAGCGCGGAATGAGGATGGCACCATTATGGCGCTGGAGTCAGTGGAGAAGCGTTTGCGTGAGTGGTTCACCGCGCTTCAAGAAGAGTTGGAGGAGCTTAACTTCAGCGAGATCGGGAGTGAGCTTTATTGAAGATTCTCGCAGCTGGCGACTGATGTGCAGGTGGACATTCAGGTGGAGGTTGCCAAGCACTCCATGAGAATTGCTGCCCACTCCACACTTCTCGACGGTGCCGGTGTCTCACCCATGCCATACAAGCCAGCCCCCTCCTTACCAGCGTTGCCGATGCCAACATTTAGCGGCGGCTATGTTGACTGGCCGGATTTCTTCGCCCTGTTCAAGGCCACGATTGACAGCCATCCTCATCTAACAAATATGGAAAAGCTCCGGTGGCTCATTTCATGCCTGCGCGAGTCAGCCTTGGAGACGGTGAGAGCGCTGGAAATTACTGACGCGAACTACGATGTGGCTCTTGACCTATTGCGCAATCGGTTTAGTAATCGGCGATTAATTTTCCAGTCTCACATCAACGAGATCCTGCAGCTTCGTGTGGTCGAGCCAGGTTCTGTTGCTACGTTGCGGGAGCTGTCGGATCGGTTCAATGGGCATATGCGGGCTTTCATGAGTTCCGGATCAGCTGCCGAGATCCAAGGATGCTTGCTCATCCAGATTGTCCTTCAGAAGTTGGATCCGGCCACAAGAGCCAAGTGGGAAGACACTCTCGCCGGAAACAACGACAGCCTTCCGTCTTGGGAGTCCATGGCACGATTCTTGGAGCAAAGGTGCCGGACTCTTGAATGCGTCGACTTTTCTTTGGCTACGTATCCACCATCTAACCAAGTGGGCCGAGGGAGATCTTCGAATGACCGATCGTCATGCATGATTATCAACGCCCGTCCAGCTCTATGCGCCCTGTGTGGTGTTTTGGCGCACGCGCTTCCTACATGTCCAAGCTTCATTGCCTTGCCACTTAGTCAACGGTACGACGAAGTGCGACGGCTCACCCGCTGCTTTGTATGTTTGGAGGATGGTCATTTTGCACGCGGATGTTCAGCCCGTTGCCCAAAGTGCAATCGCCGACATCATGCTTTGTTGCACCATTGCGGGCAGCTACCCAGCTCTAACAATTCCCCACCACTACGAAGCTTGGGTTCCGCCGCTGGTGTTGCTGTTGCTACCCCACCTTCCCAGTCAATCAACACGGTCTTGACGCAGGATCGCCCTACTGAAGTGCTTCTGCCAACCGCCAATATCCTCATCCGTGGTCGATCAGGAGCCTTCCTGCCGTGCAGAGTGTTATTGGACTCTGGTTCACAAGTTCACCTTATCTTATCGCGGCTGGCAAGTCAACTTCAGCTTCGTCGCACCAAAAGCTGTGTAGCGGTCGCCGGTCTCGGCGGCACTGAGTTTGCTACGGATGGATCCTCCGTTAATGTGTGTGTGAAGTCTCGACTAACCACATATTGTGCGAACCTAGAGGCGGTTATAGTGTCTCATATTGCGGACTGTCAGCCCAGCCTTAAAATTGATATTTCGAAATGGAAGATTCCTCACGGCATAGCGCTGGCTGATCCCAACTTCCACAGACCGCAGGGTGTGGACCTGTTAATTGGAGCCAGCCTGTTCTTCAACCTATTGTCAGTAGGCCAAATCCAATTAGGTCACTGCCTCCCAGTAGCCCAAAATACACTATTTGGATGGGTGGTTTCTGGACGCATTGGACTATCGCGGGAGGCTGGATTGCCCTATGCAGAAGGAGAAGAGGAGAAGAATCAACGTTCCGGATCCCCTGCACTCGTTAGGAGAACTCGATTCCCGCATTGGTCTATTGGGGGGAGCAATGCATGGTCAAGGGTTTGGAAGAAGTTGGTGTGCCTTTTTCGCCCTGTGAGTTCTTAATCTTTAAGGGAATATCCCTTAAAAGATGTGGCTGCTGCCCTTCCAAAATTGTTATTGAAGGCCCACCCTTCAATAGGGGGGAGGATGTTGGGCTAAGCCACCACATAGGCTAATTAGAATATTGATAATTTGTTCATCTGCAGCGGCATTTAATCTTCTCTTTTGTCTCCCAGATTCGCATGCATTTGTTGTCATTTTGTAGCGCATGCGCTTTTGGGAGCTTTGGAAGAGCTTCTGCGCCAAAGCTGTTCTTCTTCTTGTTGTGTTTTGGGAGTTGTTATTGATGGGCCGCTATTTGCTTTATTGTGCGGAATTAGCTCAATAAATTTAATACAAACAATTGAATCTCGTCTTTAATTCGGTCGCTATCAAAACGCTGATCGCTCAACAGTTTAAAGAAAAGAAAAGCGAAAATGTAGGAACAAAAACAAAAATCAAGCAAAATATTTAATAAAAATTTAAGTCATTATCAATATTAAGTGAGATATAGTGTTTTCCTATTTTTTACACTTTAACAGCCGTTCATTCGAGCCGAAGTTTATATACCCTTGCAGTTGAGTCGGAGTCCGCTAGGTGGCGCCACGCTTCTTATATTATTAGATATATAGCGAATAGCAAATCAGATTATTTTGTTCAAAATAGAATCTGTACCAAGTCCCATCTTTCTAACTTAGAAAACACCAAAGTTATGCCAATTTCAGTCGTTCTATGACAGCTATAGGATATAGTCGGCCGATCCTTATGAAATTTTGTAGACAAAATCTTGTAGACAATATTTTGGCCAAATATAACATGTGTGGAAAGTCTCAACCCTCTAACATAAAAAATACCAAAGTTATTGCATTTCCGATCAATCGGTTTATGGCAGCTATAGGATATAGTCGACCGATCCCGGCCGTTCCGACTTATATATTGCTTGCAAAGGAAAGAAGGATGTGTGCAAAGTTTCAACTCGATAGTTTTAAAACTGAGAGACTAGTTTGCGTAGAAACGGACAGACGGACATGCTCATATCGACTCAGGAGGTGATCCTGATCAAGAATATATATACTTTATAGGGTCGGAGATGTCTCCTTCACTGCGTTGCACAGTTTTGACCAAAATTATAATACCCTCTGCAAGGGTATAAAAAACAAAGAATAATATTTGAACTTAACCGGCGATAAATAAACAAAAAAATATCCCATCTTTCCAAGAGTTACCACTTAGGCGAATCATCGGCCAGCTGATCGAGAAGTTATCTAGGCTGGTCTGTCTAAGAAAGGGTAGGAAATGGCGCGGGAGAACGCAGCCGGTCTTTTCAAATTTGGACTTACGACAAGTCGGACGCGCGAAGAGAGATCCAGAAAAAAAAAACAAAAACTCTTCTTTTTTCCGTTACCACGAGGGTTAAATCTGGCACGCGGTCCTACAATTGCGGCATCGGGCTCGTCCGATCGTTGACAAGGTGTGAGCGCAATGGGCTAACCTGCAACAGCAACAGAAGTGGCCCAGGAACACGTGGTCACCGTGCCGGACCAGAGCGACGCTGGAAACTTGGCCAGGAGAACGAAGAACCCGACGTACGGGGCCCACGTTTTCCCGCAACCCCAAAGAGAACCTCTGGTGGGAAACATCTTGGAAAAGCGGGCCTCGTCACTGGAAAGCTACCCGGAGTCCCGCACGTGTAGAGCGGGAGAGCGAGAGATAGAGTCGTCAACGTGGGACCGCCGAGCCCAGAGATAGAAGGAGGAACGACGGAGAGAAGCGAATTGGGAAAAACCGTGAGGAGCTCGGACTAAGGAGGACGGCAGAATCCACACGTGTTCTGCGCAAAGCAGAAACAGTGAAAACGTAAAAAGAGACAACGAAAAAGACAAAAAAGACAAAAGCCGAAATCATGAAAGATCCGTAAAGAAGAATTGAAAATTGAAAAAGTTAATGTTCTGCGAAAAAAAAAGAGAATTGAAAATTTTTAGAAGAAGTTTAAGTTAACGCTATCATTAAGTGGATCACACTGAAAATGAAAATTGAAGAAATGTTGGGCTAAGCAGCCACCAGATAGGCTAATTAGAATATTGATAATTTGTTCATCTGCAGCGGCTTTTAATTTTCTCTTTTGTCTCCCAGATTCGCATGCACTTTGTTGTCATTTTGTAGCGCATGCGCTGAAAGAAGAAACTGAAAAAACTGCGGTACGAAAAACTCAAACTCATTTGATTCAATCGCGCTGGAGATTTGCGGGATGGAGTCTGGATGTGGAACTATTGGATCTGCTGCCGCAAGTCGGGAAAGGATGCTGCGGAGAAGAGCAGAGGTGACCTGCCAGGAGATGGAGGCGCTGCATCATAAGGTGAAGGCTGCAGCGCGGAATGAGGATGGCACCATTATGGCGCTGGAGTCAGTGGAGAAGCGTTTGCGTGAGTGGTTCACCGCGCTTCAAGAAGAGTTGGAGGAGCTTAACTTCAGCGAGATCGGGAGTGAACTTTATTGAAGATTCTCGCAGCTGGCGACTGATGTGCAGGTGGACATTCAGGTGGAGGTTGCCAAGCACTCCATGAGAATTGCTGCCCACTCCACACTTCTCGACGGTGCCGGTGTCTCACCCATGCCATACAAGCCAGCCCCCTCCTTACCAGCGTTGCCGATGCCAACATTTAGCGGCGGCTATGTTGACTGGCCGGATTTCTTCGCCCTGTTCAAGGCCACGATTGACAGCCATCCTCATCTAACAAATATGGAAAAGCTCCGGTGGCTCATTTCATGCCTGCGCGAGTCAGCCTTGGAGACGGTGAGAGCGCTGGAAATTACTGACGCGAACTACGATGTGGCTCTTGACCTATTGCGCAATCGGTTTAGTAATCGGCGATTAATTTTCCAGTCTCACATCAACGAGATCCTGCAGCTTCGTGTGGTCGAGCCAGGTTCTGTTGCTACGTTGCGGGAGCTGTCGGATCGGTTCAATGGGCATATGCGGGCTTTCATGAGTTCCGGATCAGCTGCCGAGATCCAAGGATGCTTGCTCATCCAGATTGTCCTTCAGAAGTTGGATCCGGCCACAAGAGCCAAGTGGGAAGACACTCTCGCCGGAAACAACGACAGCCTTCCGTCTTGGGAGTCCATGGCACGATTCTTGGAGCAAAGGTGCCGGACTCTTGAATGCGTCGACTTTTCTTTGGCTACGTATCCACCATCTAACCAAGTGGGCCGAGGGAGATCTTCGAATGACCGATCGTCATGCATGATTATCAACGCCCGTCCAGCTCTATGCGCCCTGTGTGGTGTTTTGGCGCACGCGCTTCCTACATGTCCAAGCTTCATTGCCTTGCCACTTAGTCAACGGTACGACGAAGTGCGACGGCTCACCCGCTGCTTTGTATGTTTGGAGGATGGTCATTTTGCACGCGGATGTTCAGCCCGTTGCCCAAAGTGCAATCGCCGACATCATGCTTTGTTGCACCATTGCGGGCAGCTACCCAGCTCTAACAATTCCCCACCACTACGAAGCTTGGGTTCCGCCGCTGGTGTTGCTGTTGCTACCCCACCTTCCCAGTCAATCAACACGGTCTTGACGCAGGATCGCCCTACTGAAGTGCTTCTGCCAACCGCCAATATCCTCATCCGTGGTCGATCAGGAGCCTTCCTGCCGTGCAGAGTGTTATTGGACTCTGGTTCACAAGTTCACCTTATCTTATCGCGGCTGGCAAGTCAACTTCAGCTTCGTCGCACCAAAAGCTGTGTAGCGGTCGCCGGTCTCGGCGGCACTGAGTTTGCTACGGATGGATCCTCCGTTAATGTGTGTGTGAAGTCTCGACTAACCACATATTGTGCGAACCTAGAGGCGGTTATAGTGTCTCATATTGCGGACTGTCAGCCCAGCCTTAAAATTGATATTTCGAAATGGAAGATTCCTCACGGCATAGCGCTGGCTGATCCCAACTTCCACAGACCGCAGGGTGTGGACCTGTTAATTGGAGCCAGCCTGTTCTTCAACCTATTGTCAGTAGGCCAAATCCAATTAGGTCACTGCCTCCCAGTAGCCCAAAATACACTATTTGGATGGGTGGTTTCTGGACGCATTGGACTATCGCGGGAGGCTGGATTGCCCTATGCAGAAGGAGAAGAGGAGAAGAATCAACGTTCCGGATCCCCTGCACTCGTTAGGAGAACTCGATTCCCGCATTGGTCTATTGGGGGGAGCAATGCATGGTCAAGGGTTTGGAAGAAGTTGGTGTGCCTTTTTCGCCCTGTGAGTTTTTAATCTTTAAGGGAATATCCCTTAAAAGATGTGGCTGCTGCCCTTCCAAAATTGTTATTGAAGGCCCACCCTTCAATAGGGGGGAGGATGTTGGGCTAAGCCACCACATAGGCTAATTAGAATATTGATAATTTGTTCATCTGCAGCGGCATTTAATCTTCTCTTTTGTCTCCCAGATTCGCATGCATTTGTTGTCATTTTGTAGCGCATGCGCTTTTGGGAGCTTTGGAAGAGCTTCTGCGCCAAAGCTGTTCTTCTTCTTGTTGTGTTTTGGGAGTTGTTATTGATGGGCCGCTATTTGGTTTATTGTGCGGAATTAGCTCAATAAATTTAATACAAACAATTGAATCTCGTCTTTAATTCGGTCGCTATCAAAACGCTGATCGCTCAACAGTTTAAAGAAAAGAAAAGCGAAAATGTAGGAACAAAAACAAAAATCAAGCAAAATATTTAATAAAAATTTAAGTCATTATCAATATTAAGTGAGATATAGTGTTTTCCTATTTTTTACACTTTAACAGCCGTTCATTCGAGCCGAAGTTTATATACCCTTGCAGTTGAGTCGGAGTCCGCTAGGTGGCGCCACGCTTCTTATATTATTAGATATATAGCGAATAGCAAATCAGATTATTTTGTTCAAAATAGAATCTGTACCAAGTCCCATCTTTCTAACTTAGAAAACACCAAAGTTATGCCAATTTCAGTCGTTCTATGACAGCTATAGGATATAGTCGGCCGATCCTTATGAAATTTTGTAGACAAAATCTTGTAGACAATATTTTGGCCAAATATAACATGTGTGGAAAGTCTCAACCCTCTAACATAAAAAACACCAAAGTTATTGCATTTCCGATCAATCGGTTTATGGCAGCTATAGGATATAGTCGACCGATCCCGGCCGTTCCGACTTATATATTGCCTGCAAAGGAAAGAAGGATGTGTGCAAAGTTTCAACTCGATAGTTTTAAAACTGAGAGACTAGTTTGCGTAGAAACGGACAGACGGACATGCTCATATCGACTCAGGAGGTGATCCTGATCAAGAATATATATACTTTATAGGGTCGGAGATGTCTCCTTCACTGCGTTGCACAGTTTTGACCAAAATTATAATACCCTCTGCAAGGGTATAAAAAACAAAGAATAATATTTGAACTTAACCGGCGATAAATAAACAAAAAAATATCCCATCTTTCCAAGAGTTACCACTTAGGCGAATCATCGGCCAGCTGATCGAGAAGTTATCTAGGCTGGTCTGTCTAAGAAAGGGTAGGAAATGGCGCGGGAGAACGCAGCCGGTCTTTTCAAATTTGGACTTACGACAAGTCGGACGCGCGAAGAGAGATCCAGAAAAAAAAAACAAAAACTCTTCTTTTTTCCGTTACCACGAGGGTTAAATCTGGCACGCGGTCCTACAATTGCGGCATCGGGCTCGTCCGATCGTTGACAAGGTGTGAGCGCAATGGGCTAACCTGCAACAGCAACAGAAGTGGCCCAGGAACACGTGGTCACCGTGCCGGACCAGAGCGACGCTGGAAACTTGGCCAGGAGAACGAAGAACCCGACGTACGGGGCCCACGTTTTCCCGCAACCCCAAAGAGAACCTCTGGTGGGAAACATCTTGGAAAAGCGGGCCTCGTCACTGGAAAGCTACCCGGAGTCCCGCACGTGTAGAGCGGGAGAGCGAGAGATAGAGTCGTCAACGTGGGACCGCCGAGCCCAGAGATAGAAGGAGGAACGACGGAGAGAAGCGAATTGGGAAAAACCGTGAGGAGCTCGGACTAAGGAGGACGGCAGAATCCACACGTGTTCTGCGCAAAGCAGAAACAGTGAAAACGTAAAAAGAGACAACGAAAAAGACAAAAAAGACAAAAGCCGAAATCATGAAAGATCCGTAAAGAAGAATTGAAAATTGAAAAAGTTAATGTTCTGCGAAAAAAAAAGAGAATTGAAAATTTTTAGAAGAAGTTTAAGTTAACGCTATCATTAAGTGGATCACACTGAAAATGAAAATTGAAGAAATGTTGGGCTAAGCAGCCACCAGATAGGCTAATTAGAATATTGATAATTTGTTCATCTGCAGCGGCATTTAATTTTCTCTTTTGTCTCCCAGATTCGCATGCACTTTGTTGTCATTTTGTAGCGCATGCGCTGAAAGAAGAAACTGAAAAAACTGCGGTACGAAAAACTCAAACTCATTTGATTCAATCGCGCTGGAGATTTGCGGGATGGAGTCTGGATGTGGAACTATTGGATCTGCTGCCGCAAGTCGGGAAAGGATGCTGCGGAGAAGAGCAGAGGTGACCTGCCAGGAGATGGAGGCGCTGCATCATAAGGTGAAGGCTGCAGCGCGGAATGAGGATGGCACCATTATGGCGCTGGAGTCAGTGGAGAAGCGTTTGCGTGAGTGGTTCACCGCGCTTCAAGAAGAGTTGGAGGAGCTTAACTTCAGCGAGATCGGGAGTGAGCTTTATTGAAGATTCTCGCAGCTGGCGACTGATGTGCAGGTGGACATTCAGGTGGAGGTTGCCAAGCACTCCATGAGAATTGCTGCCCACTCCACACTTCTCGACGGTGCCGGTGTCTCACCCATGCCATACAAGCCAGCCCCCTCCTTACCAGCGTTGCCGATGCCAACATTTAGCGGCGGCTATGTTGACTGGCCGGATTTCTTCGCCCTGTTCAAGGCCACGATTGACAGCCATCCTCATCTAACAAATATGGAAAAGCTCCGGTGGCTCATTTCATGCCTGCGCGAGTCAGCCTTGGAGACGGTGAGAGCGCTGGAAATTACTGACGCGAACTACGATGTGGCTCTTGACCTATTGCGCAATCGGTTTAGTAATCGGCGATTAATTTTCCAGTCTCACATCAACGAGATCCTGCAGCTTCGTGTGGTCGAGCCAGGTTCTGTTGCTACGTTGCGGGAGCTGTCGGATCGGTTCAATGGGCATATGCGGGCTTTCATGAGTTCCGGATCAGCTGCCGAGATCCAAGGATGCTTGCTCATCCAGATTGTCCTTCAGAAGTTGGATCCGGCCACAAGAGCCAAGTGGGAAGACACTCTCGCCGGAAACAACGACAGCCTTTCGTCTTGGGAGTCCATGGCACGATTCTTGGAGCAAAGGTGCCGGACTCTTGAATGCGTCGACTTTTCTTTGGCTACGTATCCACCATCTAACCAAGTGGGCCGAGGGAGATCTTCGAATGACCGATCGTCATGCATGATTATCAACGCCCGTCCAGCTCTATGCGCCCTGTGTGGTGTTTTGGCGCACGCGCTTCCTACATGTCCAAGCTTCATTGCCTTGCCACTTAGTCAACGGTACGACGAAGTGCGACGGCTCACCCGCTGCTTTGTATGTTTGGAGGATGGTCATTTTGCACGCGGATGTTCAGCCCGTTGCCCAAAGTGCAATCGCCGACATCATGCTTTGTTGCACCATTGCGGGCAGCTACCCAGCTCTAACAATTCCCCACCACTACGAAGCTTGGGTTCCGCCGCTGGTGTTGCTGTTGCTACCCCACCTTCCCAGTCAATCAACACGGTCTTGACGCAGGATCGCCCTACTGAAGTGCTTCTGCCAACCGCCAATATCCTCATCCGTGGTCGATCAGGAGCCTTCCTGCCGTGCAGAGTGTTATTGGACTCTGGTTCACAAGTTCACCTTATCTTATCGCGGCTGGCAAGTCAACTTCAGCTTCGTCGCACCAAAAGCTGTGTAGCGGTCGCCGGTCTCGGCGGCACTGAGTTTGCTACGGATGGATCCTCCGTTAATGTGTGTGTGAAGTCTCGACTAACCACATATTGTGCGAACCTAGAGGCGGTTATAGTGTCTCATATTGCGGACTGTCAGCCCAGCCTTAAAATTGATATTTCGAAATGGAAGATTCCTCACGGCATAGCGCTGGCTGATCCCAACTTCCACAGACCGCAGGGTGTGGACCTGTTAATTGGAGCCAGCCTGTTCTTCAACCTATTGTCAGTAGGCCAAATCCAATTAGGTCACTGCCTCCCAGTAGCCCAAAATACACTATTTGGATGGGTGGTTTCTGGACGCATTGGACTATCGCGGGAGGCTGGATTGCCCTATGCAGAAGGAGAAGAGGAGAAGAATCAACGTTCCGGATCCCCTGCACTCGTTAGGAGAACTCGATTCCCGCATTGGTCTATTGGGGGGAGCAATGCATGGTCAAGGGTTTGGAAGAAGTTGGTGTGCCTTTTTCGCCCTGTGAGTTTTTAATCTTTAAGGGAATATCCCTTAAAAGATGTGGCTGCTGCCCTTCCAAAATTGTTATTGAAGGCCCACCCTTCAATAGGGGGGAGGATGTTGGGCTAAGCCACCACATAGGCTAATTAGAATATTGATAATTTGTTCATCTGCAGCGGCATTTAATCTTCTCTTTTGTCTCCCAGATTCGCATGCATTTGTTGTCATTTTGTAGCGCATGCGCTTTTGGGAGCTTTGGAAGAGCTTCTGCGCCAAAGCTGTTCTTCTTCTTGTTGTGTTTTGGGAGTTGTTATTGATGGGCCGCTATTTGGTTTATTGTGCGGAATTAGCTCAATAAATTTAATACAAACAATTGAATCTCGTCTTTAATTCGGTCGCTATCAAAACGCTGATCGCTCAACAGTTTAAAGAAAAGAAAAGCGAAAATGTAGGAACAAAAACAAAAATCAAGCAAAATATTTAATAAAAATTTAAGTCATTATCAATATTAAGTGAGATATAGTGTTTTCCTATTTTTTTTTTTATTTGTTCCATTGAGAGCAAGAGCCCTAACGAAGAAGGGAAAAGGAAGAATGTAGAAAAGTTCAGAAGAAGGTGTGTGCCGGAAAGGAAGAGTGTGCGAACGCAACAAATGAAGTTTTGATTTTTCTTTTAGACGAAGTGAAATGAAAGAGTAAAGGTACAGTGGTATCGAACGGAGTTCTGATTGCTAAAAATGAAATGTGATAAAAAAAAATTTTTTGTTCGTTTTGATTAAGCAAAGAGAAAGTCGAAAGTGAAAAAGAGCTTAGAGTGAGAAAAAAAAATAACATGATTTTTAATCTAAAAAAAAATATATATATATAGATTCCAAAAATTGAATAACGAAATTAATAAGGCACTCTACTCTCTTCTGTGTAAACAAAAACAAAAATCAAATAAAATAAATATGGAAATGACAGAAATTTCCCACTGACAGAAATTTTCCATAGTGAATGAAAATATTGCAGAAGAAAAATATTTAGTTAAAGATTATCAGCCGTGCGCAAATTTTAAATTTTATTTTTGAATTTTGATGATTAGTTTTCCCTATTCTCACCCTTCTTAAAACCTTAGATCAAAAACAAAACAAGGAAACCAAAAAAAAAAAATCGAATAAATATATTTTCCTAAACTATAAACACACATGCTGCCTAAATTTATTAGAAAAAAATAAATATAATCAAACTAAATAAATAAATAAGTTAAGAGTTTTCATTAGGATTAGTCATTTTTCTTTTGTACCTTGTAAAAATATTAGGATTAATTTAGCTATGTCGATTAAGAACTTTAAATGAAAATATTATGAAAAAAATGTTACTTTAAATTTAACAGACGAACTTCGCAGATGATACCTCGGGTGTAGTGGGGGAAAAGGGGCCACGAGAGTGACACTCTTCTGCCTGTGGCAAAGGTAGGGTTGGGGAAAATAAGGACACACCAACAGCAGTGCTCCTTTAAGGATTCTCTCGAAACAATTTCTGTCCTGTTCATTTAACTTTTCCCAAACTTAATGATCGTGAATACCGGCTCTGAACTCTAGCGGATATTATTCACTTCTCTCTGTCGCAGCACGCAACCTTTCTTATACCGCTAAATTACTATTATCCTACGTTGCAACTTCTGAAGGACCTGTCCCAGCAAGACCTCCACCCCCCAAGCCGACGAGCTAGAGCCGGACCCTTTCAGCGAGAGCAGATCCTTCCACTGCCCCTACAAACGTTGCACGTTACAACAGGTGGCGGTTTGCCGTCTTTACTGCTGCTTCCCATAGATCGCCAAAATGGAGAACGAATCTTTTAAGCGCTATTGAATCGTAGAATCGAAGCTGTGGAAAGGTCCTTTATTAACTCCAAATAAATTGCCTCCGTTCTGAAGCTGATGAATACTTTCGTAACATTTAATGGAGGCATTATTCCGAGCCACCACCTTGTAGAAAAATGGTCCGCAAAAATCCAATCCAGTTACATCCAAAACGTTCGACTCTCTCGGTCGGAAGATTATCCCGACATACTCCATTACCCGTGGTTTAGTGCGAAAACAGCGTATGCGTATCAACGCTGAATTCCGTACCCGTCCACCGATGCGAAGCAAGCCACCTACAAAGGGGGCAAGCGACGTAAGCCAGCTTGAGGGTGACACTTATCTGCGCGATTTTAACAAGCTTATGTCTTTCTTAAACTCAATGCTCTGAACGACGCGCAACAGTAGATGGGTTCCTTTCTTAGAAATTCTGGATAGATGTGCTCTCAAAACGGATGTGGCGACAAAATTTGTAAACATAGGCAAAGGCTCACTGCAAAGCAGGAAATGAGTTGGCAAACTTAAACAATGATGCGATTCCCTTGGGAGGAGTCGTAGTCAATAAGATTCTGGCGCGGAGCTCGTTGCTCTTTCGGCCAAAATAGGGATAGGCCGTGGAGGCGATAGAAATGAAGGCCCATAGAACCATAGTTAGACTCCCAACTATGGTCAGTAGAGAAGAGCAGCTCTCGACAATAGATCGGCTGGATTGAATGCCGTGGGAACCTACCGCCATTTCATTGACTTGGTATGCTCCCGTATGGTAGAGACGTGATTAGAAACAAACACGTTGAATCGAGCAGGTTTACCTTAAATCCAGGATAAAAAATACTCTCTGTTATAGGTCCCAAGGTCAGCCACATGTGCCATCAGTCTCGCTATTAACTCAGCACAAGATAATTCCAGCTTTGGTATAGTCTAAGTCTATTTGGGCGCCACTGCAGACTTTAAGCATTGCAGTCAGCTATCACACCCGAAAGACGTAAGCGCAAGCTCCATACGCATCTAAGCTGGCGTCACGAAATCCGTGGACTTCAAACCTTCCTTAGCAGGGAATGGCTAAACAAGGAAACTTAATTCGCTGAGTTTTATAAAAACTGGAACAGATTTGCAGCCATTCGGAGAGCAGGGATTGGAGAAAGCTATCATTTCATGATAAATTTTCCCTGTACAGCTTCTGCAACAAAATCTTTGCCCTGTTGACGACAGGACCTACTAAGCCCATTTGGTTAAAAACCGAGTAACGAAAGATTGGATAGATCTACTGGTGGGTTTGTCGGTGGGCTGAAGGGCTTCAAAGGAGAACAGCAAAAGGTCAGCAGAAGAGTCCTAGACTTATACAAGTGTCTTTGTGAAAGGGCTGCTTTCGTAGAAATAATGAAAAAGGGTGGCTGCGTAGATTATTAATTGAAAAAACAACAAAAAAGAACAAATGCGTGCACTCCGCTTTACAATATAATTCGATCTATATTCAATAATAAACTTAAGCCTTGCTTATCTATTGCTGTGAAGCGGGGCGATTCACCAGAGAGCGCAACTGAGCTTTTCTCTTGCTTCCGCTCCGCCCTATGCAAACTTTTACTAGACTTCCAAATAACTTCAGTTTCTATTTTTCCTTAATCTGTCTATTATTAATCTATATTAACTCTACACCGGCCCCGTTGAAGGCCTCCATCCGACTTCAATCAACTGGCAGCCTCACCAGCTGTGAATTGCTCTCTTAAACACAGCTCCAGAGCTAGACCTCACGATGGCGACCCTTATCCTTCCATGCGCGCCGGCGTGAGTCTCGACGACCCTGGCGGTGATCCATTTTTGTGGCGGCTGGTGATCCTCTGCGACAAGGACCAGATCGGCCTTCCCGATGCCACGATGCGCGGTGCTGATTGGGTGCGGTGCTGGTGGGGCGATGACTTGAATTCATGACGGCCTCGACGCCACGCCACATATGGGTAGAGAATGGGCGGAGAGCACGGATTCGATCTATGGGTAAATCTTTCATTGGAGTCATTAAATGAGGCTTGTATTTAAAACAGCGTGTGCATGACCGTACTATCTGACTACAGACTTCCTGCGCGTTTACTATCCAAACACGCTGTCGCAAGAGACTCACCAATGCTCGTAGACCTAAATGAAAATTTGACTCGTGAAAGTATCGGACGTAACTCTGGACAAATTGAGAGCACTTTGTCAACAATACTGGAAACTTGGCAGTCGCCCCCCGACCCGCAACAACGAAAAGGCAAGCCCACCCTGAGAAGCTTCATGGACAAATGGATTTAGCTTCTGTAGACTTGGATTAATAACAAGGTTTTTTCAAACATTTTTAATTTCCTCTTGATACTCGTGCTCTTGAACTATCTGGACAATTTTATTAAAAAGCTTCTAGATAAACGACAGGTGAATATCACTATCACAACTAATTTTTTAATAAATATGAAGTGGAGACCATTGCGGTTAATCCGACCGTATTCTTTTTACTTCCATCTGCAACACCTCTGGTGACGGATCAAACCGGGGACTCGTTGGCCACTTATCTTCCGGCTCCGTTAAAATCGATGGACCTGTAAACCAGATCGATTCCACCGTCTCCATTACGTCTTCACCTCTTGACACGATATCTGTCGGGTTCTGTTTAGTTGGTACATGCCGCCACGTGCTATCCTCTGACCACTCTTGAATCTCAGCAACTCTATTTGATACAAACGTTAACAACGACGATGGATGGGAACGTATCCAATGAAGACAAACTTCTGAATCTGACCAATATATACTGCGTTCGATCGGTACTTTTATAAGAGGTTTGATTTTGCGGCAGAAATCTGCGAGAAGGTAAGCGGCACATAACTCAAGACAGGGGAGCGACTTTGTCGATCGGCGCTACTTTGGACTTTGCAGTCAACAACGAGACTCTTCCTTTAATAAGGGTTGGGCTTAATAAGCCAAGGGGGTCGAATAGCTTTGATGTCACCGAAAAAATTTTCCGCTTAGTCACCCTTTGACCCATGACTGAAGTATCAATTTCAAATTCAAATACGTCATCTTTGGGAACCCAAGCGATTCCTAATGCCTTAGTAAGCTCTGAGTCCGAAAGTGTTATTGGCTTAACGGTGCTCTCGGATGCAGTAATTTCAGGCGAGTTTGAAAACCATTCACTCAATTCAAACCCAGCGTTTTGAAGAACCTGAGTTACTTCAGACTTAATAGCTCCTATAGCTCCTCCACGCAACCAGCACCCGTTAAAATGTCGTCGACGTAAAAGTCAGACCCACAGTCAGATGTCCAGGAATTTTTCGCGGATTCACTCATCCTCTTTTAACACCTTATGGCCAGAAATGATGGCCGGTGTTGATCTTGCAAAATTTTAAGGACTCAGAGCAGGTATCGCCTATCTGCTTCATTTATCATTACTTGGCGATACATCTTTTTTATGTCGGCTATCAGAGCAAATTTGTTTAGCCGAAACCGAACAAGAGTTGAGTACAGCTCTTCCTGAATTGTTGAACCCACCATCAACAAATCATTTAAGCATATCTGTGTGGATGTCTTACAGGACCCATAAAAAAAACTCGTAGTTTGGTCGTTGTGGTGGGGTATAACGTAGTGGGAAGTAGCAAGAACATCATTGCTTGCATATGACCCTGGGATTCGTATTCTTCCGAAAATTTCAAATACATTTTCTTTAAGTTCGGATCTCGAGATAATCCTCTCTCGAGCGACAAAAAATGGCGTTTGGCTATCTCGAATGAGTTTGAAGTCGGACTTTAAATCGACCTGAAGCCAGTGTTCTAGTAGTCTCTCTATAATGTTTTTTTTTGCGCGGTTCCCACTGCATACGTACAGCCCACCTCCCGCCCAACCGACCGAGGGACGCTGCCGCGTGACGTACGGCTCGAATCGCGGGAATATATCCGAGATAGTTAAGCCAAAAGTAGGAGAAAGATATCACGAGGAAGAGTGTTGCACAGATAAGGCGGTTAATATAAGCGATTTAAGATTGTTAGTAGAGCAAGGTGACAAGATGTGGTAGAGACCATTGTAGTCCGAACATAATACCCTGAACGGATCGTGTTGGACATCGAACTACAATGGCTGAGGAGTAGAGGACGAAAGTTTCTAGTCCTTCTACTAGGAACGTTAAAATTTAAGCGTGTTAGTAAATGCTGGCTGTCTATATTTCCATAAATAAGATTGTATAGAAACATGACACCCAGCATCGTTCCACGATTTGTTAATGATGGTAAGTTGATTAGTAAGAGTTTACTACGATAAGAAGGGAGGTAAAGATTTGCATCCCAATTAAGTCCCCTAAGCGCAAAAGTGAGGAAGTTTTTTTGTACAGATTCAAAGTGATCCTGGTGTAGTCCATATTGAGGACTCCAGACACACGATCCATACTCAAAAATCGGACGGACCAGTGATGTATATAACGTTTTAGTTATGAACGGGTCATTAAATTCTTTTGACCATCTTTTAATAAAACCAAGCACACCCATAGCTTTATTAACCATGGTAGATATATGGTCGGTAAATTTAAGTTTCAAATCTAATAGGACACCTAGATCGTTAACCTGAGTTAATCGTTTTAAGGCGTTCCCATAGAAAAAGTACATAGCCTGGTGAGGACTAGATCGATAAAAAGACATAAGTTTACATTTCGATCCATTAAGCTTTAGGTTATTTGCTAAACACCAATTTTGAAGTTTATCCAAATTAGATTGAAGTCTAGACTGGGCGCTTGTAAATTTATACTGAAGGCATAGCTTAACGTCATCAGCGTACATAAGTACAAGTGAATTAGTTAAGGCAAGGGGCAAGTCATTAATAAACAGTGTAAAAGGTAGGGGTCCAAGATGGCTTCCTTGGGGCACCCCAGATGTGGCGCAAACTAAACGCGAGGTAACATCTTTAAAGAAAACACGTTGGGTTCTCCCAGATAAGTAACTCGAAATCCAGATAATAAGATCAGTTGGGAATCCCAAAAGACTGAGTTTACTTCTAAGAAGCGAATAGTTAACAGAGTCAAATGCTTTACTGAAGTCAGTGTTAATGACGTCTGTTTGTAAGCCATTCCGGAAGCCATCCGTGATAAAAGATGTTAGCTCCAATAAGTTGGTAGTGGTGGAGCGCCGCTTCATGAAGCCATGCTGGCACGGAGTTATTATTGAACTACATAGGTGTTGCAAATGTGGAGTGATAAGTTTTTCAAAAAGCTTTGGAATTGCTGACAATTTAGAAATGCCTCTATAATTCGCAGCGTCGGATTTTTTCCCTTTTTTATGCAGCGGAATAATGAAGGATTCCTTCCACATAAGGGGAAAGATCGAAGTTTCCAGCGATAGATTAAAGAGTTTAACGAGCGGTTTGCACAGAGCCTCGGCGCAGTTCTTTAGAACACAGCCTGGTACTCCATCAGGGCCTGGCGAATACACGGGCTTGACCTTAAAAAGATCCGATAACACACCACTTTGATCGAAAGATGGGCGAAATATAAGATTGGCTGATTGGATATCATAAGTGTAAGGCTGAGCTGAGCTGCTGCTAGGTGAATACGTAGTTTGAAAAAACTGAGCAAAGAGATCGGCTATTGGCCTGATCAGTGTTCGCATAAGAGTTTTCAAACGTAAGCAGAGGGGGAAAAAATACATGTTTACGTTTAGTGTTTACAAAGTTTTAAAACTGCTTCGGATCCTGAGTAAACTGAATCCTGCAGCGGCGAATATAACTTCTATAACATTCTGCGTTATGCACGGTGAAATTGGACCGGGCTACTAAGTATCTAGAATAACTAACTATACAGCCAGATAATCTATGTTTATTCAAAAGTCTACTCATACTATTCTTTAAGTTGTTAAGATGCCTTGTAGACCAAGGCGGATTCGTTGAAGCGGACGGATATTTCCACGGCACACAAACGTCAACAAATGAGTTTACAGTGAAATACAATTTTTGTAATGCTAAGTTTATATCATCGCATGCCAGTAAATCAGACCAATCAAATTCCGAAATTAACTTATTTAATTTTATAAAGTCAGCCTTACGAAAGAAACGAACTTTATGAGATTAAAGTGTAGACTTAAGATCAATTAAGGAGTTGTTTTCAATTGAAAGCTCAAGAGTGGGATGATATGGATCCTCAGGGTCTGAAAGGGGCAAAGTTCTGGAAAGAGTAATTCCATCAGGATCAGAAACGAAACATAAGTCCAGCAGCCGACCTAAAGAATTTCTAACGTGGTTAATTTGCCCGAGTGACATATCAAACATGCTCACAGCGAAGTCGTGGTGGGAATTAAGCTGTAAAAACAGTGAATTTTCAACATTTGACCATATAAGTTCTGGGATATTAAAGTCACCCAGAGCTATCAGCTGGTCACCATCAGACAGACGATCGAAAACCAAACGAATAGTGGACAAATGTTGCCAGTATGTTGGCGGTTCGGCCGAAGGTGGTATGTAAGAACAGATAACATACAAAGATT
This sequence comes from Drosophila ananassae, assembly GCF_017639315.1. NCBI lineage: Eukaryota > Metazoa > Arthropoda > Insecta > Diptera > Drosophilidae > Drosophila > Drosophila ananassae. The sequence goes on along the minus strand of NC_057932.1, from coordinate 4,733,057 downwards.
GATCGGACAAAGTGACTTTGATGCAAAGGAATTCAATGTCACCAAACTCTTGTGATTTTACCTCTTCAGAAGCGAGTTTGGAGTCTACAGAGATTAACACTCCTCCTCCTCTTCGCAGAGTTCTATCACATCTAAAAGTGGTGTATATTGAAATTTGCGTATTCAAATATGCAAAAGTAACATAGCAAAAGTAACGAGTTTTTTTTTTCTGGAAACGCTTTGACAAATTAGCCGCAAATCACCACGTAGCGGCAGGACGGTGTTACAAGATAGTGCTACTGTTGAGAAACGTTATTGCTGTAAGAAGTTGCTGAAAATTGTGGCTGTGAAATTTGCTTTTGTGTGATAGAATCTTACAATGGATAAAGGGAAAAGAAATATCAAACCGTTTGACGGTGAGAAATATTCAATATGGAAGTTTAGAATGAGAGCGTTGCTGGAAGAGCATGATCTTCTGAAGGTTATAGATGAAACGCATGAAAAAGTGACTGATGAGATAAAAAAGGCAGAACGAAATGCAAAAGGTTTAATAATTGAATACCTAAGTGATGCATTTCTATCTTTCACTAACAGTGGGAGCACTGCTAAGCAGATTTTTGTAAATTTACATGCAATTTACGAGAGAAGAAGCTTGGCATCATAACTATCTCTGCGAAAAAAACTTTTAGCCATGGAGTTAAAAGGTGACACTTCACTCCTGAATCATTTTAATTCATTTGACGACCTCATTACCGAACTTATCGCATCAGGAGCAAAATTAGATGATATGGATAAAATTTCCCATTTACTTCTAACTCTTCCACCCAGTTATGATGGTGTTATAACGGCAATAGAGACTCTATCAGAAGATAACTTGACATTGGCTTTTGTAAAAACACGACTTCTTGACCAAGAAATAAAGCTTCGGAATATTAGTAAGGATACGAGTATTAAAGTCTTGCAAGCAGTAGGTAACAAGGAGTTCAAAGATGCAAAATTTAACAATAATCCAATGCAAAAGTTTAAGAAAAAATTGTTCAAGCCAAGTTTCAAACCGAAACCAAAATGTTTTCATTGTGGTAAGCCAGGACATTTAAAGAAGGATTGTTTCTTTTTGAAAAGACAGCCAAATCAGAATTCTAACGTAAACAAAAGAAAGGAAGGGCAGGCTCAGATGGCAACAGCAGCAGCAACCCAACCAGAGCGTAGTTTTGCCTTCATGTTGAGAAATGCAACTTCCAATTCAAATACAAACGAGGCTGAGTTTATACTAGACTCAGGAGCATCAGACCACCTAATAAATGACACACCATTGTTCTCCAAATACGACCATTTGCAATCAAATGTGCCCATCGAGATTGCCAAACGCGGAGAGTTTATCTGCGGAAACCAAATCACCTTGCAAAACGTTTTGTATTGCAAGGATATTCCACACAACCTACTATCGGTAAAGAAAATGCAGGATGCAGGTATGACCATTGAATTTAATCCTGGAGGTGTAAAAGTATCCAAAGATGGTAAATTGGTTTTTAATGGAATCCGTGAGTTCAATGTACCTATTATAAAATTTCAATTAAACAGTAAAGTATTTATGTCTAAAATTTTAAATAGTGCTGAGTATCGATTATGGCATGAAAGATTAGGTCACATAAGCGTAGGAAAATTTTTAGAAATAAAGCGAAATAGCCTTTTTGAAGATACTAATATTTTAAGCAATATTGATTTAAATCATGAATTATGCGAGGCTTGTATAAATGGCAAGCAATCTAGATTAAAGTTTCAAAAATTTAAAAATAAGGAAAATATTACACGACCTTTGTTTGTTGTCCATTCCGATGTTTGTGGCCCAATAACACCCACTACCATTGATAATAAGAACTACTATGTAGTTTTTATTGATCAGTATACACATTACTGTGTAACCTATTTAATAACTTATAAGTCGGATGTGTTTTTCTGTTTCAAGGACTTTGTAGCGAAGAGCGAGGCTCACTTCAATTTAAAAATTGTGAATTTGTATATCGATAATGGAAGGGAATATCTTTCTGGTGAAATGCGTGATTTCTGTGTTGAAAAAGGCATCAGCTATCATTTAACGGTTCCTCATACTCCAGAGTTGAATGGTGTATCAGAACGGATGATACGAACTATCACCGAAAAGGCTCGATCTATGATGCTCAACTTAATAAACATTTTTGGGGTGAGGCTGTTTTAACATCGACCTATTTAATTAACAGATCCCCAAGTAGAGCATTGCAAAAGATAAATAAAACACCATTTGAGAAGTGGCATAACAAAAAGCCAATGTTAAAGTATCTGAAGATTTTTGGTTCGACGGTATATGCATTGAATAAAGTAAAAAAAAGAAAGTTTGACGAAAGGTCAATTAAAGCTATACTTGTTGGATATGAACCAAATGGTTATAAATTATGGAATGAGGAATCTAGGAAATTTATGATAGCAAGAGATGTTGTGGTGGATGAAATAAACATGCTAAAATCAAGAGTTTTACATGGAAAAGTTTCGGATGTTCAAAGTAATACTGTTGAACAAAATAATGAATCTTTAACTAAAGAGAATGAAGAGTTGGTTTTTCCTTTGGTGGAAAATAATGAATCTGTTGATTCTGAGTTAAATGAGCAACTCAACGAAAATTCCACATATCTTGAGAATGCCGATCCAGTCGTTGAAACTGGTGATAAATTAAAAGAAAATAAAAAGGAAGAAGAAATCAGACGCAGTGAAAGAATTAAAAGTAAGCCCAAATTATCATATCGATTTTTAGAAAGATGTCTTATGAATAATCAAACATTCCTAATACCTTTGAAGAGATTAAGTTTCGTGAGGACAGATCTTTCTGGGAAAATGCTATACAGGATGAACTTAGATCTCATTTTCAAAATAATATTTGGACCTTAGTGCATAAGCCAGATAATAAAAACATAGTTGATTGCAAATGGGTATTTAGTATTAAAAAAGTATTAAAGTATTAATTACTTAATTAATTAATTAAAGTATTAGTATTAAAGATGAGTTTGGGAAATTAGTAAAGTACAATGCTTGACTTGTAGCGTGGGGTTTCACTCAAGAATATGTGACTGATTACGATGAGACATTTGCACCAGTTGCACGAATTTCCAGTTTTTAGATTTTTGTTAAATTACGGGAAATTAGACACTTTATTGGCATAAAAATTGACAGATCTGATGGAGAGATTTGTTTTAGTCAATCAGCATATATTAAAAGAGTATTGAGAAAATTTAATATGGAAGATTGTAATTCAGTTAGTACTCCCCTCCCAAGTAAGTTGGACTATATGGCTCTGCAATCGGAAGAACTATGTGATGCACCATGTAGAAATTTGATTGGTTGTTTGATGTACATAATGTTATGTACACGGCCTGACTTAAGTACTTCAATAAGTATTCTAAGCCGGTATGCAAACAACAATAATAAGGAACTATGGCAATGCCTTAAGAGAATTCTTATATATCTGAAGGGAACTGTTAATCTCAAGCTTAGATTCAAGAAAGAAACTAATTTTAATAGTATTCTTACAGGATATGTAGATTCCGATTGGGCTGGAAATGAAACTGACGGAAGAAGTACCACTGGGTATTTATTTAAAATGTTTGAAAGTTGTTTGATTTCATGGAGTACCATGAAGCAAAAGTCAGTTGCTGCTTCATCTACTGAAGCTGAATACATGGCCATGTCTGAAGGTGTAAGAGAAGCTCTTTGGCTTAAATCACTAATAAATGAAATTAGTCTAAAATTAAATGGTCCTATAGAGATTTTTGAAGACAACCAGGGTTGTATAAGTATTGCAAATAATCCTACTTGCCATAAAAGAACAAAGCACATAGACATTAAATATCATTTTACAAGAGAGCAAATTGAAAGAAAACTAATTTGTGTAAAGTATATTCCCACAGATCTGCAACTAGCCAATATACTGACGAAGCCATTACCAACTGCACGGTTTATTTCCCTGCGAAGCCAGCTGGGACTTGCTGAGTAAATCAACAAAAAAAAAAAATTTTTTTTTTTGTTATTAATTTCACACTTATGGAACTTATTTTGTTATCTAAAACTTATGGTTCTTATGTTAATATTTTTTTTGGTCTAGTTGGGTTTTTACTGGGTTTCCCCAACTCTTGCAGCAAATGCTGGACCTAATGTATCCCCAGAATTAAATGAAAATATGAAGTTTTGAAAGAAATGAAGATACTAATTAAAATTAAAGCACAAACTCATGTCAAGAATCGTAGTGATAATCAATGTAACTTTTGAGGCGGCGTATTGAAATTTGCGTATTCAAATATGCAAAAGTAACATAGACAGTTATGCTATATATTCACTTGAATGTAAGGATGTAGCAAGTGTATACACACTATAAATGTGTTCCTTGTTTCTCGCCTATTTGTTGATATCTTGTCCTCTTGACATTTTACTTCACTTCATTTCTGGCATTGAGAGCGTGTGGTTTATAAAATCTTTATTGTGTGTTTTATTTATTCATTGAGGGTTTCTGGTTAATACTTAATTGTATTAATTATTTATTAACAAAACCAATAGTGTACCTACTAGGAAAAACTTCGGAGCTTAAGATCTCCGGCTTTAACAAAGTTTCTGTAAATACAATAATGTGAGATGAAAAGAAAGAACTATCAGAATACAGTTTGGAAAGTTAACTACGTAACCCTCTTGTATTCTGATAGGTAAGTGTTAGAGAAGTCATTAGTTTTTTAAAACAGAGGAATATGAAGTGGAAGGTTGGTCAGTGGCCGTAACATGTGGGAGTTTTACACCCACAGGTTTGGTTATTTTTTTTTTCACCGTACTTGGCTGATGTTCTTGGACGAAAATATTCTCTGGCCAAAAGCTGGCGGAACAAATCGTCTTGAACATCTGCAAGGGCACACGTATTTTGAAAGATGACGTGTGCCTGGTGTATGAATATTTAAATTTTGTAATGTCCACCACCTTTACGTCGACTTTTGTTTTGGCTTTGATGTAAGCCGAGATATCAATCTCAGAAGTATCAGGGGCAAGCCGGGAAACAAAAATATGTTTCGATGGTGGGATCACCTGCAAGGGTTTTGATGTCGCCGCAACTAGTACCGTGGCATCAGTACGTACCGGGGGTCCGGACGGTTGATTGCCCTGTTTGGTGACTGTTACAGTGGTTTGAATTATTGGGTCTGGGATCACTTGAAGCGATGCCACAGAGGACATATCGGACAATTGCTCATTAATCTTGAGATATTCGGAAGCCAAATTTTTCTCAGGTCCGGCCCTTGGGGTGGCCAGAGATATAAGCGGCTGCATAGTTGTCGGCTGAGCAGGCTGAAGATTATTCGCCACAAGCACATCACTAAAAGAGGATTTTTTACGCTTAGGAGACTCGTTTAGTAGTTGAAGACTACTAAACTGTGTATCGAGCGCACAGAGTTGGTCATTGATTTTTCGAAAACTACTAATCAACTCCTTGAATCCGCAAAGGTGGAGCAAAAGTGGAGACCAGACCTACGCGAGATTGCATCCGAAACTGAGGCCGTGAACCCGGCACACTTAGCGTGTAAAACGTTTTCACAGAGCCAGCAATGGATGGTAGGCTGGGAAGACGAGATTGTCTTATTACAAGACTTCAATGCACAGACCAATTTAAATTCAATAATTATTAAGATTTTAAATTTTTTTGCATAAACACCTATTGTTTATGCAAATCTAATAAGCAAATTTTTAATTAATCTGGGGGGCCTCATAGCCTAGTGGTTAGTGTACTAGCTCGCTAAGCGTGAGGTCGTGAGTTCGAGCCCCACTCGTGCCAAGTGCATGGCCCTGCAAGTTTTTCGGCGCTCGCGCATATGATGTAAATAGCGAAAAAAGCTCTCGTTGGATTTTTCACTATTTATAATTATGTGCATGAGACCCGAAAAACCGGCATTCCCAGATGTCGTTAGGTGGCAGCCCCACTTCTGAGATAGGTTGCACTCGGCTAATCACCGGATCGACTGAACAATAACGATTACAGAAACAAACACAAGATCAGAAAACACTCATACCCCCAACAACCCGATGACGACCCTCCGCTTTTCGCAACGGACACGAATTGGACAATGGAATGTGAGGACCCTAATGGAGCCTTCCAGGCTTGCGCAGTTTGAAAAGGAGATGGAAAAAATGCAGATCGCAATTGCTGGCATAAGCGAGATGAGGTAGAAAGGCAGTGGGACGACAACAACAACACACGGCAATCTAGTAATGCACAGTGGGATCAGTGATGGGGGCAGGAATGGAGTAGAAATATACGTGTCAAAGCAATACAAACAGACACTTATCACCTGGAATCCGGTATCCGATAGAATCATCACTGCTAGATTCCGATGCAACGCTAGGCACATTACCATCGTGCAATGCTACGCCCCGACAGAAGACGCCAGCGATGACATCAAAGACGACTTCTACAATGCCCTCACATCTTCACTCACCAAGAGCAAACGAGGTGACTTTAAAATTCTCATGGGAGATTTCAACGCGAAATTAGGCCCCAACAACAACGGATTGGAACCAATCATGGGCCGACACGGTGTGGGAACACATAGCAACAATGGCGAAGGGCTCGCCGACCTATGCCAGACATTCCAACTAGTCATTGGTGGCACTGTATTCCCCCACAAGGAAGTGCACAAGTACACGTGGACATCACCGAGTGGGCATACACGCAACCAAATTGACCATCTGTGCATAAGTAGGAAATGGAGACACTCCCTTAGCGATGTACGGAACAGGAGAAGTGCGTCAATTGACAGTGACCATGAACTATTAGTCGGAGAACTTCTAATCAAGCTCAGACGAAGTCACACTGCCACCAGAAGTAGCACAAGAAGACCACCCCCCCTGAACTTACACCGACTTGGAGACCCTGTCATATCCACCAGATTGGCAACAATGCTACGTGAACAACTAACACCGCAGCAGAACCACACCTGGGAACACACATGCAGCACACTGAGGAGCACCGCGGAGGGTTTGCTTGGCACCCGACAACGCAGGAGCACAGACTGGATCTCGACACGCACATGGGAGCTTATCAGTGGAAGAAATTCCCTCAAGTCGAAAGCGGATCACGACTGCAGAGCCCGGGATGAATACAAGGAACTCTGCAAGCTAGTGAAGAAATCAGCCAGAAATGACAAGAGAGCACTGATAGATAGGCTTGCAGAAAATGCAGAGAGCGCCGCCAACGCCAACAACATGCGCTCACTATACCAGACAATTGGTAAGCTATCTGGAAGCGACCTCAGTGATTGCAATAATTGGCGAGGAATCACCCTGCTGAACACCAGCTACAAAGTGCTAGCCACTTTACTGAATGAACGTCTACTGGAAAGAATCGAACCAACAATACGCGATGAACAAGGAGGCTTTAGGCCACACAGAAGCTGCGTAGACCAAGCGAACACATTACGCGCAATCACCGAACAAGCTTTGGAATAGCGCGCGCCGCTTTACCTCCTATTCATCGATTTCCAGAAGGCGTTCGACTCAGTAGATAGAGCAGCGATATGGCGGGCGCTTGCAAGGAAGGGAGTACCACTCAATATCATAAACATAGTGAAAGCTATGTACGATGATGTGGATTTGGCGGTACAGCACAATGGAAAATTCAGTGCACCCTTCCAGACGAACACTGGCGTCAAGCAAGAATGCCCTTTGTCACCGCTGTTGTTCAACTTGGTGATCGATGAGATTATGAGTGAAGTGTGCAGCTCGAACCGCGGCATAACATGGAGCCTCACCAGACACCTAGAGGATCTGCAGCGAACCTCGAAGCTCGGGCCAAAGCAGTTGGACTTTCCATTAATGCAGCAAAAATCAAAGCGATGCGGATCCTCCACTCCCACCAAAGCAGGATCACCATATGCGGGAAAAGTGTCGAATATGTCGACAGCTTCGTATACCTAGGCACCGTAATATCCGCAAACGGGGGAGTGGAAAAAGACATGGAGAATCGTCTGAGCAAAGCCAGATCTGCTTTCGGGAGATTGCAACGCATATGGAGAAACCAGCAGATCAGCAGAAAAACAAAGCTGAGAATCTTCAATGCGTGCATCAAATCCGTACTGCTGTACGGATCGGAAACCTGGCTGACATCGCAAAGAATGGTACTAAAGCTGCAAGCCTTCGTCAATAAGTTCCTTAGGATCATATGTGGTATATTCTGGCCAAATAGAATAACCAATGATGACCTGTGGCGCTGCACAAACGAATCACCAATCCAGCAGCAGATAAAGAAGAAAAAATGGAAATGGATTGGTCATGCACTAAGGAAAGGTCGAAACAGCATAGTTAGGATGGCCCTGGAGTGGAACCCGCAAGGAAGCAGAAGAGTGGGACGCACCAAGCTAACCTGGCGTGAACTCGCTGACAATAACATCACCTGGGACTTGGCAAAGAGAACAGCGCAGAATAGGGTCCGATGGAATGCACTTGTGGATGCCCTAAGGTCCCAAGCGGAGTAATAGAAAAACAAAAAAAAAAAAAAAATTAGCAAATTTTATGACAACGCAGTGCGCACAAAAAAAACACGTCCGCCGCTTTAAGAAACTTCTTTACATAACTCCTGTTCTGGCGACAACATCTTTTTAAAAGCTGGAACTTCTTCGAACGACCAAAATTTTTTTTAAATTGTTGTCTATTGACTCTAATATTTCTTCTTGGCTCTAGTATTTCTTCTTGGCAATTCAGGCTAGAGACTGGCGGTTGAGGATTTGAGGAATTTGCCATATGCTTTCGGACCTTGCTTTGACCAACGGGCAAAAGTTTGAAAAATGACTTAGCTGCTATTAAAATATCTATCCGCTGGGGTTTATAAACTTGTGGGTCTGCTAATGTTAAGTTCTTTGGTAGGGTCCAATCTTTGGTCTTGAGCGTTACAATAACTGCACGCTGATTTGGTGTTGGCAGAGGAGCAATGCAACGAACTTCTATTAAGTTGCTGGCTAAACTCTATCTTCAGCGGACAGATGCTGGTATCTACGATTTAATATATTTTCATCAAAGACATAACCCTTGCCTTGGTTGTTATTGCTAATTCTTCGAACTCGGCTCCAAATTCATCGATTTCATCAAATTGATCGATATGGTCTTGTAACTCATTTGCTTTAGTAATGGTCTCATCTATAACCTGAAACTTGCATTCTAGCTCGGTCTTTTATAGAGGAATTGATCCAGCTTCCTCTAACCGGCGAATGCTTTTTACCGAAAACAATATTGCCAACCAAATTGTAGGGTAGCACACCACTTGTCGTTCCGTTCGCTGGCCAGCCGCGATATGATAAGCTTATCTCAGCTTACGAGCCGAAATTAAGTTGCGCCCGGCACGGAAGAAAGGCTCCTGATCGACCACGGAGGAGAATGGTTGTTGGCAAGAACACTACTTCAGCGTGGCGATTCTGGTTCATAAACGTGATCGCTGGCAAATCCTGAGAGGTCGCTAGCACAAGCTCATTGGCAGGATCGAATCCGGAAGCTGGAACACTGCAACAAAGCTAATACGTTCGGCAGCGGAAGGATGAGGACTTGAGGGAAACCAAACAGATGGCAGGACGCCGGACCTCATCGTATCGTTCGTCAACTGACGTGGCAAGGAACCTTCGTTCCTTATTATCGTTATTCATCAGTTGGTGTTGAAAAGAAAATTTGTAATGCCGTGTTGATTCATATCGTCAGTAGTAAAGATACGAAAATTAGGTGCGAGAAAAATTTAGATTATCATAAAATTCCATCATGGAACATTTATTGGCTGAATCAACACAATCAGGATCTGAAAGGGAAGTAGTGTTCGATGCATCATGAAAAGGAAAGATTTTATCCGAAAGAGAGCATAGTACTCTGATTTGTATGAGAGAAGCCTGCTAAAATGAGGATTTAATGATGAGTGAATTGGTAACCAGATGATTGAGCTTGAGCGGAAAAGAGCGTGTACTCTAAAATATGTAAAAGAGAAGAAAGTTATCCTGCTAAGCTAATCTCTGATGGATATACAAGTGGTTGGGTTTGTACGGAAGAAAGCTATATTCTAGAGAATTTGAGAAGTGTTATCCCGTCAAACTAACGCTTGAAGGCACAAGAACTTCTTAAGTATCATTGAATAACTAACTCTTAGTTGGAGCAACAATTCTTCTTAGGTTCCGATGTCGTTAATACGCTCTTATAGCAGCAACAATGTACCGTCAATTCGAGGTTCAGGAGACACATGGGAAATATCAATTAATCGTTTTGAGGAGGTCATTTATTGATCAATTGCAAATTTATCGAATTAATTCTGTCATATACATGACTATATGTCATGTACTTAAGCGCACCATTTTTATCAGTACGATGCTTTAAATACCTCAGTGATGAATACGCTCAATCGCAGCGTATACATCACTTTAGAAGAATATATACATATATATATACATCACTATACATCACTATTGAAGTGATGTTAATTATTATAAGATTTATATTGAATTTATACTGAAATTATTATAAACAATTTCAGTAGAAATTCAATTTAAGTTTTATGCATTTATTTATACTATTATGCCTAACCTATTGCCTATTGTATTTTCCCACATCCTGTTGTATTCGAGAATCTTTCTCTCTCGCTGTTAACTTTGCTCTCTTTATCTATTGAAAACTCACTTCGGCTTGCATGCTGTTCTAGCGCAACTTGAATGAGCGCCCTTGAATGAGAATCTTAATCGATTTGCCACAATGCATCTTTGAGATCAATTTTCGTAATACAATTTTCGAAATACAAATAGAAAGCAGTCGACTCAACAAACCTTTCAATATGGGCATCGGGTATAGTAAACCTTGTTTGGTTTTACTATAAGAGTTACTGGAGATGACCACGCTGATGAAAGTAATTCTTCAATTCTATTTTGCGCGATCATTCTATCAATCATTCAAATCAAATATTGTAATTATCACTAGTTAGTTCTCTCAGTGAAGCTAGGCAAAGGAAGTCGGGCATTACAGATTTGGTGTTTTCTTGTAATTTTCTTGACGGCTAATTAAGCCGCGTTGTTGCCCCCGTTGGGCGTCATTAATTCGGCAACGACTTCGCACGTCTTGATGGTACTTTAAACTACAAACAAGGTCCAGCCATGCTCACGGAAGAGGGGGTGATGCTTGTACTTTCATTATGTGACCTGGTCGTCACGCGAGTATTCCTAGATCAAAATAAAAAGGATTGGGATAGAAATTGTATTGCAGGAGGTTGAAAACATTCCTTCGCTTAGAAAATTATTAGAAGTGGCTAGATGTATTTAAAATGGTAAGATTACATCAGGTGACCAAACAAATAATTAGATTAGAAATTTATGTTCATTATCGTTATAATTCGTGAAATTTTCTTTTAAAATGCATTATCATAATTAAGTCTACATATTTCATAAGAAGGTTCTCAATAACCATAAGAAATCAGGAAAGATATCTACATTAATAATTCACATTAATATTAAAATAATAATTTACCCATGCTTAAAAATAATAATTCAGAAAAATATTCAAAATTGATTGAAAAGAATTAAAGTTTTTTGGTTAACTGTACTTCAATATTATTCAGATTCGACTCAAGTTAATATTCTCTATTAATTCACATATAGCAACAAAATTCCACTAATCAGGGAAATATAAGTGCATATTGCCAATGCAGAGAAAAGTGTGGGGCTCGTTTTTATCGTTTCACTCCACGAGGTTGTAAAATTAACTTAGGAGTTCCACGCACAACTTAAATACTGAACTGGTCGCTTCGAGATTTCTTAGAAAATGGAAAGGTATCACGTGGGTGGGCGAATGTCAATAGGGAACAGTTGGGACGGCGGTGAATATCAGTCAGAATTAGATGGGCCTATCGTTATATCTTATCAAATTCGATCATTTATTAACACGGGGCTAGCTGGGCCTGTCGATAAAAAATTGGGTCAGCTGGGTAAATATTTGAATATGTTTTTTGCTTAAATTTGAATTTGGCCGGTTTTTATTAGTTTATTTTTGTTTATAAGTTGCCCCCACGAGCAACTCCTACAATATATCCATGCGCTAAAGAAGACCATTTGGGGTTCTATTTTGGGTTAGCTATATTCCCGACTCAGGCTATTTTGCCACCTCAACAACAAAGTTCTTGGCCATCTCAACAGAAAAATACATTGTAGCCACAAAATCAATACGCATGTCAACCTCAAGAACGACGTACATGTAGACGGAAGAAGTAGACGCACATTCCAATGTTTTCTTCATTGGAGGTAGTCTGCATAATACTTAATTGTAATCAAAAGTCGTTAGAAAAACGACCGAAAGATTTGCGAAAGAAAAGAAAACAATAAAACCTTTTCAACATTTTTTTTTTTAATTGGCTTTAACGAACTTATTTATACTGCATGTGGAGATAGCCCTTGAGATAACGCAACCTAATAGGACATTTTCGAAAAGGAGCTAGTACAAGTGCATCTAACTGGATATCCCATGGATTTCCATCAACTACTCCAAGGACTGCAATTTTCCAGCCGAAGATATCCATTAAAAACTCAGTTACCAGTCTCAAAACTATCAGAAACTATCTGGAACTTTATAATAATAGAACTTGAATCTGCAGGGGCTACTGCTAAAGGGACAATCCCACAGTCGGATAGAATCTACTACCCAATGTTAAAACATATCCCCATATCCCTCAAGCGAAAATTGCTTGATATTTACAATAACCACAACGGACGGCGCGTAAGGACACTATATATACCCGCAGAATGAAAAATGTCTGTGTACGTGCGATCTGATTGAGTAATATACCAAATGAAAGGTATTGTTTTCATTAGATCAACTTCATCCGAACATTGCCAAAAGAAGTTTGGCTTGGGGACCATCCCGATCATTTCATTCCATAGTTATTCAAGAAAAACGATTTTTAAGAATCTTCCAAATGAAAACAGTCGTTTTCTTTATTTTTTCTTTAAAAATTTAAAAAAAGTTGGTATGTTGGGTATGAGTAGCATTTGTTCTGACTTTTTTTAAAATTACTTAAGGTTACCTTAAAAAATAATAAAGACTTTGAAATTAAAAAATGCGTAACTTTACATCCAATGAAGCTAACTTCTCATGCGCCCAATAGAAAATTATTTTTATTTTCAAAATTCTCTCATATTCACGAACATACGATCTTATTTATAATATATGTTCTTTATTATAATAATGTTCTTTAAATGTTAAATGTTCTTTGTTCTAAGAATGTTCTAATAACATTTTATGTACTAACCACTAGCGGCGACCACATTGAAAAAAAAATATCCCAAACAATTTATTATATTTTCCCACGGCTTATTTTTAACAGCTGCAGTATCCAAAACAAAATATCCCAAACATTCTTCACCGCTTATTTTCTTCACGAGCGCTACAAGCGCTTTTCACGAGAGCCAGGGAGCGCGCATATATATTTTGAAGAACTCGTCAAAAATTTAATAAGTGTTGGCTCAATGGCGAATATAACGTCTGTATAAATATTGGATCGTTCTCGCTTGAACTTTAACGCCCATAGTGCCAAGTTATCCTCCGTTTTTTTATGTTGCTATGTTAAATCAAGATAATTTCGGCTTGCGGGTTCGCTATCGTTATTTTACCTCGTCAAGAGGTCTATTTATTTGAAAAAATACAATAAAAACAGAAGGCAGCATGCATACGTACTCACATACGTGGAGTTTATCCATCCTTATTCCTATTATCAAACAAAATAAAAAAAAGCCAACGAAATAAATAGTCTATGTCCGGTCTCGCTTCTGTCAAGCCTAAGCAAAATCATTGAAAAAATGTTATGATGGATATTAATGTGGTTCATAACCCGTTCATTTTCCACAACCAAGTATTATTCAAAAAGAAACATTTCAAATAAGACGTCTTGTTGCAAGTCCAACATATCTCTTCCAAATCATCCCTCTATTTTGGAGTCAGATTTCGACGCGATTTCTACAATCGCGTGAGGATACAGGCAGTGCTTTGTAGATTCGAGCGCTGGGGCATCGGTCCAAGACTGTATAACCTTGTAAAGGCCTTTATGACCCGCCGCTTCCTCAGGGTTCGTGTCAACAATATCGCATCCGAAACATTTACATTATTTATTGGCATCCCTAATGCCCTCCACTAGTAGTTCTCTTCATGATAGCTTTTGAATTGCATTTTAAAACGATACAAAAGAATTCTACGATACCTAGTGTCGGGTCAGGCAGCAGCCACGGCATAAATTGAATCAATATAAATGTAATATATATGTATAAATGTAATAATTATAGTTTAGCATATCATTTTCTCATCGCTGTTGTTAGTCGCAAGCCGACTCTTCTCGGCCGCTCGGCTTTATTTTATCTTTGTCATTAAGTTAACGAGCTTTCACCCGTCCTATGCTAAAAAGCGAGCCCACTTGTACTCACTATCTCAGTGCGTACGCATTCTAAATCGGAGCTTTCTGGCACTCCATTTCAGATGCGAATAAATAAACATTTTATAACGTTGTGAAACAAATAATTCCCTTTTTTGTTATTTTGGAAAAAAGGGAAAAAGTCATTGAAACTCAATGACCAAACATTGGTGACCCCGACGTGATCTAATTAATAAAATTAACAATTGCACGAGCATAAAACAGTGCGAACATACCCGTTTCAGTTTTTGCGCGGTGTATTAACATATGTATGTGCATTTTGAACATAAACGGCATACAGTGCATCAGTGAAACAATTATTTTGTATTTATACAAAAATCATTTAATAATATAAATAAATACAATACATACAATTGTTATTCGGTCCGCCAACATACATACATACATACGTTCCATTTGCAAGTGCATTCGACTCACACAAGCGTTCATATATATATACATTCCACAACTCGGTGTACGGTTCTGAGCGCACAGTGGGATAAATCGGGTTCGCTGCGCTCAAATATAATTAAATATAATAAAATAAACTAGAACTATAATTTTGGCGCCTAAATTAATTTGTACGTGTTTTTACCTAAATTGAGCGTATTTCAATTATAGTGGCGATGAACTCCAGCGGCGCCGTCACAGGAGTACCCACTCCATCGGAGCGCGATTTTAAAATGCAAGGCAAAGGATATCCTCCAGGATTTGAAGAGGATCCAAGGCGCCCTGCAGCCAATATCAAAGGTGGAGGATGCTATGCTCCATGTGCGTCACGGCCAGTTGGTCGCCATGTACGAGGATTTTAAGGCCATCCACGGGGAGCTTAAAGAGTTAGACATTGCTGAAATAAGCAGCGACTTGCGATGGACAGTGTCTGAGCTTGTAGCTACGATGCATGCCGAAATCGAGCACGAGACGTCGTTGCGCTCTGCTCGAATTGCTGCCCATTCCACCCTTGCCAGCGGAGGTCCCAGTATCCAGGTGAAACCAGCGCTCAGTCGGAGTTTTCAAGCCTTGCCTCCTCTTCCTCTTCCTATTTTCAGCGGAGTATATTTAGAGTGAGCTGAGTTTCATTCGGTCTTTTCGTCGATCGTAGGCTGCAATCCTTATATAAGTAAGGTGGGAAAGTTTCAGAGGTTGCGATCTGGTTCGGGACTCCGCTTTAGAGGCAGTCCGTTCCTTGGAAATCTCCGAGGAGAATTATTATGTCGCAGTGAAGCTTTTGGAGAATCGATTTAATAACCGTCGGTTGATATTTCAGGCTCATGTGAATGAAATTCTGGGCCTCAATCTATTGGAAGGTGACTCAGTGGCAGCGTTTCGAGGGATGTCCGATAAGTTCAATATGCGAGCCCACTTGTACTCTCTATCTCAGTGCATACGCATTCTAAATCGGAGCTTTCTGGCACTCCATTTCATATGCGAATAAATAAACATTTTATAACGTTTTAAAACAGATAATTCCCTTTTTTGTTATTTTGGAAAAAGAGAAAAAGTCATTGAAAAGGCTCAATGACCAAACACCTAGCATTGGGATAGTGTACCATTCCATTTCGCTTTACCACATCGTTAAAAAAAGGTTTGGTTGCGAATGGTCTTACTTCGATATTCACCCTGGGATCAACGGCTGGTCTTTACCCACAATGCATAGGAGATTTCGCTGGAGTGCACTTCTTGCGTTGCTCGGTTCTAAGCTCGTCGGAACAGTGAGGGTTCTTCTTAGTCTCCTAAAAACAACACTCTACTCTTATATTTATTTAAGTGGACTTCACTGTTTGTTAATGATTGGGCAAATATTTGAACTAAAGACCTGTTGGAAACGGACGGACTACGGGTTGTATTGAGGGTCATGAAAACCATCGTTTGTTTAGGGTGGCTGAGCTGTAGTACGCTTCCCTCGTCTTTAACCTCCCTACCTTAACACCACAATGCCAATCTATTGGGTATCCCTAGTAAAATGTTCTCTACAGACTCAAACGGTTTCGGAATTACCTAAAAACAGCATCATCACAAGCGACAGACCCAAATAGTCTTTTCCATTATAATATCCATTCTCTTAGTAATAAGTTCAAAATACACTTCATACGCCTTTGCGCCATATCAAAATATGAAAACTCATAATCAGAATTAAAGCATAACATAAAAATTAATCTTACGTTACTTAAGCCTATCTGCTATGTACTAATCGTAGAGATATGGAATACAATGTACTGGATCTGTAATCGTACAGATGGAATGTAGTGGTTTTGTGGTGCATGCGCAGTTACAATTAGAAAAAGCTACTTAAAAATTGAAATTACCCCAAAATAACTATTTCTGCTAGATTCTTAATTCAAATTTTCAATTTATCTAACCCATTAGACTTTTAGTTCGTTATTGTTTTTATCGGACTCTTGCTCTGAATTTGGGTCGCTACGGAGCGTGCGGAATGGTTATATAGGATCGGAGGGATTGCGAGATGGCGTGTTTGAGGTTAAGTTTCCACGTTTATTCGGCCTCTCTTGCTCGATCCTTCTTTTTACTCCAATTTACATCGCTACATTCCTTCCGACCGGTTTCCTTTGTATTTGCTAGTGAACACATGCCACACTAATGGAAAAACTCGAACACGATATGCGAGGCACGCGATGCTAACCGGGCGGTGGTAATCGCACTACAGTTGGCGTCCTCACTATAACGAAAATTTTTACTGAGCTGTTCTTTAATATTTCCCTCTGTACTGAACTTGGTTCAATAGATGTTGAAAATTGCGGAAAATTCTACGGTTTCTTTGGCACGTGGTTACTGTTTCTGTATGATTTCCACAGCGGGCAGGACTAAAGCCTGCGGTAAGCCACCAACTACCGTCACCATGGCGGCATCTCCTGGCCCAAGTGGCATGATGCCCCCTTCAGGAGCGAGAAAGGATAGCGCCCGCGGCGGCTAGCAAACTTGGCCAAAGAAAGTTCACATACGCTGAAGGAGCAACCGTAGGGCAGATTCTGCAAAGCCACGAGGTCCGAAACTTCTGCAGAAAGGTGGAATGAGCTAAAAATGTTCTTCCAGAGTACAGCATGACACCAAAACAGACAGCTCCGAAACACAAACCAAAACTACATCCTAAAAGGGAGCGATCACAGAACGTGCCGGGAGGACCCATAGACAAAAAGCTGCGCACAATGCCAAAGCGGTCCGTCACAGAATTGCGAAAAGCGGCATTCAAAATCCCAAGGTATGGGGTGAGATGGGTGGCGGCAGCCCTGGCAACAAAGTGCTTCAAGCTTCTGGTCAAGGAACCAGGCCCCCTTCTGTCTGCAAAGACGCGGGGTGGTTCCAAGGTAGTGTGAACGTTTTAGCCTGTGATGATGAGCGGTCCGCAGAGCTATACGAAATGGCGGTAGACGAGCTAGATGAATTCTATAAGCCGCCAAGCTCGTTGCTTTATACTGGCGTGGCGTCCCGTGTCGAGCAAAGCGAGGATCTGGATACCGGCCTAGGAGCCCACTCAAATGCTCACAGTGTTGCAAAGGTAGAGTCCCTAACGAAGGTTGAGGAGATGGTAGGATTAACCAATCAGACCTGATTATCCTGATTATCAGTAAGGAGCGTTTAGCTCCTATAGAGGCTGCTCATGGTTTCTGTTCGGTGACCATGAAGGTCGACAAATCGGACTCAAACGATGGAACCTAAACAGCCGCTACTCAAGAGGAACTGGCCTTATGTTTAGAGGGTTCCGACCTCAAAGACGGTTACAGCACCGACGCATAGCTGCTTAAAACATTATAATAAATTATTACAACGAGAAATAATAACCTAACATTATTATTTTTGTTGTATTTTGTAAGATTGATGTTGGCCTAAGCAGCCACCAGATAAGCCGATTAGAATATTGTTAATTTGTTTAGCTGCAGCGGCATTTAATCTTCTCTATCTTTCTCCCAGTTTCGCATGCACTTTGTTGTCATTTGTGGCGCATACGCTTTTGGGAGCTTTGGAAGAGCTTCTGCGCCAAAGCTATTCTTCTTCTTGCATATTTTGGAGTTTTTATTGACGGGCCACTTTTTTTGTTATATTACGCGGAATTAACTGTCAATAAATTCTAAACTGGAAATTGAAGTTTTTTTTAATCGGCCGCTCCCAAAAAGCTGGTAGCGCTATATTTTGATGGCTCCGACTTGATCGCGCCCAAAGTTCAATCAGTTTATTTGCCACAAAAAATTAAAAAGCTGTGTGATACTGAAAAAACAACAATTTTTTGTTTTTTGTTTTGAACTACACGCGCTAGAAATTTAAGGGATGGAGTTTGGATCTGCTATCGCAACCCGAGAAAGGATGCTGCGGAGAAGAGCAGAGGTGACCTGCCAGGAGATGGAGGCGCTGCATCATAAGGTGAAGGATGCGGCGCGGAATGAGGATTACATTATAATGACGCTGGAATCAGTGAAGAAGCGTTTCCGTGAGCGGTTCACCACGCTTAAAGAAGAGTTGGAGGAGCCTTATTTCAGCGAGATCGATGTGCAGGTGGTCGTTCAGGTGGAGGTTGCCAAGCGTTCCATGAGAATCGCTGCCCACTCCACACTTCTCGACGGTGCCGGAGTCTCACCCATGCCATACAAGCCCCCTCCTTGCCGCTGTTGCTGATGCCAACATTCAGCGGCAGCTTTGCCGACTGGCCGAATTTCCGCGCCCTTTTTAGACCACGATTGACGCCATCCTAACCTAACAAAAATGGAAAAGCTCCAGTGGCTCATTTTATGCCTGCGGGAGTCAGCCTTGGATATGGTGAGAGCGCTGGAAATTTCTGAAGCGAACAACCAAGTGGCCCTTGACCTATTGCGCAATCGTTTTAGTGATCGGCGTTAAATTTTTCAGTCTCACATCAACGAAATCCTGCAGTTTCGTGTGGTCGATCCAGGGTCTATTGCCACTTTGCGGAAGCTATCAGATTAGTTCAATGGGCATATGCGGGCTCTCGTGAGTTCCGGATTAGCTGCCGAGATCCAAAGATGTTTGCTCATCCAGATTTTCCTCCAAAAGTTCCATTTTGCTACAAAAACCAAGTGGGAAGACACTCTCACCGGAAACAACGACAGCCTTCCGTCTTGGGAGACCATGGCATGATGCGTGGAGCAAAGGTGCCGGACTCTCGAAAGCGTTGACTTTTCTTTGACTGCGTATTCACCAGCTTTCCAAGTGGGCCGAGGTAGATCTTCGAATAACCGATCTTCGTGCATAATTATTAACGCCCGTCCAGCTCTATGCGCCCAGTGTGGTGTTTTGGCGCACGCGCTTCCTCCTTGTCCGAGCTTCATTGCCTTGCCAATTAGTCAACGGTACGACGAAGTGCGACGGCTGATCCGCTGTTTTGTTTATCCGCTGTCTATGTTTGGAGGATGGTCATTTGGCACGCGGACCATTGTGGTGCAATTAGGTACGAGGCTTCGGTTCCACCAATGGTGCTTCCGTTGCTACCTCACCATCCCAGTCAATCCATACCGTCTTGACTCTGGATCGCCTAACCGAAGTGCTTCCGCCAACCACCAATATCCTCATACGTGGTCGATCAGGTGCTTTCCTGCCTTGCAGAGTGTTATTGGATTCCGGTTCACAAGTTTGCCTTATCTCATTGCGGCTGGCACGTGAACTTCAGCTTCGTCACTTCAAATGCTGTGCAGTGGTCGCCGGTCTCGGTGGCACTGAGTTTGCTACGGATGGAGCCTCCGTTAATGAGTGTGTGAAGTCTCGACTAACGACATATTCTTCAAACCTAAAGGTTGATATACATAGTTTCTCATATTGCGGACTGTCAGCCGAGGTTTTAAATTGATATTTCGAAATGGAAGATTCTTCCGGAAATCATCTTAACGCAATGACGCAACCCGTAGAATAATCCATTACAAAAATGTGTTTGTTGCCATTCAGAATTGTTATTGAAGTGTCCAATAACTAACACAAAATCAAAATTTATTAAATTCAAAAATTGAAATGCCATCACGACAAACTAAACCAACAGCTTGTGCATATTCATTTAGAGAAATAAGAGCGGCCCCCCTGCCTGCAGTACCTAACATGAGAAACAACAACATGAACGAAAGTAAGCTCTCTGTCCCAGAAACAGAACGCAGACGATCTTCCAATACATATTTCTCATTCATCGCAAACGAAGAGCGTGCAAGATCATGCTCTCCCGCTCTCCCAGACACAAGCAGTGCATTAACCTGGAGTGCGCAGTGCACCTCACCAGCACTATCACCCACTGTTCTATCAACTCCGTTAAATTTGCCTACAACGATCACTACTACATCGATTACCACATCGTGTACATCAACCACAACAGCAAAATCGGTAGCTGTCTCTCAGCCCCCCCGAGCAACAATCCAAACGGGCATTGACCGATATATCCAAGTAAAACGAAAGCTCAGTCCTCAGCCGAAAAAAAAGCTAACGGTGCAAAAGCAATGAATGTCCACAATCAAGACGAACCGTGTAATTCTCTGTCTGAAAACAGATTTTCTATATTAAGCGAAGACAGTAATAATGAAGAGAATACGGAAGTTCCCAAAGCCAAGCAAAAGCCCCCACCCATTTACATACGTGATCAAAACTGCAGCGATATGGTAAACTGTCTCGCTAAGCTAATTGGAAATAACAATTTTCATATAATGCCACTGACCAAGGGCAATATACGGGAGACCAAGCTCCAAGTCTACACGGAGGAAAATCATCGCTTAGCCACGAAATACCTATACGACAACCAGAAAAAATATTACACCTACCAATTGAAGAGCAGCAAGGGCCTTCAAGTGGTCATAAAGGGTATTGAATCGTCGGTACCAATAAAAGAAATCATCGAAGCCCTTTCAAGCACAGGTTTTAAAGTTAAGGGAGCCATTAATATCATCAAAAGACAAAAAGTCCCCCAGCCTATGTTCAAAGTTGAGCTGCAACCTGAAACGATAACAACTCCCAAAAATATGATTCATCCCATATACAAACTACAGTATCTTCTGCATAGAAGAATCACGGTAGAGGAACCTCATAAGCGCAACCAACCTCTACAGTGTTCAAACTGCCAAGAATATGGACACTCAAAGTTGTACTGCACCTTTCGTGCAGTCTGTGTGGCTTGTGGCGGCCTCCATAACACTGCCTTCTATACCATAAATAAAACCGACCATAACTCTAAGAAATGTGGCAACTGCGGTGGAAATCATACTGACAATTACAAGGGATGCCCAGTTTATAAAGAGCTAAAAAATCGTATAAATACAAAAAAACCCTTACAACAACGCCCATTAGCCACTCACACTAACCACCAAACCACCACGGCATCTTTGACTACACCTGGAGTTTATTTCTCTAGCGCTCTACGATGGCCAGGACTATTAAATAGCGTAGGTTCAGCACCACTGGAAACTGAAACTATAGGACATCCACCTCCGCCTACGGGTACTTCGAGGGAAAGAGTAGGCCAAGAATCTGCAACCCCCGAAATAAAGGGTATCGAAGGAATGTTGTCCACACTTATAAGTCTAATGGTCACAATGCAAAATAATATGCAGGAGCTCATGCGAAACCAAAATCGACTAATGGAGCTTTTAGTCAAACAAAAATCAAATTAGATGACTAATTTGAGAATCTGTCTATGGAATGCTAACGGCATTTCAAAGCACAAAAATGAACTTAAGGCATTTCTTGATGATAATAATATCGATATTATGCTCCTCTTCGAAACTCATCTAACGAACAAAAACAACTTCTATCTGACGGGCTATATATTTCATGTAACAAATCATCCAGATGGGAAGGCTCATGGAGGAACTGGGATCCTCATAAAGCAGCGCATAAAAAACCATTCCCTCCAACGAGTTGCTACAAATTCCTTGCAGTCAACTTCAATACGAATTCTGACCGTGGGAGGTCATCAAAACCTAGCTGCTTCTATCACCGGGAAAGCCTACATACTGGCCAGCGGACCCACGGAAGAAGCCAGATCTAATTGACTTTGCGAACCTTTGGATGACCTATCGTCTGACCATTCAGTTGTCCTTCTTCACCTATTTCAACATGCCGAATTACAAAATAATCAAATTTATCTCACATCAAAAAGGACAAACTGGCTTAGGTACAAAAAGTACATAAGCTCTCACATACACATAAGACCAGCAGCAAAGCTCTCGATTCCTGCGACCACAGAAAAACCTCCATACTCCTCCACAAATTCCTATACAGAAAATCTAGTCCGGGCAGAGAGCAGAGAAGAACTTGCTCAAAAATCATACATAGAACAGCTTTCCCCAAAAAGTAACAGGTGTCCTCTATGGAAAGCCCATCCTAACTTAAAACCGCCCATAGAAGCAGATATGCCATTTCGAAAACCAGATGGATCTTGGGCGCAGCGATGAAGAAAAAGCAAGCGTCTTCGCTAGTCACCTTTGTAAAGTTTTTACTCCAAATCAAGCAGTCTCTCCTTCCATTCTTCCGGAGCTACCAATTCCAGATCCAATTCCAGCTATAGAAAGAGCACCTCAAGCCAAATAAGTCTCCAGGGTATGACCTCATTGCGCCGAAAATGATTATGGAGCTCCCTGCGTGCGCCACCAATTACATAAAAATTCTATTTAACTCTATTACATTATAATAATGATACCGAAACCAGGGAAAGACAAAGCTTTGGCTTCTTCATATAGACCAATAAGTGCACTTTCACGCTTATCAAAGCTTTTAAGAAACTTCTACTGCTCCGTATCACGCCTCATATGACTTCGATCCCTGAATATCAGTTTGGCTTCCGAGAAAAGCATAGCACCAAAGAGCAGGTGAACCGTATCACATCTGAAATTCGAACCGCCTATGAACAGCGAGAATACTGTTCTGCTATATTTCTGGACATATCCCAGGCATTTGACCGAGTTTGGCTGCAAGGACTTATGTATAAAATAAAACTATTTCTCCCTGTCATGAGCTGCTCAAAACATACCTGTTTAATCGAGTGTTCACTGTAAAACAAAACAACTTTACAACAGAAGAGTTCGAAATTAAGGGGGCAGGATGGGTTGAGACTTCAAAAAAATTTTTTTTTCAGAAATTTTTTATATAATAAAACATTATCTCAAGAATATCATGTGAAAGTTTCATGTCGATCGGACTAAAGCTTGCTGAGATACCGATTTTCTAGTTTCTTTCTCTCCATATACTTTTAATTGCTTTTAAAACTTTAGACTTTTTCTCAAAACAACTTTTTCAAGTCGGTGCGTAACGTAACTCAAAAAGTAATGCTCGGATCTAAATAAAATTTTTCACACATCTTTAATACAATTTTTTTAAAATTTTTTTTTACCATTTAAACCAAGTAAATCAATTCAATTTTTGTATTTCCGATAAAACTGTAAGGCCAGACTTTAAGCACCGCAAGATAATAATTTTTTGAAGTGACTCCGCCCGACTGCCCGTCACGGGATAAATAATAATTATTTCTTAACAAAAAAATTCCTAGATATTCTCCAAATATAGCCATGTATCGTGTAAACAAATTGAATAATTACATTCACTCAGAAATGAAAAAAAAAATCGCAAAAACTGTTTTTTTTCAGCCTCTGAAACCATCCTGTCCCCTTAAGGCGGGCGTACCCCAAGGAAGCGTCCTCGGCCCCACACTATATCTTCTATATACAGCAGGTATCCCAACAGACCAGCGTCTAACTATGTCAACATTTACCGACGATACAGCCATACTACTCCTCCTCTCACTCCTCTCACCTTGCACTAATAGAAAAGTGGATGGCGGACTGGCGTATAAAGATAAACGGTGAAAAATTTAAACACATTTCCTTTACTCTCAACAGACAAAACTGCCCCGCTCCAACTCTAAACAATACCATAGTCCCCTCTGCGAATGAGGTCACATATCTCGGCGCCCACCTGGACAGGCGTCTTACATGGAAAAAACATATTGAAGCGAAACAGGACCAATTAAGACATAAACCCAGAGGACTGCACTGGCTTATCAACCCTCGTTCCCCATTTCGACTGGAATATAAAGTAATACTCTAGAATTCAGTCATAAAGACTATCTGGAAGTATGACTCCGAACTTTGGAGCAATGCAAGCAGTAGCAATATAGACGTTATCCAAAGGGCACAGTCTAAATTGCTCAAAACCATCACAGGAGCTCCATGGTATATCCACAATGAAGATATCCATAGAGGCCTAGGTATACCTCTCGTCAAAGTTGAAATTTCTCAACTCCAGGAAAACTACAAAAGGAAATCGCTAAACCATGTTAGTCAAAAATCTTCGATTGCAGTCGTCGCATGCAGACGTGTTTTTTATTGTGCTCCGGGAAAAAAAAAAAATTCAATAAAATCATAAAAGTGCAGTGACTGCTCTAAGAAATCTACAATAACGCGAAAAGACGCTTTTTGCGATGAAATCGCTAATGTTTATATTGATTAATTAATTAATTAATTAATATAAAACACAACACTTAAAACTCAAACTAAATCAACCTCGACTGCAATGAGTTCAAACGACGTTCGCACACAACGTCAACGTGAGCTAGACGAGAGACGGCTCTCAGTACAAAGAAACAACGCGTACTTCTCTTTTAAAGCAACCGAAAACCATGCAAGCTCCGATCAAGATCGGTCAATTACCCCCAACTTGACCGAATTCTTAAACGTAGAGAGCGAGAGAGCGCGTTCCTGCTCCCCCTCGATACCATCGATGTCTCTGCAGCCAAAGAGTGCAGTAACTAGCACCTCAATTTCTTTGACAACGTCAACAGTAACAACAACAACAACCGCAACTGTATCGACAGCGCGTTTAACGACGTCATCAGCTAGCAGCGCAAATAGTAATACGTCCGCGCTGCCCGAAAACCAAAACAAAAACAAAAACAATGACTATATTAAGCCGGCTGTGCAGACTGGCATGGATCGCTACATCCAAATCAAAAGGAAGCTGAGCCCCCTGAATTCCAAACGCAAAATAACCCGTGGCAATGCTAGCCTAGTAGCAAAAGAAACGCCCATTAACTCAAACCGATTTAAAATCTTGGCAGACGCCGATGAGGTTGAGGCGGTCGAATCCACTGAAGTTGGGAAAAGGAAGCCAAAACCTCCGCCTATCTATATACGCGAAAAAAGTTCCAATGTTCTTGTCAACAAAATTATTGAGCTTATTGGTAAGGATAACTTCCACATAATACCCCTTGTAAAGGGCAACATTCAAGAAACAAAAGTTCAAATGAAGTCTGAAGATAACTATAGAGTATTATCAAAATATCTTACCGAGAATAAAAAGAACTTTTACAAGTACCATCTAAAAAGCAGCAAGGGCCTGCAAGTCGTACTTAAGGGCATAGAGCCCGAAGTAACGCCTGCAGAGATAAAAAAGGCGCTACAGGAGAAGGGTTTTAGCGCCAAGACAGTCTTTAATATCCTTAACAGGGATAGAAAGCCGCAGCCACTCTTTAAGGTTGAGCTTGAACCAGAAACCAAGCTCCTGAAGAAATACGAAGTGCACCCAATATACAATCTTCAGTACCTGCTGCACCGCAGAATTACAGTTGAGGAACCGCACAAACGCAATGGCAACGCAAACGATTACCAAAAACATCCCTAAAAATCTGATAAGCGCCAATTGCCTATCGGATCTTTCATCTGATCACTCGCCTGTCCTGTTCATTCTACTGCGACATCCAGGAACATTGGAACAACCATTAAAATTGACCTCACAGAAAACCAATTGGGTTAAGTACAGAAAATATATCAGCTCACACATTGAACTAAGTCCTCATCTCCACGATGAAGCCAACGTAGACAGCTTTGTTAATTCACTTGAGTCTGTACTCGTCTCTGCAGCTCGAGCCTCAACATCGCAAACTATAAATACAGAAAGTAATAAAAAGACAAATCTACAAATCGAACAGCTCGACCTCGAAAAGCGGCGTTCACGTCGCGAGTGGCAATTCCACAGATCGCCATCTACTAAGCAAAGCTTTAGACATGCCTCACGTCAACTTACTAAAGCCCTACAGCAAGAAGAAGCTTATGTCCACCGCCGCTATATAGAGCAATTGTCAACTTCTAGTACAAAACACTCACTATGGAGAGCTCACCCAACTCTAAGCTCACCGAAAGAAACAGTGATGCCTATTAGAAATCCCACAGGCGGCTGGGCGCGCAGCGATGCAGACAGAGCCAGCACGTTTGCCAATCACCTCAAAAATATCTTCCAACCAAATCCGGCCACTAGTGCCTTTACTCTGCCGACTTTACCATATGAGCCTCAGCTTCAACATGAACCAATCGAGTTTCGCCCAAACGAAATCGCTAATATCATCAAAAACCAACTAAATCCGAAAAAATCACCAGGCTGCGACCTCATAACTCCCAAAATGATCATTGAGCTTCCATATTGCGCCGTCTGCACTATCACCCAGCTCTTCAATGCCATCGCAAAACTTGGCCACTTTCCAGCGAGATGGAAAAAGTCAATTATAATAATGATAGCAAAGCCGGGAAAAGACCACACAATTCCCACGTCGTATAGACCTATAAGCCTACTTTCATGCTTATCTAAACTCTTTGAGAAATGCATTCTGACTCGAATAAACATATACCTAAGGATCCAGGAAGGAATCCCGTCACATCAGTTTGGGTTTCGTGAAAAGCACGGTACAATTGAGCAGGTCAACCGGATAACAGCAGAAATTCGGAATGCATTCGAAAAACGCGAGTACTGTACCGCAATATTTCTAGATGTCTCTCAAGCATTTGATAGAGTCTGGCTAGAAGGTCTAATGTACAAAATCAAGACAATGCTCCCTTGTAATACCCACAAGCTTTTAGAGTCTTACCTCTACGACAGAAAATTTGCTGTGAGGTGCAACACTGATATATCTGACGAATTCACTGTTGGAGCTGGAGTTCCTCAAGGAAGCGTACTCGGACCAACATTATATGTTCTCTACACAGCAGACATCCCGACAAGCACACGATTAACAACATCTACGTTTGCTGATGATACAGCTATTCTTAGCCGCTCAAAATGCCCGATGCAAGCAACTGCGCAGCTAGCTCTTCATCTGGTGGATGTTGAAAAATGGCTATCAGACTGGCGAATTAAAGTAAACGAACAAAAATGCAAGCACGTTACGTTCACCTTGAATAGGCAAAACTGCCCGCCCCTTACGCTAAACAACACCCTACTCCCGCAAGCAAACGAGGTAACATATCTAGGAGTACACCTCGATAAAAGACTCACATGGCGTCGGCACATAGAAGCTAAAAGAACCCACCTAAAGCTAAAAGCCAGCAGCCTTCATTGGCTTATCAACGCTCGGTCTCCCCTTTGCCTTGAATATAAAGTCCTGCTGTATAACTCGGTACTTAAACCTATATGGATGTACGGCTCCCAGTTATGGGGGAATGCCAGCAATAGCAATATTGACATAGTCCAGCGAGCTCAGTCGAAGATCTTGAGAACAATCACCGGGGCACCTTGGTACGTTCGCAACGAAAACATACATCGCGACTTAAACATTCTTCCAGTCAAAGATGTGATCGCAGAACAGAAGGAAAAGTACTTTAGCAAGCTATTGTCGCACCCTAACCACCTGGCGAGAGGTCTAACAAGGTTGAGTAACCAATCACGACTTCGTCGGAATGACCTACCCACCCAGCGACCGTCTTGAGGAACGTGCAACCAGAATGCAGTCTTAGTCTACTGTTAGTTAAATGTTAATGTTAAGATTTGAAAACTTATTGTTAGTCTCAAAATTAAGAGAAGATCCAATAAATAAAAGCAAAGTTTAATAAAAAAAAAAAAAAAATGTTAGTCAACAATCCCGATTAAGAAGAAATGACCTTCCAGCCCGTTGACATCGGAGGCCCCATAGTATAGATGTTTACAAAGATAAACTAATTATGTATTATATTAAGATTTTTAAAATTGTTGTTAGTCTCTTAATAAGAGAAGATCCAACAAATAAAAGATAAAAGTATAAAAAAAAAAAAAATTTTAGCGCATGCGCTTTTGGGAGCTTTGGAGGAGCTTCTGCGCCAAAGCTCTTGTTCTTCTTGCATATTTTGGAGTTGTTATTGACGGGCCGCTATTTTGTTATTGTTGGCACCTAGTGCCAAGACCTACTACCCTATCTACTACTACCCAACCAATATGCATCAGCATGTAGCAATATACAAACCCACACCTTTAACAATTAGCACACCTATTAACAATTAGTTTAATTAGTAAAAAGCATAAAACTATATCCAACCCATCAACCCAGCACTAGTAGACGGAGCCAGAAGCAGAAATCAGAATTATCAGCGGGAAGAATGACCGACTGACTGACTACGGCACTTAAAATCAACCTACTTCGAGTGATCCTGTATAAAACGGTTCACAAGTAGGACTCTCTGAAAGCTACTACTTCGCGTGGCTCAAGTGTAAACGGACCACTAGTAGAACTATCATCATCGAACATACTTCGAGTGGCTCCTGAGTAAACGGACCACAAGTAGAACCCGCGTTACCCAACCTACTTTGAGTTTTACTCCCGTGAAACGGACCACAAGTAGGACCGGCCGACAAGGAATCAGCATGACCACCATACCACCTGTCCTTGAGGAAAACCAGCCCAGGACTTCAAGTACCACTCCAGCCTTATCACAGCAAGCACCTGGTCAACCCGATCAGTCCCTTGCCGAATCCAGGTAAATTAGTCGGATTTCATACAATCCTTGACTACGATCTACGGTTTTGCCCGCGAGTTCGAATTCGACGTAGTGGCAGTTATATTGCGAATTACCTCTCAATAAATTATAAACCGGAACTTGAAATTGTTTTTATTCGGCCGCAACCAAAAATCTGGTAGCGCTGCAATTAGCAAAAAGTAAATGAAGAACTTAAAACAATTTGAAAATTACTATAATCTCCAAAAATTTTGCCTGATTGGCCGTTCGCTCTGTTAAGTGCTTTTGCTTTTATTAATTTACTGAGCCCTGCCATAGGGATCTTTCATGTTTGCGATAATGTTCACTTGTTTTTAATTATGTGTTATGTGTGTGTGTGGTTTTGCTTCAGCCACACTTAAGTGAACCCGAATAAGTAATATAGTTTTAATACCACTTCTGAAGAAACTTTCTCAGGCAAATTTTTATCCAACAGGATCCCACGAAAGCTCTTTCCTGGTCCTGTGTCTGAAAATTACAATTACATATTTTGTTGGGGTTTTTATTCATTTTAGAGTTGATTCACTGTTAAAGATACTAGCACTATGGTATATATTATGGTATATTAGATAGGTCGATGCCCTTACAAAAAATTAAAAATAACAAAAAAACTTAAAAATAACTGCTAGTTAATTACACAATCCCACATTGGACTTATGCGCCTTACGCTATGCGCGGTCTCATTCAGATTAAAAAAAACTGTTTTGCACTTTCCTTTGGCCTCTATAGTGCCTTTATCGCATCACGACGAGAAAGCAGAATAAAATAGCTCTGCGTGAGCGTAATCGCAATCTTGCCGGACATAAGCTAGGAGCATTGTGGTAGTCCGGGGAAGTGGACGAGGCTAGGTCCGACCGAAGTTACATAAATTTCAGAGAAACCTTAACTTAACTTAGCTTAAGGGCTTTTAGAGTGGATGTTTTCCTCTATTTTCCCCCGATTTATAACTTGTCCTAATCGCCCCTAGCATATCCTGCCTAGGGCATTCGAGCTCCCGCGAGCCTCAATTTGGAATCAGTTAACCCGGAGCCGAACACCGAGTTTTGTTTCGCGTTTTGCACTGCTGTTGGCTGGTTCTACTGCTTTGCCTTCTCTTATCACTAATATGCAGCCCCACAGTCGCGGGTGATACAGATTCCTTCCAACTTCAGGGTATGCACTTCTTTTCGGGACCAGCCAATCCTGGAAGTGGAAACTTTACATGTTTACACTTTTGATCGTTTATTTTAATGCGCCAATCGGACAGCTGTGCGTTTGTGGGAATATCCGCAGTATACAAAACATATACACACGGGCCGAGTGCGCTTTCTTGAGGAACTTTAGCTACGATGTTGTAGTCGCCCAAAGTAGCTGCGTTGCATCTCACTGAGAATACCCTATTGTAGAGGTATGATTCCAGTAGCTTGTAGGTGTATGTTGGCAAATACGTTATAATTTTGTGCATGAGTCCATTAAGCCAAGCTTAATCGAAAGCTTGAGATACGTCGAGCAAAATAGCGCTACAGTATTCTCACTGTACGAAGGCTGAGCGTATTTAAGTTCACTTGCTCGATGGTTCCGTGGTTTCTTCGGAAGCCAAATTGGTGTGCCGGGATAATTTTGCAAGCTTCCAGCTGTGGTACTATTCGAGTTAGCAAGCATTTTTCAAACAATTAACATAAACGAGATAGAAGGCTTACTGGTCTGTACGATGACGGTGTTGTGTGGTCTTTTCCAGGCTTCGGTAACATTATAATGATGGATTTCTTCCACTTGTTTGAGAAATAGCCAAGATTAATGATACCATTAAATAGTTTGCAGACGACCTCTATAGCGCATTTTGGAAGTTCGATCAGCATCTTTGGAGTTAGTAGATCACCACCGGGAACCTTTTTGGTTTTAGCCCACTTATGACTTTTTCGATTTCGATCGGCCGGAATGAAGGTACAGTTGACTGAGGGGTAGAATCTAGCTGAATGACTGGTGGAAAGGATGACTTTGAGGCAGGGTTTGGCTGGAAGACACATTCGAGATATGTAGCGAATGTTTCAGCCCGGTTAAATGAGGACCTCGCAGCTTTGGCGAAGAAGACGACTGGCGTAGCTTTTGATGCAATGTACACATTCTGTGGATTTTGGTTGCGCGTTGCGGTCGCTTGATGCATGCGACTCTTCAACTCCATGTACGCCATACATCCTCTATAGTTTGCCGTATGGTTGCCTCCGCAGTTTTCACATTTCTTCGCGGTACTGCCCTGCCTAGTGCAGTAAGTGGAGTTGTGGGTGTCCCCGCAGACTACACAGACAGCCCGAAGTGTGCAGTATGACCTGTGTGTCCATACTCTTGGCAATTAGTGCATTGCACTGGACCGTTGCGTTTATGTGGCTCTTCAACTGTGATTCTCCGATGTAAAAGATATTGCAGCTTGTAGATTGGGTGGACTTCGTTCTTCTTCAGTGATCTGCTTTCTGGCTCGAGCTCGACCTTGAAGAGGGGTTGTGGCTTTTTATCTTTATTTTCTAACCCTTTTCTTTAGGTTAGGTTAAGGCGGTGATGCTAGGAGGTCATAGAAGACCCCCCGCTTCCACTTGAGCCGCTACGGCTGCTTGTGTTGCCGCTGGGGCAAGGGTTTCACCTAAGTGCTACCCCCCGCCCCTTCCTGTCTACCAGGGTGCATGTATGCATGCCTAGACTATCTGTGGCGGCCCATGGTCCCAACCTGCTTTTTTTATGAAGGCAACCAGTCCGCGTGGAGAAATCTCTGAGAGATCGTTGAGGTCCGAGAGTTCTGCGGACCCGAAGTGTTTGAGTCTGCTGCGACCAAGTGCCGGGCAGTGGCATAGGAGGTGCGTGCCCGATTCCACCTCCTCTTCTTCCCTGCAGCTCCTGCAATAATTATTGTGGGGGACTGCAAGCCTGGCCGCGTGTTCACCTATCAGCCAGTGCCCAGTTATTGCCCCAATCGCTAGGCTACAGTCTGGTCTGGTGAGAGCAATAAGTCTCGCTGATCTTTTCTGAGAGCGTGTCGGCCAAATCAGACGTGAGGTTCTACAGGTCTGGAGATTTCTCCATTTCCTATTGGCTGCCAGGTCAAAAAACTCCCTGCACTTTAGCCTGCAAGTAGCCAAGGGTATGCCTACAAATTCTTTCTCCGGTAGGAGAGGGTAGGTAGTCCCTGCCCTAGCTAGTTCGTCTGCTGCACAGTTTCCCTCGTGGTCCCTGTGACCGGGAACCCAAATGAGGTAGATGTCATGCTGTTCAGCCATCTCGTTGAGAAATCTGCGACAGTCATTGACTGTCCTGGAGTTGGACGAGAATCCGTCCAGTGCCTCGAGCGCTGCTTGACTGTCTGAGAAGATGCATATTGTATCCCAATTGCCCCTTAGTGATGGGGATTCCAGTGTATCCCTAATAGCTACTACTTCAGCCTGGAAAACACCGCAGTGGTCAGGGAGTCTGAAGGACTCCTTTAGGCTCAAATGTTCACAAAAGTAACCGCCTCCCACCTGGCCGTTAAGTTTTGATCCATCTGTGTAGATATGAATGGAGCCCTCCGGTCCCGGTGTCCGTGCGTCCCATTCCTCCCTCGAGGGTATGATGATTCTGTAATTAGTGGTGGGTTGGTCGATGGGCACGCAGTAATCCGTGCACCCCTCAGGCATGAAGTGATATAGGTCCAGTCTGTCCAGTGATATAGACCAAAACTATTCTTGCTCCATAGATTCGCCTCTCGCAGTCTTATTGCCGCCAGAGTGGTTATCTTTACCCCCATCAGTTCTACTGGTAGTAGGTCAAGGATGATATCTAGGGCGTCGCTAGGCGTAGTACGTAGACTGCCTGTTATTCAGACCTCCGCCATGCGCTGCGTCTTCCTTAATCTTTCCCTGCATAAGGAGTTGTCCAGGGCTGGCCACCAGACCACAACTCCATAGAATAAGATTGGTCTGATGAACGCTGGTATAACCATCTGACTATCTTGGGGGACATTCCCCATTTCAGGCCTACCGCCTTGCGGCAGGTATAGAGTGCTATTGCCGCTTTCTTAGTCCTATCTGCGGTGTTCAGCTTCCAGTCCAGTTTTCTGTCTAGAGTGATGCCTAGGTACTTCGCACTATCACTAAGAACTAGTGATTCCCCTAGAAGTTTCGGAAGCCTTAGATTTGGTATTTTGTACTTCCTGGTAAACGAGCTCTGTCTTGGACGGATTGACTCCCAGCCCGTTCCTTTGCGCCCAGGCAGACAGAATTTCGAGCTTCCTTGTCATTAGGTCCCATAGCGTTTGTGGGTATTTCCCTTCGAAGGCAATAGCAACATCGTCCGCGTACGCAATGATCTTACATCCGCCACCCTCTAAGGATCGCAGTAGGCTGTTAACCGCCACGTTCCAGAGTAGTGGTGGGAGTACACCTCCTTGCGGGGTGCCTCTCTTGACGTATCTTCGAATAGTCGAACCTCCAAGAGTAGCCTCGACACTCCTGTTGACCAGGATCTGCCGTATTAGGTGAATTGATCGGTCGTCTATTCCAAGTCCCGTCAGTGCATCAATTATTGAGCACGGCAAGATGTTGTTGAAGGCCCCTTCTATGTATAGAAAAGCAACAAGTGCGTATTCCTTAAAGTTGATCGCTCGCTCGGCGATCACAGTGATTTCGTGGTGGGCTGTTTCTGTTGATCGGCCCCTTTTGTAAGCATGCTGAGAGCATGAGATGTCATTTGGGTTAATGGTTAGTTTGAGATGGAGACTCAAGAGTCTTTCTATAGTCTTAAGGAGGAAGGATGAAAGACTTATAGGTCAGAAGTCCTTAGGGGTGCAGTGGAATGGTTTGCCCGCCTTGGGTATGAATACAACCTTCGCGCACAGCCACGCCATTGGTACCATACCAGTAGTGAAGACTGTACTGAAGATTTTCTTGATCCATTTCCTTAGGTTAATACCGGCCCTTGATAACTGAGCCGGTATAATACCGTCTGGGCCCGGAGATTTGAAGGGTTTAAAGCTTTCTATTGCCCATTTAAGATTTCTGTCACTAAGTAGGTAGTTGAGTAAGCCCTGATGGCCCTGGCTACGCATCACTTGGGTTGTTTCTTCCTATGAGCAACCCGGGAAGTGTGCGTTGACAAGGGTCTCCAGGGATTCCTGGCTTGAGGTTGTCCACCGCCCATCCGTGTTCTAAATATAACCTACGATGGGGGCTGTAGTAGAGAGAATCTTTCTTAGGCGGGCGGCCTCTGATGTCTCCTGGATATTGGTGCAGGCAACTCTCTTTGCCTTTCGCAATTCTTTGTTGTACCGCCTGAGTTCAGCTTTATAGGCCTCCCACGCCCCGTCTGTGTTAAAACGGTGCGCGTGGTTAAAGGCCCTACGTGCATTTTTCTTGAAGGGGGCTAGCGACGAGGTCCACCATGGAGCCTTCTTCGATCTGCTGCTACCTATTCTTTTCTTGGGGTAGGCCCTGTGGTATGCTTTTGCGCTCGTCGCAGTAAGCTTTCCTACCATGGCGTTTAGCCCCTCGTAAGTCTCGATAATCTCTGTAGGTGGTTCACCTAGGGATCTAACCAGTATCTTTTTATAGAGCTCCCAGTTTGCCTTCCTAGGGTTTCGAACTGCTTGCTTGGTGAAGTTTTCAAAATTTACGGCTACCTTAATGTAGCGGTGGTTTGAAAAGGAGTGTTTGTCTAGGACTCTCCAGCTGGTGATTGCATCAGCCAGGGAGTGCGAGAATAGTGTAATGTCAAGAAGCTCTCTCCTGTTCTTGACGACGAAGGTAGGTTCTGAACTTCTGTTACCCACTAGAAGCTTAGAGCTGAGGATAAAATCAAAGATTGACTCATCCCTCTCATTTGTGTCAGTGCTTCCCCACTGACTGTGATGAGCGTTGGCATCGCCTACTATTAGTAGGTCGATTTTCCTCTTCTCGCTGTCTTCCACAAGCCGCCTAAGTAGCAAGTGCGGTGGGGGTCCTATTTGGTCATGACCCATATACGCCGAGCATATTGTTAGATGGCCGCCTGGGCCTTCTATCGATGCGGCTACATGATCTTCATTGCTGAAATTTTATAGCAAGAAAATGTTAAGGCTCTTTTTTGCGAGTATGCATGCTCGCTTTTTACCTGTTACATCGGCTGTGTACAGCCTGAAATCCGACGCCCCCAAACCGAGAATCCTGTCTCTATGGATTCAGGGTTCTTGGATGAGGGCCACGTCAGCTCCACTCTCTGCGAGATGGAGCAGGAGGGCGGCGGATGCCCCCTTACTGTGATGGAGATTTATCTGCAGGAATGTCAGAGACATCCTTCAGATTTTCCACCACAGTAACCTCAGCCTCGGTGTCGGAGCCTAGCAGTGAGTCCTCCTCCATGCCGACGCCTCCAAGAGCCCTTGCCAAGTCACTCTCCTCTGAAGTGTACACTTCCAGAATATCCTCCTCCACATCTGACATTCTTTCTGGGCGGATCTCTTCGGTCGGTTCCCCCAAGTCTAGCTCTTGTGCGTCTAACTCTAAGTCGATGCCTCCTGGCTTATTCTTCGCATCCGACTTGTAGATCCTCACTGCTACGTGCTCGAACCCGTACTTAATACGGCTGCCAGCACCCTCCAGGATCCTAGCAGTCTCCTCATTTAGAGTGAGGACGACCTGCCTTCTTAGTCCCACTGCTTCCTCCACCTTGGGGACTTTCCAGTCCGCCGTAGGGAGTGTGGGATTGCACATTTTGAGCATGGCCAGTATGGTAGCAGGGTCCGCCGGCTTCTCTGTCAGCCATACGCGCGCCCTCGGTTTGCTGGGGATCTTGTCCCAGTCGACCGCCTCCAGTCTGGCTCCTGGGTAAACCTCTCCAAGCGACGCAATCATTCGCTTGTAGAGGCTTACAGACCTCGCATCTTGGCACGCTATCACCTTGATGCTACCTTGGTACCACCCTGCGTCTTCGCAGTCCGGTGGAGGTCCTCCGCTCTTGAGCATCTCCTCCATGAAGCGCCCATGCAGCTCGTTCACCACCCTCCGCCAAAGCTCCTTGGGGATCAGGCCATCTTTGGAGCCGTTGTCAACGACCCCAATGATGGTCCTACCCTTAGTAACCCCTGCGAAGGATCTGTTGCTCTGTTGCGTCTGCACCTTTTTTTCTTCGCTAGGGGCGCTCCACCGTCCGTCGACCTCTGCCTCTTCGCACTTTGTGCGCTATCCTTGGCAGAGTCACCTACTTCTGTCGGCTTCTTCGGATCCAGTCTCACTCCCGCTTTTGCTGTCTGAAAGTCAGGCACGATTTCCCTCGCCCACTTTATTATCTCAGCCTGATCGGGGTTGGATTCCGCCGATGGGTCTGCCCTCATCAGAATGAAGGCCGCTCTCCTTCTATCCTTATGGGAGCCCTTCCGCTGCAAGGGGCCAGCAGTCGCCGGACCAAGGCCTTCCTTAGGGATGCCGCCGGTGCGAAAGGAGCTCGACTCTGGGATCTTGCCCCCCACACCGTTCGGTGGTCCCATAGTGGGCCCCCTTTTTGGGGGTCGGTGCCTTGGCATCGGCGCAGCTCGCCTCCGGACGTTGTCCCTCAGTGGGGAGCTTCGCCATCCCAGCATCTCTTTGGCCTCTATCTGCCTTGGAGATTGACGGATCCATGATCCCATTTCCGGACTTTCTTGGGGAGTTCCGTTCTCCACTATTTTTGTTTGTGTTTTTGTTTAGATTCATAATTGGACCCACGAGTAGGCGGGAAGGTGTTCGTCCATCATGACATAGCCCGCTTATCATGATAAGTCGGATTGAAACTGAGGGGTCGTCCGTGCACCCCCCGGACATGCATCCCTCGGCATATGCTGTTCCACCTTGGATTGGGGTGATTTGAGGAAGTGTTCTTCTTCCCGCCCGACTACGATTCGCCAGCGTCCTCGGCAGAGACATGACCTTACCGGAACCTGTTACCAGCCGCCCTCACGTGGAGAGTATAGTCGCACTACCAGCGGTGTACACAGTTACAGCACATGAAATCATGCGTTTCTCCCCCTGTAGTACCCGTTGCCTGACGACTGCCTTTTTCGTTTTCCTTTACTACCACTTGTATGCCCTTGCTGCTTTTCAGCTGGTACGTGTAATAGGTTATCCGATCGTTGTTCAAATATTTGGACATGATACGGTAGTGCTCTTCAGTTTTGAAAGTTGTCACCGATCCCGATCAACGCCGCAATTCGGTTGAGCAGGGCACTCGAGTTTTTCTCCCTGATATAGATTTGTTCGCCAGTAGGGCAAATTTGTTACTACTGGATCTGCCTGGTTCTTCGTCGATCTTCTGGACCTGGTTAACTTCTTTGCCGGATTACTTTACGGGCTGAGCTTGCGCTTAAATTGGATTTAGCAATCCAATCCAGTCTGTAAGGCCGGGGCCCTTTTTGGCACTTTCCGAAGTTGTTCTTTTTGTACTTGCTGTAATCGTTGATGTCGCGGTATTTTGAGTTTCAGTTTTGTCGCCGTAGTTGCAGAAATTGCTGGACTGCTTGTTGTTGGTGCGAAATTTGGTTCCACCATTGGAGGGGGGGTTTTACACTGCGAACTCCATGACGCGGGAGTCGGAGTGAGCAGAGCGGATGAGCAAGACCGTGCCCTATGCCTTTCAGCGGTCAGTAGGGCCGGCTTGCTCTTAATCGCCGATTTTTCCATTTCGATATCGCGGGTTGAAAAGTTAGAGTAGAAGCCGTTTCTTTGGTTCACTGAGCTTCTACGCTTGTTCTTTTGGTCGTTGCTCAATGAGCTCATTGCGTGGTACTTATTGAATTACTTAATGCACTAGTTTTTGCTTTAGCACATCACAACTGTTAGAAAAAGCTTGTCTATTGCTTTTAATAAATTTTGGCTAAGCGGCTTTTCGCTTATATTGGGTTACCCCAGATTTTTTTTTTGTTTTTTTTTAATGCAACTATTGTGTTGGACTTTTTCCGTAGCTCGGGCAAAGCACGTCCGCTCAGTTCGGTAGCTCGAGCGAAGACTTTATTAAGATGTCTTTACTAAAGATATTTGAGTGCTAAACAGCATCTTGTTTTTTGCCACTCGTTAGCTTCACCGGCGACATATTTTCGTTTCTATCTATGATCGACGCCTTCCTTCTTCTCGGCCATTAAAAAGCTATCGATAAGTTTTATAAGCTTATTGTAAGATTTTGCCACACTTATCTAATAATTTAAGTCAACGCAAAATCAATTACGGCGACATTCCCTCCCCCGTAATTGACGGCGACATTCCCTCCCCCGTAATTGATCCCGGTTCGTGGTCAGTAACCATTCTTCAAGCCAACGTCTAAAACATTCGTTGCTGGTCTTTCCAAAATGCTTATATCCATTCGCTGATCCCAACAGCAAGTGGTTTGGGGTCAGGGCGGCGTCATCCTCAGTGTCCAGGCTTACGAACATAGCGGTCGCTAGCAGATGATAAATTGTGATCTTTAAAATTGTAATCTTTAAAATTCATTTTGTTGTCCGGACGAGCCTATCCCATGTATGGTGCTCCTCGTGGGTTGAATCGCCACTTTATTCCGTCACTCTTAATGATGATCTTATCGTGCTCGATCTATTTCAGCTCTTCGCGCACGGCTTTTTCCGTGACTCTGAAGTTCGTCCCAATGTCTGAGAATATTTTCTTGGTGTCCCTCGAAGGGCTAAAAATTGGCTTGGCACATGATACATGAACTAGTATGCAGACTTTATAGTGTGGATCTAATAATGCACCATGCCCAGAGCTACCCATCTTTTCGCTTTGCAGGTAAACGGTCTTTGAAAGCTTCTCGCTCTCGGAATCGGTGCCATCTGGGGTGGCCTCAGAACTGCACTGTCAATCATGCATCGTTGGCATGTACTCCGCACAGATTTGTACAGCACTCAGAACCAGCTGATGTAAAACGAAGCCTTGATGTCATTTATTGCAGTCTCGCGAGCGAAATGATTATACTTCTCGTGAAAGCTCCTTACTATTAAGTTGGCATCCTGGAGCTAGTATAATTACGTCCTCAGCTATGTCAATTGAGTTCAGTCTGCCCCTAGTCCGACATTCGGCGACTCTGTGCATCACGAACTGATGAAAGTTACGGGGGTCCATAGTTAGCCACTGCAGACTGTTTTTGAATCCTACCAGTATGTGGCATTGCCGATTCGCAGGTTGCGCGTGCTTATCACCTTGTGGGCTAAGCGTGCTCCCATAACTGCTGCCTGCAGCTCCATACTCGGAATCGATAGTGGTTTTAAAGGTGCCACCATGGACTTCGCTATAACCAAAGAGACGTCGACTTTCGCATCCGTTGCTACAGCTACGAGAAGTTGGGTCGGGTGAAATGATATTTTTTGGAAAAAAAGGGTGCAATTGATTGCCCATCAAATGACCATCAATATTTTGAAATGACCACCTCCCGTTTGGAAAATATTCAAAAATGAAAAATTTCGAAAAATTTTCGAAAATTTTAAAATTTGACTTTTTGAATTTGTTTGTTTTTAAATCGAAATAAACCAAAATGACCACCAATGGTCATCTTTTAGAATTTTGAAAAAACTTTTAGCTTTTGAAATATTTAAATGTTCAGTTTAGCTCATTTTTTTCGCAGGTAAAACAAAAAAACAGCAGAACACGCATACTCGTTGGCGTCAACGAATGTGTGGAGCTCAATTTGACGTGGTTCTGATGTGTCTGGGGAAAAGCATATAGGCACCTCGAAAACCCTGCTTTAAAAAAGTTTTCTAACGGCGCTAGTCTTCCATAATCTTCTCGGGCACCTCCTGATCCCAGTCAATATTTAGCCGCCATATACGCTGGAAAAGTATTTTTAACCCAATTGTTTGGTACGAAAAAAATCCTAATGGATCGAAAATCGACATAAGGACTTGCAGAACTTTCTCTTGGTTGGGACCGCGTTTTCTGCCAGAACGTCGCTTTTCAGCAAATCGTCGCAAATCTGCAGAGAATCTAAAATACATCATTATTTCCAGGTTATACCAAGTGTTCAGTTACTGAGCGTTTTCGGGAGCTTTAATTAATGTTCAAAATCTAGGCTATAATAAAAACAAGACGGAATTTAGAAGAAGTGACGCGGGAGCGCGACTAAGATGAATTCACTAAATTATTGCCGGCCAAACCTTCCGGCGGCTGCTTGACCACACATACTCCCCCCGTTGGATGATGGGCTTTCAACAGCATCATGAAGGGGCAGCAGGCAGAATTTGTTGGCTGTCCGCCTTGTAGCTCCAGACGCCGTCCTCAGCAGGGCCACCCGACACACTCCGTCATCTCCGATGACCATTTTCGCCACCCTCGCCCGGTACCACTAGAAATAAACCCCCTTAGCTCATGCAGAAAGGTGGCGGTGGACAGACAGCCTTTGTCGTGAAACAAATGAAAACGCTAAAGTAACATTCGTCGCAAGCCAGTCCTCCTGTATCTTTAAAAGATAGAGCGGCCCCTGACACCATAAAATAGATCCGATCAGCTCAGTAGGAAGGGCTCCACGAGATAAGATGCCAGCTGGATTTTTCGACGTAGGCACATGACGCCACTCCTTGGAATGAGTCAGATTTTGGATGGTTTAAACGCGGTTGGCGACAAAAACGTTAAACCTCATCTCGAATGCAGGATAACACAGGATAACGGAAATCTTCCCTAAAATGCCAACAACCTCCTCCTTGGTGTTGCCACCAGAAATAAGATCGTCGGGGTAAAAATCTCGAAGCAAGATTTCGGATCCCACTTAAAAGTCTTCAACCTCGTCCTTAG
Source organism: Drosophila ananassae (assembly GCF_017639315.1). Taxonomy (NCBI): domain Eukaryota; kingdom Metazoa; phylum Arthropoda; class Insecta; order Diptera; family Drosophilidae; genus Drosophila; species Drosophila ananassae. The sequence goes on along the minus strand of NC_057932.1, from coordinate 4,692,174 downwards.
CCAATTGGTGCATCGCTCACAGATAGATAGGACACCGGCCTTGTACTATATGTAACAGTGTCCAATTTATATGTTTGCCACAATGCAACTCCAATTAGTGCAATTGGTGCATCGCTCACAGATAGATAGGACACCGGCCTTGTACTATATGTAACAGTGTCCAATTTATATGTTTGCCACAATGCAACTCCGTCTGAACCAGGGACATATGACCTAGGCTTTACAGTTAACCAACAAAGACTTGAAAGCAGAAAAAAACAGCAACAAACAATACAAATATTTAGCTATGCAATACAAAGCAACAACCATAACACAAAACAACTAAGAGTACAGCACACACACTGTTGAGCTATCAGCGTTTTGATAGCGGCCGAATTAATAGACCAGGTTCAATTTTACAATTCAATTTATTATGGGTCAATTTAACCCCAAAACAAATTCCGCGGCCGGTTCAAAACAACTCCAAATCACAACAACCCAAAACCAAGAGCTTGCGCAGGAGCTCAACCAAAGCTCCCCAAAGCGCATACGCTACAAATAACAATAAAGCGCATGCGAAACTGGGAGACAAAAAAGAGACGAAAACATGCTGATAACAACAGCTGTAGCTTAGCATTTTATGATTATTTTAAATGCACTTTTTGGTGGCTGCTTGGCCCAACACACACATTTAGAAATATGTATATATCTATACACCACTAGAATATACCCATTACGTACGACGGACCACCAGGGAACTTAGAAAGTTTTATTGAAAGTGTCGAAGAGATATATATGTTAATTCGGGGTGCAGACCAGACGCCCTATGGCGCCCTATGCCCTTACGGGCAATCTAAAATAAAATCAAAGGAAAAGCCAGCGAGGCACTTACGCTGTCTGGAGCTAAATTAAAATGGGATAATATAGAAAATAATCTTAGGAAAATTTACGCACCAAAAAAGACTGTGGTAACGCCTTCAAGGGATATACAAATATTCCCTCAAGACTCCACGGTAGGACAAGCATACTTTGGAATTGCTCGACTGAAAGAACAACTCCAATCTCTGCCAGTCGTAGAAGATCCGACCCAAACGGATAACTCAAACCCACTGTACGTTGAAATTTGTTTAAACGCTTTCCACGTCGGACTTTTAGAACCACTTCGCTCCATTGTTAGAGCACAACGCCGCAACAACCCGACCACAAATTAACCGCCACCACCCAGACCAAAATAGGCCGTACCCAAGACACTTTAACTCATACAATCAGGGACCTAGAGACAATACATACCAAAGAAATGACAATAACTATCGTAGGAACGACTACGATAAATCGTACAACCAGGAACCTAAGAACAATACATACCAAATAAATAACGGAACTAACAAAAACTAACGCTAGAACAACTTCGATAACCGCAACAGCTATTACAGCAATAATTACAACAGTCCCTACCGTAATTAAAATACCTACATCCCAAATAATAGTTACGCTCGAATTTACTACAATAATTACTACAAAAACTCCATTCGGAACCCGTTCGGTAACGATCGGAACCCGACTCAGACCTTTCAACAAGAAGCCTCGACCCACCAGTCGGCTACTTAACAAAGAAAACCCATGGAGCGTCCCTTCCATACCTTGAATTGCACCAACCCATTAGCCGACGCACCCATTAAAATTTGTAATAGAGTTTGTAAAAACGTTTGAAATGTGTAAAGTCCTACTCTGTAATCAACCAATTTTAAAATGCCTCGACTTCGACAAAACTTTCAAATTAACTAAAGACGCTAGCATTTTTGCTATTGGTGCAGTCCTCCCTCTAGCAGGACATTGTCCGATACCGAAACAAGGTACTCCACAATAGAGAAAGAAATGCTCGCTATCGTGTGGGCCGTCGGCCGCTTGAGGCCGAATCCATACATAAACTGTCATAATAACAAACTCTTACATTGGAAAAAAATATATTAGATTCATACGAATACGAACTTACCCACTCAAAACGTTCCCTAAACGTTGTAGCTGACGCCTTAAGTAGAATATTACCAAACCTAAATGTAAAGTCATTTACCTAAATGTAAATGAAGGAAACCCAACCGCTAAATACATTTAGCATACAGGCAATCTTCGAAATCGGGCCCCAAGTTCCTATAAAAGTAACAGCCCCATTAAATTCGAATAAGATACCACATTATTAAAGCCTAACGAAACCTATGCCATATTCGCAATTGCAATTAAAGGCTATGTTGGCACCTAGTGCCAAGACCTGCTACCCTATATTCACACTTAATAATTTGATCTAATTAATGGTCATCAGCATGTCGCGATACACAATAATCAGACCCACTAACCTATTGGCACACCTAATAATAATTAGCAATAAGCATGGAATAATATCCAATCTAATAACCCATAACTAGTAGACGGCGTCAGAAGCAGAAATCAGCAGTATCAGCGAGAAGAATGACCGACTGACCGAAGCAAGCAAAAACCAGCTAGCTAACCCGAACACGTTCATAACATTGACTTTCCCTAGACTTAGTTTGTGCATTATCTAGCATCTTATATAAGAATTGTTCTTCTGAAATAAAGATAGTTGCCAATACAGAGTCATTGGTTCGATACTCAGTGTCAAGGTACGGCACTTAAAATAAACCTACTTTGAGTGTTGCTCCTGTGTAAAACGGACGAAAAGTAGGACTCTTATAAAAACTATATACTTCGAGTGGCTTCAGTGTAAACGGACCACAAGTAGAACTTTCGTCGTCGAACCTACTTCGAGTAGCTTCTAGGTAAACGAATCACAACTAGAACTTCGTTATCTAATCTACTTCGAGTGCCCAACCTACTTTGAGTATTGCTCCCGTGAAACGGACCACAAGTAGAGCCCGCTTAACCCGACCTACTTCGAGTGTTGCTCTCGTGAAACGGACCACAAGTAGGACCCTCGTTACCCACTCTACTTCGAGTGTTGCTCCCGTAAAACAGGCCACAAGTAGGACCGGCCGATACGGGATCAGCCGAAACTTCTTAATATCTGTACTTGAGGAGAACCAGCCCACAACTCCAAGTATCTTACATCTACTCCAGCCTAATCACAGCAAGAGCCTGATCAATCCGATCAGTCCCTTGCTGAATACAGGTACATTTAGTCAGAATTTTTATACGTTCTTTACTTATACTATACTTATATATATATACTTATACTTATACTTAGAACTATAATAAAAATATTGGAGTGATTGCTCAACTCCACACCCACGCCAACCTCCTCAAAAAAGTTATGATAACAAAACAATAATAATATATTAAAGTAGAAAACGAAAAATATTACTCGTCATAAACATAAACTCGTAAATATGTAATTGTTAAATTGTTTCATTTAGTAAAGAAATCTCTTTAGTAAAGGTTGTCTATAGTAACGGTGATCCCTCCAAGATAGAACGAACAATATTACAAAATCATAAACTCGTACATATGTAATTGTTAAATTGTTTCATTTAGTAAAGAAATGGTTGTCTCTAGTAACGGTGATCCCTCCAGGCTTCCGCAGCTAAAGTAAACATTTTTATAATCTTTAAATATTAGTAAATAACGGCATATTTGTTTCATTTGGGGGCAACCGGGGGAAAATACTTAAAACCCTACATAAACCTTGTAACGCCCAACGTATACGAACTAAAAAGACGCACTTTTTTAACAAAGATTTACACGAAACACAGCACAAATTATTTATATATTTGTCTGTTTTTATCTGTACAAATAAACTTTATACCATTATTAACAATATCCATTCCAATCGTTTTTGGTTTAACAACGTTTTATAATATATTTATGAATTTTTAATTGTGCTTGTGCACTCCACTGCGGACAAATTGAAAGTGCATAAATACATATGAGTTCGCTTTTGTCATTCTATTTTTAGAAAGTCCCGTTGGAAATGCCAAGCAGACTATTTTGCATCGTAAATTTTGGACAATTAGCTAATAGTAAAACCGGTTTTCGCTAGAATAACTCAAAATCAATTTTTTTTATTTTTGGCCTATGGCAGCGACCACTGTGCGGTGTAAGGATCAGAATCAGACCCCGTAATTTAAATGCTTATTGATGAGCAAATTGAAAAAAAACATAGCCATCCAAAAGCTAATAAGAAACTTCACTAAGGACTCCGCAGAGCGAAAACTCAAGGAAGGATACTTCGAGGAGACACTCAAACAGCTCACTCACTCATGAACCCAGTTTGAAAAAAATGATGCCAAGCTCCATGAGCTAGCACTAAGTCCTGAGAATGAGTATTTCACAAAGGCCAAAGCGCTTGTGAAGGAGCTTGTGAAAAAATATGAAGCAATATTTTCAGATGGAATCCCATTAGTGTTAGGCCCGTCACAAAGGCCCCGGAAACAGGTGAACAACGCACAGCCGCATTGGATTGAGTCCTTCAATGGGGGCGAGAATGTTGACACCTAGTGCCCAGACATACTACCCTGTATTCATACTTAATAATCTGATCTAATCAATGTTCATCAGCATATCGCAATACACAATAATCAGACCCTCTAACCTATTGACACACCTAGTAATAATTAGTAATCAGCATAAAACAATTCCAACCTAATAACCCAGCACTAGTAGAAGGCGCCAGAAGCGGAAATCAGCAGTATCAGCGGAAAGACTGACCGAAGCAAGCAAAGCCAGCTAGCTAAGCCGAAATGCATGAACAAGCAATCTGAGTCAGAAAACTCAGAGGTGGGTGACCCTTGCATTAACATTAGTTTTAGCACGTCTATAACATTGACCTTCCTTAGATTTAATTATGTTTAATTTAGCATCTTATATAAAAATTGTTCTTCTGGAATAAAGATAGGTGCGAATACAGAGTAGATCGGTATAATATAGTATAATATTATTCATTAATATTATTTCAGCCGCGCTCTAAGAATATTCATATATATTTTCCCTTCCTAAGTTCTAGTCTCTGGTCGTGTGACCCGTTACATCATTGTTACTCTGAAGCGGTTATTCGTCACGGCGTCTCTCTTTTGTTACGTCTTCTCTTCGACGTGCCTGATCCGAACGTGCCTCTCTATCACAGAGTTTCTAACTGAACTCTTCTCGCTCTCACTACAGTGGACAAATCTCAGTCAAAAATAAGTCTAATTTGCATTGCTAAAAAATGCGAGTTTGGAGGATCCACCACTGGTGACTCGTATCTGTCTTGCTGGCTTTGCAATAACTGCTCACATATTAAATGTGTTGATGGTGGGCACAATGGACGGATAAGTCATCTTATCACAAAGAACATTGGTCTGACATGGTCTTGTATTGCCTGTAGAGAAATTGAGTCTGAGATGTGGACCTTCATCAAGCAGACGAGAATTGGTTTTCAAGATATTCGTAAGAAATTTCTGCACTTATTTCTGCAGTAATTCCTTACACTTGAGACCAAATTTCTGTTCTAAAGTTAGTGAATGAAGTGAATCTTCAGGGAGAAAAATTCCGAACAACAACCCGACGGCAGTCAGGTCGGGAACTTTATAAGCGTTACATCGCGAGTTGGAAAGCAAACTTCCGAAATTATCGGAGCTCCTGCTATTCGTTTGTCAATATGAAACGTCAATACAATTCCTCCTTCCCTAACTTATAAAAATATTTCCGATTCTTTAGAACATCGTAATCTCTTTGCTTTATTTTTTCAATCAACCTATTCTCTGATTCATATGATTTAAATTCTACATACCCTTGTAAAATTCCGAATATGAACAATATTTCCTTGTCTGAATTTGCTCTTTCAACCTTGGATATTTCATTTTCTGCTGGTCCTGATAATGTCCCGAGCTTTATTCTCAATTACTGCTCCGATATCCTATGCTACCCTCTTTCTACCCTATTCAATTTATCTATGGACCTTTCATGCCTTCCTAAGAGATGAAATGAATCTTTTATTATTAAACTTCAAAAGAAAGGTTCTAAAATACTTATAGATAACTACCGCGGAATTCTGAAACTTTCTGCGATACCTAAGAAGAAACTGGTAACATCGCAACTGCAACATATATTGCAAAAGCATAATTTCCTCAACACAGCACGATCATAACGTGGTTTTGTCAAGCATCGTTCTACAACAACCAATCTGCTTGAATTCACTTCGATCGTCCACAAGGGTTATCCAAAACCGAATGCAAACCGATGATGTTTACACCGATTTTAGCAAAGCTTTCGGTTCTGTTAATCATCGTCTTCTTCTCCAGAAACTTTATCTTATGGGTTTTCCTCCTTGTCGGGTCAAGCAGCCGCCGGAAAGAAGTTTGGCCGGCAATAATTTATTGAGTTTGTGACGTCACTTTCTTTTATACTTATGTTCGCGTCGCCCGCTCTCGTGCATTCGATCGGCCATCTGCCGTCATGCACTAGCGTTTGTCTCGCTCTCTCCCGGGCTCTCTCGATCGCTCCGCAGCATCAAGCGTGGAGCCGCGCTCCCGCGTTTGTATTCTAATTCGGTCTTCACCCCCTCGCAGTCGCATCTATACATATATCACTTTGTAAAAAGCCAAAACATTTTAAATAAATTGAACTGTGCTTTTTTTACTAAAGCCAATATTTAGAATATTGAATATACATACATAGCTCCCGAAAACGCTCGGTAACTGAACATTTGGTGACCCCCGACGTGATTGTGCATAGGAAAATAAGTTGTTAAATTATTTTCCGTTGAAAATTTGAGCTGCGCGGCTTAAAACATATAAACATAAACAAATTAAAAAACATTATTCGGTTTGTGATTTGTGCGAAAAATATTAGCATCTGGTAACATATATACATACGCTGTTTGCAGAGTGTTTGGTCATTGAGATTTTTCAATGACTTATCCAAAATAAAAACAAAGTAATTATTTGTTTTACCACGTTATAAAAATGTTTATTTATGCGCATATGAAATAGAGACAGAAAGCTCTGATTTATGATGCGTATGCACTGAGATAAAGATCACAAGTTGGCCCGCCTTTTAGCATAGGACGGGCGAAAGCTCGTTAACTTAATACAACAATAAAATAAAGCCGAGCGGCCGAGAAGAGTCGGCTTGCGACTAACAACAGCGATTATAAAATGACTATATGATAAACTATAATTATTTACATATATATTTATATATATATGTTACATTTATTTATATATGATTCGATTTATGCCGTGGCTGTCGCCTGACCCGACATACTCCCCCCAGTTGAGGCCTGTCCTTCAACTTCATCCTTAAGGGGCAATAGTCAAAGCTTGGTCACTGCGCGCTTGGTTGTTCCAGAAGCGGTTCTAACCACCGCCACTTGGGGCACTCCATCCCGACCAGGGACTAGATCCAGAATTCTAGCCAACGGCCACTTCATGGGGGGTAGGTTCTCGTCCTTGACTAGCACCACATCGTTAATCGCCAAGGCAGGGGCGCACACACGCCATTTGGAGCGCTGCTGAAGAAGGCTTTTCACAACGTCCTTGCGGGCTGTGGCTACGAACGACTTTCTCTCCAATTGTGAACCACCGCCACACACAACCCATCCAAGCCGGGTTTTCTGCAGCACCGGTAGGCCAGCTGAGAGCTGGATTTGACCAACACACAGCAGATCATAGAATAGACTGGCTCCGATAAGTAAATCGATCCGCTACGGTCGAAAGAACTGGTGATCAGCCAAAGTGAGGTTTGACGGAATATTCCAGATGGAGACATCCAAGCTAAAACTAGGCTGGAGGTCCGTGATGTTGGTGGCGATTACAGCGTTGACGAGGGCCGAATATCCAGAGCAATAGGATCGTAGGAGCACATCAACAGAGAATCCGTCTGTCGCGAAGCCAGTGTCGCCAATGCCAGACACTGCCACCTACGATTTGCGTCTACGAAGCTGCAGCTGACTAACCAGTCGTGACGTAATCACGTGCACCTGCGATCCAGAATCCAAAAGAGCCCGGCATGGAACAAAAACCCCAGGACGACTCCGAATGAGAATGTTCGCTGTGGCCAGTAAGGCTATCTCACCGCTGCGACTCTGGGCAATTAGTGCATTAGCCGTGGATGGTGAAGCGCCTATTGGTTCGGCGCACTCGGCTGCGGCTGATGTAGACGGCACAGCAGAAGGCTGGCTGCTGGAAGGCTGTAACTCCAAAAAATGCAACAGACTGTGATGCCTCCTCCCACAACTGCGACAATTATCAGCGAGGCACTCACGCAGATGATGGCCAGTTTGGAGACATTTCCGACATAGACCTAGTCGCCTAGCCTCGTCAAGGCGGCTCTCAGGGGGCAATGACAAAGATCTTGGGCATGCAGAAACTACATGGGACCACCCACCGCATAATATACAAGCAGAGGCAGGTGAATTAGTAATAATAAAGGAGGCTCTACTGTTATCTGCGACTCTACGTCTTCCCACCCGAGTGCCCGGCGCGTAAGCGGCCAAGGCCACATCCATAGCCTCCAAAGTCCTGCAACGCTGTTCCAAAAACTCTGCCATCGACTTCCAAGTAGGGATGAGATCCGAGTTCGAGGCATTTTGACCTTCCTCCCACTTGGCCTGAGTAGCTGGATCCAACCTTTGAAGAAGTACCTGGACAATGATACAGCCGGCGATCTGAACTGTCGTCCCCAAATTTTTTAAAGCTCGCATATGGGCATTAAACTTATCGGACAGCCCTCGAAGCGCTGCCACTGAGTCACCTTCCAATAGATTGAGGCCCAAAATCTCGTTCACATGAGCCTGAAATATCAACCGACGGTTATTAAATCGATTCTCCAAAAGCTGCACTGCGACATCATAATTCTCCTTGGAGATTTCCAAGGAAAGGACTGCCTCTAAAGCGGAGTCTCGAAGACAAGATCGCAACCTCTGAAACTTTTCCACTTTACTTATATAAGGATTGCAGCCAACGATCGTCGAAAAGACCGAATGAAACTCAGCCCACTCTGAATATCCTCCGCTAAAAGTAGGAAGAGGAAGAGGAGGCAAGGCTTGAAAACTTCGACTGAGCGCTGGTTCCACCTGGACACTGGAAACTCCGCTGGCAAGGGTGGAATGGGCAGCAATTCGAGCAGAGCGCAACGACGTTTCGTGCTCGATTTCGGCATGCATCGTAGCTACAAGCTCAGACACTGTCCATCGCAAGTCGCTGCTTATTTCAGCAATGTCTAACTCTTCAAGCTCCCCGTGGATGGCCTTAAAATCCTCGTACATGGCGACCAACTGGCCGTGACGCACATGGAGCATAACATCCTCCACCTTTGATATTGGCTGCAGGGCGCCTTGGATCCTCTTCAAATCCTGGAGGATACCCTTTGCCTTGCATTTTAAAATCGCGCTCCGAGATGGAGTGGGTTCTCCTGTGACGGCGACGCTGGAGTTCATCGCCCCTATAATTGAAATACGCTCAATTTAGGCAAAAACACGCACAAATTAATTTTGACGCCAAAATTATAGTTCTTGTTTATTTTATTATATTTAATTATATTTGAGCGTAGCGAACACGATTTATCCCACTGTGCGCTCAGAACCGTACACTGAGTTGTGGAATGTATATATATATGAACGCTTGTGTGAGTCGAATGCACTTGCAAGTGGAACGTATTTATGTATGTATGTATGTATGCTGGCGGACCGGATAACAATTGTATGTATTTTATTTATTTATATTATTAAATGATTTATGTATAAATACAAAATAATTGTTTCACAAATGCACTGTGTGCCGTTTAGGTTCAAAAGGCACATACATATGTTAATACACCGCCCAAAACCTGAAACGGCTATATTCGCACTGTTTTATGCTCGTGGAATTGTTTACTTAATTAATTATATTTTATGATTAATTATATCACGTCGGGGTCACCAATGTTTGGTCATTGAGATTTTTCAATGACATCCAAAATAAAAAAAAGGAATTATTTGTTTTACCACGTTATAAAAATGTTTATTTATGCGCATATGAAATAGAGACAGAAAGCTCTGATTTATGATGCGTATGCGATTAGAAAATGACTATATGATAAACTATAATTATATATATATATATTTATATATATATGTTACATTTATTTATATATGATTCGATTTATGCCGTGGCTGCTGCCTGACCCGACACAGAATGCTACAAGCGCTCATACATATATTACCCCGTTATATAGAAGTGGCACAGTGGGTCGTGAGCTGACAATAAATAAAGAAAATAAAATAAATTTTTTGTTGCAAAAATGAATCCGTTTTTGATTGTGCCTCTCCGGGAAGGAAAGAATTCTTGAGCCAAAGTTTGGCTGTCCTTTTTGAGGATCTTCAAGGGTTTTTGGCCTCCTTAAAATCAGTGGAGACATTTCCGGAGGCGATGTTAAATGTGCGGCTCAGCGAATTGGAGGCAATCGTTGCGGATTTCAAGAGCACACATAAGGAGCTGTCCGAGATGGATGTTGCAGAACTCAGGAGCGATCTGCTCGTCAACTTCAACGATGCGGCGAGGGAGGCACGCTTCTTCCTGGATCAGGAGATTATGAGGCGCTCCAGTTTTTGCCGGCGAGTTCGACGCTGAACAACGCATCTTCTGCCGCCAATTTCGATGCATCGTTTTCAGAACCTTTCAGGCTTTGCCGCCACTGCCACTTCCCACTTTTAGTGAAGGTTATGCGGAGTGGCTTGAATTTCCGTCACTATTCTCGACCATGGTGGACACAAACCCATTCATCAGTCGGGTCGAGAAGCTTCAACGGTTGCGGTCCTGCCTTCGTGAATCTGCCTTGGACACTGTTTGATCGTTGGAGCTCACGGACAAAAATTATGACGTCGCATTGGAGCTGCTAAACAAAAGGTTTAGTAATCGCAGGCTCATTTTTCAAGCTCATGTTAATGTGATTATGAATCTGAGGGTCGTAGAGTCGGCATCGGCAACGAGGCTTCGCGAGCTTTCGGACAAATTTAATTCGCATATGCGAGCCCTGGCAAGCATGGGCACGACGAAGCAGATTGCTAGCTGCATCATTATCCAAGTGCTGTTGCAGAAGGTTGATGAGGCCACGCAGTCTAAGTGGAAGGAAATGCAAGCTGACTCGGATTCCTTGGATTCCATTCCAACATTGGAGTCCATCGCCAGTTTTCTTGAGCAAAGATGCCGGACTTTGGAGAGCATGGATTTGCCGACGACTTCACATGCACCAAACTTTGGGGTAGGACGACGTAGACCCTTTCATCCAGGTAACTCTGCATTTGTGATCACGAACTATTCCGCATGCATGATCTGTAATGGCCATTCTCACGTTATAAACTCCTGTCCAAGGTTTCTAAGCTTGTCGCCTGAGGAACGTTTAGGCGAAGTTAGGCGACTGGATTTATGTCGTAAGTGCCTTGGATCTGGGCACCTATCTCGGCATTGCAATGCGTCAAGCTGCCGTGCGTGTGGACGCCGGCATCATAATCTGCTGCATTTTGGAGGCAATTCGCCAGCTCAAGACCAAAACCCCTCTCCTGCGGTACCCACATCTAGCGACGCTGTTTCTGGTTTAGCGTCCGCCGCCGTCAATTCTCTCGTCGCTAAGGATCGGTTTGGTGATGTAGTGTTGCTAGCCACTGCCAATATTCTGGATAGGAACCGCTCCGGAGATCTACTGCCCTGCCGAGCGCTGCTCGATTCTGGCTCGCAGGTGCATCTAGTCACTTCAAGGCTGGCGGACCAGCTGCAGCTGCGGAAGATAAGGACTCCGGTGACTGTATCCGGTATAGGAGGCGCAGGGTTCTCTACAGATGGGTTTTCTGTGCAAGTCTGCTTGCAATCCCAATGCTCTGACTACTCTGCGCAATTAACTGCGATCGTAGCTTCCAACATCGCGGACCTTCAGCAAAGAAGGAAAGAAGGGTGTGTGCAAAGTTTCAACTCGATAGCTCCAAAACTGAGAGACTAGTTTGCGTAGAAACCGACAGACAGACGGACAGACGGACATGCTCATATCAACTCAGGAGGTGATCCTGATCAAGAATATATATACTTTATAGGGTCGGAGATGTCTCCTTCACTGCGTTGCACACTTTTGACCAAAATTATAATACCCTCTGCAAGGGTATAAAAATATTTGACAAAATGGCGACCTATCAAAGTTGAAAAATCGTTTTTCGTTAAAAAAGCAGTAGTTTTTCAGCTGTAAAAAAAAAGTTTTGCATAAAAAAATCAATCCTTCGATTAAGTACTAGATTATTATGTAATAAAAGAGCATGCTAAATTTCAAGACAATCGGGTCACTAGTTTTCGAGTAAGAGTGGTCACCGACTTCAAAAACGTAGTTTTGAGAAAAACGTGTTTAAAGTTTCAACTCACCATCACGCTTACCGGACGCCCCTCCCTTTCAACATGTGTATCTCAATGTATGTTCACCGGATCATTTTAATTTTGTGGACACATTTCTAAATGTATATACTTTAAGAAAATGCAAAAAAAAAATCAGATTTTTTGAAAATTACAAGTGCGCATGCCCCCTTAAGTTGCAGAAGAAAGATGGTCAATGCAGCAAAAGAAAAATCATAATTTTTTTGCGTTTAATAAAAAGTGTTTTTATTCAACCCAGCACATCATTTCAAAAAGTTACATTTTAAATTATTTTAAGCTTAACTTGTACCAATCCCCTTAAAAAAATTTTACCAAATAGAAAAGAAAGCTTTTCTGTACACCAAAATATATCTTATTGAATCAACGTGCGTTAGCTCTTAGTAGTCGTGGTCCTTCTCCAACTTTTGTGTGAATTATATACTTCAATGTATTTTTTTGTTGAATTTTTAACAATTCCATTTTTTCTCGAAAGATATTGTCTTTTGTTTTTGATTGTATGTCCAGATTTGACAAGGGAATACCTCTCAGATAGTCTGCACTTTCCTCATCATTTGGGAATGCTTTATTGATCGCATAAATTAACTTGGGAATATTCTCTTCCAAAACGTACAAGCATGCGTTTGGTCCGGCATCAAAGGTATAAGCGATAAGCGAGCTTCCCATCAATTCATTAAAATCGTGGACAAACGACACAATTGAATGAGATGTTTCGTTCATGTAAACACAAGGCGGATAAGTGTCCATGGCAATAGCATGAAATTGATTCGAGTCTTTCATTGTAATCTTAGCGAACGTATCAAAGTCATGTTTATGAATTGCTGTTTTTAATTGATTCACTCTTTCGGGGACTACTTTATCGGCACGATGTTGAATTAATTGAGACGTTTGCACAGAACGTTGCATTCCTAGCGTAGAACCGGTATTTTTACGTTGATCATTGACGACTAAAATAATCAAATGCATATTTGGCCAAAATTTTGATGATACAACTTGTTTAGCAACAGAGTCACATCCACTATCTAAATTTCCTCGATGCCATTGGACGAATCCTCCATATAAGCTACGACAGGCCGACCCACTTCCTTGTCGAGCTACAGTAGTTAATTGATCATTAACGGGAATGCCATACAAACAAGCTAAAGAATAAACAAGACAAGCATAACCAGCGGCGCTCGAAGCAAGTCCTGCTGCGGTAGGAAAGTTATTAAAAGACTTAACGTGAATTTTCCATGACAGTGGTATTTTTTGAGAACCAGCACATATAGCCAGACGATGAACTTCAATAAAAACATACATTAATATTTCAAAATTCAATTATTATATTTATTGCTTCACCTTCATTTAAACATCGCAAAATTCGTGTATTTTCTTCAAAAGGAACTTCCTCGCCGTTGAGCCACATTTTATTGGAATAAAAGCTTTCCGACGCAGTTATTGTTGTCTCGGCGCACAGCTGTATAGATGCGTAAAAGTGTTTCAGCGCATAAATAAATACAAAAAATACAACAATTTTTTTTATATTTTTGAAGCAGTTATTAGCAATAAAAGAGAAAGGACTGCTATAGTCGAGTTTCCCGACTATATGATTCCTGGTACACTTCTCTTTTACTCACACCTTACTTTTCTATAAAAGTAGTTTTTAATTAAGCTAACCCTTTTCGTTAGTTAATAACTAAACTTGTTTAACATATTTGTGTGTTTCAGAACTAAAAACTGAAACAATCCAGTAAGAAAGAAAATGTATACTCTATAACTCTTCTTAAAATCGTTGTGCTGAATTTTTTGTAGTTTTGTATATATAAATTAACAAGTATACTGGTGTTAAATAAAAATTCTAAATTTTTTGGGGCAGGAAATTTTAAACTGTGTCGGTATTATAAGAGTATTTTTATTGTATAAAAAAAAAAACGGACAAGGCTTTAACGCCTCGGTTGTTGATGAGGAATATACATACTTATACATTTTCCTTGGTCGGAAATGGATTATTCAAGCGTATGCAAATTACGGGCTATTAAAAATCGGCAGGAGCCGAAGTTTGCTAATAGTTGGTGCAATAAAGGCGATAATGATAGTAGGTAAATATTTCTGATAGTTCTCACAGATAGACAAAGTAATTGACTGATCTAAGCATTTTATATGAGTAAAAACAAGGAAGGAAAGCTAACTTCGGGCGGAATCTTTCAAAATAGTAAGGTTGTGCCATTTTCGATCGTTCAGTTATATGGCAGTTATAGGATATAGTAAACCGATTCTTATGAAATTTGGCAAATGGCTCATTTTTGCCCAAAATACAATCTGTTTAGGACCCATCTTTCTAACTTAAAAAACACCAAAGTTACGGCATTTCCAGGTATATGGCAGCTATAGGATATAACTATATAGTTTCAACTCGATAGCTTTAAAACTGAGAGACTAGTTTGCGTAGAAACAAACAGACAGTCAGGCGGACATGCTTATATCCACTTAGGAGGTGATCCTGATCATATATACTTTATAGGGTCGGAGATGTCTTCTTCACTGCGTTGCACACTTTTGACCAAAATTATAATACCCTGCAAGGGTCTCACACAAAGAGTGTAAGAAATATGAAGTTGTACGAATTTCGGATTATGCCAGATATAAGCGATATATCAAACCTTGCGTCATCAAGGGCTACCTTCAAACTCAATATAAATAAAATCGTAAGAGATTAAAAAACTTCTTTTCAGTGTATGTCTTTTTTTCTAGTACGTAGACATTGTCGGGTCAAGAGCCGCTGGAAAGTTTGGCCGGCAATAATTTATTGAATTTGTTTATCTTTTCTTTAATCTTTATCTCCGGTATCTCGGTCGCTCCGCAGCATCAATAGTTGAGCCTCGTTTCTTATTCTAATTCGGTCTTCAACCCTACGCAGTCACATACATATTTCATATGTTATATATTATATATAAACCAATCATTTAAATAAATTCTAATCATACATAGAAATCTAAAGGTACTTGTTTTTTTTTAAAGCCTAGATTTGGAACATTATATAAAGCTCCCGAAAACGCTCGGTAACTGAACAGACGTCGTTTGGTGTAAAATCGATATTTGAAAAACATTTTTAAAGAAATAAAGCATGATCATCATTCATCAAAAGGTGAAAAATCGAATTACTTAAGGGGGCATGCGCACTTGTAATTTTCAAAAAATCGAATTTTTTTTGTTTGCATTTTCTTAAAGTGTATATATTTAGAAATGAGTTCACAAAGTTTTCAAATGATCCGGTAAAAATTCATTGAGATACACATGTTTAAAGGTAGGGGCGTCCGGTTTATGTAATAGTGAGTTGAAACTTTAAACACGTTTTTCTCAAAACTACGTTTTTTAAGTCGGTGACCATTCTTACTCGAAAACTAGTGACCCGATTGAAATTTAGCATGGTTTTTTAATACATAATAATCTAGTACTTAATCAAAGGATTGATTTTTTTACTTTTTTTTTACAGCTGAAAAACTACCGCTTTTTTTTAACGAAAAACGATTGTTGAACTTTGATAGGTCGCCATTTTGTCGAATATTTTTTTTTTTTTAATATCCATCGATTAAGTACTAGATAAACTTTCAATAAATGTAAATCCTTTTCATTTTTTGATTTCAAACGATCCAGATTTCCACAGTCTTGGTCACCGCGACCCGTGTTTTTCAGACGGACCTCACTTCGACGGGGCATAGTTTTGAAACTGCTCAATATTTTCTACTTTTTTGTTTTTCAAATTTAAGTTATAATGATGTACTTTCACATAATAAAGCGATATTTCAAAAAAATTCAATAGTTTACGAGAAAAAAAATTCGGGAAAAATTTCTATTTTTTGGCGCTCCAACTGCGCATGCCCCCTTAAATAATTTCTGAATGAAAAGTCGGATCGGGATATTTGTGGTATCAATTGGAGCGAATTTAAAGTCCCCTCTTTTTTGAATTTAGTGAATCAAAATGGCAAAGAAAGTAAGTAAATGCATCTTAAAAATGCAAAAGTTATAAAAATAAAAGCGGAATTCTAAGCAGATGGCATAAAATAAATCATGATTTTATGATTTAAGAGTAACCCTTTAAGAGGGTCAAACGCGTTCGAATTTTCGAAAAATTCATGTTGATTTTATTTTTAACACTTACTATGTCGCACGCTACGAACATCACTGTGGACGGCTGTCCACGAGGTGACGACCTGCATGCCTTGGCGTGCGCGAAGAGACTCTATATATAGCCGAAGGATTAAACATTTTCTGTTCGCATCCGATCTAAATGAATATTACACCAATCGAATTGGGACTGGTGGAGACATTTTAGTCCCCCCCACATATATACGCGTCTACGCGCCTAAATACGCGTCAACGCGCCTAAATACCTCAAACCACCCGATCCGACATTTATTTTAGAAGTTATTCAAGAAATACGATTTTTACAGCTTTTCCAAATGAAGGCAGTTAGTCTGGTTGTCTGTTTGCACTATTTTTTTCTTGGCAATCCTGAAAAAAATTGGAGATGTTTGTTACTATCATATGAGCAACTATTGTTCTAAAACTTTTTTAAATACCTTAAGCTTACGTTCAAAAATCAAAAAAACTTTGTTAATTAAAAAATGCATAAAATTATAATAAAGAAAGATATTAAAAAGTGCTTTACACCGTTGAAAAGGTTTTTTAAATATCTATTTCAATTTCTTTAAGATCAAACTTCTTAATAAGAGACAACAAAAAATACACTAAAAAACAAGAAAGGAAAGCTAACTTCGGGCGGTGCCTAAGTCAATATAAGTTAAGTGCCAAAGGTATTATAATTAAAGTGTGCAACGCAGTGAAGGAGACATCTCCGACCCTATAAAGTATATATATTCTTGATCAGGATTACCTCCTGAGTCGATATGAGCATGTCCGTCTGTCTGTCGGTTTCTACGCAAACTAGTCTCTCAGTTTTGGAGCTATCGAGTTGAAACTTTGCACACATCCTGTTTTTCCTTGCACGTAGTATATAAGTCGGAACGGCCGGGATCGGTCGACTATATCCTATAAGTGTCATATAACTGGTTGATCGGAAATGCCATAACTTTGGTGTTTTTTAAGTTAGAAAGATGGGCCTTGGTACAAATTCCATTTTGGGCAAAATAATCTTATTTGACAAATTTCATAGGGATCGGCCAACTATATCCAATAGCCGCCATATAACTGAATGATCAAAAATGGCACAACTGCAAGGGTATATAACTTCGGCTCCGCCCGAAGTTAGCTTTTCTTTCTTGTTATACCCTTGCAGAGGGTATTATAATTTTGGTCAAAAGTGTGCAACGCAGTGAAGGAGACATCTCCGACCCTATAAAGTATATATATTCTTGATCAGGATCACCTCCTGAGTCGATATAAGCATGTCCGTCTGTCCGTCTGTCCGTCTGTCTGTCTGTCTGTCTGTCCGTCTGTCTGTCTGTTTCTACGCAAACTAGTCTCTCAGTTTTAAAGCTATCGAGTTGAAACTTTGCACACACCCTTCTTTCCTTTGCAGGTAGTACATAAGTCGGAACGGCCGGGATCGGTCGACTATATCCTATAGCTGCCATATAACTGATTGATCGGAAATGGCATAACTTCGTTGTTTTTCAAGTTAGAAGGATGGGATTTTCAATGTATGCTTCTTTGGTCAAAATAATTCGATATGCCAAATTGCATAAGGATCGGCCGACTATATACGATCCGCTGTATATCTAATAATATAGATGCGTGGCGCCACCTATCGGACTGCGACTGAACTGCAAGGGTATATAAACTTCGGCTCCGCCCGAAGTTAGCTTTCCTTTCTTGTTTTTTGATAATTTATTATATAATGAAACTCTCATAAGTATCGGCCTCTCATTTGTTTATTTCTTTCTTACGTCTTTGTAAATGTTTTTAATTATTCCACTTTCTTTAATGTCAAATTCTATGGAGTAAAAAAAAGCGTTTTGGTTTATCCTTAAATTTAAAGTATTGCTAACTGTGTGAATCGCCTGTCCAGAGGTTACTTTAATATTCTATATTTTATATTAAATCATTTTTCCTTTTTTAAATCATTGAAGATCTATATATATATAAAAAACCAACTGATATCATATAAAAAAACCTCTTGACGAGGTAAAATACCTGTGACGAACCTGCATGCGAAACCCAAAATACATATCTGATATCAATTTTAGTGACGAAAATATATTTTATATAGGCGTACAAAATTGCATATAAAAAATATTCTTATTCGGCACGTGCCAGATTTTTGTTATGCTTGCACTGAAGGTGTTAGTTCGCTTTATTTGGTACAAGCACTAACCTTACAGCATATAGACTTCTCATTTCATGCAACGAAAATAGACGCAAAAATTTCTTGCGATAGGCTCCAGAGAGAATCTTACTCTCATTTTGACGCTCGTAATCTCATTGAACTTATTTGGTTGTTCAGTCGCAGAGAAGCGCATCAACAAAAAGGTTCTTCCGCGGTTAAACTGATCTTTAAATGTATGCGTGCTTACACATTCACATACACGGTTTCATGTGTGTGCGTTCGACTTCGTTTTGAAGCCATCTAAAATTTTTGATTTTTGTAATATATACATATATAAGATTGTCAAAAGTCTTGCTGTATTTTTATTGAATTTTCAATTGTTCATAAAATTAGTTATAATAATGCGATTTAAGTCAAATATGCGCCGTTTGTCGATGACGAGTTCCCAACGAGATGACACGCGTCACCATAGATGTGTGTCGCCTGACGTTGTCCTTATGGAAGATAATTCGGCCTCTGTTGATCAAAGATGGCCTCTTCTGTATGAGTGCTGCATTCAAGCGGTCCAGTTGTTGGCGTACAGGTCCGAATTGAGCGTTTGGCCATACGGGAGCAGCTCATAGTGGATGATTCATTGCCAATCCCACCAAACACACAGAAGAACCTTCCTAGTCGTCAATCCAGGCTTGGCCACCGTCTGGGCAGCTTCACTGCTTTTCGACCACGACCGTTTGCGCTTCACGTTGTCGTAAGTGATCCACTTTTCATCGCCAGTCACCATCCGCTTCAAAAACGGGTCGATTTTGTTGCTATTCAGAAGCGATTTCCATGCATTCATGCGGTCAAAAATGTTTTTTTTTCGTGAAGTCGTGTGGCACCCATACATCAAGCTTTTTTTTTAATCCAAGCTTCTTCAAATGGATTAAAACGGTTTGATGACTCATGCCCAGCTCTTGGCCGATGCTACGACTTCTACTATTCCGATCTCTTTCAATCAATTCATAAATCAAATACGTGTTAGCGCGTGAAAAGAGCTTTCCAAAAAGGTATAGAATGAACCGCTTGCAAAGACACCTATCGGAAATACCGCAAGACTTTTTGGACAACCTTATATGTTAACGAATGAATTAAAATCTATATATTATGGTAGAAACAGGGTATATTTCAGTCGATTGCTTTTAAGTTCTTGTAGTTCTGCAAGCGTATGGTGTTCCATACCCTTCTGATGGATAATTTGAAGTGAAATAAGAATAAACAAAAACAACTGATATAAAGCATTTTACTGCTGCCACCTATTCGTATTCCTAAATACATAGGTATAAAAAGTATGCTGAAATATTAAAAAATATAATATAACAAATAATACTATTTTTTTCTTAGTTCAATAATAATGAATACAAAAATCCAAAATTTTAGCTGGCTTCAGGGGCTTTTGGGGGCCTGTCGCAAGAAATTTTTGCGTCTATTTTCTTTATACAAAATGTCTATATGTTGTATGGTTATTGGTACAAGACAATATGTGTGCCACAAACTATGTAAACATAATGAAGGATTTTATGTTACCATATGCCAAAGAGGAAATGCCTTTGAAGGTTATGCAGGATAACGATCCCAAACATACACGCCAAAAAGTGGTTCTTGCACATTAAAGGACCGTTTGGGTAGCTCAGTCACCTGATTTAAACCCTATTGAACATTTGTGGGACATCTTAAAAAAGCTTTAAGGGGGCAGGATGGTTTGAGACTTCAATAAATTTTTTTTTTCAGAAATTTTTTATATAATAAAACATTATCTCAAGAATATCCTCTGAAACTTTCATGTCGATCGGACTAAAGCTTGCTGAGATACCGATTTTCTAGTTTCTTTCTCTCCATATACTTTCAATTGCTTTTAAAACTTTAGACGCTTTTTTCTCAAAACAACTTTTTCAAGTCGGTGCGTACCTATCATATCCAATAAATAAATAAATAAATAAAAGTCGGTGCGTAACGTAACTCAAAAAGTAATGCTCGGATCCTCACAGTTCCACTTCAGACCTCACAGAGTAAAGACGTGCAACTACATTCGTTTATCCAAACCATCAGCTTCAAGTGCTTATCAGCAATATTTTGCACAAACAAACAAGTGTTCAAAAGAGATACAAAAACCAACAACAAATAACGATCACGCGATCATAAAATTAAGAACAGGGGCTCGCCCCACCAAACCAAAATGCTGCCACCAGACAAAAACAAGCTTTTTTCCAAAAACACAAACATAGAACAAAAATATATAGTTATCAAAAGAAAAGACAATATATCCCTAGAACACACCAACCCTTTCATTATTAAAAAATCAATTTACTACACCTGCGGAGGTGAAGTCGATAAGTGTAAAACAACAAGAGCTGGCACACTCCTAGTCCTAACAAAAATACTCAACAAGCCGAAAAATTATTAAAAATTACAAAAATTGGCATACTAGACGTAGAAGCAAAGGAACACAAATCCCTTAATGAAACCAAAGGAATAATCTATTGCAATTTACTCAGGTATGTCACAGAAGAAGAAATATTAGACGAATTAAAATCCCAACAAGTCTCACACGTATACAAATGGACAAAAAGGTAGACCAAACTAGAGTACCAACAGGACTCATCACCCTTACTTTTGCCACTACAAATCTTCCCGAAAAAGTAATGATAGGCTATGAGGTAGTGTTTACTCGCCCGTACATACCACGGCCAATGCAATGGAAAAAATGCCTCCGCTTTAACCACCCACAAACTTTCTGCAAGCAAGAAAACCCTACATGCAAAAACTGCTCTGACAACACACACACAAGCGACAGCATTGAATGCAGGCAGGAACCCAAGTGCATTAATTGCAGGAACTACCACTCCTCCTTAGACAAAAAATGCCCAGTCTTCCTTAAAGAACAGGAACTAATAGCAATCAAAATCACTGAAAGGGTGGACCATAAAACGGCACGCTCAATATATCTCGCTCGTCGCAATCCCAGTCAGGAATCCTCCTACTCCCAAACCCTAAAGAATACAACACACACAGCAATCCCCACTAAAATACTCGAAGCTCAACCCCAAAGCACCCCAGCAAAAGAAATCAAAGCCACCACAAATTCTATTGACGATCTCCTGAAGGAATTAGACAACAAAATTAAAAAAACCAACAACCCACCTAAACGCACCTCTTTAACCTACGAATTATACGATGAAGACGAAGATATGGACTTAATTACTAGTTACGACACCCAAAAACCATCTACATCAGCTAACGCCCGCAAACTCAGAATCCAAACCAAAGCAAAATCAACCCTATCAAAAACCCTAAAAGCCAAAGAACAAAAAACAAACCCTACTAACGCAAACACTTTAAAACAAACACAAACAAACCACTAAAATCTACAACCTAAAATCAACAACTACAACCAGCTACTACTACTCATAAAAACACACTCGCCACACATCATCTCACTTCAAGAAACACACATACAACATCTTCACTATTTACCTATACCGACTATGTTATACTAACAAACACCCCATCTAACAGATTTAGAGGAGTAGCCCTACTAATCCACAAATCTATCTAACACTCACAAATTAATATCAACGACGACATAGAAGCAATAGCAGTGGATATTAAATCAAAACAAAACTTTAAACTATATTCTATCTACATTTCACCCAGCAAATCCTTCTCACGCCACAACCTGAACAACGTAGTCAGCATCAACAACGAAACGGTTATGATAACTGGGGACTTCAATAGCTGGCACCAAAATTGGGGATCTACACACTCTAATTCAAGAGGTAACATAGTTGCTAAATTTATAGAACAATCGCAACTAACCCTTCTAAATGACAAGTCACCAACCCACTTCACTACACACAACACATTCACAAACATTAATCTTAGCTTCTGTTCCCCCTCACTCACCCCATGCACAAACTGGACTATAACAGACAACCTCCATGGAAGTGATCACTTCCCAATTCTAATAACCCTTTTCCCGATCAACACCAGCACTAACAAAAATACAACAAATTTTAAAATAAACCAAGCAAACTGGGACAAATTTGCAACCCACACCAACAACAACAATAACCTATATCCCCCCTCAACCAACATAAACAAAGAAACTGCCCAAATCAATAAAATTATTATGAAAAGTGCACACCTTGCAATACCACAAACCTTACCCCACAGACACACACACAGTTCCTTGGTGGAACAAAGACCTAGCAGACCTGCAGGAAAAGAAAAAACAAACCTGGAAGGCACTGAAAAGAGACAAAACCCAAGAAAATATCATTAAGGGGGCAGGATGGTTTGAGACTTCAAAAAAAATTTTTTTTCAGAAATTTTGTATATAATAGAACATTATCTTAGGAATATCCTGTGAAAGTTTCATGTCGATCGGACTAAAACTTGCTGAGATACCGATTTTCTAGTTTCTTTCTCTCCATAACCTTTCCATTGCTTTTAAAACTTTAGACGCGTTTTTCTCAAAACAGCATTTTCCAAGTCGGTGCGTAACATAACTCAAAAAGTAATGCTCGGATCTTAATAAAATTTTGTACACATCTTTAATACAATAAATACTTGCGGATGAACGAACGCTTTTTTTTTTTAAAAATTTTTTTTACTTTTTTTAGGGGCAAAAATGGGCGGATTTTTATGTAAAAATGGCACTTTTGACTTTGAAACCGCGCCAAAAATCCAAAATTGCATATTTTTCAAAATGGTTTCGTTCATCCGCACAAGAAACAAATATTTTAAGTAAATCAATTCAATTTTTTGATTTTAGATAACACTGTAAGGCCAGACTTTACGCACCGCAAGAGACCAATTTTTTGAAGCGACTCCGGCCGACTGCCGTCACGGAATAAATAATAATTATTTCTTAATAAAAAATATTCTTAAATACTCTACAAATATAGCCACTTATCGTGTAAAAAAATTGGATCATTTCATTCACTCAGAAATGAGAAAAAAAATCGCAAAAATGTGCTTTTTTTCAGCCCCTGAAACCATCCTGCCCCCTTAAATACCGGAAAACAAACGCACTTTTTAAAAGAGCAGTCAAAATAAGAAAAAAAGAAGCTACGTCCAAATTTACATCAACCATTCAACCTAACACACCAACAACTAAAATATGGAACAATATTCGACGATTCTGCGGGCTAAACCCTGTAAAACAAATACACTGCATAACCAACAATAACGTTACAACTAACGACAAACAAAAAATAGCCAACCTACTCGCCCAGCATTGGTCCCAACTGTCCAAGGACTCAAATTTCAGCCAAGAATTCACATCCCAGAAGCACAACATAACAACACTCAACCACATCCCGTCCAAATCAGCTATGGAAATGGATAAACCTATAACCAAATTAGAACTAACGATTGCTCTCCGATCCCTCAAAGGAATAGTTGTAGTTGCTTAATACCAGGAAACATACCTCACTCATCTCTCTTGACTTTGCAAGAGCTTTTGACCGAGTAGGTATCCACTCAATAGTCGATCAACTAATCGAATGGAAATGTAGCCACAAAATAATAAACTACATCATAAATTTCACCAAAAATAGAAAGATAGCTTTCCGAATAGGGTCAAGTATCTCAAACTTCTACCCCTTGGAAAATGGAATTCCACAAGGATCGCCAATCTCGGTAGTCCTATTCTTAATAGCATTCAATAAACTTTCCAATATCCTCACAATATACAAAGAAATTAAATTCAGCGCATACGCAGACGACTTCCTTTTATTAGTCAATCTAAAAAATCAAAATAACACTACCATAAATCTTACCCATATTTTTAGGAAAATATATGATTGGGGAAGCTACTCAGGCGCATCTCTATCTCAAACAAAATGCCAATACCTACACATTTGTAGAAAACACTGATGCAACTGCACAATCACAACACAAAACTCTAACATAAAAAACGTTACATCACTTAAAATACTTGGACTAACCATAAACAATAGGTACAACTGGAGCTCACATATAAATTCTCTTATACCATCTCTGTCCAATAAACATAACATTGTTAAATGCCTAGCCAGCCACAAATTTAACTACAACACAAGCACCCTACTTAACATTACTAAATCAATACTCATATCTAAAATAGACTACGCTCTTCACATATATGGATACACCCCGAAAAACTTTCTAAACAAATTAAAAACCACATTAAACGCAGCACTCAGAACAGTCCTAGGCGCCTTTCGCACCACACCAACACACAACCTACTCTATGAGGCCAATATTCCAACAATCGAGCAACAACGCACCTCACAACCAAACTGTTCACAAACCTTACCCGCTCCAAAGATACACCATTACACAAGCACATCCAACCAAAAACCAACAACAAAAAATGGACTTCAATACTAGAACGAACTATAAAAATGGACTTCAATACTAGAACGAACTATAGGGAACTGTCAACTCCATAACATCCCATTCAAACCTACGAAACTATACAAGACCAAACCCCCATGGCAACTACCTCAAAACATAATCAACACCTCTCTGCACAACTACAAAAAAGCAAACACGTCATCTGATACATTCCAGAAACTTTTCTTTGAAATCAAAGAAACCTACAAAAACCACACATTTATCTACACGGACGGATCTAAAATAAATTTAAACACTGCCTTCGCTGTAACCACTGAAATGATCGTAATCCCTGAAGCCAGCAAGATCTCAACCACCAAAAGAGGGAAATCGGTAATCTGCTCTGACTCCCTTGGAGCGATCGAAGCCATCCAAAACCCACTAAACTTAAACAAATACCCTACATATATTCGATCACTACTACAAACTAAACAACCAAAAATAAAAATATTATGGATCCCAGGACACTCCAATATTAAAGGAAATGACCTAACAGATAGAACTGCAAGAGAGGCAACAAAAATGCCACTTATATACACGCCTAATGAAAACATAACGGACATTAATAAAATGCTAAAAAATATACTTATACAAGAAAAATAATCTTTAATAAATAAATGAAACACATGGTACAAAAACATTAACACTAACAACACTCACATTTCAGCACTTTCTAAAATACAACAAGAAGAAATCAGCAGAATTGACCAAATTAAATTTATAAGACTTCGGCTAGGACATACAAGCACCTCCTCCCAACACCCCACGCAACTGCTATCGCTGTCAATCATCAACCCCCACAAACATGGAACACATCTTAGATTCCTGCCCAGCAATCTCTCAGAACAAGCAAAATCTACTAAAAAATCGGCCAGCCACTGAGTATCTTAAGAACCCAACAGCAGAAAATATTAAAGTAATCATCAAATTCCTAAAAGAAACCAATTTATACAACGAAATTTAAAATTATAATAAATATACTGTTAACTTAGCTAATTATAAACATAAACAAGAAAGGAAAGCTAACTTCGGGCGGAGCCGAAGTTGATATACCCTTGCAGTTCAGTCGCAGTCCGCTAGGTGGCGCCACGCATCTTATACTATTAGATATATAGCGGATCGTATATAGTCGGCCGATCCTTATGAAATTTGGCATATCGAATTATTTTGCCAAAAGAATAACACAGGCCAACAGCAAAAAATCTCCACGCATAATTTTACCTGCTCCATAACCTTTAGGCTCCCCTGAACCAAAGTCCAGAACAAACATAGGTTCTATCACCCACCGTTTCCGCGGTACACCTAAGAGAAGAAATTGATCAAATTTTACCATATATTGAATTATGTAGGCCGTGAAATGGCTACGACCATCATTGTTTCCAGTACATATCATTTTTGAAATGTATGTGTACCAACTAAAATTAAAAAATGGTATCTAGCAGTTACCATATCTTTGGAATACTCATCCAAAGTTGAAATCTCAGATTTTCTACGTTAATTTTTTCTCTTCTATGATTTTTCCCCAAACATTTTTCTATGGAAGATTTTTATTTCCTTATTGAAATCAGTAGATCATACCATGTTTTAATTTTGGATTTAAGGAAAAACTCGAAATAATTTTATTGAATTTAATATAGGCGGTTCAACAATATTTTCTTAAATTAAATTGGAGTTTTTAATCTCATATTTTCAAAAAGTCATGGCTATCTACAACTTCTGTAAAGCTTTACTAAACAAGCTGAACCTGCAATAGATACGTTTTGAATATAGAAACAGTTTTAGATAGCCATGACTTTTTGAAAATATGAGATTAAAAACTCCAATTTAATTAAAGAAAATATTGTTGAACCACCTATATTAAATTCAATAACATTATTCCGAGTTTTTCCTTAAATCCAAAATTAAAACATGGTAGGATCTACTGATTTCAATAAGAAAATAAAAATCTTCCATAGAAAAATGTTTGGGAAAAAATCATAGAAGAGCAAAAATTAACGTAGAAAATCTGAGATTTCAACTTTGGATGAGTATTCCAAAGATATGGTAACTGCTAGATACCATTTTTTAATTTTAGTTGGTACACATACATTTCAAAAATGATATGTACTGGAAACAATAATGGTCGTAGCCATTTCACGGCCTACATAATTCAATATATGGTAAAATCTGATCAATTTCTTCTCTTAGGTGTACCGCGGAAACGGTGGGTGATAGAACCTATGTTTGTTCTGCACTTTGGTTCAGGGGAGCCTAAAGATTATGGAGCAGGTAAAATTATGCTTGGAGGAAAAAAAAAGTTGGAAATTGTCGGCCTGTGTAATCTGTACCAAATCCCATCTTTCTAACTTAAAAAACACCAAAGTTATGCCAATTTCGATCGTTCTATGACAGCTATAGGATATAGTCGGCCGATCCTTATGAAATTTTGCACACAAGATATTTTGGTCAAATATAACATGTGTGGAAAGTCCCAACCCTCTAACTTAAAAAACACCAAAGTTATGGCATTTCCGATCAATCAGTTATATGGCAGCTATAGGATATAGTCGACCGATCCCGGCCGTTCCGACTTATATACTGCCTGCAAAGGAAAGAAGGGTGTGTGCAAAGTTTCAACTCGATAGCTTTAAAACTGAGAGACTAGTTTGCGTAGAAACGGACAGACGGACAGACGGACATGCTCATATCGACTCAGGAGGTGATCCTGATCAAGAATATATATACTTTATAGGGTCGGAGATGTCTCCTTCACTGCGTTGCACACTTTTGACCAAAATTATAATACCCTCTGCAAGGGTATAATAAATAATTAAAATGCGTAGTCGAAGGCCTCGTAGCTAGCACTACACCCCTAAACTGTTAGTCATAGTTTTGTAAACTGTACTATCATATCCAATAAATAAATAAATAAATAATGCTCGGATCTGTATAAAATTTTTCACACATCTTTAATACAATAAATACTTGCGGATGAACGAACGCTTTTTTTTTAAATTTTTTTTATTTTACAATTTTTACGGGCAATAATGGGCTAATTATACCCTTGCAGAGGGTATTATAATTTTGGTCAAAAGTGTGCATCGCAGTGAAGGAGACATCTCCGACCCTATATATATTCCTGATCAGGATCACCTCCTGAGTCGATATAAGCATCTCCGTAAGTCGGAACGGCCGGGATCGGTCGAGTATATCCTATAGCTGCCATATAACTGAACGATCGGAATTGGCATAACTTTGGTGTTTTTTAAGCTATAATGATGGCACTTTCTACGGATTCCATTTTGGGTAATCTTATTTGTTCTGCCAAATTTCATCAGGATCGCCGACTATATCCTACAGCGGCATGACTGAACGATCGGAAATGGCACAACCTTAACTGCAAGGGTATATCAACTTCCGGCTCCGCCCGAAGTTTGCTTTCCTATTTTGTTTTTATGTAAAAATGGTACCTCCGACTTTACGATCCCGCCAAAAATTCAAAATCGCATATTTCTCAAAATGGTTTTGTTCATCCGCTCAAGAAACTAATATTTTAAGTAAATCAATTCAATTTTTGTATTTCCGATAACACTGTAAGGTCAGACTTTAAGCACAGCAGGATAATAATTTTTTGAAGCGACTCCGCCCGACTTCCCGTCACGGGATAAATAATAATTATTTCTTAACAAAAAAATTCCTAGATACTCTCCAAATATAGCCATGTATCGTGCAAAAAAATTGAATAATTATATTCACCCAGAAATTAAAAAAAAATCGCAAAAATCTGTTTTTTTCAGCCTCTGAAACCGTCCTGCCCCGTTGGTTTTAACTGGCCAAAACTAGATATGTCAGCTAAGTTAGTCCGCCTTGGGTGGAGCCGACAAGGACGGACGGACGGTAACTGCAGAAAAACATTTCACGTTTGATGTGTCAAACTGTACAAGAAAGGACGGCTATTGGATGTGTTTTCCGACAATCCGACGGTAATACACAAGGTGGCGATTGCATGTCTCAGCGGGTACAAAGAGCTTCTATATTGCGTTCGATCTGAATAAGTAATACACCAAAAGAATATTCTTACTTTAAGGGGGCAGAATGGTTTGAGACTTAAAAAAAATTTTTTTTTTTTAAATTTGTAGTAGAACATTATTTAAGGAATATCCTGAGATAGTTTCATGTCGATCGAACTAAAGCTCGCTGAGATACATACCGATTTTCAAGGTACTTTCTCTCCATATAATTACTTTCAATTTCTTTTAAAACTTTAGACGCGTTTTTCTCAAAACAACTTTTTCAAGTCGGTGCGTAACGTAACTCAAAAAGTAATGCTCGGAGCTAAATAAAATTTTTCACACATTATTTATACAATAAATACTTGCAGATGAACGAACGTTTTTTTTTTAAATTTTTTTTTTTACCTTTTTTACGGGAAATAATGGTCTAATTTTTATATTACAAGAAAGGAAAGCTAACTTCGGGCGGAGCCGAAGTTGATATACCCTTGCAGTTCAGTCGCAGTCCGCTAGGTGGCGCCACGCATCTTATATTATTAGATATATAGCGGATCGTATATAGTCGGCCGATCCTTATGATTTTTTACAAATTTTGTACATAAGATATTTTGGTCAAATATAACATGTGCGTAAAGTCCCAACCCTCTAACTTAAAAAACACCAAAGTTATGGCATTTCCGATCATTCAGTTATATGGAAGCTATAGGACATAGTCGACCGATCCCGGCCGTTCCGACTTATATACTACCTGCAAGGAAAAAAAGGATGTGTGCAAAGTTTCAACTCAATAGCTCCAAAACTGAGAGACTAGTTTGCGTAGAAACCGACAGACAGACGGACATGCTCATATCGACTCAGGGGGTGATCCTGATCAAGAATATATATACTTTATAGGGTCGGAGATGTCTCCTTCTCTGCGTTGCACACTTTTGACCAAAATTATAATACCCTCTGCAACGGTATAAAAATGGTACCTCCGACTTTACAACCGCGCTAAAAATTCAAAATCGTATATTTCTCAAAATGGTTTCGTTCATCCTCACAAGAAACTAATTTTTTTATTTCCGATAAGACTGTAAGGCAACACTTTGCGCACCGAAACATAATAATTTTTTGAAGCAACTCCGGCCGACTGCCCGTCACGGGATAAATAATAATTGTTTCTTAAAAATAAAAATTTCTAGATACTCCCCAAATATAGCCATTTATTGTGTAAAAAAATTGAATAATTATATTCACTCAGATATGAAAAAAATCGCAAAAATCCCCTTTTTTAGCCTCTGAAACCATCCTCCCTCTTAATTAGATGTTAGATCCAAACATTTGCCAAAAATTATTTAGCTTGCGAAAAGTGAAAGTGAAAAAATGTTGATTCACTGAATTGAAGCTAGTGATGGCATTTTCTTTAATGACATTCTACTAGTTTTGTCCATCTGTTTGGGGCTTTGTGTTTGCTTAACTTTGTCTTTCAAAACTTTGAAAAATGGATTTTTATTAATAAAATTTTATTAAGTTTTGGTTTAAAATGTGTTTTAATTACATAAATTTATTTAACGTAATTCATAACGTTACATTCAATATAGCTATCTTAACAGGCTATACTTGGTTATAGAGATAAATATCTATTTTAAATATCTATGTATGTATGCATTTCATTTTCTTATGTAGATACATATGTAGATAGCTACAAGCCTAGGGCATGTATGTCGCCACCTATCAGATTGTGATACGTACATATAGATAATATAAACATCAAGACTTATTAATACATGTACTATTTACCTCGTCTGTGCGTAAAGTCATGCTGACAGAATCGTTGATAGGAAGTATAAGATCTTCGTTACGTTTTCCCCCTAGAATATGTGTTGCTTTCATGTATAAAACTTTCACTTACAATATTTACCACAGTAACATAACAAACTTTACTCACAATATTTAATGAGAGCTATATTCACAGGAGCTACACAAGTCACCGAAAACATGTTGGATTTAAAACTGTACTATTTTTATTATATGTGGCTGTTTTCAAGAGCAAATTAATTAAACATTTAGTTTCATTTGTCAATGTTGTCTTAGTTTATGATTGTCAAACTAAGCGTAGAATCGGGTCAGTGTGACCGCTTCGATAAATATATTATATACCGATAATGATTAAAAAAAGGGGATAGTGTAAAAACAATCCATTTAAATACGTGTCTTTCAATATTCGTCAAACGCTATTTTTTTAAATATTTTATTTGTTTTTTCAATTTTTTTTTTAAATTTTATTTTATTTAGGTTTTACTTATTAATGTTTTTTTTATTTTATTGTGCAGAGGGTATTATAATTTAGGTCAAGGGCAAAACATAGTTTTCTTAATAAAAGCAAAATCATTGCTTATGTTTTTTTCCAAATAGTTGGTCGAGAAATTATGGCAAATTACATGAACAAATTAAATTTGGAGTAGCAATAAAAAAAATGCAAAACGGTTCTGTTGTACATTTGATCGTAAGTCCTTGATGAGGATAGTCAAAGATGCAATCGCTATCTTTAATCTCCCTTTTTCGTTTCCCTAGTACAGTAGTTCAAGGTCCTTGAACATTAATAAAAACAAAATTAGTCTCCAAAGCGTAAGCAATCCGCTGTTAGTGGTGGGCTTGTGGCGAATAATCTTCAGCCAGCTCAGCCTACAATTATGCAGCCGCTCAAATCTCTGGCCACCCCAAGGGCCGGACCTGGAAAAAATTTGGCTTTCGAATATCTCAAAATTAATGAACAATTTTTTGATATGTCCTCTGTGGCATCTCTTCAAGTGATAACACCAGACCCAATAATTCAAACCCCCTTAAGAGTAACCGAACAGGGTAATCAACCATCCGGACGCCCGGTACGAACTGATGCCGCAGTATTAGTTACGGCGGCACCAAAACCCATGCAGGTGATTCCACCATCGAAAAAAATTTTTGTTTCCCGGCTTTCCTTTGATACTTCTGAGATTGATATCCGGCTTACACCAAAGCCAAAACAAAAGCCGACATAAAGCCTTCCTCTTCCTCTTTATCTTAAAGCGTGTTTTTTTTGTGGGCACTGCGTTTTTAAAAAAATTTTAAATAAGCTTTCTATAAACAATCGGTGTTTATTTCTATACACATAAAAAAAAAAAAATAAACGAATTGCAATCTTTAGATCCGTATCGCTTCGGAGGTAAAATAAGAGCTCCAAATAACTTGGAGGTAAAATAATAATTTGATTAATTTTGCTTCTAAACATAGCCCTGCTCTTCTTCTTCATCTCTTACGGTGTTGCTTCTATTCTATTGCTCCTATTTCTCGCTCAATAGAGATTCTTATCTCTATTTCTTTGCATTTTACTAACTCGCACTAAGTGCTCTCTTTAATCTCCCCCTTTCGTTTCCCTGGTACAGTGGTACAACGTTCATCAATATTATTAATAAATTAATTATTGAAATTTTAATAATTTTTAATAAATTAATTATTTAAAATTTTAATAATTATGGATTTTAAATTGGTCAGTGCATTGAAGTCTTGTAATAAGACAATCTCCTCTTCCCAGCCTACCATCCACTGCTGGCTTTGTGAAAACGTCTTACACGCTAAGTGCGCCGGGTTCACGGCCTCAGTTTCGGATGCAATCTCACGTAGGTCTGGTCTCCACTTTTGCTGTGACGGTTGCGTGCTGTTCAGGACGAAATGAGATCGTTCATGAGGCAAACTAAAAGCGGATTCAAGGAGTTGATTAGTGGTTTTTGTAAAATCAATGACCAACTCTGTGCGCTAGATTCACATATTACATAGTAGTCTTCAGCTACTAAATGAGTCTCCAAAGAGTAAGAAATCGTCTTTTAGTGATGTGCTTGTGGCGAATAATCTTCAGCAGGCTCAACTATATATATATCTTATATATTATATATCTCTGGCCACCCCAATGGCCAGACCTGAGAAAAATTTGGCTTCCGAATATCTTAGAATTAATGAGAAATTGTCCGATACGTCCTCTGTGGCATCGCTTCAAGTAATCCCAGACCCAGTAATTCAAACCCCATTAACAGTCACCAAACAGGGTAATCAACCATCCCGATCCCCGGTACGAACTGATGCCGCAGTATTAGTTACGGTGGCACCAAAACCCTTGCAGGTGATCCCAACATCGAAACACATTTTCGTTTCCCGGCTTGCCCCTGATACTTCTGAGATTGATATCTCGGCTTATATCTGCGCCGAGGCTCTGTGCAAACCGCTCGTTAAACTCTTTAATCTATCGCTGGAAACTTCGATCTTTCCCCTTATGTGGAAGGAATCCTTCATTATTCCGCTGCATAAAAAAGGTTCAAAATCCGACGCTGCGAATTATAGAGGCATCTCTAAATTGTCAGCAATTCCAAAGCATTTTAAAAAACTTAACACTCCACATTTGCAACACCTATGTAGCTCAATAATAACTCCGTGCCAACATGGCTTCATGAAGCGCCGCTCCACCACTACCAACTTATTGAAGCTAACATCTTTTATCACGGATGGCTTCCGGAATGGCTTACAAACAGACGTCATTTACACTGACTTCAGTAAAGCACTTGACTCTGTTAACCATTCGCTTCTTATAAGTAAACTCAGTCTTTTGGGATTCCCAACTGATCTTCTTATCTGGATTTCGAGCTACTTATCTGAGAGAACCCAACGTGTTTTCTTTAAAGATGTTACCTCGCGTATAGTCCGCGCCACATCTGGGGTGCCCCAAGGAAGCCATCTTGGACCCCTACTTTTTACACTGTTTATTAATGACTTGCCCCTTGCCTTAACAAATTCACTTGTACTTATGTACGCTGATGACGTTAAGCTATGCCTTCAGTATAATTTCACTAGCGCCCAGTCTAGACTTCAATCCGATTTGGATAAACTTCAAAATTTGTTGTGCTTGGGTGTGCTTGGTTTTATTAAAATATGGTCAAAAGAATTTAATGACCCGTACATAACTAAAACGTTATATACATCACTGGTCCGTCCGATTCTTGAGTATGGATCGTGTGTTTGGAGTCCTCAATATGGAGTACACCAAGATCACATTGAATCTGTACAAAAAAACTTCCTTACTTAGGGGACTTAATTGGGATGCAAATCTTTACCTCCCCTCTTATCGTAGTAGACTTTTACTAATCAACTTACCATCATTAACAAACCGTAGAATGATGCTGAGTGTCACGTTTCTTTACAATCTTATTTTTGGAAATATAGACAGCCAGCATTTACTAACACGCTTAAATTTTAACGTTCCTAGTAGAAGGACTAGAAACTTTCGTCCTCTACTCCTCAGCCATTGTAGTTCGACATATGCCCAACACGATCCGTTCAGGGTATTATGTTCGGACTACAATGGTCTCTACCACATCTTGTCACCTTGCTCTACTAACAATCTTAAATCGCTTATATTAACCGCCTTATCTGTGCAACACTCTTCCTCGTGATATCTTTTTCCTACTCTTCGCTTAATCTATCTCGGATCTAGTCCCGCGATTCGAGCCGTACGTCACGCGGCAGCGTCCCTCGGTCGGTTGGACGGGAGGTGGGCTGTACGTATGCAGTGGGAACCGCGCAAAAACAATATCAAAGCCAAAACAAAAGCCGACATAAAGCTGGTGGATATTAAAAAAGTTAAATATTCATACACCAGTCACACGTCATCTTTCAAAATACGTGTGCCCTTGCAGATGTTCAAGACGATTTGTTCCGCCAGCTTTTGGCCAGAGGACATTTTCGTCCAAGAACCTCAGCGAAGTACGTTGGAGAAAAAAATAACCAAACCTGTGGGTGCAAAACTCCCACATGTTCCGCCCACTGACCAACCTTCCACCTTATCTTCCTCAGTTTCAAAAAACTAATGTCTTCACTAACACTTACCTATCAGAATATCTAGTATTACGTAGTAAACATCCCAAACTGTATTCTGATAATTCTTCCTTTGAATCTCACATTATAGTCTTTACAGAAACTTGGTTAAAGCCGGAGATCTTAAGCTCCGAAGTTTTTCCAAGTAGGTACACCACTTTTAGATGTAATAGAACTCAGAGAAGGGGAAGAGGAGTGTTAATTTCTGTAGACTCCAAATTCGCTTCTGAAGAGATAAAATCACAAGAGTTTTGTGATTTTGAATTTCTTTGTATTCAAATAATTTTTTCCGGTCAATCTTTGTATGTTACCTGTTCGTACACACCACCTTCGTCCGAGTATACTGGCAACATTTCTCCGCTATTCGTTTGGTTTTCGATCGTCTGTCTTATGGTGACCAGCTGATAGCTCTGGGTGACTTTAATATCCCAGAACTTATGCGGTCAAATGTTGAAAATTCACCGTCTTTACAGCTTAACTCTCACCACGACTTCCCTGCGGGCATGTTGGACATGTCACTGAGGCAAATGAACCTCGTTAGAAATTCTGTAGGTCGACTGTTAGACTTATCGTTTCTGATGCTGATAGAATTACTCTTTCTAGAACTTTTCCCCTTTCTAACCCTGAGGATCCATATCATCCCACTCTTGAGATTTTAATCGAAAAAATGGCTTTATTGACCTTAAGTCTTAGTTCCTAATAAAGTTCGTTTCTTTCGTAAGGCTGATTTTATGAAATTAAATAAGTAAATTTCGGAATTTGATTGGTCTGATTTACTGGCATGCGAGGATATTAACATCGCATTTAAAAAATTTTATTACACTTTGAACATATTTTTCGACGTTTGTGTTCCGGGGAAATATCCGTCTGCTTCAACCAATCCGCCTTGGTATAAAAGGCACCTTATAAATTTATGGAACGATATGAGTAGACTTTTAAATAAACATAGATTATCTGGCTGTACAGTTAGTTATTCAAGATACTTAGTAGCTCGGTCCAATTTCACCGTGCATAACGCAGAATGTTATAGGAGTTATATTCGCCGCTGCAGGATACAGTTTACTCAGGATCCGAAGCAGTTTTATAACTTTGTAAACACTAAGCGTAAACATGTATCTTTTCCCCCACAGCTTACG
Organism: Drosophila ananassae; assembly: GCF_017639315.1. NCBI lineage: Eukaryota > Metazoa > Arthropoda > Insecta > Diptera > Drosophilidae > Drosophila > Drosophila ananassae. Next base: position 4,656,170 of record NC_057932.1, on the reverse strand, counting down.
TTTGAGAACTCTTATTCGAACACTGATCAGGCAATGGCCGATCTCTTTGCACAGTTTTTTTTAAAACTACGTATTCACCTAGCAGCAGCTCAGCACAGCCTTACACTTATAATATCCAATCAGCCAATCTTATATTTCGCCCATCTTTCGATCAAAGTGGTGTGTTATCGGATCTTTTTAAGGTCAAGCCCGTGTGTTCGCCAGGCGCTGATGGAGTACCAGGCTGTGTTCTGAAGAACTGCCCCGAGGCTCTGTGCAAACTGCTCGTTAAACTCTTTAATCTATCGCTGGAAACTTCGATCTTATGTGGAAGGAATCTTTCATAATTCTGCTGCATAAAATTCTTGAGTATGGATCGTGTGTTTGGAGTCCTCAATATGGAGTACACCAAGATCACATTGAATCTGTACAAAAAAACTTCCTTACTTAGGGGACTTAATTGGGATGCAAATCTTTACCTCCCCTCTTATCGTAGTAGACTTTTACTAATCAACTTACCATCATTAACTAACCGTAGAACGATGCTGGTTGTCATGTTTCTATACAATCTTATTTATGGAAATATAGACAGCCAGCATTTACTAACACGTTTGAATTTTAACGTTCCTAGTAGAAGGACTAGAAACTTTCGTCCTCTACTCCTCAGCCATTGTAGTTCGACATATGCCCAACACGATCCGTTCAGGGTATTATGTTCGGACTACAATGGTCTCTACCACATCTTGTCACCTTGCTCTACTAACAATCTTAAATCGCTTATATTAACCGCCTTATCTGTGCAACACTCTTCCTCGTGATATCTTTTTCCTACTCTTCGCTTAATCTATCTCGGATCTAGTCCCGCGATTCGAGCCGTACGTCACGCGGCAGCGTCCCTCGGTCGGTTGGACGGGAGGTGGGCTGTACGTATGCAGTGGGAACCGCGCAAAAACAATATCAAAGCCAAAACAAAAGCCGACATAAAGCTGGTGGATATTAAAAAAGTTACATATTCATACACCAGTCACACGTCATCTTTCAAAATACGTGTGCCCTTGCAGATGTTCAAGACGATTTGTTCCGCCAGCTTTTGGCCAGAGGACATTTTCGTCCAAGAACCTCAGCGAAGTTCGTTGGAGAAAAAAATAACCAAACCTGTGGGTGCAAAACTCCCACATGTTCCGCCCACTGACCAACCTTCCACCTTATCTTCCTCAGTTTCAAAAAACTAATGTCTTCACTAACACTTACCTATCAGAATATCTAGTATTACGTAGTAAACATCCCAAACTGTATTCTGATAATTCTTCCTTTGAATCTCACATTATAGTCTTTACAGAAACTTGGTTAAAGCCGGAGATCTTAAGCTCCGAAGTTTTTCCAAGTAGGTACACCACTTTTAGATGTAATAGAACTCAGAGAAGGGGAAGAGGAGTGTTAATTTCTGTAGACTCCAAATTCGCTTCTGAAGAGATAAAATCACAAGAGTTTTGTGATTTTGAATTTCTTTGTATTCAAATAATTTTTTCCGGTCAATCTTTGTATGTTACCTGTTCGTACACACCACCTTCGTCCGAGTATACTGGCAACATTTCTCCGCTATTCGTTTGGTTTTCGATCGTCTGTCTTATGGTGACCAGCTGATAGCTCTGGGTGACTTTAATATCCCAGAACTTATGCGGTCAAATGTTGAAAATTCACCGTCTTTACAGCTTAACTCTCACCACGACTTCCCTGCGGGCATGTTGGACATGTCACTGAGGCAAATGAACCTCGTTAGAAATTCTGTAGGTCGACTGTTAGACTTATCGTTTCTGATGCTGATAGAATTACTCTTTCTAGAACTTTTCCCCTTTCTAACCCTGAGGATCCATATCATCCCACTCTTGAGATTTTAATCGAAAAAATGGCTTTATTGACCTTAAGTCTTAGTTCCTAATAAAGTTCGTTTCTTTCGTAAGGCTGATTTTATGAAATTAAATAAGTAAATTTCGGAATTTGATTGGTCTGATTTACTGGCATGCGAGGATATTAACATCGCATTTAAAAAATTTTATTACACTTTGAACATATTTTTCGACGTTTGTGTTCCGGGGAAATATCCGTCTGCTTCAACCAATCCGCCTTGGTATAAAAGGCACCTTATAAATTTATGGAACGATATGAGTAGACTTTTAAATAAACATAGATTATCTGGCTGTACAGTTAGTTATTCAAGATACTTAGTAGCTCGGTCCAATTTCACCGTGCATAACGCAGAATGTTATAGGAGTTATATTCGCCGCTGCAGGATACAGTTTACTCAGGATCCGAAGCAGTTTTATAACTTTGTAAACACTAAGCGTAAACATGTATCTTTTCCCCCACAGCTTACGTTTGAGAACTCTTATTCGAACACTGATCAGGCAATGGCCGATCTCTTTGCACAGTTTTTTTTAAAAATACGTATTCACCTAGCAGCAGCTCAGCACAGCCTTACATTTATAATATCCAATCAGCCAATCTTATATTTCGCCCATCTTTCGATCAAAGTGGTGTGTTATCGGATCTTTTTAAGGTCAAGCCCGTGTGTTCGCCAGGCGCTGATGGAGTACCAGGCTGTGTTCTGAAGAACTGCCCCGAGGCTCTGTGCAAACTGCTCGTTAAACTCTTTAATCTATCGCTGGAAACTTCGATCTTATGTGGAAGGAATCTTTCATAATTCTGCTGCATAAAAAAGGGGAAAAATCCGACGCTGTAATTATGGAGGCATTTCTAAATTGTCAGCAATTCCAAAGTTTTTTGAAAAACTTATCACTCCACATTTGCACACCTATGTAGCTCAATAATAACTCCGTGCCAACATGGCTTCATGAAGCGCCGCTCCACCACTACCATCTTATTGAAGCTAACATCTTTTATCACGGATGGCTTCCGGAATGGCTTACAAACAGACGTCATTTACACTGACTTCAGTAAAGCATTTGACTCTGTTAACCATTCGCTTCTTGAGTATTCTTGAGTATGGATCGTGTGTTTGGAGTCCTCAATATGGAGTACACCAAGATCACATTGAATCTGTACAAAAAAACTTCCTTACTTAGGGGGACTTAATTGGGATGCAAATCTTTACCTCCCCTCTTATCGTAGTAGACTTTTACTAATCAACTTACCATCATTAACAAACCGTAGAATGATGCTGGGTGTCACGTTTCTATACAATCTTATTTATGGAAATATAGACAGCCAGCATTTACTAACACGCAAAAATTTTAACGTTCCTAGTAGAAGGACTAGAAACTTTCGTCCTCTACTCCTCAGCCATTGTAGTTCGACATATGCCCAACACGATCCGTTCAGGGTATTATGTTCGGACTACAATGGTCTCTACCACATCTTGTCACCTTGCTCTACTAACAATCTTAAATCGCTTATATTAACCGCCTTATCTGTGCAACACTCTTCCTCGTGATATCTTTCTCCCACTCTTCGCTTAATCTATCTCGGATCTAGTCCCGCGATTCGAGCCGTACGTCACGCGGCAGCGTCCCTCGGTCGGTTGGACGGGATGTGGGCTGTACGTATGCAGTGGGAACCGCGCAAAAACAATATCAAAGCCAAAACAAAAGCCGACATAAAGCTGGTGGATATTACAAAAGTTAAATATTTATACACCAGTCACACGTCATCTTTCAAAATACGTGTGCCCTTGCAGATGTTCAAGACGATTTGTTCCGCCAGCTTTTGGCCAGAGGACATTTTCGTCCAAGAACCTCAGCAAAGTACGTTGGAGAAAAAAATAACCAAACCTGTGGGTGCAAAACTCCCACATGTTCCGCCCACTGACCAACCTTCCACCTTATCTTCCTCAGTTTCAAAAAACTAATGTCTTCACTAACACTTACCTATCAGAATATCTAGTATTACGTAGTAAACATCCCAAACTGTATTCTGATAATTCTTCGTTTGAATCTCACATTATAGTCTTTACAGAAACTTGGTTAAAGCCGGAGATCTTAAGCTCCGAAGTTTTTCCAAGTAGGTACACCACTTTTAGATGTAATAGAACTCAGAGAAGGGGAAGAGGAGTGTTCATTTCTGTAGACTCCAAATTCGCTTCTGAAGAGATAAAATCACAAGAGTTTTGTGATTTTGAATTTCTCACCACGATTTCCCTACGGGCATGTTCGACATGTCACTGAGGCAAATGAACCTCGTTAGAAATTCTGTAGGTCGACTGTTAGACTTATGTTTCGTTTCTGATGCTGATAGAATTACTCTTTCCAGAACTTTTCCCCTTTCTAACCCTGAGGATCCATATCATCCCACTCTTGAGATTTTAATCGAAAAAATGGCTTTATTGACCTTAAGTCTTAGTTCCTAATAAAGTTCGTTTCTTTCGTAAGGCTGATTTTATTAAATTAAATAAGTAAATTTCGGAATTTGATTGGTCTGATTTACTGGCATGCGAGGATATTAACATCGCATTTAAAAAATTTTATTACACTTTGAACATATTTTTCGACGTTTGTGTTCCGGGGAAATATCCGTCTGCTTCAACCAATCCGCCTTGGTATACAAGGCACCTTATAAATGTATGGAACGATATGAGTAGACTTTTAAATAAACATAGATTATCTGGCTGTACAGTTAGTTATTCAAGATACTTAGTAGCTCGGTCCAATTTCACCGTGCATAACGCAGAATGTTATAGGAGTTATATTCGCCGCTGCAGGATACAGTTTACTCAGGATCCGAAGCAGTTTTATAACTTTGTAAACACTAAGCGTAAACATGTATCTTTTCCCCCACAGCTTACGTTTGAGAACTCTTATTCGAACACTGATCAGGCAATGGCCGATCTCTTTGCACAGTTTTTTTTAAAAATACGTATTCACCTAGCAGCAGCTCAGCACAGCCTTACATTTATAATATCCAATCAGCCAATCTTATATTTCGCCCATCTTTCGATCAAAGTGGTGTGTTATCGGATCTTTTTAAGGTCAAGCCCGTGTGTTCGCCAGGCTGTGTTCTGAAGAACTGCCCCGATGCTCTGTGCAAACTGCTCGTTAAACTCTTTAATCTATCGCTGGAAACTTCGATCTTATGTGGAAGGAATCTTTCATAATTCTGCTGCATAAAAAAGGGGAAAAATCCGACGCTGTAATTATAGAGGCATTTCTAAATTGTCAGCAATTCCAAAGTTTTTTGAAAAACGTATCACTCCACATTTGCACACCTATGTAGCTCAATAATAACTCCGTGCCAACATGGCTTCATGAAGCGCCGCTCCACCACTACCAACTTATTGAAGCTAACATCTTTTATCACGGATGGCTTCCGGAATGGCTTACAAACAGACGTCATTTACACTGACTTCAGTAAAGCATTTGACTCTATTAACCATTCGCTTCTTGAGTATTCTTGAGTATGGATCGTGTGTTTGGAGTCCTCAATATGGAGTACACCAAGATCACATTGAATCTGTACAAAAAAACTTCCTTACTTAGGGGGACTTAATTGGGATGCAAATCTTATCGTAGTAGACTTTTACTAATCAACTTACCATCATTAACAAACCGTAGAATGATGCTGAGTGTCTCGTTTCTATACAATCTTATTTATGGAAATATAGACAGCCAGCATTTACTAACACGCTTAAATTTTAACGTTCCTAGTAGAAGGACTAGAAACTTTCGTCCTCTACTCCTCAGCCATTGTAGTTCGACATATGCCCAACACGATCCGTTCAGGGTATTATGTTCGGACTACAATGGTCTCTACCACATCTTGTCACCTTGCTCTACTAACAATCTTAAATCGCTTATATTAACCGCCTTATCTGTGCAACACTCTTCCTCGTGATATCTTTTTCCTACTCTTCGCTTAATCTATCTCGGATCTAGTCCCGCGATTCGAGCCGTACGTCACGCGGCAGCGTCCCTCGGTCGGTTGGACGGGAGGTGGGCTGTACGTATGCAGTGGGAACCGCGCAAAAACAATATCAAAGCCAAAACAAAAGCCGACATAAAGCTGGTGGATATTAAAAAAGTTACATATTCATACACCAGTCACACGTCATCTTTCAAAATACGTGTGCCCTTGCAGATGTTCAAGACGATTTGTTCCGCCAGCTTTTGGCCAGAGGACATTTTCGTCCAAGAACCTCAGCGAAGTTCGTTGGAGAAAAAAATAACCAAACCTGTGGGTGCAAAACTCCCACATGTTCCGCCCACTGACCAACCTTCCACCTTATCTTCCTCAGTTTCAAAAAACTAATGTCTTCACTAACACTTACCTATCAGAATATCTAGTATTACGTAGTAAACATCCCAAACTGTATTCTGATAATTCTTCCTTTGAATCTCACATTATAGTCTTTACAGAAACTTGGTTAAAGCCGGAGATCTTAAGCTCCGAAGTTTTTCCAAGTAGGTACACCACTTTTAGATGTAATAGAACTCAGAGAAGGGGAAGAGGAGTGTTAATTTCTGTAGACTCCAAATTCGCTTCTGAAGAGATAAAATCACAAGAGTTTTGTGATTTTGAATTTCTTTGTATTCAAATAATTTTTTCCGGTCAATCTTTGTATGTTACCTGTTCGTACACACCACCTTCGTCCGAGTATACTGGCAACATTTCTCCGCTATTCGTTTGGTTTTCGATCGTCTGTCTTATGGTGACCAGCTGATAGCTCTGGGTGACTTTAATATCCCAGAACTTATGCGGTCAAATGTTGAAAATTCACCGTCTTTACAGCTTAACTCTCACCACGACTTCCCTGCGGGCATGTTGGACATGTCACTGAGGCAAATGAACCTCGTTAGAAATTCTGTAGGTCGACTGTTAGACTTATGTTTCGTTTCTGATGCTGATAGAATTACTCTTTCTAGAACTTTTCCCCTTTCTAACCCTGAGGATCCATATCATCCCACTCTTGAGATTTTAATCGAAAAAATGGCTTTATTGACCTTAAGTCTTAGTTCCTAATAAAGTTCGTTTCTTTCGTAAGGCTGATTTTATGAAATTAAATAAGTAAATTTCGGAATTTGATTGGACTGATTTACTGGCATGCGAGGATATTAACATCGCATTTAAAAAATTTTATTACACTTTGAACATATTTTTTGACGTTTGTGTTCCGGGGAAATATCCGTCTGCTTCAACCAATCCGCCTTGGTATACAAGGCACCTTATAAATTTATGGAACGATATGAGTAGACTTTTAAATAAACATAGATTATCTGGCTGTACATTTAGTTATTCAAGATACTTAGTAGCTCGGTCCAATTTCACCGTGCATAACGCAGAATGTTATAGGAGTTATATTCGCCGCTGCAGGATACAGTTTACTCAGGATCCGAAGCAGTTTTATAACTTTGTAAACACTAAGCGTAAACATGTATCTTTTCCCCCACAGCTTACGTTTGAGAACTCTTATTCGAACACTGATCAGGCAATGGCCGATCTCTTTGCACAGTTTTTTTTAAAAATACGTATTCACCTAGCAGCAGCTCAGCACAGCCTTACATTTATAATATCCAATCAGCCAATCTTATATTTCGCCCATCTTTCGATCAAAGTGGTGTGTTATCGGATCTTTTTAAGGTCAAGCCCGTGTGTTCGCCAGGCTGTGTTCTGAAGAACTGCCCCGATGCTCTGTGCAAACTGCTCGTTAAACTCTTTAATCTATCGCTGGAAACTTCGATCTTATGTGGAAGGAATCTTTCATAATTCTGCTGCATAAAAAAGGGGAAAAATCCGACGCTGTAATTATAGAGGCATTTCTAAATTGTCAGCAATTCCAAAGTTTTTTGAAAAACGTATCACTCCACATTTGCACACCTATGTAGCTCAATAATAACTCCGTGCCAACATGGCTTCATGAAGCGCCGCTCCACCACTACCAACTTATTGAAGCTAACATCTTTTATCACGGATGGCTTCCGGAATGGCTTACAAACAGACGTCATTTACACTGACTTCAGTAAAGCATTTGACTCTATTAACCATTCGCTTCTTGAGTATTCTTGAGTATGGATCGTGTGTTTGGAGTCCTCAATATGGAGTACACCAAGATCACATTGAATCTGTACAAAAAAACTTCCTTACTTAGGGGGACTTAATTGGGATGCAAATCTTTACCTCCCCTCTTATCGTAGTAGACTTTTACTAATCAACTTACCATCATTAACAAACCGTAGAATGATGCTGAGTGTCTCGTTTCTATACAATCTTATTTATGGAAATATAGACAGCCAGCATTTACTAACACGCTTAAATTTTAACGTTCCTAGTAGAAGGACTAGAAACTTTCGTCCTCTACTCCTCAGCCATTGTAGTTCGACATATGCCCAACACGATCCGTTCAGGGTATTATGTTCGGACTACAATGGTCTCTACCACATCTTGTCACCTTGCTCTACTAACAATCTTAAATCGCTTATATTAACCGCCTTATCTGTGCAACACTCTTCCTCGTGATATCTTTCTCCTACTCTTCGCTTAATCTATCTCGGATCTAGTCCCGCGATTCGAGCCGTACGTCACGCGGCAGCGTCCCTCGGTCGGTTGGCGGGAGGTGGGCTGTACGTATGCAGTGGGAACCGCGCAAAAACAATATCAAAGCCAAAACAAAAGCCGACATAAAGCTGGTGGATATTAAAAAAGTTACATATTCATACACCAGTCACACGTCATCTTTCAAAATACGTGTGCCCTTGCAGATGTTCAAGACGATTTGTTCCGCCAGCTTTTGGCCAGAGGACATTTTCGTCCAAGAACCTCAGCGAAGTTCGTTGGAGAAAAAAATAACCAAACCTGTGGGTGCAAAACTCCCACATGTTCCGCCCACTGACCAACCTTCCACCTTATCTTCCTCAGTTTCAAAAAACTAATGTCTTCACTAACACTTACCTATCAGAATATCTAGTATTACGTAGTAAACATCCCAAACTGTATTCTGATAATTCTTCCTTTGAATCTCACATTATAGTCTTTACAGAAACTTGGTTAAAGCCGGAGATCTTAAGCTCCGAAGTTTTTCCAAGTAGGTACACCACTTTTAGATGTAATAGAACTCAGAGAAGGGGAAGAGGAGTGTTAATTTCTGTAGACTCCAAATTCGCTTCTGAAGAGATAAAATCACAAGAGTTTTGTGATTTTGAATTTCTTTGTATTCAAATAATTTTTTCCGGTCAATCTTTGTATGTTACCTGTTCGTACACACCACCTTCGTCCGAGTATACTGGCAACATTTCTCCGCTATTCGTTTGGTTTTCGATCGTCTGTCTTATGGTGACCAGCTGATAGCTCTGGGTGACTTTAATATCCCAGAACTTATGCGGTCAAATGTTGAAAATTCACCGTCTTTACAGCTTAACTCTCACCACGACTTCCCTGCGGGCATGTTGGACATGTCACTGAGGCAAATGAACCTCGTTAGAAATTCTGTAGGTCGACTGTTAGACTTATGTTTCGTTTCTGATGCTGATAGAATTACTCTTTCTAGAACTTTTCCCCTTTCTAACCCTGAGGATCCATATCATCCCACTCTTGAGATTTTAATCGAAAAAATGGCTTTATTGACCTTAAGTCTTAGTTCCTAATAAAGTTCGTTTCTTTCGTAAGGCTGATTTTATGAAATTAAATAAGTAAATTTCGGAATTTGATTGGACTGATTTACTGGCATGCGAGGATATTAACATCGCATTTAAAAAATTTTATTACACTTTGAACATATTTTTTGACGTTTGTGTTCCGGGGAAATATCCGTCTGCTTCAACCAATCCGCCTTGGTATACAAGGCACCTTATAAATTTATGGAACGATATGAGTAGACTTTTAAATAAACATAGATTATCTGGCTGTACATTTAGTTATTCAAGATACTTAGTAGCTCGGTCCAATTTCACCGTGCATAACGCAGAATGTTATAGGAGTTATATTCGCCGCTGCAGGATACAGTTTACTCAGGATCCGAAGCAGTTTTATAACTTTGTAAACACTAAGCGTAAACATGTAACTTTTCCCCCACAGCTTACGTTTGAGAACTCTTATTCGAACACTGATCAGGCAATGGCCGATCTCTTTGCACAGTTTTTTTTAAAAATACGTATTCACCTAGCAGCAGCTCAGCACAGCCTTACATTTATAATATCCAATCAGCCAATCTTATATTTCGCCCATCTTTCGATCAAAGTGGTGTGTTATCGGATCTTTTTAAGGTCAAGCCCGTGTGTTCGCCAGGCTGTGTTCTGAAGAACTGCCCCGATGCTCTGTGCAAACTGCTCGTTAAACTCTTTAATCTATCGCTGGAAACTTCGATCTTATGTGGAAGGAATCTTTCATAATTCTGCTGCATAAAAAAGGGGAAAAATCCGACGCTGTAATTATAGAGGCATTTCTAAATTGTCAGCAATTCCAAAGTTTTTTGAAAAACGTATCACTCCACATTTGCACACCTATGTAGCTCAATAATAACTCCGTGCCAACATGGCTTCATGAAGCGCCGCTCCACCACTACCAACTTATTGAAGCTAACATCTTTTATCACGGATGGCTTCCGGAATGGCTTACAAACAGACGTCATTTACACTGACTTCAGTAAAGCATTTGACTCTATTAACCATTCGCTTCTTGAGTATTCTTGAGTATGGATCGTGTGTTTGGAGTCCTCAATATGGAGTACACCAAGATCACATTGAATCTGTACAAAAAAACTTCCTTACTTAGGGGGACTTAATTGGGATGCAAATCTTTACCTCCCCTCTTATCGTAGTAGACTTTTACTAATCAACTTACCATCATTAACAAACCGTAGAATGATGCTGAGTGTCTCGTTTCTATACAATCTTATTTATGGAAATATAGACAGCCAGCATTTACTAACACGCTTAAATTTTAACGTTCCTAGTAGAAGGACTAGAAACTTTCGTCCTCTACTCCTCAGCCATTGTAGTTCGACATATGCCCAACACGATCCGTTCAGGGTATTATGTTCGGACTACAATGGTCTCTACCACATCTTGTCACCTTGCTCTACTAACAATCTTAAATCGCTTATATTAACCGCCTTATCTGTGCAACACTCTTCCTCGTGATATCTTTCTCCTACTCTTCGCTTAATCTATCTCGGATCTAGTCCCGCGATTCGAGCCGTACGTCACGCGGCAGCGTCCCTCGGTCGGTTGGCGGGAGGTGGGCTGTACGTATGCAGTGGGAACCGCGCAAAAACAATATCAAAGCCAAAACAAAAGCCGACATAAAGCTGGTGGATATTACAAAAGTTAAATATTCATACACCAGTCACACGTCATCTTTCAAAATACGTGTGCCCTTGCAGATGTTCAAGACGATTTGTTCCGCCAGCTTTTGGCCAGAGGACATTTTCGTCCAAGAACCTCAGCGAAGTACGTTGGAGAAAAAAATAACCAAACCTGTGGGCGCAAAACTCCCACATGTTCCGCCCACTGACCAACCTTCCACCTTATCTTCCTCAGTTTCAAAAAACTAATGTCTTCACTAACACTTACCTATCAGAATATCTAGTATTACGTAGTAAACATCCCAAACTGTATTCTGATAATTCTTCGTTTGAATCTCACATTATAGTCTTTACAGAAACTTGGTTAAAGCCGGAGATCTTAAGCTCCGAAGTTTTTCCAAGTAGGTACACCACTTTTAGATGTAATAGAACTCAGAGAAGGGGAAGAGGAGTGTTCATTTCTGTAGACTCCAAATTCGCTTCTGAAGATCTTTGTATGTTACCTGTTCGTACACACCACCTTCGTCCGAACCGCCAATATACTGGCAACATTTCTCCGCTATTCGTTTGGTTTTCGATCGTCTGTCTTATGGTGACCAGCTGATAGCTCTGGGTGACTTTAATATCCCAGAACTTATGCGGTCAAATGTTGAAAATTCACCGTCTTTACAGCTTAACTCTCACCACGACTTCCCTGCGGGCATGTTGGACATGTCACTGAGGCAAATGAACCTCGTTAGAAATTCTGTAGGTCGACTGTTAGACTTATGTTTCGTTTCTGATGCTGATAGAATTACTCTTTCTAGAACTTTTCCCCTTTCTAACCCTGAGGATCCATATCATCCCACTCTTGAGATTTTAATCGAAAAAATGGCTTTATTGACCTTAAGTCTTAGTTCCTAATAAAGTTCGTTTCTTTCGTAAGGCTGATTTTATGAAATTAAATAAGTAAATTTCGGAATTTGATTGGACTGATTTACTGGCATGCGAGGATATTAACATCGCATTTAAAAAATTTTATTACACTTTGAACATATTTTTTGACGTTTGTGTTCCGGGGAAATATCCGTCTGCTTCAACCAATCCGCCTTGGTATACAAGGCACCTTATAAATTTATGGAACGATATGAGTAGACTTTTAAATAAACATAGATTATCTGGCTGTACATTTAGTTATTCAAGATACTTAGTAGCTCGGTCCAATTTCACCGTGCATAACGCAGAATGTTATAGGAGTTATATTCGCCGCTGCAGGATACAGTTTACTCAGGATCCGAAGCAGTTTTATAACTTTGTAAACACTAAGCGTAAACATGTATCTTTTCCCCCACAGCTTACGTTTGAGAACTCTTATTCGAACACTGATCAGGCAATGGCCGATCTCTTTGCACAGTTTTTTTTAAAACTACGTATTCACCTAGCAGCAGCTCAGCACAGCCTTACACTTATAATATCCAATCAGCCAATCTTATATTTCGCCCATCTTTCGATCAAAGTGGTGTGTTATCGGATCTTTTTAAGGTCAAGCCCGTGTGTTCGCCAGGCCCTGATGGAGTACCAGGCTGTGTTCTGAAGAACTGCCCCGAGGCTCTGTGCAAACTGCTCGTTAAATTCTTTAATCTATCGCTGGAAACTTCGATCTTATGTGGAAGGAATCTTTCATAATTCTGCTGCATAAAAAAGGGGAAAAATCCGACGCTGTAATTATAGAGGCATTTCTAAATTGTCAGCAATTCCAAAGTTTTTTGAAAAACGTATCACTCCACATTTGCACACCTATGTAGCTCAATAATAACTCCGTGCCAACATGGCTTCATGAAGCGCCGCTCCACCACTACCAACTTATTGAAGCTAACATCTTTTATCACGGATGGCTTCCGGAATGGCTTACAAACAGACGTCATTTACACTGACTTCAGTAAAGCATTTGACTCTGTTAACCATTCGCTTCTTATAAGTAAACTCAGTCTTTTGGGATTCCCAACCGATCTTCTTATCTGGATTTCGAGCTACTTATCTGAGAGAACCCAACGTGTTTTCTTTAAAGATGTTACCTCGCGTATAGTCCGCGCCACATCTGGGGTGCCCCAAGGAAGCCATCTTGGACCCCTACTTTTTACACTGTTTATTAATGACTTGCCCCTTGCCTTAACAAATTCACTTGTACTTATGTACGCTTATGACGTTAAGCTATGCCTTCAGTATAATTTCACTAGCGCCCAGTCTAGACTTCAATCCGATTTGGATAAACTTCAAAATTGGTGTTTAGCAAATAATCTAAAGCTTAATGAATCGAAATGTAAACTCATGTCATTTTACCGATCTAGTCCTCACCAGGCTATGTACTTTCTAAGGGAACGCCTTAGAACGATTAACTCAGGTTAACGATCTAGGTGTCCTACTAGATTTGAAACTTAAATTTACCGACCATATATCTACCATGGTTAATAAAGGCTTGGGTGTGCTTGGTTTTATTAAAAGATGGTCAAAAGAATTTAATGACCCGTACATAACTAAAACGATATATACATCACTGGTCCGTCCGATTCTTGAGTATGGATCGTGTGTTTGGAGTCCTCAATATGGAGTACACCAAGATCACATTGAATCTGTACAAAAAAACTTCCTTACTTAGGGGGACTTAATTGGGATGCAAATCTTTACCTCCCCTCTTATCGTAGTAGACTTTTACTAATCAACTTACCATCATTAACAAACCGTAGAATGATGCTGAGTGTCACGTTTCTATACAATCTTATTTATGGAAATATAGACAGCCAGCATTTACTAACACGCTTAAATTTTAACGTTCCTAGTAGAAGGACTAGAAACTTTCGTCCTCTACTCCTCAGCCATTGTAGTTCGACATATGCCCAACACGATCCGTTCAGGGTATTATGTTCGGACTACAATGGTCTCTACCACATCTTGTCACCTTGCTCTACTAACAATCTTAAATCGCTTATATTAACCGCCTTATCTGTGCAACACTCTTCCTCGTGATATCTTTCTCCTACTCTTCGCTTAATCTATCTCGGATCTAGTCCCGCGATTCGAGCCGTACGTCACGCGGCAGCGTCCCTCGGTCGGTTGGCGGGAGGTGGGCTGTACGTATGCAGTGGGAACCGCGCAAAAACAATATCAAAGCCAAAACAAAAGCCGACATAAAGCTGGTGGATATTACAAAAGTTAAATATTCATACACCAGTCACACGTCATCTTTCAAAATACGTGTGCCCTTGCAGATGTTCAAGACGATTTGTTCCGCCAGCTTTTGGCCAGAGGACATTTTCGTCCAAGAACCTCAGCAAAGTACGTTGGAGAAAAAAATAACCAAACCTGTGGGTGCAAAACTCCCACATGTTCCGCCCACTGACCAACCTTCCACCTTATCTTCCTCAGTTTCAAAAAACTAATGTCTTCACTAACACTTACCTATCAGAATATCTAGTATTACGTAGTAAACATCCCAAACTGTATTCTGATAATTCTTCGTTTGAATCTCACATTATAGTCTTTACAGAAACTTGGTTAAAGCCGGAGATCTTAAGCTCCGAAGTTTTTCCAAGTAGGTACACCACTTTTAGATGTAATAGAACTCAGAGAAGGGGAAGAGGAGTGTTAATTTCTGTAGACTCCAAATTCGCTTCGGAAGAGATAAAATCACAAGAGTTTTGTGATTTTGAATTTCTCACCACGATTTCCCTACGGGCATGTTCGACATGTCACTGAGGTTCATACCTCGTTAGAAATTCTGTAGGTCGACTGTTAGACTTATGTTTCGTTTCTGATGCTGATAGAATTACTCTTTCCAGAACTTTTCCCCTTTCTAACCCTGAGGATCCATATCATCCCACTCTTGAGATTTTAATCGAAAAAATGGCTTTATTGACCTTAAGTCTTAGTTCCTAATAAAGTTCGTTTCTTTCGTAAGGCTGATTTTATGAAATTAAATAAGTAAATTTCGGAATTTGATTGGTCTGATTTACTGGCATGCGAGGATATTAACATCGCATTTAAAAAATTTTATTACACTTTGAACATATTTTTCGACGTTTGTGTTCCGGGGAAATATCCGTCTGCTTCAACCAATCCGCCTTGGTATACAAGGCACCTTATAAATTTATGGAACGATATGAGTAGACTTTTAAATAAACATAGATTATCTGGCTGTACAGTTAGTTATTCAAGATACTTAGTAGCTCGGTCCAATTTCACCGTGCATAACGCAGAATGTTATAGGAGTTATATTCGCCGCTGCAGGATACAGTTTACTCAGGATCCGAAGCAGTTTTATAACTTTGTAAACACTAAGCGTAAACATGTATCTTTTCCCCCACAGCTTACGTTTGAGAACTCTTATTCGAACACTGATCAGGCAATGGCCGATCTCTTTGCACAGTTTTTTTTTAAACTACGTATTCACCTAGCAGCAGCTCAGCACAGCCTTACATTTATAATATCCAATCAGCCAATCTTATATTTCGCCCATCTTTCGATCAAAGTGGTGTGTTATCGGATCTTTTTAAGGTCAAGCCCGTGTGTTCGCCAGGCCCTGATGAAGTACCAGGCTGTGTTCTGAAGAACTGCCCCGAGGCTCTGTGCAAACTGCTCGTTAAACTCTTTAATCTATCGCTGGAAACTTCGATCTTATGTGGAAGGAATCTTTCATAATTCTGCTGCATAAAAAAGGGGAAAAATCCGACGCTGTAATTATAGAGGCATTTCTAAATTGTCAGCAATTCCAAAGTTTTTTGAAAAACGTATCACTCCACATTTGCACACCTATGTAGCTCAATAATAACTCCGTGCCAACATGGCTTCATGAAGCGCCGCTCCACCACTACCAACTTATTGAAGCTAACATCTTTTATCACGGATGGCTTCCGGAATGGCTTACAAACAGACGTCATTTACACTGACTTCAGTAAAGCATTTGACTCTGTTAACCATTCGCTTCTTGAGTATTCTTGAGTATGGATCGTGTGTTTGGAGTCCTCAATATGGAGTACACCAAGATCACATTGAATCTGTACAAAAAAACTTCCTTACTTAGGGGGACTTAATTGGGATGCAAATCTTTACCTCCCCTCTTATCGTAGTAGACTTTTACTAATCAACTTACCATCATTAACAAACCGTAGAATGATGCTGGGTGTCACGTTTCTATACAATCTTATTTATGGAAATATAGACAGCCAGCATTTACTAACACGCTAAAATTTTAACGTTCCTAGTAGAAGGACTAGAAACTTTCGTCCTCTACTCCTCAGCCATTGTAGTTCGACATATGCCCAACACGATCCGTTCAGGGTATTATGTTCGGACTACAATGGTCTCTACCACATCTTGTCACCTTGCTCTACTAACAATCTTAAATCGCTTATATTAACCGCCTTATCTGTGCAACACTCTTCCTCGTGATATCTTTCTCCCACTCTTCGCTTAATCTATCTCGGATCTAGTCCCGCGATTCGAGCCGTACGTCACGCGGCAGCGTCCCTCGGTCGGTTGGACGGGATGTGGGCTGTACGTATGCAGTGGGAACCGCGCAAAAACAATATCAAAGCCAAAACAAAAGCCGACATAAAGCTGGTGGATATTACAAAAGTTAAATATTTATACACCAGTCACACGTCATCTTTCAAAATACGTGTGCCCTTGCAGATGTTCAAGACGATTTGTTCCGCCAGCTTTTGGCCAGAGGACATTTTCGTCCAAGAACCTCAGCAAAGTACGTTGGAGAAAAAAGTAACCAAACCTGTGGGTGCAAAACTCCCACATGTTCCGCCCACTGACCAACCTTCCACCTTATCTTCCTCAGTTTCAAAAAACTAATGTCTTCACTAACACTTACCTATCAGAATATCTAGTATTACGTAGTAAACATCCCAAACTGTATTCTGATAATTCTTCCGTTGAATCTCACATTATAGTCTTTACAGAAACTTGGTTAAAACCGGAGATCTTAAGCTCCGAAGTTTTTCCAAGTAGGTACACCACTTTTAGATGTAATAGAACTCAGAGAAGGGGAAGAGGAGTGTTAATTTCTGTAGACTCCAAATTCGCTTCTGAAGAGATAAAATCACAAGAGTTTTGTGATTTTGAATTTCTTTGTATTCAAATAATTTTTTCCGGTCAATCTTTGTATGTTACCTGTTCGTACACACCACCTTCGTCCGAACCGCCAATATACTGGCAACATTTCTCCGCTATTCGTTTGGTTTTCGATCGTCTGTCTTATGGTGACCAGCTGATAGCTCTGGGTGACTTTAATATCCCAGAACTTATGCGGTCAAATGTTGAAAATTCACCGTCTTTACAGCTTAACTCTCACCACGACTTCCCTGCGGGCATGTTGGACATGTCACTGAGGCAAATGAACCTCGTTAGAAATTCTGTAGGTCGACTGTTAGACTTATGTTTCGTTTCTGATGCTGATAGAATTACTCTTTCTAGAACTTTTCCCCTTTCTAACCCTGAGGATCCATATCATCCCACTCTTGAGATTTTAATCGAAAAAATGGCTTTATTGACCTTAAGTCTTAGTTCCTAATAAAGTTCGTTTCTTTCGTAAGGCTGATTTTATGAAATTAAATAAGTAAATTTCGGAATTTGATTGGACTGATTTACTGGCATGCGAGGATATTAATATCGCATTTAAAAAATTTGAATACACTTTGAACATATTTTTCGACGTTTGTGTTCCGGGGAAATATCCGTCAGCTTCAATCAATCCGCCTTGGTATACAAGGCACCTTATAAATTTATGGAACGATATGAGTAGACTTTTAAATAAACATAGATTATTTGGCTGTACAGTTAGTTATTCAAGATACTTAGTAGCTCGGTCCAATTTCACCGTGCATAACGCAGAATGTTATAGGAGTTATATTCGCCGCTGCAGGATACAGTTTACTCAGGATCCGAAGCAGTTTTATAACTTTGTAAACACTAAGCGTAAACATGTATCTTTTCCCCCACAGCTTACGTTTGAGAACTCTTATTCGAACACTGATCAGGCAATGGCCGATCTCTTTGCACAGTTTTTTTTAAAACTACGTAATTACCTAGCAGCAGCTCAGCACAGGCTTACACTTATAATATCCAATCAGCCAATCTTATATTTCGCCCATCTTTCGATCAAAGTGGTGTGTTATCGGATCTTTTTAAGGTCAAGCCCGTGTGTTCGCCAGGCCCTGATGAAGTACCAGGCGGTGTTCTGAAGAACTGCCCCGAGGCTCTGTGCAAACTGCTCGTTAAACTCTTTAATCTATCGCTGGAAACTTCGATCTTATGTGGAAGGAATCTTTCATAATTCTGCTGCATAAAAAAGGGGAAAAATCCGACGCTGTAATTATAGAGGCATTTCTAAATTGTCAGCAATTCCAAAGTTTTTTGAAAAACGTATCACTCCACATTTGCACACCTATGTAGCTCAATAATAACTCCGTGCCAACATGGCTTCATGAAGCGCCGCTCCACCACTACCAACTTATTGAAGCTAACATCTTTTATCACGGATGGCTTCCGGAATGGCTTACAAACAGACGTCATTTACACTGACTTCAGTAAAGCATTTGACTCTGTTAACCATTCGCTTCTTGAGTATTCTTGAGTATGGATCGTGTGTTTGGAGTCCTCAATATGGAGTACACCAAGATCACATTGAATCTGTACAAAAAAACTTCCTTACTTAGGGGGACTTAATTGGGATGCAAATCTTTACCTCCCCTCTTATCGTAGTAGACTTTTACTAATCAACTTACCATCATTAACAAACCGTAGAATGATGCTGGGTGTCACGTTTCTATACAATCTTATTTATGGAAATATAGACAGCCAGCATTTACTAACACGCTTAAATTTTAACGTTCCTAGTAGAAGGACTAGAAACTTTCGTCCTCTACTCCTCAGCCATTGTAGTTCGACATATGCCCAACACGATCCGTTCAGGGTATTATGTTCGGACTACAATGGTCTCTACCACATCTTGTCACCTTGCTCTACTAACAATCTTAAATCGCTTATATTAACCGCCTTATCTGTGCAACACTCTTCCTCGTGATATCTTTCTCCCACTCTTCGCTTAATCTATCTCGGATCTAGTCCCGCGATTCGAGCCGTACGTCACGCGGCAGCGTCCCTCGGTCGGTTGGACGGGATGTGGGCTGTACGTATGCAGTGGGAACCGCGCAAAAACAATATCAAAGCCAAAACAAAAGCCGACATAAAGCTGGTGGATATTACAAAAGTTAAATATTTATACACCAGTCACACGTCATCTTTCAAAATACGTGTGCCCTTGCAGATGTTCAAGACGATTTGTTCCGCCAGCTTTTGGCCAGAGGACATTTTCGTCCAAGAACCTCAGCAAAGTACGTTGGAGAAAAAAATAACCAAACCTGTGGGTGCAAAACTCCCACATGTTCCGCCCACTGACCAACCTTCCACCTTATCTTCCTCAGTTTCAAAAAACTAATGTCTTCACTAACACTTACCTATCAGAATATCTAGTATTACGTAGTAAACATCCCAAACTGTATTCTGATAATTCTTCCGTTGAATCTCACATTATAGTCTTTACAGAAACTTGGTTAAAACCGGAGATCTTAAGCTCCGAAGTTTTTCCAAGTAGGTACACCACTTTTAGATGTAATAGAACTCAGAGAAGGGGAAGAGGAGTGTTAATTTCTGTAGACTCCAAATTCGCTTCTGAAGAGATAAAATCACAAGAGTTTTGTGATTTTGAATTTCTTTGTATTCAAATAATTTTTTCCGGTCAATCTTTGTATGTTACCTGTTCGTACACACCACCTTCGTCCGAACCGCCAATATACTGGCAACATTTCTCCGCTATTCGTTTGGTTTTCGATCGTCTGTCTTATGGTGACCAGCTGATAGCTCTGGGTGACTTTAATATCCCAGAACTTATGCGGTCAAATGTTGAAAATTCACCGTCTTTACAGCTTAACTCTCACCACGACTTCCCTGCGGGCATGTTGGACATGTCACTGAGGCAAATGAACCTCGTTAGAAATTCTGTAGGTCGACTGTTAGACTTATGTTTCGTTTCTGATGCTGATAGAATTACTCTTTCTAGAACTTTTCCCCTTTCTAACCCTGAGGATCCATATCATCCCACTCTTGAGATTTTAATCGAAAAAATGGCTTTATTGACCTTAAGTCTTAGTTCCTAATAAAGTTCGTTTCTTTCGTAAGGCTGATTTTATGAAATTAAATAAGTAAATTTCGGAATTTGATTGGACTGATTTACTGGCATGCGAGGATATTAACATCGCATTTAAAAAATTTGAATACACTTTGAACATATTTTTCGACGTTTGTGTTCCGGGGAAATATCCGTCAGCTTCAATCAATCCGCCTTGGTATACAAGGCACCTTATAAATTTATGGAACGATATGAGTAGACTTTTAAATAAACATAGATTATTTGGCTGTACAGTTAGTTATTCAAGATACTTAGTAGCTCGGTCCAATTTCACCGTGCATAACGCAGAATGTTATAGGAGTTATATTCGCCGCTGCAGGATACAGTTTACTCAGGATCCGAAGCAGTTTTATAACTTTGTAAACACTAAGCGTAAACATGTATCTTTTCCCCCACAGCTTACGTTTGAGAACTCTTATTCGAACACTGATCAGGCAATGGCCGATCTCTTTGCACAGTTTTTTTTAAAACTACGTAATTACCTAGCAGCAGCTCAGCACAGGCTTACACTTATAATATCCAATCAGCCAATCTTATATTTCGCCCATCTTTCGATCAAAGTGGTGTGTTATCGGATCTTTTTAAGGTCAAGCCCGTGTGTTCGCCAGGCCCTGATGAAGTACCAGGCGGTGTTCTGAAGAACTGCCCCGAGGCTCTGTGCAAACTGCTCGTTAAACTCTTTAATCTATCGCTGGAAACTTCGATCTTATGTGGAAGGAATCTTTCATAATTCTGCTGCATAAAAAAGGGGAAAAATCCGACGCTGTAATTATAGAGGCATTTCTAAATTGTCAGCAATTCCAAAGTTTTTTGAAAAACGTATCACTCCACATTTGCACACCTATGTAGCTCAATAATAACTCCGTGCCAACATGGCTTCATGAAGCGCCGCTCCACCACTACCAACTTATTGAAGCTAACATCTTTTATCACGGATGGCTTCCGGAATGGCTTACAAACAGACGTCATTTACACTGACTTCAGTAAAGCATTTGACTCTGTTAACCATTCGCTTCTTGAGTATTCTTGAGTATGGATCGTGTGTTTGGAGTCCTCAATATGGAGTACACCAAGATCACATTGAATCTGTACAAAAAAACTTCCTTACTTAGGGGGACTTAATTGGGATGCAAATCTTTACCTCCCCTCTTATCGTAGTAGACTTTTACTAATCAACTTACCATCATTAACAAACCGTAGAATGATGCTGGGTGTCACGTTTCTATACAATCTTATTTATGGAAATATAGACAGCCAGCATTTACTAACACGCTTAAATTTTAACGTTCCTAGTAGGATTAGAAACTTTCGTCCTCTACTCTTCAGCCATTGTAGTTCGACATATGCCCAACACGATCCGTTCAGGGTATTATGTTCGGACTACAATGGTCTCTACCACATCTTGTCACCTTGCTCTACTAACAATCTTAAATCGCTTATATTAACCGCCTTATCTGTGCAACACTCTTCCTCGTGATATCTTTCTCCTACTCTTCGCTTAATCTATCTCGGATCTAGTCCCGCGATTCGAGCCGTACGTCACGCGGCAGCGTCCCTCGGTCGGTTGGACGGGATGTGGGCTGTACGTATGCAGTGGGAACCGCGCAAAAACAATATCAAAGCCAAAACAAAAGCCGACATAAAGCTGGTGGATATTAAAAAAGTTAAATATTCATACACCAGTCACACGTCATCTTTCAAAATACGTGTGCCCTTGCAGATGTTCAAGACGATTTGTTCCGCCAGCTTTTGGCCAGAGGACATTTTCGTCCAAGAACCTCAGCGAAGTACGTTGGAGAAAAAAATAACCAAACCTGTGGGTGCAAAACTCCCACATGTTCCGCCCACTGACCAACCTTCCACCTTATCTTCCTCAGTTTCAAAAAACTAATGTCTTCACTAACACTTACCTATCAGAATATCTAGTATTACGTAGTAAACATCCCAAACTGTATTCTGATAATTCTTCGTTTGAATCTCACATTATAGTCTTTACAGAAACTTGGTTAAAGCCGGAGATCTTAAGCTCCGAAGTTTTTCCAAGTAGGTACACCACTTTTAGATGTAATAGAACTCAGAGAAGGGGAAGAGGAGTGTTAATTTCTGTAGACTCCAAATTCGCTTCGGAAGAGATAAAATCACAAGAGTTTTGTGATTTTGAATTTCTCACCACGATTTCCCTACGGGCATGTTCGACATGTCACTGAGGTTCATACCTCGTTAGAAATTCTGTAGGTCGACTGTTAGACTTATGTTTCGTTTCTGATGCTGATAGAATTACTCTTTCCAGAACTTTTCCCCTTTCTAACCCTGAGGATCCATATCATCCCACTCTTGAGATTTTAATCGAAAAAATGGCTTTATTGACCTTAAGTCTTAGTTCCTAATAAAGTTCGTTTCTTTCGTAAGGCTGATTTTATGAAATTAAATAAGTAAATTTCGGAATTTGATTGGTCTGATTTACTGGCATGCGAGGATATTAACATCGCATTTAAAAAATTTTATTACACTTTGAACATATTTTTCGACGTTTGTGTTCCGGGGAAATATCCGTCTGCTTCAACCAATCCGCCTTGGTATACAAGGCACCTTATAAATTTATGGAACGATATGAGTAGACTTTTAAATAAACATAGATTATCTGGCTGTACAGTTAGTTATTCAAGATACTTAGTAGCTCGGTCCAATTTCACCGTGCATAACGCAGAATGTTATAGGAGTTATATTCGCCGCTGCAGGATACAGTTTACTCAGGATCCGAAGCAGTTTTATAACTTTGTAAACACTAAGCGTAAACATGTATCTTTTCCCCCACAGCTTACGTTTGAGAACTCTTATTCGAACACTGATCAGGCAATGGCCGATCTCTTTGCACAGTTTTTTTTTAAACTACGTATTCACCTAGCAGCAGCTCAGCACAGCCTTACATTTATAATATCCAATCAGCCAATCTTATATTTCGCCCATCTTTCGATCAAAGTGGTGTGTTATCGGATCTTTTTAAGGTCAAGCCCGTGTGTTCGCCAGGCCCTGATGAAGTACCAGGCTGTGTTCTGAAGAACTGCCCCGAGGCTCTGTGCAAACTGCTCGTTAAACTCTTTAATCTATCGCTGGAAACTTCGATCTTATGTGGAAGGAATCTTTCATAATTCTGCTACATAAAAAAGGGGAAAAATCCGACGCTGTAATTATAGAGGCATTTCTAAATTGTCAGCAATTCCAAAGCTTTTTGAAAAACTTATCACTCTACATTTGCACACCTATGTAGCTCAATAATAACTCCGTGCCAACATGGCTTCATGCAGCGCCGCTCCACCACTACCAACTTATTGAAGCTAACATCTTTTATCACGGATGGCTTCCGGAATGGCTTACAAACAGACGTCATTTACACTGACTTCAGTAAAGCATTTGACTCTGTTA
Source organism: Drosophila ananassae (assembly GCF_017639315.1). Lineage (NCBI taxonomy): Eukaryota > Metazoa > Arthropoda > Insecta > Diptera > Drosophilidae > Drosophila > Drosophila ananassae. The sequence goes on along the minus strand of NC_057932.1, from coordinate 4,632,291 downwards.
ACCATTCGCTTCTTGAGTATTCTTGAGTATGGATCGTGTGTTTGGAGTCCTCAATATGGAGTACACCAAGATCACATTGAATCTGTACAAAAAAACTTCCTTACTTAGGGGGACTTAATTGGGATGCAAATCTTTACCTCCCCTCTTATCGTAGTAGACTTTTACTAATCAACTTACCATCATTAACAAACCGTAGAATGATGCTGGGTGTCACGTTTCTATACAATCTTATTTATGGAAATATAGACAGCCAGCATTTACTAACACGCTTAAATTTTAACGTTCCTAGTAGAAGGACTAGAAACTTTCGTCCTCTACTCCTCAGCCATTGTAGTTCGACATATGCCCAACACGATCCGTTCAGGGTATTATGTTCGGACTACAATGGTCTCTACCACATCTTGTCACCTTGCTCTACTAACAATCTTAAATCGCTTATATTAACCGCCTTATCTGTGCAACACTCTTCCTCGTGATATCTTTCTCCTACTCTTCGCTTAATCTATCTCGGATCTAGTCCCGCGATTCGAGCCGTACGTCACACGGCAGCGTCCCTCGGTCGGTTGGACGGGATGTGGGCTGTACGTATGCAGTGGGAACCGCGCAAAAACAATATCAAAGCCAAAACAAAAGCCGACATAAAGCTGGTGGATATTACAAAAGTTAAATATTTATACACCAGTCACACGTCATCTTTCAAAATACGTGTGCCCTTGCAGATGTTCAAGACGATTTGTTCCGCCAGCTTTTGGCCAGAGGACATTTTCGTCCAAGAACCTCAGCGAAGTACGTTGGAGAAAAAAATAACCAAACCTGTGGGTGCAAAACTCCCACATGTTCCGCCCACTGACCAACCTTCCACCTTATCTTCCTCAGTTTCAAAAAACTAATGTCTTCACTAACACTTACCTATCAGAATATCTAGTATTACGTAGTAAACATCCCAAACTGTATTCTGATAATTCTTCCGTTGAATCTCACATTATAGTCTTTACAGAAACTTGGTTAAAACCGGAGATCTTAAGCTCCGAAGTTTTTCCAAGTAGGTACACCACTTTTAGATGTAATAGAACTCAGAGAAGGGGAAGAGGAGTGTTAATTTCTGTAGACTCCAAATTCGCTTCTGAAGAGATAAAATCACAAGAGTTTTGTGATTTTGAATTTCTTTGTATTCAAATAATTTTTTCCGGTCAATCTTTGTATGTTACCTGTTCGTACACACCACCTTCGTCCGAGTATACTGGCAACATTTCTCCGCTATTCGTTTGGTTTTCGATCGTCTGTCTTATGGTGACCAGCTGATAGCTCTGGGTGACTTTAATATCCCAGAACTTATGCGGTCAAATGTTGAAAATTCACCGTCTTTACAGCTTAACTCTCACCACGACTTCCCTGCGGGCATGTTGGACATGTCACTGAGGCAAATGAACCTCGTTAGAAATTCTGTAGGTCGACTGTTAGACTTATGTTTCGTTTCTGATGCTGATAGAATTACTCTTTCCAGAACTTTTCCCCTTTCTAACCCTGAGGATCCATATCATCCCACTCTTGAGATTTTAATCGAAAAAATGGCTTTATTGACCTTAAGTCTTAGTTCCTAATAAAGTTCGTTTCTTTCGTAAGGCTGATTTTATGAAATTAAATAAGTAAATTTCGGAATTTGATTGGTCTGATTTACTGGCATGCGAGGATATTAACATCGCATTTAAAAAATTTTATTACACTTTGAACATATTTTTCGACGTTTGTGTTCCGGGGAAATATCCGTCTGCTTCAACCAATCCGCCTTGGTATACAAGGCACCTTATAAATTTATGGAACGATATGAGTAGACTTTTAAATAAACATAGATTATCTGGCTGTACAGTTAGTTATTCAAGATACTTAGTAGCTCGGTCCAATTTCACCGTGCATAACGCAGAATGTTATAGGAGTTATATTCGCCGCTGCAGGATACAGTTTACTCAGGATCCGAAGCAGTTTTATAACTTTGTAAACACTAAGCGTAAACATGTATCTTTTCCCCCACAGCTTACGTTTGAGAACTCTTATTCGAACACTGATCAGACAATGGCCGATCTCTTTGCACAGTTTTTTTTTAAACTACGTATTCACCTAGCAGCAGCTCAGCACAGCCTTACATTTATAATATCCAATCAGCCAATCTTATATTTCGCCCATCTTTCGATCAAAGTGGTGTGTTATCGGATCTTTTTAAGGTCAAGCCCGTGTGTTCGCCAGGCCCTGATGAAGTACCAGGCTGTGTTCTGAAGAACTGCCCCGAGGCTCTGTGCAAACTGCTCGTTAAACTCTTTAATCTATCGCTGGAAACTTCGATCTTATGTGGAAGGAATCTTTCATAATTCTGCTACATAAAAAAGGGGAAAAATCCGACGCTGTAATTATAGAGGCATTTCTAAATTGTCAGCAATTCCAAAGCTTTTTGAAAAACTTATCACTCTACATTTGCACACCTATGTAGCTCAATAATAACTCCGTGCCAACATGGCTTCATGAAGCGCCGCTCCACCACTACCAACTTATTGAAGCTAACATCTTTTATCACGGATGGCTTCCGGAATGGCTTACAAACAGACGTCATTTACACTGACTTCAGTAAAGCATTTGACTCTGTTAACCATTCGCTTCTTGAGTATTCTTGAGTATGGATCGTGTGTTTGGAGTCCTCAATATGGAGTACACCAAGATCACATTGAATCTGTACAAAAAAACTTCCTTACTTAGGGGGACTTAATTGGGATGCAAATCTTTACCTCCCCTCTTATCGTAGTAGACTTTTACTAATCAACTTACCATCATTAACAAACCGTAGAATGATGCTGGGTGTCACGTTTCTATACAATCTTATTTATGGAAATATAGACAGCCAGCATTTACTAACACGCTTAAATTTTAACGTTCCTAGTAGAAGGACTAGAAACTTTCGTCCTCTACTCCTCAGCCATTGTAGTTCGACATATGCCCAACACGATCCGTTCAGGGTATTATGTTCGGACTACAATGGTCTCTACCACATCTTGTCACCTTGCTCTACTAACAATCTTAAATCGCTTATATTAACCGCCTTATCTGTGCAACACTCTTCCTCGTGATATCTTTCTCCTACTCTTCGCTTAATCTATCTCGGATCTAGTCCCGCGATTCGAGCCGTACGTCACACGGCAGCGTCCCTCGGTCGGTTGGACGGGATGTGGGCTGTACGTATGCAGTGGGAACCGCGCAAAAACAATATCAAAGCCAAAACAAAAGCCGACATAAAGCTGGTGGATATTACAAAAGTTAAATATTTATACACCAGTCACACGTCATCTTTCAAAATACGTGTGCCCTTGCAGATGTTCAAGACGATTTGTTCCGCCAGCTTTTGGCCAGAGGACATTTTCGTCCAAGAACCTCAGCGAAGTACGTTGGAGAAAAAAATAACCAAACCTGTGGGTGCAAAACTCCCACATGTTCCGCCCACTGACCAACCTTCCACCTTATCTTCCTCAGTTTCAAAAAACTAATGTCTTCACTAACACTTACCTATCAAAATATCTAGTATTACGTAGTAAACATCCCAAACTGTATTCTGATAATTCTTCCGTTGAATCTCACATTATAGTCTTTACAGAAACTTGGTTAAAACCGGAGATCTTAAGCTCCGAAGTTTTTCCAAGTAGGTACACCACTTTTAGATGTAATAGAACTCAGAGAAGGGGAAGAGGAGTGTTAATTTCTGTAGACTCCAAATTCGCTTCTGAAGAGATAAAATCACAAGAGTTTTGTGATTTTGAATTTCTTTGTATTCAAATAATTTTTTCCGGTCAATCTTTGTATGTTACCTGTTCGTACACACCACCTTCGTCCGAACCGCCAATATACTGGCAACATTTCTCCGCTATTCGTTTGGTTTTCGATCGTCTGTCTTATGGTGACCAGCTGATAGCTCTGGGTGACTTTAATATCCCAGAACTTATGCGGTCAAATGTTGAAAATTCACCGTCTTTACAGCTTAACTCTCACCACGACTTCCCTGCGGGCATGTTGGACATGTCACTGAGGCAAATGAACCTCGTTAGAAATTCTGTAGGTCGACTGTTAGACTTATGTTTCGTTTCTGATGCTGATAGAATTACTCTTTCCAGAACTTTTCCCCTTTCTAACCCTGAGGATCCATATCATCCCACTCTTGAGATTTTAATCGAAAAAATGGCTTTATTGACCTTAAGTCTTAGTTCCTAATAAAGTTCGTTTCTTTCGTAAGGCTGATTTTATGAAATTAAATAAGTAAATTTCGGAATTTGATTGGTCTGATTTACTGGCATGCGAGGATATTAACATCGCATTTAAAAAATTTTATTACACTTTGAACATATTTTTCGACGTTTGTGTTCCGGGGAAATATCCGTCTGCTTCAACCAATCCGCCTTGGTATACAAGGCACCTTATAAATTTATGGAACGATATGAGTAGACTTTTAAATAAACATAGATTATCTGGCTGTACAGTTAGTTATTCAAGATACTTAGTAGCTCGGTCCAATTTCACCGTGCATAACGCAGAATGTTATAGGAGTTATATTCGCCGCTGCAGGATACAGTTTACTCAGGATCCGAAGCAGTTTTATAACTTTGTAAACACTAAGCGTAAACATGTATCTTTTCCCCCACTGCTTACGTTTGAGAACTCTTATTCGAACACTGATCAGGCAATGGCCGATCTCTTTGCACAGTTTTTTTTAAAACTACGTATTCACCTAGCAGCAGCTCAGCACAGCCTTACACTTATAATATCCAATCAGCCAATCTTATATTTCGCCCATCTTTCGATCAAAGTGGTCTTTTTAAGGTCTTGTTAAGGATCTTTTTAAGGTCAAGCCCGTGTGTTCGCCAGGCCCTGATGGAGTACCAGGCTGTGTTCTGAAGAACTGCCCCGAGGCTCTGTGCAAACCGCTCGTTAAACTCTTTAATCTATCGCTGGAAACTTCGATCTTATGTGGAAGGAATCTTTCATAATTCCGCTGCATAAAAAAGGGGAAAAATCCGACGCTGTAATTATAGAGGCATTTCTAAATTGTCGGCAATTCCAAAGCTTTTTGAAAAACTTATCACTCCACATTTGCACACCTATGTAGCTCAATAATAACTCCGTGCCAACATGGCTTCATGAAGCGCCGCTCCACCACTACCAACTTATTGAAGCTAACATCTTTTATCACGGATGGCTTCCGGAATGGCTTACAAACAGACGTCATTTACACTGACTTCAGTAAAGCATTTGACTCTGTTAACCATTCGCTTCTTATAAGTAAACTCAGTCTTTTGGGATTCCCAACTGATCTTCTTATCTGGATTTCGAACTACTTATCTGAGAGAACCCAACGTGTTTTCTTTAAAGATGTTACCTCGCGTATAGTCCGCGCCACATCTGGGGTGCCCCAAGGAAGCCATCTTGGACCCCTACTTTTTACACTGTTTATTAATGACTTGCCCCTTGCCTTAACAAATTCACTTGTACTTATGTACGCTGATAACGTTAAGCTATGCCTTCAGTATAATTTCACTAGCGCCCAGTCTAGACTTCAATCCGATTTGGATAAACTTCAAAATTGGTGTTTAGCAAATAACCTAAAGCTTAATGAATCGAAATGTAAACTCATGTCATTTTACCGATCTAGTCCTCACCAAGCTATGTACTTTCTAAGGGAACGCCTTAGAACGATTAACTCAGGTTAACGATCTAGGTGTCCTACTAGATTTGAAACTTAAATTTACCGACCATATATCTACCATGGTTAATAAAGGCTTGGGTGTGCTTGGTTTTATTAAAAGATGGTCAAAAGAATTTAATGACCCGTACATAACTAAAACGTTATATACATCACTGGTCCGTCCGATTCTTGAGTATGGATCGTGTGTTTGGAGTCCTCAATATGGAGTACACCAAGATCACATTGAATCTGTACAAAAAAACTTCCTTACTTAGGGGGACTTAATTGGGATGCAAATCTTTACCTCCCCTCTTATCGTAGTAGACTTTTACTAATCAACTTACCTTCATTAACAAACCGTAGAACGATGCTGGGTGTCATGTTTTTATATAATCTTATTTATGGAAATATAGACAGCCAGAATTTACTAACACGCTTAAATTTTAACGTTCCTAGTAGAAGGACTAGAAACTTTCGTCCTCTACTCCTCAGCCATTGCAGTTCGACATATGTCCAAGATGATATGTTTAGGGTATTATGTTCGGACTACAATGGTCTCTACCACATCTTGTCACCTTGCTCTACTAACAATCTTAAATCGCTTATATTAACCGCCTTATCTGTGCAACTCTCTTCCTCGTGATATCTTTCTCCTACTCTTCGCTTAATCTATCTCGGATCTAGTCCCGCGATTCGAGCCGTACGTTACGCGGAAGCGTCCCTCGGTCGGTTGAACGGGAGGTGGGCTGTACGTATGCAGTGGGAACCGCGCAAAAAAACAAAATATATATGGTGGATATTACTAAATTTAAATATTCATACACCAGTCACACGTTATCTTTTAAAATACGAGTGCCCTTGCAGATGTTCAAGACGATTTGTTCCGCCAGCTTTTGGCCAGAGGATATTTTCGTCCAAGAACATCAGCCAAGTACGTTGGAGAAAAATATAACCAAATCTGTGGGTGTAAAACTTCCACATGTTTCGGTCACTGAGCAACCTTCCACCTCATCTTCCTCTGATTCAAAAAACGAATGTCTTCACTAACGCTTACCTGTTAGAATACTAGAGCGTTACGTAGTAAACTTCCCAAACTGTATTCTGATAGTTCTTCCTTTGCATCTTACATTGTAGTCTTTGCAGAAACTTGGTTAAAGCCGGAGATCTTAAGCTCCGAAATTTTTCCAAGTAAGTCCATCACTTTTAGCCGCGATAGACAGCCGCGAAGGGAAGGAGGACTGTTCATTTCTGTAGACTCCAAATACGCTTCTGAAGAGGTAAAATCACAAGAGCTTGGTGACATTGAATTTCTTTGTATTAAAATCATTTTGTCCGGTCAATCTTCATACGTTACGGGTTCTTTCATACCACCTCTGGCAACATTTTGCCGCTATTCGATTGGTTTCTGATCGTCTGTTTGATGGTGACTGATAGCTCTGGATGACTTTAATATCCCAGAACTCATGTGGTCTAATGTTGATAATTCGCCGTTGTTAATTGAGATTATTTTATCTCGTCGCGAAAACGAAAGGAAAAATAGGTGGCTGTAGAAATTAAATTAAATTGCAAAAAAAACGAACGAAAACGAAAATGCGTGCACTCTTCGACGTTATAAATTCGATTATATTCATATTAACAAAACCTTAAGCCTAGCTTATCTAGTGCGGCGAAGCGGGGCGAATTCATGGGAGAGCGCAAGTGAGAGCTTCACTTGCGCTCCCGCTCCGCCCTAAACTAACTTATACTAGATTTCATACAATTCCACTTAATTATCTACATCTAATTATACACCGGCCCCGTTGAAGGCCTTCCTTAGGCTTCAACTATTGGCAACCTTGCCAGCTTGTGGACTGCTCTCCGAAATACTGCTCCTCTACTCGTCCTGACGTCGGTGACCCTGACCCTTCCGTCCGCGCCGGCGTGAGTCTCGACGACCCTGGCGGTGATCCACTGCTGGGGCGGCTGGTTGTCCTCGGCGACCAGAACCAGATCGCCCTTCCTGACGTCCTCCTGCTCCCGCTGCCACTTCGACCGCGCCTGCAGGCCCAAGACGTACTCCCGGGACCAACGCTGCCAAAACATTTGCTTGATTGACGAGACAAGCTGCCATCGCCGCAAGCACGTTAGACCCTGCTGGTCCGGGGTCCGCGGTGCTGGTGGGGCGATGAGCGGCCCGCCTGTCAACAGGTGCCCGGGAGTTAACGCCTCGCCGTCGCTTGGGTCCTGACTGAGGGCGCCCAGGGGCCTCGAGTTCAGGACGGCCTCGACTCCAACGAGGACGGTCTGCAGCTCCTCTGCGGTCAACTTTGCGCTGCCCACCGCTCGTAGGAGTAGGTGCTTTGCAGACTTCACACCTGCCTCCCATAGTCCGCCCATGTGCGGAGCCCGCGGCGGTATGAACGCAAATACGCATCCTTTTTTTGATGCGTATTGCCGCAGCTCGTCCGCTTCGCTCACGATCTGGTGCCGCAGTGCCGCGAAGTGGCGACTCGCTCCGACGAAGTTCGTCGCGTTGTCGCAGTGCACGGTCTGCGGACATCCTCGGCGCCCAACGAACCTTTGAAAAGCCAATAGAAAGGAATCAGTTGACAAATCGGAAACTACTTCTAAATGTACTGCTTTAGACGAAAAAGAAACAAACAGGGCAATGTAGGACTTGTATGGTGGCCTACCACGAATTTTCAAGGTCGTCTCAATAGGGCCACAGAAATCCACGCCACATATGGAAAATGGGCGGAGAGCACGAACTCGATCTAAGGGCAAATCTCCCATGATTTGAGTCATTAGATGAGGCTTGCATTTAAAACAGCGTATGCATGACCGCACTATCTGACTGCAGACTTCCTGCGCGTTTACTATCCAAACGCGCTGTCGCAAGAGACTCACTAGTGCTCGTGGACCCACATGAAAATTGGACTCGTGCAAGTATCGGACGTAGCTCTGAACAGATTGAGAGCGCTTCGTCAACAACACTGGAAACTTGGCATCGTACGAAATAGGAGCATTAGCTAGTCGCCCCCCGACCCGCAACAACGAAAAGGTAAGCCCAGCCTGAGAGGTTTCATGGACAAACGGACTTAGCTTCTGTAGGCTTGGGCTAACAACAAGATTTTTTCTAACATTTTTAATTTCCTCTTGATACTCATGCTCTTGGACTATCTGGACAATTTTATTAAAAGCTTCTTGACAGGTGAAGGTACATTACCAGAAGTAACTACTAATTTTTTACACTTCTTTATAAAGCGGACCATGTAAACGAACACTCGCAGCAGTTTTAAGTAAGAGGAAAATCCTTTTATCACTTGCAACAAATATGAGGTAGAGACCATTGCAGACCACTGCAGTTTTTTGCTTCCATCTGCAAAATCTCTGGTGACGGATCAAACCGAGGACTCGTTGACCACTTATCTTCCGGCTCCGTTAAAAACGATGGACCTGTGAACCAAATTGATTCTATCGTTTCCTTTACGTCTCCACCTCTTGACACAATATCTGCCGGGTTCTGTTTAGTTGGTACATGCCGCCACGTGCTATCCTCTGACCACTCTTGAATCTCAGCAACTCTATTTGATACGAACGTTGACAACGACGATGGATGGGAACGAATCCAATGAAGACAAACTTCCGAATCTGACCAATATACACTTCGTTCGATCGGTGCTTTGATAAGAGGTTTTATTTTGCGACAGAGGTCCGCGAGAAGGTGAGCGGCACATAACTCAAGACGGGGGAGCGTCTTTGTCTTGAGCGGCGCTACTTTCTACTTTGCAGTCAACAATGAGACTTTACTACCTTCTGCAGATTTGCAACGGATATAGACGCAGGCTCCATAGGCTCTCATCGATGCGTCAGAAAAGGCATGAATTTGAATTGGTGACATTGGCTCACTCATCAAAAATCTCGGTATTGAGATCTCTTCTAACTGTGACAAGGCAAGCTGAATCTGGTTCCATGCGGTTTCCAAGTGCAGTGGAATGGACTCATCCCAATCTAGCTTAATGAGCCAAAGTTCCTGTAACAGGATCTTTCCTTTAATAAGGATCGGGCTTAATAAGCCAAGAGGGTCGAAAAACTTTGACGTCACCGAAAGAATTTTCCGCTTAGTCGCCCTTTGACCCATGACTGACATATCAATTTCGAATTTAAATACATCATCTTTAGGAACCCAAACGATTCCTAATGTTTTTGTCAGCTCTGAGTCCGAAAGTGTTATTGGCTTAACCGTGCTCTCGGATGCAGTAACTTCAGGCGAGTTTGAAAACCACTTGCTCAATTCAAACCCAGCGTTTTGAAGAACCTGAGTTACTTCAGACTTAATTGTCTTTAGCTCCTCCACGCAACCAGCACCCGTTAACATGTCGTCGACGTAAAAGTCAGACCCAATAACTTTAGCAGCTCGAGGGAATGTATTTTTCGCGGATTCACTCAACCTCTTCAAACACCTTATGGCCAGGAATGGGGCTGGTGCAGTGCCATAAGTAACGGTGTTGAGCTTGCACAATTTCAAGGACTCAGACGGGTCTTTTCTCCACACTATCAACTGGTATCGTCGATCTGCTTCATTTACCATCACTTGACGATACATCTTTTTTATGTCGGCTACCAGAGCGAATTTGTTTAGCCGAAATCTAAGAAGAGTTGAGTAAAGCTCTTCCTGAATTGTTGGACCCACCATCAACAACTCATTTAAACACTTTTGTGTGGATGTCTTGCAGGACGCATCGAAAACGACTCGTAGTTTGGTCGTTGTACTTTGCGGCCGCAAGACACACTGGTGGGGTATGACGTAGTGTGGAGAAGCAAGAACGTCATTGCTTGCAGGGGACATATGGCCTAGGGATTCGTATTCTTCCATGAATTCCAAATACATTTTCTTTAAGTTCGGATCTCGAGATAATCTTCTCTCGAGCGACAGAAATCGGCGTTTGGCTATCTCGAATGAATTGCCCAAAACGCTTGGATCCGACTTAAATGGAAGTTTAACTTCAAATCGACCTGAATGCAGTATTCTTGTAGTCTTCCGATAATGTTCCTCACATAGCTCTTGTTCTGGCGACAAAATCTTTTTAGAAGAAGGAACTTCTTCCAACGACCAGAATTTTTGTCTATTGACTCTAATACTTCCTCTTGGCAATTCAGACTAGAGACTGGCTGTGGAGGAGTTGAGGAATTTGCCAGATATTTTCCCGATACTATCCACCCAAGGAGAGTTTTTTGAAGGATGGGATGGTTCGGACCTTGTTTTATTTGGCCAACGGACAACAGTTCGAAAAATGACTCAGCTCCAATTAGCATATCTATCCGCTGAGGTTTGTAAAAATATGGGTCTGCTAACGGCAAGTTCTTTGGTAGGGTCCAATCTTTCACGTTCACCGACTGGTCAGGGTGATAGCCTGAAATGGTTTTCAAAACCCAAAAGTCGAACGGAAACTCGCTACCATTGACTCTCGACTTCACCACGGTGTGTATCTTTTTCTTGACTTGTGAATTAGTTTGACCAATTCCAAGCAAGTTGATGCACGATTCCTCCCTACGGATCTGTAAGCGTTGAGCAAGATCTTCTGTAATAAAATTCATTTGTGACCCTGAGTCAAGTAATGCTCGGGCCAAGATGTGCTCACCATTTTTTGTGCGAACGCTTACGATCGACGTTGCAAACAAAACCCTTTCTACAGACGACGCATGCAAAGCATGTGAAGTAGAAGGGCCATCATTCGTTAACTCTGGAGGAGGATTTTGTGTGGGTGGTGGTAATGCTAAGCTATTTTCGGTCACTGTAAATCGGTGCAGAAGTTTATGGTGCGATCTTGAACAGATTTGGCACCTGGTCGATTTACAATTCGCTACCGTGTGACCTTTTCGCAGACAATTCAAACATAGGGAGGCTGACTTAACAAACTCAAACCTTTGCATTACAGCAAGGCGAGCGAACGGACTACACTGGGCCAAAAAATGGTTGTTCGCGTTACAATAACTGCAAGCTGGTTTGGCGTTGGTAGAAGAACAAGCCAACGAAGTTCTATTTAGTTGCTTGCCGAACCCAGTTCTTTCTTGTTTTGGTTTGCCAGTCTCTTCAGCGGACAGATGCTGGTATCTACGATTTAGTATTTTTTCGAAATCGGACCACAGCGGCAATTCCTCATAATCCAGTGACTCTTCCCATTTTTGCTTGGTCACTGGATCCACTCTACTCAAAACTAAATGAATAATCATTGAGTTTGCAATTTTAGTATCATCTCCTATGGATAATAGTGATCCATAAATTGATGATACAGTGTCGATGAGACCCCTCAACGACGACGCAGACGGCTGGGAAATTTTCGGAAGGCTGAACAGTTGACGCATTTGGTTCGCAAAGATGAGACATTCGTTCTCATAAACTCTTTTTAAACTAGCGATAGCTTTGGCGTAATTACTCTCGGTGACCTGGAATGCCTTGACAGTTCCTAAGGCTTCACCAGAGAGGCAAGAAATTAAATGATTAAATATCTCGATAACTGGAATGTTCACATCATTGTCAACTAATGTCTCGAAAAAACTTATGAAATTTTTGAAATCCGAATAATTTCCACTGAATTTTGGCAATGCCAAACTAGGAAGTCGAGCTCGAGTTGGGGCTGCAGAAATTGCAGTAGCTGAACGGGAGTCTTCAGCTGAATTCAAGGCATTACATAAGGACATAATCCTTGCCTTCGTAGTTATTTCTAATTCTTCCAACTCGGCTCCGAAATCATCCATTTCATCTATTTGCTCGATCTGGTCTTGCAACTCATTTGCTTTAGAAATTGCCTCATCTAAAACCTGAAGCCTGCATTCTAGCTCGGTTTTGTTTAGAGGAAGTGATCCATCTTCCAAACGTTCCTCCAACCGGCGAATGCTTTTAACTTTGACATTTAATCTTTTTTTTAAGTCAATAAGAGTCGTGGAATTAAGTTTTTGTTTAGTACTTTCCATTTAAAAAAAAATTGTTTTTTCAATACAAAAACGAAAACGATGCAAATTTAAGATTTAATAATTTATTTAAATTTTTTATTAATTTTAAAATATTAATATTAAAATTTTATTAATAAATAAATTTTTAGAAATTTATTTAAAATTTTATTGAATTTAATTCAACAACAATAAAATGCGAAAACGAAAATAATTAATTAATCTTATTTAAATATAATAAATAACACAGTGTTACAAAAATGACAAAAGTGAATGAACTTTTGAAGTGACATAGTAGGAATTGTTCATTGGGTCGAGTATATCACAAAACCATTTTTGAAATATTTCTAACACCCTCAAAATCTTGATTTATGGTTAAAAAACCGTTTTTCGGGACTTGTTTGCGCTTAAGAATTCCTGTACGCGTTTTTTTCAACCGATTTCAAAATGTTTGGTGTTTTTTAAGTAGTGAAATGTTGTAGCTTTTGAAAAAAAATATATCTTCGATTTTGTTAAACAAAAAGAACAAAAATTTTACATCTGAAACTGAAGTTTTCGACTTTTGTTCGTGTTTTTCGGATTTTGATGCCAGTTTTTCGGTACAACTTACAAAAATTCGGCCGTTTTTGATACATATCAATGTTGTCTCATTAATTCTGAATAAAATGAGACAAATTTCATCAAAAAATAATGAAAATTGGTAAAGTTATAACGCTTTTCCCGAAAAGAGTCAATTCAACCTTGCGTGCGCTCCGGAGTACCTGTGTGTATAAGACAGGAATATGCTCGTCTTCTTATAGTGCTCCCATGGTTTTATTGACTTTTTTTGGGAAAAGCGTTATAACTTCAACAATTTGTATTATTTTTTGATGAAATTTGTCTCGTTTTATTCAGTATTAATGAGACAATATTAATATGTGGCATAAATGACAGAATTTTTGTCAGAAGAAAGCAATATACTCTTATTTTTATACACATTGTTCCTCCGAAGCGCTCGCTAGGTTGAATTGACTTTTTTTGGGAATAGCGTTATAACTTTACCAATTTTCATTATTTTTTGATGAAATTTGTCTCATTTTATTCAGAATTAATGAGACAACATTGATATGTATCAAAAACGGCCGAATTTTTGTAAGTTGTACCGAAAAACTGGCATCAAAATCCGAAAAACACGAACAAAAGTCGAAAACTTCAGTTTCAGATGTAAAATTTTTGTTCTTTTTGTTTAACAAAATCGAAGATATATTTTTTTTCAAAAGCTACAACATTTCACTATTTAAAAAACACCAAACATTTTGAAATCGGTTGAAAAAAACGCGTACAGGAATTCTTAAGCGCAAACAAGTCCCGAAAAACGGTTTTTTAACCATAAATCAAGATTTTGAGGGTGTTAGAAATATTTCAAAAATGGTTTTGTGATATACTCGACCCAATGAACAATTCCTACTATGTCACTTCAAAAGTTCAGAATCACTGTTACACTGTGTAATTTATTAAATTTAACCAAAAAAAAAAACAAAATCTAAATTGATTAATTAATTGATAACGAATTATTGATAGTCGAGGCACAGAGTATCCAAAAAAAATAGTTGGTCGCCAATGACACTGAAACCAATATGCCCGACCAAATTGTAGGGGAGCGCGTCACTTGGCGGACCGGTAAACTATACGCGCCAAAAAGTGCATATACACACATACATACAGCAGCGGATAACGGTGGGAAACGAAAACGAGAATATTATCGCTGCATCTATTTGTATGTATGTAAACCAAATATATATGCACCTTTATTTTATCTGTAATAAATAAAATAATTTTTGGCTGCACTTTAGTATTTATTTGAAAGATTTGTAAATTCGAGAACGATGGGTAGGGGGCGACAGTGATTGCAAATAATATAAATATTTTCTTTTTTATTTTCTCCACAGGCAGTACATTTAGGTTAGCACATATATTTATAATTAAATTTTTAGAATTTTTACATATGTTGTTATTTATTTTTGCTCTACTATTTTTTCTACGTACGTATGCGCCAAGAATTGAAAGGAGGGTGCAATATTCCAGCACAAGACGGATTTTAATTTGTCTTATCTCAACTTTCAATTTTTTGCACAAATACCTGGGGTTCTGCTTTCGGATCCTTTAATCCTGCGGCCACTTTCCTTTCACAATCGATGCAGGTGCAGGGCATGGGGACGACGAATCCTTCCAGTAGCAGCTATGTAGTTGATTGGAGAAGTTGTTTCGCGACGCGGAGAATTCTTTAATTTGTATTTTGAATTCACTAACACAACCGTCGCGAGCAACTCTTTTTTTTTTGAATATATATATGTTATATATATTGTTTATATATGTTATGTGTCACTGTCACTAATTTTTGTTGCTTTTTTATTTAATTATACTACAGTCCACCCGGGGGCGCCAAAATGTTTATTGAGATTATTTTATCTCGTCGCGAAAACGAAAGGAAAAATAGGTGGCTGTAGAAATTAAATTAAATTGCAAAAAAAACGAACGAAAACGAAAATGCGTGCACTCTTCGACGTTATAAATTCGATTATATTCATATTAACAAAACCTTAAGCCTAGCTTATCTAGTGCGGCGAAGCGGGGCGAATTCATGGGAGAGCGCAAGTGAGAGCTTCACTTGCGCTCCCGCTCCACCCTAAACTAACTTATACTAGACTTCATACAATTCCACTTAATTATCTACATCTAATTATACACTGGCCCCGTTGAAGGCCTTCCTTAGGCTTCAACTATTGGCAACCTTGCCAGCTTGTGGACTGCTCTCCGAAATACTGCTCCCTTCCGTCCGCGCCGGCGTGAGTCTCGACGACCCTGGCGGTGATCCACTGCTGGGGCGGCTGGTTGTCCTCGGCGACCAGAACCAGATCGCCCTTCCTGACGTCCTCCTGCTCCCGCTGCCACTTCGACCGCGCCTGCAGGCCCAAGACGTACTCCCGGGACCAACGCTGCCAAAACATTTGCTTCATTGACGAGACAAGCCGCCATCGCCGCAAGCACGTTAGACCCTGCTGGTCCGGGGTCCGCGGTGCTGGTGGGGCGATGAGCGGCCCGCCTGTCAACAGGTGCCCGGGAGTTAACGCCTCGCCGTCGCTTGGGTCCTGACTGAGGGCGCCCAGGGGCCTCGAGTTCAGGACGGCCTCGACTCCAACGAGGACGGTCTGCAGCTCCTCTGCGGTCAATTTGCGCTGCCCACCGCTCGTAGGAGTAGGTGCTTTGCAGACTTCACACCTGCCTCCCATAGTCCGCCCATGTGCGGAGCCCGCGGCGGTATGAACGCAAATACGCATCCTTTTTTTGATGCGTATTGCCGCAGCTCGTCCGCTTCGCTCACGATCTGGTGCCGCAGTGCCGCGAAGTGGCGACTCGCTCCGACGAAGTTCGTCGCGTTGTCGCAGTGCACGGTCTGCGGACATCCTCGGCGCCCAACGAACCTTTGAAAAGCCAATAGAAAGGAATCAGTTGACAAATCGGAAACTACTTCTAAATGTACTGCTTTAGACGAAAAAGAAACAAACAGGGCAATGTAGGACTTGTATGGTGGCCTACCACGAATTTTCAAGGTCGTCTCAATAGGGCCACAGAAATCCACGCCACATATGGAAAAAGGGCGGAGAGCACGAACTCGATCTAAGGGTAAATCTCCCATGATTTGAGTCATCAGATGAGGCTTGCATTTAAAACAGCGTATGCATGACCGCACTATCTGACTGCAGACTTCCTGCGCGTTTACTATCCAAATGCGCTGTCGCAAGAGACTCACTAGTGCTCGTGGACCCACATGAAAATTCGACTCGTGCAAGTATCGAACGTAGCTCTGGACAAATTGAGAGCGCTTCGTCAACAATACTGGAAACTTGGCATCGTACGAAATAGGAGCATTAGCTAGTCGCCCCCCGACCCGCAACAACGAAAAGGTAAGCCCAGCCTGAGAGGTTTCATGGACAAACGGACTTAGCTTCTGTAGGCTTGGGCTAACAACAAGATTTTTTCTAACATTTTTAATTTCCTCTTGATACTCATGCTCTTGGACTATCTGGACAATTTTATTAAAAGCTTCTTGACAGGTGAAGGTACATTATCAGAAGTAACTACTAATTTTTTACACTTCTTTATAAAGCGGACCATGTAAACGAACACTCGCAGCAGTTTTAAGTAAGAGGAAAATCCTTTTATCACTTGCAACAAATATGAGGTAGAGACCATTGCAGACCACTGCAGTTCCATCTGCAAAATCTCTGGTGACGGATCAAACCGAGGACTCGTTGACCACTTATCTTCCGGCTCCGTTAAAAACGATGGACCTGTGAACCAAATTGATTCTATCGTTTCCTTTACGTCTCCACCTCTTGACACAATATCTGCCGGGTTCTGTTTAGTTGGTACATGCCGCCACGTGCTATCCTCTGACCACTCTTGAATCTCAGCAACTCTATTTGATACGAACGTTGACAACGACGATGGATGGGAACGAATCCAATGAAGACAAACTTCCGAATCTGACCAATATACACTTCGTTCGATCGGTGCTTTGATAAGAGGTTTTATTTTTCGACAGAGGTCCGCGAGAAGGTGAGCGGCACATAACTCAAGACGGGGGAGCGTCTTTGTCTTGAGCGGCGCTACTTTCTACTTTGCAGTCAACAATGAGACTTTACTACCTTCTGCAGATTTGCAACGGATATAGACGCAGGCTCCATAGGCTCTCATCGATGCGTCAGAAAAGGCATGAATTTGAATTGGTGAAATTGGCTCACTCATCACAAATCTCGGTATTGAGATCTCTTCTTACTGTGACAAGGCAAGCTGAATCTGGTTCCATGCGGTTTCCAAGTGCAGTGGAATGGACTCATCCCAATCTAGCTTAATGAGCCAAAGTTCCTGTAACAGGATCTTTCCTTTAATAAGGATCGGGCTTAATAAGCCAAGAGGGTCGAAAAACTTTGACGTCACCGAAAGAATTTTCCGCTTAGTCGCCTTTTCATCTCATCTTTCGCCACATCATCTTTAGGAACCCAAACGATTCCTAATGTTTTTGTCAGCTCTGAGTCCGAAAGTGTTATTGGCTTAACCGTGCTCTCGGATGCAGTAACTTCAGGCGAGTTTGAAAACCACTTGCTCAATTCAAACCCAGCGTTTTGAAGAACCTGAGATACTTCAGACTTAATTGTCTTTAGCTCCTCCACGCAACCAGCACCCGTTAACATGTCGTCGACGTAAAAGTCAGACCCAATAACTTTAGCAGCTCGAGGGAATGTATTTTTCGCGGATTCACTCAACCTCTTCAAACACCTTATGGCCAGGAATGGGGCTGGTGCAGTGCCATAAGTAACGGTGTTGAGCTTGCACAATTTCAAGGACTCAGACGGGTCTTTTCTCCACACTATCAACTGGTATCGTCGATCTGCTTCATTTACCATCACTTGACGATACATCTTTTTTATGTCGGCTACCAGTGCGAATTTGTTTAGCCGAAATCTTAGAAGAGTTGAGTAAAGCTCTTCCTGAATTGTTGGACCCACCATCAACAACTCATTTAAACACTTTTGTGTGGATGTCTTGCAGGACGCATCGAAAACGACTCGAAGTTTGGTCGTTGTACTTTGCGGCCGCAAGACACACTGGTGGGGTATGACGTAGTGTGGAGAAGCAAGAACGTCATTGCTCGCAGGGGACATATGGCCTAGGGATTCGTATTCTTCCATGAATTCCAAATACATTTTCTTTAAGTTCGGATCTCGAGATAATCTTCTCTCGAGCGACAGAAATCGGCGTTTGGCTATCTCGAATGAATTGCCCAAAACGCTTGGATCCGACTTAAATGGAAGTTTAACTTCAAATCGACCTGAAGGCAGTATTCTTGTAGTCTTCCGATAATGTTCCTCACATAGCTTTTGTTCTGGCGACAAAATCTTTTTAGAAGAAGGAACTTCTTCCAACGACCAGAATTTTTTCAAGTTTTTGTCTATTGACTCTAATACTTCCTCTTGGCAATTCAGACTAGAGACTGGCTGTGGAGGAGTTGAGGAATTTGCCAGATATTTTCCCGATACTATCCACCCAAGGAGAGTTTTTTGAAGGATGGGATGGTTCGGACCTTGTTTTATTTGGCCAACGGACAACAGTTCGAAAAATGACTCAGCTCCAATTAGCATATCTATCCGCTGAGGTTTGTAAAAATATGGGTCTGCTAACGGCAAGTTCTTTGGTAGGGTCCAATCTTTCACGTTCACCGACTGGTCAGGGTGATAGCCTGAAATGGTTTTCAAAACCCAAAAGTCGAACGGAAACTCGCTACCATTGACTCTCGACTTCACCACGGTGTGTATCTTTTTCTTGACTTGTGAATTAGTTTGACCAATTCCAAGCAAGTTGATGCACGATTCCTCCCTACGGATCTGTAAGCGTTGAGCAAGATCTTCTGTAATAAAATTCATTTGTGACCCTGAGTCAAGTAATGCTCGGGCCAAGATGTGCTCACCATTTTTTGTGCGAACGCTTACGATCGACGTTGCAAACAAAACCCTTTCTACAGACGACGCATGCAAAGCATGTGAAGTAGAAGGGCCATCATTCGTTAACTCTGGAGGAGGATTTTGTGTGGGTGGTGGTAATGCTAAGCTATTTTCGGTCACTGTAAATCGGTGCAGAAGTTTATGGTGCGATCTTGAACAGATTTGGCACCTGGTCGATTTACAATTCGCTACCGTGTGACCTTTTCGCAGACAATTCAAACATAGGGAGGCTGACTTAACAAACTCAAACCTTGGCATTACAGCAAGGCGAGCGAACGGACTACACTGGGCCAAAAAATGGTTGTTCGCGTTACAATAACTGCAAGCTGGTTTGGCGTTGGTAGAAGAACAAGCCAACGAAGTTCTATTTAGTTGCTTGCCGAACCCAGTTCTTTCTTGTTTTGGTTTGCCAGTCTCTTCAGCGGACAGATGCTGGTATCTACGATTTAGTATTTTTTCGAAATCGGACCACAGCGGCAATTCCTCATAATCCAGTGACTCTTCCCATTTTTGCTTGGTCACTGGATCCACTCTACTCAAAACTAAATGAATAATCATTGAGTTTGCAATTTTAGTATCATCTCCTATGGATAATAGTGATCCATAAATTGATGATACAGTGTCGATGAGACCCCTCAACGACGACGCAGACGGCTGGGAAATTTTCGGAAGGCTGAACAGTTGACGCATTTGGTTCGCAAAGATGAGACATTCGTTCTCATAAACTCTTTTTAAACTAGCGATAGCTTTGGCGTAATTACTCTCGGTGACCTGGAATGCCTTGACAGTTCCTAAGGCTTCACCAGAGAGGCAAGAAATTAAATGATTAAATATCTCGATAACTGGAATGTTCACATCTTTGTCAACTAATGTCTCGAAAAAACTTATGAAATTTTTGAAATCCGAATAATTTCCACTGAATTTTGGCAATGCCAAACTAGGAAGTCGAGCTCGAGTTGGGGCTGCAGAAATTGCAGTAGCTGAACGGGAGTCTTCAGCTGAATTCAAGGCATTACATAAGGACATAATCCTTGCCTTCGTAGTTATTTCTAATTCTTCCAACTCGGCTCCGAAATCATCCATTTCATCTATTTGCTCGATCTGGTCTTGCAACTCATTTGCTTTAGAAATTGCCTCATCTAAAACCTGAAGCCTGCATTCTAGCTCGGTTTTGTTTAGAGGAAGTGATCCATCTTCCAAACGTTCCTCCAACCGGCGAATGCTTTTAACTTTGACATTTAATCTTTTTTTTAAGTCAATAAGAGTCGTGGAATTAAGTTTTTGTTTAGTACTTTCCATTTAAAAAAAAATTGTTTTTTCAATACAAAAACGAAAACGATGCAAATTTAAGATTTAATAATTTATTTAAATTTTTTATTAATTTTAAAATATTAATATTAAAATTTTATTAATAAATAAATTTTTAGAAATTTATTTAAAATTTTATTGAATTTAATTCAACAACAATAAAATGCGAAAACGAAAATAATTAATTAATCTTATTTAAATATAATAAATAACACAGTGTTACAAAAATGACAAAAGTGAATGAACTTTTGAAGTGACATAGTAGGAATTGTTCATTGGGTCGAGTATATCACAAAACCATTTTTGAAATATTTCTAACACCCTCAAAATCTTGATTTATGGTTAAAAAACCGTTTTTCGGGACTTGTTTGCGCTTAAGAATTCCTGTACGCGTTTTTTTCAACCGATTTCAAAATGTTTGGTGTTTTTTAAGTAGTGAAATGTTGTAGCTTTTGAAAAAAAATATATCTTCGATTTTGTTAAACAAAAAGAACAAAAATTTTACATCTGAAACTGAAGTTTTCGACTTTTGTTCGTGTTTTTCGGATTTTGATGCCAGTTTTTCGGTACAACTTACAAAAATTCGGCCGTTTTTGATACATATCAATGTTGTCTCATTAATTCTGAATAAAATGAGACAAATTTCATCAAAAAATAATGAAAATTGGTAAAGTTATAACGCTTTTCCCGAAAAGAGTCAATTCAACCTTGCGTGCGCTCCGGAGTACCTGTGTGTATAAGACAGGAATATGCTCGTCTTCTTATAGTGCTCCCATGGTTTTATTGACTTTTTTTGGGAAAAGCGTTATAACTTCAACAATTTGTATTATTTTTTGATGAAATTTGTCTCGTTTTATTCAGTATTAATGAGACAATATTAATATGTGGCATAAATGACAGAATTTTTGTCAGAAGAAAGCAATATACTCTTATTTTTATACACATTGTTCCTCCGAAGCGCTCGCTAGGTTGAATTGACTTTTTTTGGGAATAGCGTTATAACTTTACCAATTTTCATTATTTTTTGATGAAATTTGTCTCATTTTATTCAGAATTAATGAGACAACATTGATATGTATCAAAAACGGCCGAATTTTTGTAAGTTGTACCGAAAAACTGGCATCAAAATCCGAAAAACACGAACAAAAGTCGAAAACTTCAGTTTCAGATGTAAAATTTTTGTTCTTTTTGTTTAACAAAATCGAAGATATATTTTTTTTCAAAAGCTACAACATTTCACTATTTAAAAAACACCAAACATTTTGAAATCGGTTGAAAAAAACGCGTACAGGAATTCTTAAGCGCAAACAAGTCCCGAAAAACGGTTTTTTAACCATAAATCAAGATTTTGAGGGTGTTAGAAATATTTCAAAAATGGTTTTGTGATATACTCGACCCAATGAACAATTCCTACTATGTCACTTCAAAAGTTCAGAATCACTGTTACACTGTGTAATTTATTAAATTTAACCAAAAAAAAAAACAAAATCTAAATTGATTAATTAATTGATAACGAATTATTGATAGTCGAGGCACAGAGTATCCAAAAAAAATAGTTGGTCGCCAATGACACTGAAACCAATATGCCCGACCAAATTGTAGGGGAGCGCGTCACTTGGCGGACCGGTAAACTATACGCGCCAAAAAGTGCATATACACACATACATACAGCAGCGGATAACGGTGGGAAACGAAAACGAGAATATTATCGCTGCATCTATTTGTATGTATGTAAACCAAATATATATGCACCTTTATTTTATCTGTAATAAATAAAATAATTTTTGGCTGCACTTTAGTATTTATTTGAAAGATTTGTAAATTCGAGAACGATGGGTAGGGGGCGACAGTGATTGCAAATAATATAAATATTTTCTTTTTTATTTTCTCCACAGGCAGTACATTTAGGTTAGCACATATATTTATAATTAAATTTTTAGAATTTTTACATATGTTGTTATTTATTTTTGCTCTACTATTTTTTCTACGTACGTATGCGCCAAGAATTGAAAGGAGGGTGCAATATTCCAGCACAAGACGGATTTTAATTTGTCTTATCTCAACTTTCAATTTTTTGCACAAATACCTGGGGTTCTGCTTTCGGATCCTTTAATCCTGCGGCCACTTTCCTTTCACAATCGATGCAGGTGCAGGGCATGGGGACGACGAATCCTTCCAGTAGCAGCTATGTAGTTGATTGGAGAAGTTGTTTCGCGACGCGAAGAATTCTTTAATTTGTATTTTGAATTCACTAACACAACCGTCGCGAGCAACTCTTTTTTTTTTGAATATATATATGTTATATATATTGTTTATATATGTTATGTGTCACTGTCACTAATTTTTGTTGCTTTTTTATTTAATTATACTACAGTCCACCCGGGGGCGCCAAAATGTTTATTGAGATTATTTTATCTCGTCGCGAAAACGAAAGGAAAAATAGGTGGCTGTAGAAATTAAATTAAATTGCAAAAAAAACGAACGAAAACGAAAATGCGTGCACTCTTCGACGTTATAAATTCGATTATATTCATATTAACAAAACCTTAAGCCTAGCTTATCTAGTGCGGCGAAGCGGGGCGAATTCATGGGAGAATTCCGCTCCGCCCTAAACTAACTTATACTAGACTTCATACAATTCCACTTAATTATCTACATCTAAGTATACAACAGTCTTTATTGCTAAACACGCACCATGATTTCTCGTGGGCATGTTTGACTGTTACTAGTTAAAATTAACCATGTTAGAAAATTGTTGGTCGGCTGCTGGACTTGTGTTTCGTTTCAGATCCTGATGGAATTACTCAGAACTTTGCCCTTTTGTAATCCGGATGATCCACATCATCCCACTCTTGAGAAAACCTCAATCGAAACCAATACTTTAAATAACCTCCACTCCACTTAATCTCCACTTAAGGCACATAAGGTCTTATAAGGTTCGTTTCTTTCGTAAGGCGAAACTTAATAAATTAATTTTGAATTTTGACTGGTCCGATCTAGTGGCATATGAACATTGAATTACACTAATATTATTTCGCTTTGAATATATATATTTTGACGCTTGCGTGCCGTGGAAATATCCGCCCGCTTCGAATAATCCGCCTTGGTATACAAAGCACCTATTAAATTTAAAGAACATCATCAATAGCGGAAACATGTATAAGTTAACACAATCACCCTGCGGCAAATTTATTTAATATATTTTCTCATATAGTCGTAAGACCCGATCTTGGGAAGTAGTGTAAGACAAGCTTTATTTGGGTAGTTGTAAGAAGAGCTTTAGAGATAAGAATATTTCGGTACTATGTTTTCGTCAGTAGATTTAACATTAGAGATAAGAACATTTCTGTACCTAGTTCAGTCGATTTTTGTAGATCAAATGCGCCGGTCATCACCACGCAAGACTCATATTAAAACTCAACCCACAAAACCACGTGGATAGATATTACCTAATAAATCGTTCACGCTAAACAGCGGAGCGGACAAAGAAAACTAATTAACTAAGACAAACCAAAACTTATTAATTATTATTAAATAATAAATCGTTCACGCTAAACAGCGGAGCGAATAAATAAAGTTATTTACTAAAATAAATCAAAGACTTCTTAATTGGCGCCCAAACGGATTTTCGAGCCTACGACAAATAACTTATTTTCAATAAATGAAACCAACAAAACTCGTCGAAAGGCCGGTGCAATAAAGTAAAGTGAATATAAAGTGAACAGTGAAAGCTTTTAAACGAAGAAAGCAGTCAGAGACAACTACGGCAGCAGCGGCTACTCTACAACAACCGACAACAATCTACAACAACCTACAAGGACCTACAACAACCTACAAAAACCTACAACAACCTACAACAACCTACAAGGACCTACAACAACCTACAAAAACCTACAACATCCTACAACAACCTACAATTCATAAAATACAAAATAGTAAACTAGTATAAAATATAATTAGCACTTAATAACCTATTTAAATTAGAAAATATTGTTAAGCAAATAAGTTTGGTATAAACCATCTTAATTCATTGTAAGTATAACGCATATTGAATGATTCAAAATTTTCATATTCCTTATTACATATTCACTATTATTATATTATCTATTATTATATTATTATCTGTGCAAATTGACGACAAAAACACATGAGCGACAGTGAAATAATTTTAGACGACCTCCTGTTAAATTTGAATAAATGGTCAGTCCATCAGTCGCGGCGGTTAGAGAGTTCAAAGGAAAACAACTCTTCAGAAAATAATTGGTGGTCAAAAACAAATATAGATAGCGAAATGGAGTTAAGAGAAGCTCAGTTAAAAACGATCGTAGAAAGTGCTGTTGGCGGTGCGCTTGCAGTTCAAAAACAATCATTTGAAAAAAAATTACAGGAGCTTAGTGAGCAAATACAAAAACTTACAGTTGAAACCCCAGAGGTGGAAACTTACACAGATGCCGTAATCATAGAAGGTGTTGTGTGTAAGGAACCCTTGGATATAATAAAGTCTCTCCCAGACTTTGAGGGCAAATGTGAAACTTATGTGTCGTGGAGGAAAGCGGCTCATGTCGCGCTTAAAGTTTTTGAAAAATACGAGGGCAGTTCAACATACTACCAAGCTCTTGGCATTATGCGAAATAAAATAAAAGGCTCAGCAAACACGGTGTTGGCTTCTTTTAATACGCCGTTAAATTTCAAAGCAATGATCAGCCGTCTTGATTTTACATATGCCGACAAAAAGCCGGCTTATCTAATTGAACAGGAGCTATCAACATTACGGCAGGGTGACATGACACTTACTGAATTCTACGACGAAGTCGAAAAAAAATTAACCCTACTTACTAACAAGACATTAATGACATCCGATAATGCCTTGGCGATGTCACTAAATGAAAAGTACAGGGTTGACGCGTTGCGTGTGTTTATAACTGGAGTAAAGAAAACGTTGAGTGATATTCTTTTTGCGAAAGGCCCAAAAGATCTACCGACAGCACTTGCTTTGGCGCAAGAGGTTGAGTCTAATAATGAGCGTTACAAATTCGCCCTTAATTACTCGAGAAAATTAGGAGACAGAGGTCAGAGAACCGATCATAGACACAACGATAGTGATAGAAATTCATTTATGCCCATTCAAAACAAAAACCCTTATTTTACATACGATAGTCAGGAAAGGCAAGGTCGCAGCCAGTCAATTAATCAGGATGTTTCTATGCGCACTATTCGAACGGGCCAAGATAAGTTTAGGCAAACACATTTTCCGACTCAGGAAAATGTTTGGCCACCTCTGCAAGAAAATGTTTGGGCATCTGAACAAAATAATGAATGGCCAACACACAACCAAAACGCATGGCAACCTAAACAGAACGCACGTCAGTCTCAAGCACACACTGGTTATGCACAAGCATCAAAGAGACCAAATAGTGGCACTGCAAGGTTTACAGGACCAAAACAGCAAAGGATTAATCACTTAGCTCATGGGGAAGGTCAAGGTAGGAAAAACGCCGACGATTATCATCAGGAGGCCGAAGCGGCAGTTGAAGATTTTGACGACGAGCTCACATGTTATGATAATGTTCATTTTTTAGCCACAGGTCCCTGCTACCGTACATAGAAAGAAAGATAGCAGGGCGAACCATAAAACTTTTGATCGACACCGGGGCTTCAAAAAACTACATACAGCCCCTTCCCGAACTAAAATACACCACACCAGTACAAAAAGAATTTTCAGTTAAATCGTTACATGGTTGCAATACGGTAAAATATAAATGCTTTATTAATCTTTTTAATAAAGATGTTCCCTTCTTTATTCTCCCAGACCTTTCGAGCTTTGACGCAATAATAGGACTTGACTTACTAACGCAGACAAACGCAATCCTAGATTTTAAAACCAAAACTCTAAAAATCAACAATGAAGTCGAGCCAATTAAATTTTTGAGGTGTAATAGTGTAAATTTCACCAATATCAATGACATTGTGGTACCAAACCGGATATCCAATAAATTTCATATAATGCTTAGAGACCGAATGGCTGTCTTCGCAGAGCCGGAAGAAGCACTGCCGTATAATACCAATATTATAGCTACAATACGTACCGAAGACGATCAACCCGTATACTCAAAACTTTATCCGTACCCCCTAGGCGTAACAGATTTTGTAAATGAAGAGACAAAACATTTGTTAAAAGACGGAATTATCAGGCCCTCGACGTCACCTTACAATAATCCAGTTTGGGTAGTCGATAAAAAAGGTACAGATGAAAAGGGAAATACGAAAAAAAGGTTGGTCATTGATTTTAGGAAGCTTAACTTAAAAACAGTCGACGACAAGTACCCTATACCAAATGTAGTATCCATCCTGTCAAATTTGGGAAAGGCCAAGTATTTTACAACCCTGGACCTTAAATCGGGATTCCATCAAATCCTGCTGGCGGAAAGGGATAGGGAGAAAACAGCCTTTTCAATTGGAAATGGAAAATATGAGTTTTGCAGATTGCCGTTTGGCCTAAAAAATGTTCCAAGTACATTTCAACGTGCCATAGATGATGTTCTTAGATACCAGATAGGGAAGTCATGCTATGTTTACGTTGATGACGTGATCATTTTTTCGAAAGATATGGAGGACCACGTGAATGACATTGCGTGGGTACTGGAGAAACTTTTTAAGACCAACATGAGGGTCTCTAAAGACAAATCTTTTTTTTTTAAAGAAAGCGTAGAATATCTTGGATTTACAGTAACTAGCGGAGGTATTACAACCAGTCCTAGTAAAGTAGATGCTATCAAAAACTATAAGCAACCCACAAATTTGTTCAGTGTTCGATCATTCTTAGGGTTGGCAAGCTATTACCGCTGCTTTATCAAGGACTTCGCATCGGTTGCAAAACCCCTAACTGACATTTTAAAGGGGGAAAACGGAAAAATCTCCGCCAGCCAGTCTAAAAAGGTTCCAATTAGCTTTGATGAAAAACAATGTTTTGCTTTTGAGAAGCTTAAGAATATTCTTTTTTCTGAAAATGTAATGTTACTGTATCCTGATTACAAGAAACCCTTTGACCTAACTACGGACGCTTCGGCTCTTGGCCTGGGTGCAGTCCTTTCTCAGGATGGCAAGCCTATAACAATGATTTCAAGAACGTTACGGGATAGAGAGCTTAATTTCGCGACAAATGAGCGAGAACTTCTGGCCATCGTTTGGGCCTTAAAGTCTCTTAGGAACTATCTGTATGGTGTCAAAAACTTAAACATTTATACAGACCATCAACCGTTAACATTCGCCGTATCGGATAGGAACCCAAATGCTAAAATCAAAAGGTGGAAGGCGTTTATAGACGAGCATAATGCCCAAATTTTCTACAAGCCAGGGAAAGAAAACTTTGTTGCCGATGCACTATCCAGGCAGGCCATCCATGTTTTAGAAAACGACCCCCAGTCAGACAACGCAACAATACATAGCGAAATTTCACTGACATATACCATCGAAACAATTGACAAGCCTGTCAATTGTTTCAGGAACCAGATAGTTATAGAAGAAGGTACAGCAGACTTAACCCGCTCTTTTATTATTTTTGGAAGAAAGTCAAGGCATATTATCCAATTTTTGAACAAGGAAACTTTACTAGGGAGAATTCGTGATGTGGTCAAGCAGGATGTTGTTAATGCACTACACTGCGAATTACCCGTACTTGCTTTGATTCAGAACAGTCTCGTAGATGAGTTCCCAGCAACAACTTTTCGACACACAAAAAAAATGGTCATTGACATTTATAATAACGCAGAACAAAAAGAAATTGTAGCTACAGAGCACAACAGAGCGCACAGGGCCGCGCAAGAAAATGTAAAGCTAATTCTTCAGAGTTATTTTTTCCCTAAAATGTCACAATTAGCCGCTAGTTTTGTAGCTAACTGCTTGGTATGTCAAAAAGCCAAATACGACCGTCATCCGCAGAAGCAAATCCTTGGCACTACACCTATTCCTTCACACGTAGGCGAGACCTTGCACATCGATATTTTCTCCACAGACAGAAAGTACTTTTTGACATGCATCGATAAATTTTCTAAATTTGCTATTGTGCAACCCATAGTTTCTCGAACCATAACTGATATAGAACCTGCAATAATGCAGTTGATGAACTTTTATCCTCATTCAAAGACTATATTTTGTGACAATGAACCGTCTATAAATTCCGAGTCAATCAGGTCACTTGTTTCAAATAGATTTAATGTTGAGATAGCAAACGCACCACCACTCCATAGCACTTCAAATGGGCAGGTGGAAAGGTTCCACAGCACGCTTTTAGAAATAGCTCGCTGCCTGAAACTTGAAAGAGGCATGAGCGATACGGTCAACCTCATACTTCAGGCCACTATCGAATACAACAAAACAATTCATTCAGTGACAGATAAAAGGCCGATCGACATTATTCATTCAATTTCTCCTGAATTTGCAGACGAAATCAAAGGAAAGGTTAAAGAAGCTCAGGAGATACAGCTAAAAAGAATAAACGAAACAAGGCGAGACAGAACTTTTGAGGTGGGAGAAACCGTCCTAGTCAAATTGAACAAACGTCTGGGAAATAAACTTACCCCACGATATAGGACAGAAACGATCGAAGCAGACCTTGGGACAACGGTCCTCATAAAGGGGAGGGTCGTGCATAAAGACAATTTACGTTAAAATCATTGAACATCAATTAATCGTTTAAATTCTTTAGTCTTGTTGTTTATCTTTTGGGCTGACAACCGCAAAAAAAAAAAAAAACACTAAAACACTGATAACAAAGTTTGCAAACGTTTATCAATGAAACATTTGACCAATCTTAATATATATATTTTTTTTTTGTTTTGTTTTGCGTCATCCTCTTTAGCATAGCCAAAGAGAAATGCTACACTAATGATTTCAAAGCCTGCGCAAACAGAGATTTTTCAATCAATTAGCGTTCTACAAATACCCCTAAAACAAATTTTCATATTTTATATATTTTCATATTTTTGTAGTTATTACTGTGAATTTAATTATTATTTTAAGCTTAGAATATCTAATATTTAATAAGGGTCTTAAACACTCCAGCGGTATAGACAAAGGAATCCTAAACATTTTCAAGATCATCGTTCCAGTCCTCACAGTTAAGAAGTCTGAGGACAGCCTTCGACTAAGAAAGGGAGGAGTTAACACAATCACCCTGCGGCAAATTTATTTAATATATTTTCTCATATAGTCGTAAGACCCGATCTTGGGAAGTAGTGTAAGACAAGCTTTATTTGGGTAGTTGTAAGAAGAGCTTTAGAGATAAGAATATTTCGGTACTATGTTTTCGTCAGTAGATTTAACATTAGAGATAAGAACATTTCTGTACCTAGTTCAGTCGATTTTTGTAGATCAAATGCGCCGGTCATCACCACGCAAGACTCATATTAAAACTCAACCCACAAAACCACGTGGATAGATATTACCTAATAAATCGTTCACGCTAAACAGCGGAGCGGACAAAGAAAACTAATTAACTAAGACAAACCAAAACTTATTAATTATTATTAAATAATAAATCGTTCACGCTAAACAGCGGAGCGAATAAATAAAGTTATTTACTAAAATAAATCAAAGACTTCTTAATTTATATTTTCCTTCTCTGCTTACTTTTGAGAACTCATATGTGAACATTGATCTGGCAATAGCTGGCTTAGCCTTACTCTTATCAGCCAACCTTGTATTTTGCCTATCTTTTATCAATAATAAAGGCATTTCTAAATTGTCAGTAATTTCAAAGCTTTTGGAAAAATTAATCACCCCACATTTGCCACACTTATGTATGTAGTTCATTAATATCACCGTGCCAGTATGACTTCATGAAGTGCAGCTCTATCACTACCAACTTATTGGAGCTAACATCTTTTGTCACAGATGGGTTCCGGAATGGCTTACAAACAAACGTAATTTACATTAAAGTAAATCACGCTACATAAATCATTTGACTCTGTTAACTTCTTATAAGTAAACTCAGTCTGTTGGGATTGTCAACTGATCTTCTTACCTGGATTTCGAGCTACTTATTTGGGAGAATCCAACGTGTCTTCTTTAAAGGTGTTACCTCGGTATTACGCTACATCTAAGGTGCCTCAAGGAAGCCATCTTGGCCACCCTTACTTTTTACTCTGTTTATTAATGACTTTACCCTTGCCTTAACGGACTTACTTGTACATATGTACGCTGATGATGTTAAGATTCAGTATAATTTCATTAGCGCCCAATCTAGACTTTGGTCCGATTTGGATAAATTTCAAAATTGGTGTTTAGCAAATAACCTAAAGCTTAATGGATCGAAATGTAACCGCATGTCATTTTATCGATCTAGTCCTCACCAAGCAATGTACTTTCTCTATGGGAACGCCTTAGAACGATTAAGTCAGGTTAACGATCTAGGTGTCCTACTAGATTTGAAACTTAAATTTACCGACCATATATCCACCATGGTTAGTAAAGCTATGGGTGTGCCTGGTTTTATTAAAAGATGGTCAAAAGAATTTAATGACCCGAACATAACAAAAACTTTATATACATCATTGGTCGATTCGTGAGTATGGATCGTGTGTCTTATCATAGTAAACTTTTGGTAATCAAATTACCATCCTTAGCAAATCGTAGAACGATGCTGGGTGTCATATTTCTATATAATCTTATTTATGGTAACGTACACAGCCAGCATTTACTAACACGATTCAATTTTATCGTTCCTAGTAGAAGGACTAGAAACATTCGTCCTCTACTCCTCAGCCATTGTAGTTCGACATATGCCCAACACGATTCGTTGAGGGTATTATGTTCGGAATACAATGGTCTCTACCACATCTTGTCACATTACTCCACCAACAATCTTAAATCCCTTATACTAAATGCCTTATCTGTGCAACACTATACCTCGTGATATCTTACTCCTGCTCTTCTCTTAAACTTTCTCGTATTTATCCCCGCGATTCGAGCCGTTTGTTATGCGGCAGCGTCTCTTGGCCGGTTGGACGGTATGGTCTTTATATGTATGCGTTCTTACACATTCACATACACGGTTTTATATGTGTGCGTTCGACTTCGTTTTGAAGTCAGCAAAAATTTTGGATTTTTTTAACTTTTCAGGCATTATGCAAAAGTGTGCAACGCAGTGAAGGAGACATCTCCGACCCTATAAAGTATATATATTCTTGATCAGGATCACCTCCTGAGTCAATATGAGCATGTCCGTCTGTCCGTCTGTCTATCTGTCGGTTTCTACGCAAACTAGTCTCTCAGTTTTGGAGCTATCGAGTTGAAACTTTGCACCAATCCTTTTTTTCCTTACAGGAAGTATATAAGTCGGAACGGCCGGGATCGGTCGACTATATACTATAGCTGCCATATAACTGATTGATCGGAAATGCCATAACTTTGGTGTTTTTTAAGTTAGAGGGTTGGGACATATGTTATATTTGACCAAAATATATTATGTACAAAATTTCATAAGGATCGGCCGACTATATCCTATAGCTGTCATAGAACGATCGGAATTGGCATAACTTTGGTGTTTTTTAAGTTAGAAAGATGGGACTTGGTACAGATTACTCTTTGGGCAAAACTCTTTCAATATGCCAAATTTCATAAGGATCGGCCGACTATATACGATTTGCTATATATCTAATAATATAAGATGCGTGGCGCCACCTAGCGGACTGCGACTGAACTGCAAGGGTATATCAACTTCGGCTCCGCCCGAAGTTAGCTTACCTTTCTTGTTTTACTGTATTTTAGGTTACTTCCTGTCCGTAGAGGTGGAAGAATTATGTAGCCTCCCCGTTAATACTGGTTAACACTACAGCCGATTTGTAAGATTTTATTTCAAGAAAAGTTATTCATTGAAATAAATTTACGCTGGTCCTATCTTTACGGGTATTTTAGATATTGATGTTCGGTTGTTGTGAAAACATAATTATGAATGTGTAGTTGTCAACTGGTTCGTCTGCGGAAAATCGAAAAATATTGTTATATTTTAGTAGTGTTGGATAATTTCGGCGAATGTTCGTGTGTTTGAAACAATTTAAAATGATATTCGAAATATTTTCCATGGAATTACAGGTCTCACAATTAGAATTGTCAAAAACTTTCATTTTTGCAGGATAATACTTGTCAAAAACGTGAACACTGAGAATTCGTATCCAGGCGGTCGAAAACGTTCCATATTCCAAAACCATGGTTTTTTTGTAATCATGGCATTATTCAAAGTCCAACTGACCTATGTTCGTACAAAGGAGCCGTGGGTGGTAGCGTTGTTCGCTGCTCTATCAACAACTTCATTTTGTTGGATATTCATATGGCTGGGTATGTGGCTTTAGCCCGAAGGGCAATTATCTATTTTACTAAGGATATTGTAGGCAATATAGTTTTTGGAATTGCAATTATGAATTGCATGAATAGCACCAATGCTATCCGTTTAAATGGCTAACCGCCAAGTTACTTGACGATTGAAAAATCAATTACCTTTTCTAAGGCTAAGAGTTCCCCAGTCATGGACGACCGTTTTTTATTGGTATAAAAAATATTTGTTGTGTTTAAGTCGGCGTGTAGAAAAGCATAGCCTGTAGCTTGTATTTGTGCTTAGGTAGGAATCGGGCAAAAGTGAAGCTGCTGGGAGTCTGAATGAAAAAGTTTTGACAAGTTCTTTAGCCGTGGCAAATTCAATTCTGTAAATAGTGTAGTAGTGTTTTTTTTTTGATCCGCCAACTGATTTTTTTCTAAAATTAAGCTGTTTCCCTTCCATTTTTTTATTATTTCATTAAAACCTATTAAATTGTTTCAATGTAATATTTGTAACGTGTAACGGTAGTAGCGATCAATCCTGGATTCTGTACTTGCGGGGAACGCTTTAATTTTCCGGCTCTAGCTCGTCGGCTTTGGGGGTGGTGGTCTTGCTCCGTACAGAATCCCACACCAACTACACATTATTATTAATAAGAAATCGAATTTAACGTGCTGCGACAAAAAAAATATTCAAACAGGAAAACTGTGAAAATTCCTAGATAGCTAAACGATAACCGGAAGAACAGAAGGACAATTTCAGGGAAACTAGAAGAAAGGGAAGGAGAAAGAGGTGAGAAATAAAAAAAAAAGGTTGCGATACACAGCTGGAGTGGTGTTCGCTTTATGCCCTACCCATCCGACGACCCCCTCCGCTCGAGCATGGCTCTGAGGATCCCTTCATATCCTAGGACCTGAGAAACAACAGCATGTTTCTGTTATGGGTTTAGTTATTTATTATATTATTATTTCTTCAAACGTTATAAAAGTTAATAATTAAAAGATACATTTTTTTGTTTTGTGCGATAGAAAATTATAACCAAAGATTGTACTCAAATATTCAAAATTAGTGTGCAGAAAAATAGTAATTGTAAAAATGAATTAAAACTAAATATAAAGGAATTATTTAAAAGGTATTAATATTAAAAAGTATTAAAAATATTAAAGTAATGATGGCATAATTAATTTTAAAAAGTAACAAAAAATTTAAATTCCTACTCTAAACGTGGCAAATTGTGGCAATAAACCTGGCAGGCAATATTCGAGAATAAATTTAATTTATATTGTTAATCGGCGTTATTTATTTAATATTAAAAAAAAAAAAAAATTTTTTAAACCAATATTAAAATTTTTCAAATATTTTTTTTTTTTAGTGTATTCAAAATTTTCTTTTAGATTTAATATTTTCATGTTTTCACTGTCATCGGACCATCTCTAATTGTTTTTATTTAAATAATATTAAATTAAATAAAATTTTTTAAAAAATTTCTCTCAGTGTAGCCAAAGCTTGTTGACTAAAAGATAAGCTCGCGGCGAATGTAACCGTTCTCTGATTCTTTTTATCATCTTTCTATCCCACAAAATTCGTTTTAGTGAGGAATTTAAATTACAACAAAAAAAAGAATAATAATTGCATGCAGTTATTTTTTGTTGTAAAAATTGAATATAAATTTAGAAAAACAAACTCACTTGCATATCCCACGACGAAAGATCCATCTCCCGGCGCTGGCGTGCTGGAAACAGAATTTTGGGGGGCTTTTCCCATACTTTTTTGGGAAATTTCTGAGACGCAAATAACTTAACTTTTTGTATAAAACATCAGAGCTTTTCTTTCA
Organism: Drosophila ananassae; assembly: GCF_017639315.1. Classification (NCBI taxonomy): domain Eukaryota; kingdom Metazoa; phylum Arthropoda; class Insecta; order Diptera; family Drosophilidae; genus Drosophila; species Drosophila ananassae. Next base: position 4,597,654 of record NC_057932.1, on the reverse strand, counting down.
GTGTTTCTTTGCTCTATCAAACCAAACTCACACAAGTACACTCTTCTGTGCATTCTTGCACTTATGCTCTTATCACTTCGATCTCTACCTAATTTTTTTCCATGCAAAACCAAAACAAAAATAAAAGAAAAAAAAACCAAAAAAATATAGAAAAAATAAAATAATCAAATTTACATTTCGAAGAGCCTTCTAATTTTTGCCGCACGTTTTCACATTTTTTAATTTTATTTATATACTTTTTTTATTTTTTTAACTTATTCTTTATTTTTAACATTTTTAACTATTTATTATTTTTTTTCGTTTTTTTTTTGTTAGGTTTTTGTTTTCACCTTCTATTTATTTTATAGTATTTTTCTAGCACTGTTCTAGCTTCATTATATTTAAAGGTTTGTTTATTCAAATTGTCACTTCATTGTTTGCAGTGTATTTCTCTCAAAAATTTTGGTATAACCAAAAAAAGAAAAATTTAATTTTCGTTTATGCACATTTTCATTTATATTTTCACGGGTTTTTGTTCACAAGCATTGATCTTTATTATTTTGTATTTTCCATTATAGTTTTGTCTTATATTTTTCTCAGTGCGCACGTGGTTTTGGGGACTTTAGGTTAATTTCTTCACATTTTTCTCCACTTGGCTTTTTGCCCCTTTTCACATCCAAAAAAATGCTGGCCCACGGAGTTGCCGATCCCTCGATAGGATGAATAAGGCGCTCCGCGGGACACTTGCGAATCGCTGGGCCGGCTTAGGGCTTGCTCTGCCTGGATGCCGGGCCGATGGATGATCCACGTGGAGGTGGGTTCTCCTAGATAAGGGCTATCCTAGATAGTTCCGCGGGAATGGGTTGGCGGAATAGGCAGGTTTATCTGGGTAAATCTATAGAAATAACCCAAAAAGAATTTAACCTATGTGTGAGCAACCCACATGCCAAGGCAAGGAACTTACTTTCACAGGTCTTTCTGCTCGAAAAGATCGAAAGGTTCGATCGAAAAGAACCTAAGATTCCAGAGCGGAAATATACGTCAGTCAAACATAGCGCCATCATAGGTAAATACAGCTTTCCAGAGCATACCTGCATACAGCTGATAAGAGGCTGCATCTCGGTTGGCAACTCTTAGTTTACCTAATCGGTAATCTACACTTAGGGTCTTTGGCGCCAAATATAAAAACAAAAAAAAATCAAAATTTATCTTTTTTTTTCCCCCCATTTGAAATTTTTCTTTGAATTCAGTCCCCAGTACAAAACCCCCCCGCTAAAATCAGACTAGGGTATGATCGAGAGAATACACTAGACTGATTCCGACTGAAGCTATTGCCGAATATCTTTAGCGTGATATGTACCTTCAATTTTTCCTTGAAGGTCTTCCAGTTCATAGTAGAGGTTACCGATCTTTCTTCGAATCCGAGACTTTACAAACATTGGAACGAATTTGGCGTTATATTCAGTTTGAAAGCAGCTTTGCTTAAAGTTACGTCGATATACCTCTTGACCTTCAGTATACGTGACATTACGAGTACGGAGATCATAGCGCTTCTTGTTTTCCTCGTGCTTTCTGTACATTTTCTCGCATGCTTGTTTGCGAACTATTTCGAAAGAATCCTGCCTGTCAAATCGTAGCGAACGATCGTTCAAAAAATTTAAACGTCGGAGCAGAGAATAGGTAGAACCAGAGGTAACCATAAGCTGTCCAAAAGCCATGTAGTACGGACTTGTTCCCAGGCTGGAGTGTATGGAAGACCTCAGCGCGCAGGATATCCTGTTCAGAACTTCATCCCAATCCTTCTGGTCCGGGCGTATACACGCTCTAATGGCGGATATGACCGATCTATCTACACGCCCCGAGGCGTTAGCCTCGGTGCTTGGTGCATTTGCAAACCTCACAAGCGCTTATATAGGCTCTTACGTCAGAAACGAGACCAGGCCAGAAATAGTATCGCCTAATCCTCTCGATAGTTTTGTGTACGCCTCCATGTGAGGCCAAGGAGCTATCATGAGCTAGAGAAAGACCTTTGGGCACTAATTCCTTTGGTAACCAAAGCTTCCATGCGTATTCGTCGTGCATCTGTTGCCCGGTTAAGTGTTCCGCTTTACGATACAAATAACCGTCTTCCACTTTAAGATCCGAGAAATTCCGTTTATTTTCTTACATTCTTTACCAACTTCTTATACTCCTCCGTTTTAAATGATTCGGAGTCCAGATCAATAATAAGTCCTTCCGTCAAATCTATGGCAGCAACTGCCTCTTCGTTCACACGAGACAAAACGTCGGGGACAACGTTTAGTGAACCCTTGCGATGCTCGATCTCGAAAACGTATCTTTGTAACGCTAACGACCACCGAGTTAATCGGGAACTTAAATCGTGGTTCGACATCAACCACTTTAAAGAAGCATGATCTGTGATTATTTTGAATTTCAAACCCTCAACATATGCTCTAAAATTCTTTAAAGCGACGATAGCAGCTAAACATTCTTGTTCAGTGACTGTGTAGTTTTTCTGAGCTTTATTCAATTTCTTTGAAACAAAAGCAATCGGTCTCTCATCGCCTTCGTCTGAAACCTGCACTAATACAGCTCCTACGACTTTTTTGCTGGCATCACAGTGTATAGCGAACGGCTTCGCGAAGTCTGGACTACATAAAACAGGTGCTTCACTAAGACACTGCTTTAGCCTCTCAAACGCTCTTATAGCCTCTTCGGTCAAGATGAACTTTCGTTTTGTAGTCATCAAGTCCGTCAAAGAAGCAGATAGAGACGCAAAATTTGGCACGAATTTCCGATACCATCCACACATCCCCATAAAGCTTCGCAAGTTCTTTAAGCTTTTTGGTAAAGGAAAGTTGGTAATCGCAGACACCTTTTCTGGGTCTGTACGGATTCCGCCGTCACCTATTACACGGTGCGACAGTGAAAAAACACTTGTGAAACGAGATAGTGTAGGTTGTTAATCTGGTCGAAGAGAACTCAAAAATATTTTTTTTATATTTTTGGAACCCTCCAATTTTTATTTATTTAAAAAAAACCGTTTTTCGGGACTTTTTTGCGCTTAATTCCAGGAATTCCTGAACGCGTTTTTTTCAACCGATTTCAAAATTTTCGGTGTTTTTCAATAGTTAAATGTTGTAGCTTTTGAAAAAAAAATATATCTTCGATTTTGTTGAACAAAAAGGACAAAATTTTTACACCTGAAACTGAAGTTTTCGACTTTTATTCGTGTTTTTCGGATTTTGATGCCAGTTTTTCGGTACAACTTACAAAAATTTGGTCATTTTTGATACATATCAATGTTGTCTCATTTATTCTGAATAAAACGAGACAAATTTCATCAAAAAATTATGAAAATTGGTGAAGTTATAACGCTTTTCCCAAAAAAAGTCAACTCAACCTAGCGAGCGCTTCGGAGGAACAATGTGTATAAAAATAAGAGTATATTGCTTTCTTCTGACAAAAATTCTGTCATTTTTGCCACATATTAATATTGTCTCTTTAATACTGAATAAAACGATACAAATTTCATTAAAAAATAATAAAAATTGTTGAAGTTATAACGCTTTTCCAAAAAAAAGTCAATAAAACCATGGGAGCACTATAAGAAGAAGAGCATATTCCTGTCTTATACACACAGGTACTCCGGAGCGCACGCTAGGTTGAATTGACTCTTTTTAGGAAAAGCGTTATAACTTCACCAATTTTCATAATTTTTTTATGAAATTCGTCTCGTTTTATTCAGAATGAATGAGGCAACATTGATATGTATCAAAAATGGCCGAATTTTTGTAATTTGTACCGAAAAACTGGAATCAAAATCCGAAAAACACGAATAAAAGTCGAAAACTTCAGTTTCAGGTGTAAAAATATTGTCCTTTTTGTTCAACAAAATCGAAGATATATTTTATTTTCAAAAGCTACAACATTTAACTATTGAAAAACACCGAAAATTTTGAAATCGGTTGAAAAAAACGCGTTCAGGAATTCCTGGAATTAAGCGCAAAAAAGTCCCGAAAAACGGTTTTTTTTAAATAAATAAAAATTGGAGGGTTCCAAAAATATAAAAAAAATATTTTTGAGTTCTCTTCGACCAGATTAACAACCTACACTATCTCCTTTCCCAAGTGTATTTCGTTTTTTTTTTTTTTGTCGCACAGTGTTAATAACAGCATAATGTTTACAAATTCCAAATTAATGTTATTTGGCTCAACTTTATTTATGACGTTAGCAGTGGAATCCACTGTCTTAACGTCAACTATAGCCATTGTTTTTTTTTTTTAAGATTATAATTATATGTATGTCGGGAAATGTTGGACGTTTTTCTCAGTCATTTTCTATTTTGCACACGCAGCGAGTCGCAATGATATTCTTCCTTATGACCTTTCACTTCCGATGGCAGTTCTCGATTGCCTTCCCATTCCACTTCCTTCCTTCCATCATTGCGCCACGCTCAGCAGGGCTTTACTCTCTTTCCCTACCGCGCTCTTATTCTAATAAGCTTCTCTCTCTTCATTTTCAATGCTCATTTATTTCCTTTTGGACCATACACTTAACTTATAATTAATCAGTAAATATTATTTGAATTAAATCTATCTTATCTCCGACACGGCCTTCCTGACTATAACACGTCCTCGTGTTGCTTTGCATAGTACAAGCTTTATCAGAACACATCATTGTCAGTATTTTATATTACTTAGCTTATCCCTATGATGACAAAGCTTACTTATACTTCAAAACAAAATAAATTGCACTTCTTGTGCCTTCAAGCGTTAGTTTGACGGGATAACACTTCTCAAATTCTCTAGAGTACAAGCTCTCTTCCGTACAAACCCAACCACTTGGATATCCATCAGAGATTAGCTTAGCAGGATAACTTTCTTTTCTTTCACATATCTTAGAGTACACGCTCTCTTCCGCTCAAGCTCAATCATCTGGTTACCAATTCACTTATCATCAAATCATAATTTTAGCAGGCTTCTCTCATACAAATCAGAGTACTACGCTCTCTTCTGCATAAAATTTCTCCCTCACACCCCTCTTGGGTCACAGATCTCTTGCTTGCACGCGCTACTTTTTGCCGTCGTCAAGCTCTTCTTCAAATTCCAAGGTCTCTCGATCTTTAGGCACACTACGCACACTATCATGCGGGTATTTATACACCCTTCTAGTTGTCAATGATTTTAACAAATATCGGTCACCATCTAGCAATTGTACAATTTCGAATGGTCCCTTAAACTTTGGATCCAACTTCGTTTGGTGTCGCTCTTCGCTTTTCAGCAATACATGATCGCCAATTTTATGCCTTACTACCTGAGCATGCTTTTTATTTACTCTTGCCTTATCATACTGAGCATTCTTACTTATGCCTTCCTTAGCTTCCTTCCTAGCCTTATTCAGATCTACACGCTCTTCCTCATTTACAGTGAGCATTCCCAAGGGTCTCGCTTCTTTGCCAATCATCAGCTCTAATGGACTATGGTTAGTTACCCGGTTCATGGTACAGTTTATTGCCAATTGTACTTCGCCCAATGCTTCTTGCCATGTTCGCTCACTTGTCTCTACAGCCGTTAGCATGCCCTTTAGCACACTCATAACGCGCTCCACCTGGCCATTTGCCCTACTGGCACCCGTTGCTACTACATGAAGGTCAATTTTGTTATTGGAACAGAATTTTCGAAATTCGCTACTCGTGAAGCATCTACCTTGGTCCGCTATAATTCTGTTAGGAACACCAAATACTGATATCGCAGACTTTACTGACTGTATGCAGTTCACCGTGTCCAAGTTCCACGTGTGGTACAGGTAAACAAATTTGGTGAAGGCATCAATTTGAACTATTACGTATTCCTTCTCGTCCTTTTTTCCGCTTAATTTCCCACTAATATCAATGTGCACCGTATGCCATGGTATCTCTACTTTGGGAATGGGATTGTATCCGATTGTATTTTACCTGACACCGATTTTGACAATTTACATGCCACACAATTTTCTACAAATCTTCGCACGTATTTTGACATTCCATCAAACCAATATTGCTCGTAAATCTTATCTAGGGTTTTTTGCCACCCCAAGTGCATTACAGCTTCGTGAACATGATTAACCACCGACCACCTGAATGCCCTGGGTACGACTGGCAAGCATCGTGTCGTCGCATTTCTTTGAATTTTACGATGCAGCAAACTATTCCTGATTTCATAAGAATTAGCTGTTTCTTTCTGCATTTCATCCCTATTTAACTCGGTCATGATTTGCGATATGTCTTGATCACGCTTCTGTTCGGATATAAGCCAGTTGTGGGTTATAGTTGCCAAGTACCTCCACTACCTTACTCAAACTTTCCTGCTCTACTATGGTGACGGGATTCCTAGACAAGCAGTCAACGTGAGCCATTTGGCTCCCTTTTTTATATTCCACCTGGAATTCGTATGACTGCAGAAATGACCACCAACGATGAACTCGCGGCGTCAATGCCGCTTTCTTTTGACTTGCACTAACAGAATTACAGTCCGTATATACTGTGAACTTTCTGCCGCTTAAATAATGTCGGAAATTTCTAATCGCATTGTACACCGCCAATGTCTCGAGTTCATACGAATGATGCAGCTCTATTGGTAAATTTGGATCGAATATGATCAAAACGGGATCACTAGTTAGCACCTTAATAATTTTTTTTCGAATTTCCTCATGCTTTTCGCTTCACTCAAATGCGTTTATTTTTGATGTTAGCAGATAAAGAGGCTTCATTACTTCTGAGAAATGTGGGACAAATTTCCTAAAGTAAGATGCTAAACCTATGAACTGTCTAGTTTGTGTGACTGATTCTGGTTTGGGAAGTTCGGTTAGTGCTTGTATTTTTCGAGGATTGGGTTTTAGCTCGCCATCTCTTATAAGAAAACCTAAGTACTCTATCTCCGTTTGCAGAAATTTGCATTTTTTAATGTTAAAGGAAAAGCCTGACTTGGATAATACGCTTAGAACTGTTTCCAATCTGTCAAATGCTTCCTCTATAGTACTGGAAACAATTAATACGTCATCGATATAGACTACTGCATATTTATTAACCAAATCCCCTAAAGCTCGAACTATGGCACGTTGAAAGACTGACGAAGCGTTTTTGAGGCCAAAGGGCATAGCTAAAAATTCATATTGACCCTCTGGTGTCACGAATGCAGTTCGCTCAACCGAATCGGGGTGAATTGGCACCTGATAGAAGCCACTGGCCATGTCTAGGCTAGAGAAATATTTACCGCCTTGTAGGCGATCTATTTGGTCTGATATTAATGGCAAGGGGTATCTATCTGACACAGTATTTGCGTTGAGTTCTTGATAATCTCTGCACAGTCTGTCACTGCCGTCCTTAAATCTTTTCTCTTACTATTTCTTTCTCACTCTCGCTAAGACGATATGGTCGTCTCTGTACTGTTTTGTTTACGTCCACTAAACGGATTTCTAAAGAACCTGTCGTAACACGTCTATTCGGAATGCCATCAATGAGAAATTTGGAATATTTGGCCAGTATGTCGTTTAATTTTAACTTATCACTATTACTTAGCTCCAAATTAACATTACTTTTATGATCTATCTCGTTTAAATTTTTATCATTATTTAAAGACAATACGGTTTGAGTTTTGTAGATATCGAATCTATCTCTTACTAAAGTTACTCCAAAACCAAGCTCAAAAATGTCTTGTCCAATTATCATATCATATTTGAGGCACTTATTATCTACTACATGAAATGACAATTCAAAATTAAATTTAGAAATTTGTATGGTGGACAGAATCTGCATATTGCTCTTGACAACATTGTCGCCTATGCCTCTCAAAACAACCATGTTATGGATTCTCTTTCCAGCCAGCTTGGCGCCAACAGTTTCTTTAACCAAAGAGCATTCTGATCCAGAATCAAAGAAAAATGGAAACTTCTCACCAAATTGAATTGCAGTCCCATTTGGCTGATGTAATGCGCACATGTCTACTCTCCTTTAGTTGCTGCTTCGGCTCGCTGTTGCTGTTCCTCTCGTACACACTGAAGCGATATGTCCAACGCCGCCGCACTTGAAGCAAGTAATTGTTGATCTCTCTCGTACCATCGTTGTCCTGTTGTTGCTTTCGCCATGTCTAGTCTCGTTTCGTTCTTCTGTTCTCCTCTTGCGACACTCCATTGCCTTATGTATAAGTTTTCCGCAATTATGGCATCTAATCGGCGTCTGCATTTTGAATCTCTTCCTCTCGGGTCCCTCTGATGCAGAAAATTCTAAATTTCTGCTGAACGTGTGCGCCTTGAGTTGTTGTTGCAGTTCAGCACGTGTTTTTATGTTTGTGGTGAACGCTACACGCTGCAGTCTGGGGTCGATTTGGGAAGCATGAGCCAAGACTAGGGATATAGCGATCTCCTCATGGGTCATTGATTTCCACTTGGTCAATAACGATGTAATTAGTCGGCTTGAATACACCGAGAGGCATTCATTTGCATTAGGACGTCCCTTGAGCATGTTGAGCAACACTGCTGTCGGCGTCTCGTTGCCTTCGTAACGTTCCATGAACAAATCTCTGAATTGCGACCAGCTCATTCCGGGAAAACAAATTTGCGAAAGCCACTGCGATGCACTACCGAGTAGCGATTTTCTGAGCGTCATCACCAAGGATGCACCTTCTTGTGGATGTTCACTTAAAATCATATCCGCCGTTTTGCACCATGCTGCCGCGTCGGCTTCTGCAGCTTCGGGGTTGAATATCGGTAACATCGCGGATGCGGCGCGCGTGTCAGGTTGCGGCGTTGCTTTTAATAGTTCGGTTATCACTTTATTTTGCGATTCTAATAGTCTGCGCCAGCTATCTTCCGAGTTATCTTGTAGGGGCGGTGATCCCACTTCTGATGTCGGGAAATGTTGGTCGTTTTTCTCAGTCATTTTCTATTTTGCACACGCAGCGAGTCGCAATGATATTCTTCCTTATGACCTTTCACTTCCGATGGCAGTTCTCGATTGCCTTCCCATTCCACTTCCTTCCTTCCATCATTGCGCCACGCTCAGCAGGGCTTTACTCTCTTTCCCTACCGCGCTCTTATTCTAATAAGCTTCTCTCTCTTCATTTTCAATGCTCATTTATTTCCTTTTGGACCATACACTTAACTTATAATTAATCAGTAAATATTATTTGAATTAAATCTATCTTATCTCCGACACGGCCTTCCTGACTATAACACGTCCTCGTGTTGCTTTGCATAGTACAAGCTTTATCAGAACACATCATTGTCAGTATTTTATATTACTTAGCTTATCCCTATGATGACAAAGCTTACTTATACTTCAAAACAAAATAAATTGCACTTCTTGTGCCTTCAAGCGTTAGTTTGACGGGATAACACTTCTCAAATTCTCTAGAGTACAAGCTCTCTTCCGTACAAACCCAACCACTTGGATATCCATCAGAGATTAGCTTAGCAGGATAACTTTCTTTTCTTTCACATATCTTAGAGTACACGCTCTCTTCCGCTCAAGCTCAATCATCTGGTTACCAATTCACTTATCATCAAATCATAATTTTAGCAGGCTTCTCTCATACAAATCAGAGTACTACGCTCTCTTCTGCATAAAATTTCTCCCTCACACCCCTCTTGGGTCACAGATCTCTTGCTTGCACGCACTACTTTTTGCCGTCGTCAAGCTCTTCTTCAAATTCCAAGGTCTCTCGATCTTTAGGCACACTACGCACACTATCATGCGGGTATTTATACACCCTTCTAGTTGTCAATGATTTTAACAAATATCGGTCACCATCTAGCAATTGTACAATTTCGAATGGTCCCTTAAACTTTGGATCCAACTTCGTTTGGTGTCGCTCTTCGCTTTTCAGCAATACATGATCGCCAATTTTATGCTACCTGAGCATGCTTTTTATTTACTCTTGCCTTATCATACTGAGCATTCTTACTTATGCCTTCCTTAGCTTCCTTCCTAGCCTTATTCAGATCTACACGCTCTTCCTCATTTACAGTGAGCATTCCCAAGGGTCTCGCTTCTTTGCCAATCATCAGCTCTAATGGACTATGGTTAGTTACCCGGTTCATGGTACAGTTTATTGCCAATTGTACTTCGCCCAATGCTTCTTGCCATGTTCGCTCACTTGTCTCTACAGCCGTTAGCATGCCCTTTAGCACACTCATAACGCGCTCCACCTGGCCATTTGCCCTACTGGCACCCGTTGCTACTACATGAAGGTCAATTTTGTTATTGGAACAGAATTTTCGAAATTCGCTACTCGTGAAGCATCTACCTTGGTCCGCTATAATTCTGTTAGGAACACCAAATACTGAGATCGCAGACTTTACTGACTGTATGCAGTTCACCGTGTCCAAGTTCCACGTGTGGTACAGGTAAACAAATTTGGTGAAGGCATCAATTTGAACTATTACGTATTCCTTCTCGTCCTTTTTTCCGCTTAATTTCCCACTAATATCAATGTGCACCGTATGCCATGGTATCTCTACTTTGGGAATGGGATTGTATCCGATTGTATTTTACCTGACACCGATTTTGACAATTTACATGCCACACAATTTTCTACAAATCTTCGCACGTATTTTGACATTCCATCAAACCAATATTGCTCGTAAATCTTATCTAGGGTTTTTTGCCACCCCAAGTGCATTACAGCTTCGTGAACATGATTAACCACCGACCACCTGAATGCCCTGGGTACGACTGGCAAGCATCGTGTCGTCGCATTTCTTTGAATTTTACGATGCAGCAAACTATTCCTGATTTCATAAGAATTAGCTGTTTCTTTCTGCATTTCATCCCTATTTAACTCGGTCATGATTTGCGATATGTCTTGATCACGCTTCTGTTCGGATATAAGCCAGTTGTGGGTTATAGTTGCCAAGTACCTCCACTACCTTACTCAAACTTTCCTGCTCTACTATGGTGACGGGATTCCTAGACAAGCAGTCAACGTGAGCCATTTGGCTCCCTTTTTTATATTCCACCTGGAATTCGTATGACTGCAGAAATGACCACCAACGATGAACTCGCGGCGTCAATGCCGCTTTCTTTTGACTTGCACTAACAGAATTACAGTCCGTATATACTGTGAACTTTCTGCCGCTTAAATAATGTCGGAAATTTCTAATCGCATTGTACACCGCCAATGTCTCGAGTTCATACGAATGATATTTTGAATCGGATATTGTGGTGCATTTACTGTAATACTCAACTACACGGCGCTGACCATCTACCATGTGCAATAGCATAGCGCCATACCCATTGGCGCTAGCTTCCGTATGCAGCTCTATTGGTAAATTTGGATCGAATATGATCAAAACGGGATCACTAGTTAGCACCTTAATAATTTTTTTTCGAATTTCCTCATGCTTTTCGCTTCACTCAAATGCGTTTATTTTTGATGTTAGCAGATAAAGAGGCTTCATTACTTCTGAGAAATGTGGGACAAATTTCCTAAAGTAATATGCTAAACCTATGGGAAGTTGGGTTAGTGCTTGTATTTTTCGAGGATTGGGTTTTAGCTCGCCATCTCTTTCTCTTACTACTTCTTTTCTCTTACTACTTCTTTCTCACTCTCGCTAAGACGATATGGTCGTCTCTGTACTGTTTTGTTTACGTCCACTAAACGGATTTCTAAAGAACCTGTCGTAACACGTCTATTCGGAATGCCATCAATGAGAAATTTGGAATATTTGGCCAGTATGTCGTTTAATTTTAACTTATCACTATTACTTAGCTCCAAATTAACATTACTTTTATGATCTATCTCGTTTAAATTTTTATCATTATTTACAGACAATACGGTTTGAGTTTTGTAGATATCGAATCTATCTCTTACTAAAGTTACTCCAAAACCAAGCTCAAAAATGTCTTGTCCAATTATCATATCATATTTGAGGCACTTATTATCTACTACATGAAATGACAATTCAAAATTAAATTTAGAAATTTGTATGGTGGACAGAATCTGCATATTGCTCTTGACAACATTGTCGCCTATGCCTCTCAAAACAACCATGTTATGGATTCTCTTTCCAGCCAGCTTGGCGCCAACAGTTTCTTTAACCAAAGAGCATTCTGATCCAGAATCAAAGAAAAATGGAAACTTCTCACCAAATTGAATTGCAGTCCCATTTGGCTGATGTAATGCGCACATGTCTACTCTCCTTTAGTTGCTGCTTCGGCTCGCTGTTGCTGTTCCTCTCATACACACTGAAGCGATATGTCCAACGCCGCCGCACTTGAAGCAAGTAATTGTTGATCTCTCTCGTACCATCGTTGTCCTGTTGTTGCTTTCGCCATGTCTAGTCTCGTTTCGTTCTTCTGTTCTCCTCTTGCGACACTCCATTGCCTTATGTATAAGTTTTCCGCAATTATGGCATCTAATCGGCGTCTGCATTTTGAATCTCTTCCTCTCGGGTCCCTCTGATGCAGAAAATTCTAAATTTCTGCTGAACGTGTGCGCCTTGAGTTGTTGTTGCAGTTCAGCACGTGTTTTTATGTTTGTGGTGAACGCTACACGCTGCAGTCTGGGGTCGATTTGGGAAGCATGAGCCAAGACTAGGGATATAGCGATCTCCTCATGGGTCATTGATTTCCACTTGGTCAATAACGATGTAATTAGTCGGCTTGAATACACCGAGAGGCATTCATTTGCATTAGGACGTCCCTTGAGCATGTTGAGCAACACTGCTGTCGGCGTCTCGTTGCCTTCGTAACGTTCCATGAACAAATCTCTGAATTGCGACCAGCTCATTCCGGGAAAACAAATTTGCGAAAGCCACTGCGATGCACTACCGAGTAGCGATTTTCTGAGCGTCATCACCAAGGATGCACCTTCTTGTGGATGTTCACTTAAAATCATATCCGCCGTTTTGCACCATGCTGCCGCGTCGGCTTCTGCAGCTTCGGGGTTGAATATCGGTAACATCGCGGATGCGGCGCGCGTGTCAGGTTGCGGCGTTGCTTTTAATAGTTCGGTTATCACTTTATTTTGCGATTCTAATAGTCTGCGCCAGCTATCTTCCGAGTTATCTTGTAGGGGCGGTGATCCCACTTCTGATGTCGGGAAATGTTGGTCGTTTTTCTCAGTCATTTTCTATTTTGCACACGCAGCGAGTCGCAATGATATTCTTCCTTATGACCTTTCACTTCCGATGGCAGTTCTCGATTGCCTTCCCATTCCACTTCCTTCCTTCCATCATTGCGCCACGCTCAGCAGGGCTTTACTCTCTTTCCCTACCGCGCTCTTATTCTAATAAGCTTCTCTCTCTTCATTTTCAATGCTCATTTATTTCCTTTTAGACCATACACTTAACTTATAATTAATCAGTAAATATTATTTGAATTAAATCTATCTTATCTCCGACATGTATAACTATCAACTATTTCCTCACTGAATTTACTAATAGAATTACTTTTCATTTATTATTTCTTATATGTTTTTTTTTTTTTGTTTGTTTTTATTACATTTATTCTACCTATTGTTTTGCATAGCTTTACGGGCTATAATTCTAAACGAGCGAAAATGGTTTCGCACGCTTTTGCAAAATTTTCTTTTATTATCTTATTTGTATTATATTATATTGCTTTTGTTTTTATTACATTTATCCTGCCTATTGTTTCGCATAGCTTTGCGGGCTACACTTCTAATTGGGCGGAAAAAGTTCCGCTCAATTTTACATAAAGTCGTTTATAATTATAATGTAACGCAGTACATTAATAATGCAACGCAGTGCATAAAAAAAAAATATATCTTATTTGTTGTGCGCTCCTTGTAGCGCTGTCGGGCCGGTGGTGGCTGCACAGGTTACTCCAGGGGTCTGCGGCTGATGTCCTTTGGGGTCTATTCGGTTTAGGCGGCGTCGGTGCTGATCTTCGCACTGGGCTTCGGGCATGTGAAGTTACATGCCGTAGAGTAGAGTGGTCCGGGACAGACGGCTGGGCACGTCTTTACCAGCGCCGGTATCTTTTTTTTTTTTGCTGGCGGTGGTTGAAGCTTTGTTATTGGCTTGGTTATATTTTGTATTGTATGTGAGTGTGTTGCAACAATTGGGCGTCTCTCTGCGAGGCTTGTTTTTAAAAAGTCAATCTCGGCCTGCAACTTTTGTGCAGTAGACCACGCGGGAGGCGGTGTTTTAGAAAATAATAGCCATTTAATGTGTGCTATTCTTTTATTCACCTTATTTTTTACACCTCCGCGTTTTCCCATTATTTGCACACAACTCACTCAGTTATTTTGTTCTCCGTTGGTTGGAACATCATCTTTTTTTTTTTGTGTCGTCTTGCGTAGTGACAGGTTTTCATGACTTCTATTTTGCTTGCTGCTGTTGTAGTTGTTGTTGTTGGTTTATTATCCTCTGGTTCTATTATCCGCAGGTGTTGGTGGCTGCATTAGGATGTTGATTATTTGCTTGCTACTTGTTGTTGTTGTTGTTGTTCTTCATTATCCTCAGGTTCTTTGAACCTTCACGGTCGCCATGTTGTTTAGTTTAAACCATGGAGTTTTATTTAATTTATAATCTTTATTGTGTTTTAATTTTGTTTTGTTCATGTAGACTTTATTCTTTAAAAGTCAAATCCAGAGTGATTTTATATTCTGTTGCTCGCGGCTGCGCTGCCTACAAAAGCTCGGCAGCGATCAGTCGCGGCTATATTCATATATATATATATTTCTATGCTCGTATATAAGGCTGGTAGCGGCCCTAGCGTAAGGGTGTAAGTATGCATGGCTCATTTGTATGCGTTGTCAACTCATGGGAATTTGCTGACCAATGCACTTCCCAGGAGTGAGGCTTTAAGGCATATGTATATAGCTGGCTATTTGGCCGGGGCATTATGATTATATAACAACACTGTAGCACAATATTGTATTGCTACAGTGGATGCTTCCTATAATGACCCATGCATACTACAGTCGAAGCCCTCACAAGGCAAATTCTGGACGGAAACTTTACCGTTTTGTTTAGGAACTGCAGTGCTCTATTCGAAGGGAAAGCCAACGAGTTTTATTGGCGGTACCATAAGGCGTACGGTGAAATCTTTTGGGAGGATTTTTGTGCAGCCTTACGACTTCAATTCAGACACAGTAGAGATGATAATGACATAAAGGAAATAATTAGAATGACTAAACAGAAACCAAACGAATCCCTCGATAGCTTCTACGACACCATATCAGGACTAATTGATCAGTTAGAACAGCCCTGGGTGTCAAGTAAACTTGTCCGAGTATTTAAAAGTAATCTTCGTCCTGAAATTTGGCATGAAATCCTGAATCTGGAAATAAAAACGGTGTCCGAATTAAGGGAGATTTGTAGGCGTCGCGAAGCATTTCTCGCTGATGTCAAGAGATGTAGTGGGTACACTATGGTTGTTCCTTTTAGGCGTGAAGTAGCTGAATTTGGAGATGAAATGGTAGATCTCCAAGAATCAGAACCTGAGGGTGAGGCAGATATCGAAGCCTTTTCCTTAAAATGCTGGAACTGCCAAAGCGAAGGACATAGGTATCAGGATTGTCTCTCAGAAAGACGTGTTTTTTGTTACGGATGCGGTGCGGCTAACATGTACAAGCCAAGTTGCAGTAAATGTTCAAAAAACTTCAAGCAAGGCATATCGAAGTCGCAATACAAACAGAAGACTTCATATGCCAGTCGAAATCAGTCCACAATGACCGACCAATAGAGGACACTCTTCAAAGTGTATCTCTCTCTTCCCCAGACGAACAAATAGTCCCAGATAGCTCTCTGCTTCACAGCAAAATTTCAAAGTTAAGGGACGTCGCCATCCATGAAGTACAAAAGATAGCTAACGTAGCTAAACGGAATTCACGAAGGTTAAAGGAGTTTTGGAAAAATGTGAAAAGATGCAAAGACAATTTGAAACACATTAATTCCATACCTGCCGGATCAAGAGATCCACGACCGTTTCTACCGGTTCGATTGCTCGATCGCGTTGTATACGGTTTGTTAGATTCGGGAGCTTCGATTAGTTGCATAGGAGGAGAATTAGCTAAGGAAGTGATAAAGAATAAGGAATACCGAGCCATAAAAGGCAGCGCTGCGACAGCAGACGGGAAATCCCAGAATATAGTAGGAGTTCTAAACATTGACGTAGAATACGGCAATGATAAGAAGCCTTTAAAACTGTATGTCGTACCTTCACTTAAACAAGATTTATATCTTGGCATAGACTTTTGGAAGTTATACGATCTTCTTCCAACCCATTTAAAGATTTCGGAAATAGAATCGGCTAAGGTAGTCCGCCCAGACGAGGTGGATCAACACGATTTGTCGGAAGACGGAAAAGCTAAATTGGCAAATACCATAAATTGTTTTCCTTCTTTTACTCAGGAAGGATAAGGCAGGACAAATTTGATAACCCACACTATTGATGTAGGAATGGCGAAGCCCATCAAACAGCGGCATTTCCCTGTATCTCCTGCAGTCGAAAAGGCAATGTATGCTGAAATCGACAGAATGTTGCAATTGGGTGTGATAGAGGAATCGGAGAGTGCATGGTCCTCCCCAATCGTAATGGTCACTAAACCAGGGAAAGTTAGAATATGTTTAGATTGCCGGAAAGTTAATAGTTTCACGGAAAAGGACTTAAAGGATGCTTATTGGCAAGTGCCTTTAGATGTTCAGTCGCGCGATAAGACTGTGTAGACCGTTATACCAATTTAAAGTAGTGCCGTTTGGTTTATGCAATACTACGAGTACTATGTCTCGTTTAATGGACAAGGTAGTGCCAGCTCACATAAGGAACGAAGTTTTTATATATTTAAATGATCTTCTAATAGTATCTGCAAGTTTTGAAGATCACATCGAAGTTCTCAGGGAGTTAGCATTGCACATCAGGCGTGCAGGTTTGACAATCAACATTGGCAAAAGACACTTCTGCATGCGGCGAGTGCGTTATCTAAGTCATATAACACTGTGCGACAAAAAAAAAAAACGAAATACACTTGGGAAAGGAGATAGTGTAGGTTGTTAATCTGGTCGAAGAGAACTCAAAAATATTTTTTTTATATTTTTGGAACCCTCCAATTTTTATTTATTAAAAAAAAAACCGTTTTTTCGGGACTTTTTTGCGCTTAAAAATTCCTGAACGCGTTTTTTTCAACCGATTTCAAAATTTTCGGTGTTTTTCAATAGTTAAATGTTGTAGCTTTTGAAAATAAAATATATCTTCGATTTTGTTGAACAAAAAGGACAATATTTTTACACCTGAAACTGAAGTTTTTGACTTTTATTCGTGTTTTTTCGGATTTTGATGCCAGTTTTTCGGTACAACTTACAAAAATTCTGTCATTTTTGCCACATATCAATGTTGTCTTGTTAATTCTGAATAAAATGAGACAAATTTCATCAAAAAATAATGAAAATTGGTAAAGTTATAACGCTTTTCCCAAAAAAAGTCAATTCAACCTTGCGTGCGCTTCGGAGTACCTGTGTGTATGAGACAGGAATATGCTCTTTTTCTTATAGTGCTCCCATGGTTTTATTGACTTTTTTTGGGAAAAGCGTTATAACTTCAACAATTTGTATTATTTTTTAATGAAATTTGTATCGTTTTATTCAGTATTAAAGAGACAATATTAATATGTGGCAAAAATGACAGAATTTTTGTCAGAAGAAAGCATTATACTCTTATTTTTATACACATTGTTCCTCCGAAGCGCTCGCTAGGTTGAGTTGACTTTTTTTGGGAAAAGCGTTATAACTTCACCAATTTTCATAATTTTTTGATGAAATTTTATTCAGAATAAATGAGACAACATTGATATGTATCAAAAATGACCAAATTTTTGTAAGTTGTACCGAAAAACTGGCATCAAAATCCGAAAAACACGAATAAAAGTCGAAAACTTCAGTTTCAGGTGTAAAAATTTTGTCCTTTTTGTTCAACAAAATCGAAGATATATTTTTTTTTCAAAAGCTACAACATTTAACTATTGAAAAACACCGAAAATTTTGAAAGCGGTTGAAAAAAACGCGTTCAGGAATTTTTAAGCGCAAAAAAGTCCCGAAAAACGGTTTTTTTTAAATAAATAAAAATTGGAGGGTTCCAAAAATATAAAAAAAATATTTTTGAGTTCTCTTCGACCAGATTAACAACCTACACTATCTCGTTTCACAAGTGTTTTTTCACTGTCGCACCGTGTAATTGTTGTTATAATGTGCACCAATTGTTTTTATAAACTATACAAGCTCCACAATAAATGTTTGAAAAAAAATATATGAGCCAAGCAAACGACTTGGACAAAATCTAAAAAAAAAAATAAAAAGAGAGAGAAAACAAAGCACACAAAATAAAAAAAAAAAAAAAATATTAATGATCGAAATTTTTTTTTACATTAAATATAAAAAAGTAACGACATTACTATAATAAAGAAAATTTTTTTTCTTCTAAGTAAAGATGACCACCATAGAAGCCATCAGAAAAGTTTACGAAAGGGATGCTTATTTTAAAGAACATGTTCAACAAATAGTCCCAACGACTCCAATAAGCATAAATCAATTAGAATACCTTCTAATTGAAACATTTAATTTCGAAAATTCACCATTAATACATTGCACAAAAACACAAAAAGCGATTGTATTAAGCACCATTCCAGGTGTACAAATAAAATCAGTACTGGAAGAACACGAAACATTAGGCAAAACTCTTGTTATGGTAATATTCAGAAAATAATTCTCCGTATTAACAAAAATGCAATGGAATGAATTATACACCAAATTGAATAAATTAAAAACCTATTTTGACAAATCATATAAATCTTTAACTCAAAATCGTACAATTCAACAGAATACCATTCACAAACACGCCGAAATATTAGTAGCCCGTTTTAATAAAGCGCGGTTATTAATATATGACCAGAGAGATCGATTAGATAAAAATCGATGGTCACAAGTTTCAAAGTTCCTAACAAGATTGCGATCTAACCTAATAAATGTAAAAGAAAGATATGACTTGGCTATTTCAGTACCAAGTATCTTAAACACACCCTCAACAGTAGAACCTGGGGACGAATTAGAACTACCACCCACAGACCAAGTAGAGTTGGAAGATTTAGACTCTGATAGATTAGAAATAGAAGAAAAAGACCTAAACAATCTAACTATACCCGCAGTTCTCTTGCAATCTGAATTATCAGACCAAGACGAAGAAGATAAAGATTCCAACAACATAATAGACCAAAAACCAATTATAATGGCAGACGAAAAAATTGCCCAACGGGCATACATAAAAGATATTTCAAATGCCATCCCAGAGTTCAATGGCCATAAACTAAATCTTCAAAGATTTATCACAGCCTTGAATTTAGTGAATTTAACAAAAGGCACATTTGAACATATAGCGGTTGAAGTAATCAAATCAAAAGTAGGATCAACCCTATATAAAGTCCAAAATGAAACCACTATAAATGGAATAATTAAAAAACTCAAAGACAATATAATCGGAGAAACATCAGATGTTATCAAAGCAAAAATGTCAAAAACACTTCAAAAAGGTAAAACAGCTGAAAAGTTCACAACTGAAATCGAAAACTTGCGAAAGCTTCTTGAAGCATCGTATATCGATGAGGGGTTGCCTGCCGAACATGCTGATAAATTCAGCACAAAAGAGGCAATGACACAATGACTAAAAATTGTGAACATGGACGCCTTAAAACAGTACTAGAAGCAGGCAATTTTTCAACAATGAACGAAGCCATCGCTAAGTATATACAATGTAGTACCGATGTAACAGGCAATCCAAGTACAATCCTATATAACCGAAGAGGTCAATCCTACCACAATAACAACTTCAAAGGAAATTACCGCGGAAGAGGTTACGGAAGAGGTTACGGAAGAACCAAAATAATGGGTATAACCCAAACTATAATAACCACACCAATAATTATAGAGGTCGTGGAAATTCTAGAGGTAATAACCGTGGTGGAAATAACGGCTACAATAACAGTAACACTGGTGGAAATACCAATTCCCAAGTTCGAACTGTTGAATCCCAGCCGGAAAACTAAAGACTTCCCTTAAAAAAAAGCCACAAAACTTACAACTGTATAAAATAAACCTCAGCCTCAATATTTATGTAACCATTAAAAATTACCTTACAAAAACATCCCTAACTCGGTTAATAGATAAAGGTTCAGACATTAGCATTTTAAAAATAAATTCAGATCAATATAATGAAGTAGATTCAACAAAAACTATAACAATGTCTGGTATAGGAGAAGGTACTAATCAATCTCAAGGTTTAACTTTTGTAGAAATTCAAACAGGAAAATTCATAATTCCATTTCATTTTCATTTAGTAAATAATGACTTCCCAATACCATGTGATGGCATATTGGGAATGGATTTCATAAAAAGGTTCAATTGTCAACTAGATTTTCAAATAGATCAAGATTGGTTAATAGCAAGACCATCAGATTTCAATCAAGACATAAATATTCCGATTACGCATTCAAATAATAATAACTTACTTATCCCAGCACGATCCGAAGTCGTGAGACAAATTAATATAATAACCACCCACAAAGAAGTCCTTATTAAAAATCAGTGTATAGATGAAGGCATCATTATAGCCAGCACTATAACTGATTCAAGCAACACATTTGTCCGAATATTAAATACGACCGATAAAAATAAAATTATAAACATTTCCAAAATAAAGTACGAACCATTGGAAAATTATCAAATTGTCCAAAGCAACGAAACTAAAACCAGAAAAGAAGATGTCCTTTCAAAATTAACGAAAAATTTTCCTACAATGTATAAAAGTACCCTCACCAAACTATGTACCGAATTTACAGATATATTCGGATTAGAAACAGAACCAATTTCAGCAAATAATTTCTATAAACAGAAGCTGAGATTAAAAGATTATACACCAGTTTACATTAAAAACTATCGAACATCACATAGCCAAAAAGATGAAATAAACAAACAAGTAGAAAAGCTAATAAAAGATGATATAGTAGAACCATCAGTATCAGAATACAACAGCCCATTGCTGTTAGTACCCAAAAAGTCACTTCCTGGCTCAGAACAAAAACGTTGGAGACTAGTTATTGACTATCGTCAAATAAACAAAAAGCTACTAGCTGATAAATTCCCCCTACCAAGAATCGAAGATATCTTAGATCAACTTGGTAGAGCAAAATTTTTTTCCTGTCTAGATTTAATGTCTGGATTTCACCAAATTACCCTAGAAAAGGAATCAAGAGACATTACCTCTTTCTCTACAAGCACTGGGTCATTCAGATTTAAAAGACTACCTTATGGAGTAAAAATAGCACCAAATTCATTCCAAAGAATGATGACATTAGCATTTTCGGGATTAGAACCTTCCCAAGCTTTCCTTTATATGGACAACTTAGTAGTTATAGGTTGTTCAGAAAATCATATGATAAAAAATCTAACTGATGTATTCAATCTATGTAGAAAACACAACCTTAAATTACACCCTGAAAAATGCTCTTTCTTTATGCACGAAGTCACATTTTTGGGACACAAATGCACAAACAAAGGAATTTTACCCGATGATAAAAAATTTAACGTAATAACAAATTATCCTGTTCCGTCCGATGCAGATGAATCTAGAAGATTCGTAGCCTTTTGCAATTACTACAGACGTTTCATACCAAATTTCTCGTATTATTCAAGACACCTTACCCATTTGTGCAAGAAAAACATAAAATTCAACTGGACTACTGAGTGTCAAGAAGCTTTTGAATATCTTAAAAACGCACTAGTCCAACCCACACTATTAAAATACACAGATTTTAATAAAGAATTTTGTATAACCACAGATGCTAGTAAACAGGCATGCGGTGCAGTTCTAACCCAATCATATGATGGGATAGACCTTCCGGTAGCATACGCCTCAAGAACATTTACAAAAGGCGAAAGTAATAAGTCCACAACTGAACAGGAATTGACAGCTATACATTGGGCAGTTAACTATTTTTGACCATATATATATGGAAAATATTTCACTATAAAAACAGACCACAAACCATTAACATATCTATTTTCAATGAGAAACCCAACTTCCAAGTTAACAAGAATGAGGTTAGACTTGGAAGAATATCAATTTACCGCAGTATACCATAAGGGAAAAAACAATTATGTGGCAGATGCCTTATCAAGAATAAGCATCGATGAACTAAAAGAAATGAATAGACAAATACTAAAAGTCACTACTAGATCCCAAAGTAAACAGAAAAATAACTGCGCAGTTTCAACATCTAGTTCGGATTTGCAAAAGCAACCGGCAGCTTCCAAACCCAAGATATTTGACGTCATTCATAACGAAGATGTTAAAAAAGTAGTGACCTTGCATCTAACAATATCGAAGTGCTCTCTCAAGAAGGGAAAACAGATATATGCAAGAATAAACATTGATGATCTATATACCAATGGAATATTCGATTTAGATCAATTTTTCCAAAGGCTTGAAAAAATAGCCGGTATAAATAATATTAGACAACTTAAAATGGCACCGAGTGAAAAAATCTTTGAACTCGTTTCAATAGATAAATTTAAAGATAAGGGCAACGAAATATTATTAAATTTAAGAGTAGCGCTACTCCAGCCGGTGACCATAATAGAAAATAAAAAAGAAAAGGAAGCTATTCTGTTTACATTACATGACGATCCTTTACAAGGCGGACACACAGGCATAACAAAAACGCTAGCAAAAGTAAAAAGACATTACTTGTGGAAAAACATGACACGTGACGTTGCAAACCACGTAAAGAAATGTCTGAAATGCCAAAAATCAAAAACCACAATCCATACAAAAACTCCTTTGACGATAACAGAAACCCCATTAAAAGCGTTTGATATAGTATTAGTGGACACGATCGGTCCACTACCTAAATCAGACGAAGGTAACGAATATGCAGTCACTCTAATATGCGATTTGACAAAATATCTCGTTACAATCCCTATACAAGACAAAAGTGCAAAAACAGCCATATATAGCTTTCGCTAGCCATATTCGAATCTTTTATTCTAAAGTACGGTCCAATGAAGACGTTCATTACGGACATGGGAACTGAATATAAGAATTCAATTATTAATGATTTATGCAAATATCTCAAAATTAATAATATAACATCAACTGCACATCATCACCAAACATTGGGGACAATAGAAAGAAGCCAGAGAACATTTAACGAATACGTAAGATCATACGTTTTGTCAGATAAAACAGACTGGGATGTTTGGCTTATATACTTTACATATTGTTTCAATACAACACCCTCTGTTGTACATGGATACTGTCCATATGAACTAGTGTTTGGTAAAACCCCAACCTTAAACATTAAATTCAATAGCAGTGAATACGTTACACCACTGTATGACGTAGAAAACTTTGCAAAAGAATCAAAATTCAGACTCGAAAACGCTTATAAAAGAGCGAGAATGATGATTGAACAAAATAAGCAAACACAAAAAGAAACCTATGATAAAAGATCAAATGATTTAAAATTAGAAATAGGAGATAAAGTTTTATTAAAAAACGAAGTAGGGCATAAATTAGACTATCAATATACAGGACCCTATAAGGTAGAAAGTATAGGAGAACGAGATAACATAACAATCTCAAACGTAAAGAATAAAAATCAAACAATGCATAAAGATAGATTAAAGAAATTCTATTCATAATTCTATGGTGGCCACCAATCAATCAAAAAATAAAATTATATATATAATATACAATAATAAGCAAAATAAATAAGATAACTATTTTTTCAGAGAAATTTTACATATGACAATAATGCAAACAAAATTAAAACATATTTATACCCTTGCAGAGGGTATTATAATTTTGGTCAAAAGTGTGCAACGCAGTTAAGGAGACATCTCCGACCCTATAAAGTATATATATTCTTGATCAGGATCACCTCCTGAGTCGATATGAGCATGTCCGTCTGTCCGTCTGTCTGTTTCTACGCAAACTAGTCTCTCAGTTTTAAAGCTATCGAGTTGAAACTTTGCACACATCCTTATTTCCTTTGCAGGCAGTACATAAGTCGGAACGGCCGGGATCGGTCGACTATATCCTATAGCTGCCATATAACTGATTGATCGGAAATGCCATAACTTTGGTGTTTTTTAAGTTAGAGGGTTGGGACTTTCTACACATGTTATATTTGACCAAAATATCTTATGTACAATTTCATAAGGATCGGCCGACAATATCCTATAGCTGTCATAGAACGATCGAAATTGGTATAACTTTGGTGTTTTTTAATTTAGAAATATGGGATTTGGTACAGATTCTATTTTGGGAAAAACAATCTGATTTATCGAATTTCATAAGGATCCGCCGACTATATCCTATAGCTGCCATATAACTGATTGATCAGAACTCGCTATAACTTCGTTGTTTTTGAAGTTAGAAGGATGGGAGTTTCAATGGATTCCTCTTTTGGCAAAATAATTCGATATGCCAAATTTCATAAGGATCGGCCGACTATATACGATCCGCTATATATCTAATAATATAAGATGCGTGGCGCCACCTAGCGGACTGCGACTCAACTGCAAGGGTATATCAACTTCGGCTCCGCCCGAAGTTAGCTTTCCTTTCTTGTTTTTTTTCCTTTTGTTTACATTTTTCTAAAAATCTAGATTTTGATCATAAAATATAAATTAATCATATATTACTAAAATTTAATCAAAACATTAAGAAAATCTTTAAACTCTACACTAAATATATATAATCAATAGATAATAAGTTAATTCAAAATAACTCCATTTTATTACGTTATTTTAAAAAAGGAGGGAGATGTAGTATGCATGGGTCATTATAGGAAGCATCCACTGTAGCAATACAATATTGTGCTATAGTGTTGTTATATAATCATAATGCCCCGGCCAAATAGCCAGCTATATACATATGCCTTAAAGCCTCACTCCTGGGAAGTGCATTGGTCAGCAAATTCCCATGAGTTGACAACGCATACAAATGAGCCATGCATACTTACACCCTTACGCTCGGGCCGCTACCAGCCTTATATACGAGCATTGAAATATATATATATATGAATATAGCCGCGACTGATCGCTGCCGAGCTTTTGTAGGCAGCGCAGCCGCGAGCAACAGAATATAAAATCACCCTGGATTTGACTTTTAAAGAATAAAGTCTACATGAACAAAACAAAATTAAAACACAATAAAGATTATAAATTAAATAAAACTCCATGGTTTAAACTAAACAACACGACCCTATAAATAAAATTGTCAACAGACATACTTTCTCCAGAAAATTTAATTTTCCAGCCATTGAGAATATGAACTACTTTATCTGGCCGCGTTAGTAATTTAGATGCAACCGTGCGTTGAGAAGCAGGAGAGCGTGGAGTTTCGACTCTATCAAAAACTCTTGGCACCTGATCTTGGAGCTGGGGCTGAGCTGGGCTTGGAGTGGCCGTCACTCGATTCACACTTTCCGAGAAAGCATTCTGTATTAATTCAGACATCTTCTCAGAGAGAGTGGCTAACATCCTCCGCTCCATGGCTAACAAAGTGACTGCGTTGGCTGTGATAATACTTGAATTTTTATTATTATTGCTAGAACTTCGTATTGAAGTAGAAGGTCCCTCATCTAATGGATTATTAACCGGCTGAGTAGCTTTAGATCTACTTCGAGTTTCTCGAGCTACTTTTTCGGCAGTTTTAGAGGCTGTGGCTTTGCATGCCGATTCGCAAACTGGACACTTCTCACTGTTCTTCCAATGAGCTTCAATACATTCTCTGTGGAATTCGTGCTGACATGTCGTTGTATATGCGTTTGCTGAACTAATGTCAACTTGACATATAGAACACAAAGAATTTGAGGCACTTCCGACTCTCCTATTCGGCGATCGATCTAACCACATCATACTCAATTAATTCTCAAAAATGTGACACACGAAAAAAAATATAACTCAATAAAATTTATATAAACTGAACCCTTAGCTTGTTGTTCTCGTGTCCAAGGATATGTACATTCTCTTTTCTTAAATTTCTCAAAAGGTGTATAGAGTTTGGAAGATAAATCGTTCAAATTGACTTAAACTTATTCAAAAGATAATCCTTTCTCTCTACCTAAGTTTTGGACGGTGTACTCTTACACTCGTATTCCAGTCTAAACTAGTTTTCCTTCCAGTAGTAAGAATTTAGAATCAGAAGTTACGAAGATAAGATACGCCACTTCTCGCAAGTTGTGCCAGTATTTTCCTCTTTGTTCCTCGATAACTTCCTTTATAGAACAGTTTGAGTAGCTCAGTGATTGGTTTTTTGCGATCGCGGACAGAAAATCAACCGAAGTTTTAATTTTTAAATCTGTTTTCCAGCGACTGAATACTCCAGACACTTCTGCTTGAGGTAGGAAATTTCCGTTTAATGGTCTAATTCCGGTCAGCTTTGAATACTGATATTCTTACGGCATGAATTCCAGGAATTCGAACACAATCGAAAATTTAGAAAGGTGAATGTTTAAAGTAACGAAGAAATGAAAGAGTTTCTGAAATTATGTCCTTGGCGAGTCTTAATGAACTTGAATTTATTCACTAAGGCCCCACGTTGGGCGCCACTTTTTCTTAATTAATAATAAATATTTATCTGTAACGTGTAACGGTAGTAGCGATTTGCTATATATCTAATAATATAAGATGCGTGGCGCCACCTAGCGGACTGCGACTGAACTGCAAGGGTATATCAACTTCGGCTCCGCCCGAAGTTAGCTTACCTTTCTTGTTTTACTGTATTTTAGGTTACTTCCTGTCCGTAGAGGTGGAAGAATTATGTAGCCTCCCCGTTAATACTGGTTAACACTACAGCCGATTTGTAAGATTTTATTTCAAGAAAAGTTATTCATTGAAATAAATTTACGCTGGTCCTATCTTTACGGGTATTTTAGATATTGATGTTCGGTTGTTGTGGAAACATAATTATGAATGTGTAGTTGTCAACTGGTTCGTCTGCGGAAAATCGAAAAATATTGTTATATTTTAGTAGTGTTGGATAATTTCGGCGAATGTTCGTGTGTTTGAAACAATTTAAAATGATATTCGAAATATTTTCCATGGAATTACAGGTCTCACAATTAGAATTGTCAAAAACTTTCATTTTTGCAGGACAAGTATTATCAAAAACGTGAACACTGAGAATTCGTATCCAGGCGGTCAAAAACGTTCCATATTCCAAAACCATGGTTTTTTTGTAATCATGGCATTATTCAAAGTCCAACTGACCTATGTTCGTACAAAGGAGCCGTGGGTGGTAGCGTTGTTCGCTGCTCTATCAACAACTTCATTTTGTTGGATATTCATATGGCTGGGTATGTGGCTTTAGCCCGAAGGGCAATTATCTATTTTACTAAGGATATTGTAGGCAATATAGTTTTTGGAATTGCAATTATGAATTGCATGAATAGCACCAATGCTATCCGTTTAAATGGCTAACCGCCAAGTTACTTGACGATTGAAAAATCAATTACCTTTTCTAAGGCTAAGAGTTCCCCAGTCATGGACGACCGTTTTTTATTGGTATAAAAAATATTTGTTGTGTTTAAGTCGGCGTGTAGAAAAGCATAGCCTGTAGCTTGTATTTGTGCTTAGGTAGGAATCGGGCAAAAGTGAAGCTGCTGGGAGTCTGAATGAAAAAGTTTTGACAAGTTCTTTAGCCGTGGCAAATTCAATTCTGTAAATAGTGTAGTAGTGTTTTTTTTTTGATCCGCCAACTGATTTTTTTCTAAAATTAAGCTGTTTCCCTTCCATTTTTTTATTATTTCATTAAAACCTATTAAATTGTTTCAATGTAATATTTGTAACGTGTAACGGTAGTAGCGATCAATCCTGGATTCTGTACTTGCGGGGAACGCTTTAATTTTCCGGCTCTAGCTCGTCGGCTTTGGGGGTGGTGGTCTTGCTCCGTACAGAATCCCACACCAACTACACATTATTATTAATAAGAAATCGAATTTAACGTGCTGCGACAAAAAAAATATTCAAACAGGAAAACTGTGAAAATTCCTAGATAGCTAAACGATAACCGGAAGAACAGAAGGACAATTTCAGGGAAACTAGAAGAAAGGGAAGGAGAAAGAGGTGAGAAATAAAAAAAAAAGGTTGCGATACACAGCTGGAGTGGTGTTCGCTTTATGCCCTACCCATCCGACGACCCCCTCCGCTCGAGCATGGCTCTGAGGATCCCTTCATATCCTAGGACCTGAGAAACAACAGCATGTTTCTGTTATGGGTTTAGTTATTTATTATATTATTATTTCTTCAAACGTTATAAAAGTTAATAATTAAAAGATACATTTTTTTGTTTTGTGCGATAGAAAATTATAACCAAAGATTGTACTCAAATATTCAAAATTAGTGTGCAGAAAAATAGTAATTGTAAAAATGAATTAAAACTAAATATAAAGGAATTATTTAAAAGGTATTAATATTAAAAAGTATTAAAAATATTAAAGTAATGATGGCATAATTAATTTTAAAAAGTAAAAAAAAATTTAAATTCCTACTCTAAACGTGGCAAATTGTGGCAATAAACCTGGCAGGCAATATTCGAGAATAAATTTAATTTATATTGTTAATCGGCGTTATTTATTTAATATTAAAAAAAAAAAAAAATTTTTTAAACCAATATTAAAATTTTTCAAATATTTTTTTTTTTTAGTGTATTCAAAATTTTCTTTTAGATATAATATTTTCATGTTTTCATTGTCATCGGACCATCTCTAATTGTTTTTATTTAAATAATATTAAATTAAATAAAATTTTTTAAAAAATTTCTCTCAGTGTAGCCAAAGCTTGTTGACTAAAAGATAAGCTCGCGGCGAATATAACCGTTCTCTGATTCTTTTTATCATCTTTTTATCACACAAAATTCGTTTTAGTGAGGAATTTAAATTACAACAACAAAAAAAATAATAATTGCATGCAGTTATTTTTTGTTGTTAAAATTGAATATAAATTTTGAAAAACAAACTCACTTGCATATCCCACGACGAAAGATCCATCTCCCGGCGCTGGCGTGCTGGAAACAGAATTTTGGGGGGCTTTTCCCATACTTTTTTGGGAAATTTCTGAGACGCAAATAACTTAACTTTTTGTATAAAACATCAGAGCTTTTCTTTCAGTGTTTCTTTGCTCTATCAAACCAAACTCACACAAGTGCACTCTTCTGTGCATTCTTGCACTTATGCTATTATCACTTCGATCTCTACCTAATTTTTTTCCATGCAAAACCAAAACAAAAATAAAAGAAAAAAAAACCAAAAAAATATAGAAAAAATAAAATAATCAAATTTACATTTCGAAGAGCCTTCTAATTTTTGCCGCACGTTTTCACATTTTTTAATTTTATTTATATACTTTTTTTATTTTTTTAACTTATTCTTTATTTTTAACATTTTTAACTATTTATTATTTTTTTTTCGTTTTGTTTTTTTTTGGTTTTTGTTTTCACCTTCTATTTCTTTTATAGTATTTTTCTAGCACTGTTCTAGCTTCATTATATTTAAAGGTTTGTTTATTCAAATTGTCACTTCATTGTTTGCAGTGTATTTCTCTCAAAAATTTTGGTATAACCAAAAAAAGAAAAATTTAATTTTCGTTTATGCACATTTTCATTTATATTTTCACGGGTTTTTGTTCACAAGCATTGATCTTTATTATTTTGTATTTTCCATTATAGTTTTGTCTTATATTTTTCTCAGTGCGCACGTGGTTTTGGGGACTTTAGGTTAATTTCTTCACACTTTTCTCCACTAGGCTTTTTGCCCCTATTCACATCCAAAAAAATGCTGGCCCACGGAGTTGCCGATCCCTCGATAGGATGATTAAGGCGCTCCGCGGGACACTTGCGAATCGCTGGGCCGGCTTAGGGCTTGCTCTGCCTGGATGCCGGGCCGATGGATGATCCACGTGGAGGTGGGTTCTCCTAGATAAGGGCCGGTAACTCTAAAGGGTTCCTATTTTCCTTCCTTCCTTTTTATAGTTCCGCGGGAATGGGTTGGCGGAATAGGCAGGTTTATCTGGGTAAATCTAAAGAAATAACCCAAAAATGTGTGAGCAACCCACATGCCAAGGCAAGGAACTTACTTTCACAGGTCTTTCTGCTCTGGAGGTTCGATCGAAAAGAACCTAAGATTCTAGAGCGGAAATATACGTCAGTCAAACATAGCGCCATCATAGGTAAATACAGCTTTCCAGTGCATACCTGCATACAGCTGATAAGAGGCTGCATCTCGGATGGCAACTCTTAGTTTACCTAATCGGTAATCTACACTTAGGGTCTTTGGCGCCAAATATAAAAACAAAAAAAATCAAAATTTGTCTTTTTTTTTCCCATTTGAAATTTTTCTTTGGCTTCAGTCGCCAGTACATATTCGATGTAATATTAATCAAACGACCATTGAATATCATGTGCAATAAACTAGTAATTATGAAACTTGACCATGTTGTTTATTTGTGTAGAAGCATTAATACAAATAATTCCTCTATTGGACATATTAAGCACACACCTATAGCTTCCATAGGAACGATTGCATCAGTGGTAACGCTTTCATGAGAGAGCAGTCATAAATTGTCAGATCAGGCTTATATTATTTTATATATTATACTTTAAGTTATTTACAAACTTAGAACTATAATAAAAATATTGGAGTGATTGCTTAACTCCACACCCACGCCAACCTCCTCAAAAAAGTTATGATAACAAAACAATAATAATATATTAAAGTAGAAAACGAACAATATTAAAAAATCAAAAACTCGTACATATGTAATTGGTAAATTGTTTCATTTAGTGAAGGAATGGTTGTCTCTAGTAACGGTGATCCCTCCAAGATAGAGCTACTGGAAAATGAGGTTACGTTTCATTTTGTAATGGCAAATGCGCATCCGCCGACTTCCGCAGCTCAAGTAAACATTTTTATAATCTTTAAATATTAGTAAATCATATAAAAAAACCTCTTGACGAGGTAAAGTACCGGTGACAAACCTGCATGCGAAACCCAAAATATCTGATATCAATTTTAGTGACGATAATATGCTATATAGGTGTACAAAATTGCATATAAAAAATATTCTTGTTCGGCACGTGACTGATTCTTTTTTAGTTTTTCTTGCACGTGCCGAACAAGAATATTTTTTATATGCAATTTTGTACACCTATATAGCATATTATCATCACTAAAATTGATATCAGATATTTTGGGTTTCGCATGCAGGTTCGTCACCGGTACTTTACCTCGTCAAGAGGTTTTTTTTTATGATATCAGTTGTTTTTTTGTATGTATTGATCTTCAATTATTTAAAATAGAACGCATAATATATAGAATATATATATATATGTATATGGAAGTAACCTTTGGACAGGCGATTCACACAGTTAGCAATACTTTAATTGTAAGGATAAACATCAAAACTCTTTTTTTTTTAACTCTATAGATTTCGACATTCAAGAAGGTGGAATAATTAAAAACCTTTCAAAAGATGTAAAGAATTTTTCGATAGCTTCAGTGGCTCTGAAGTTATACGTATTTTTAATTTACAAAGGTTTTGGAATTTGGTTAGTTTAAAAATTTTAATTAAAAATTTGCCCAAAAATGTATTTAAAATCCAAAATTTTTTCGTAGTTGTGGGAAACCAAATTATTTTAACAAATTAACAGATGAGAGGCCTATCCTTATAAGAGTTCCACTATATAATAAATTATAAAAAAACAAGTAAGGAAAGCTAACTTCGGGCGGAGCCGAAGTTTATATACCCTTGCAGTTGAAGCGCAGTCCGCTAGGTGGTGCCACGCATCTTATATTATTAGATACATAGCGGATCGTATATAGTTGGCCGATCCTTATGAAATTTGGCATATCGAATTATTTTGCCAAAAGAGGAATCCATTGAAACTCCCATCCTTCTAACTTCAAAAACAACGAAGTTATAGCGAGTTCTGATCAATCAGTTATATGGCAGCTATAGGATATAGTCGGCGGATCCTTATGAAATTCGATAAATCAGATTGTTTTTCCCAAAATAGAATCTGTACCAAATCCCATCTTTCTAAATTAAAAAACACCAAAGTTATACCAATTTCGATCGTTCTATGACAGCTATAGGATATTGTCGGCCGATCCTTATGAAATTGTACATAAGATATTTTGGTCAAATATAACATGTGTAGAAAGTCCCAACCCTCTAACTTAAAAAACACCAAAGTTATGGCATTTCCGATCAATCAGTTATATGGCAGCTATAGGATATAGTCGACCGATCCCGGCCGTTCCGACTTATGTACTGCCTGCAAAGGAAAGAAGGATGTGTGCAAAGTTTCAACTCGATAGCCTTAAAACTGAGAGACTAGTTTGCGTAGAAACAGACAGACAGACAGACAGACAGACAGACAGACAGACAGACAGACAGACAGACAGACAGACGGACAGACGGACATGCTCATATCGACTCAGAAGGTGATCCTGATCAAGAATATATATACTTTATAGGGTCGGAGATGTCTCCTTCACTGCGTTGCACACTTTTGACCAAAATTATAATACCCTCTGCAAGGGTATAAAAAACAAGAAAGGAAAGCTAACTTCAAGCGGAGCCGAAGTTGATATACCCTTGCAGTTAAGCAGAAGCTTATATTATTATTATATATATCGGATCCTATATAGTTGTCCGATCCTTATGAAAATTTCACCATCAACAAAATTTCTAATAAAAATATTGGAAACAGCCCCAAGCATCTTTAAAAAAAGAAAGGTTGTGCCATTTCCGATCGTTCAGTTATATGGCAGGTATAGTCGGACGATTCTTATGAAACATAGGATTAGATTGCCCAGAACGGAAACCGTAGATAGTCCCATCATTCTAGCTTCAAAAACAACAAAGTTAAGCCAATTATCCTAATAAAATTTTGCAAATCGGATAAGATTTCCCAAAATGCAATCTGTACTAAGTCCCATCCTTCTAACTTATAAAAAAAAACAAAGTTATGGCATATCCGATCAATCATATAATAAACATGTATTATATCTAAAATCTATGCGCATTTACATAGATAAAAAATTTAAAAAAACTGGAAATTACGTTTTTCCAGTTTTTCTAGTTAAACCAATTGTTAAATGTAACAATTTATTTTGGGTGTGCGATATAATATAATAAATATTAGAAAAGTATTGGCGGAGTTGGTTTGCCTGGTTTTTTTTTTTAGCTTTTAACTCATGATTTGGCCCAAAACGGTGGTGGCTGCAATTTAAGTAAATCAGAGTGTTATTTATATGCATTATATGCTCAGTAGGGGCATATGCATATAAAGCTTTCTACTCATAAAATTTTGCATTCTTCTCATTAAGACATGAGACACTGAAACACAAAGCAGAATTACATCAAAAGTTGCCATCAACCAACAAAGTTCGAGGTTAGCCGAGTGGAGAACGTCGTGGTTCCTAACACGGAGGTCCCGGGTTCGAGTCCAAGTTTAGTCAATGTTTACGTTTTACTTTTTAAGCCCTTTTTATTTGGATTTTATTTTTAAATAAATAAACTAAAATCTGAAAAGATATACTCCATATTTTTTAGGGTATTGACCAAATATATGCAGACTACAAAAAGCGAAGTTGCCAATCAAATACACACACATGTATAAGTAAATGCAAGCTTCACAGGAGGCTGTACAATATGGGTAGCTGCACTTACAGGACTATATCTTGAGTTAACGGATTTTCCCAGATATGAGCGATATATCAAAAGTTGCGTCATCTCAAAAGCTATCTCCACGTGCAATATAAAAAGGATCAGTCGACCAAATTTTCAAAAATAATTTTTTTTCTTAAAAAAAAAGTTTATTTTCAGTGTATTTTTTTTTGTGTACTATATAGACGTTTGGTCTCAAAGAAAGTGAAATTGATATTTAAAAAACCATTTCAACGCTCTATCATTTCAACACCATGTAAAGCTCTTTTTAATATCTTTCTTAATCATAAAGTTATGAATATTTTAATTAACAAAGTTTTTTTAATTTTTTGACGTAAGCTTAAGGTATTTCAAAAAGTTGTAGAACAATAGTTGCTCATATGATACTAACAAACATTTTTCAATTTTTTTTTAGGATTTTTAAGGAAAAAATAGTGCAAACAGACAAACCGACAAACCGACAACTGGCTTCATTTTGAAGAAGAAGAAAAAATCGAATTTTTCGAATAACTTCTGAATGAAATGTCGGATCGGGTCGATTGGTACCTCAATCGTATTTAATATTGAATAGAGAATATTGAGAATATTGTGGGTGAACACGCCGCCACAGTATTACCTAACATTATCTGGCGCCCAACCCAGTCGAAGACCCCGACAAAATCTCCAAGCCTCGAAGACACGAGGGAAATTAAAATCATCTCAAGCTGATACCCTAAGACGGATTGTTCGGGACCGCGCAGAAAACTGCGAAAAATAAGAAGTTAAACTTTTATAGATTCATGTAAGTGAAACCTTTTTTATGAATTGCCAAAAACAAAAAAAAAAAAGAAACAAAAATATTTATTTTTGAAAACAGTGTCGGTATTAAAATCAAGAAGTTAGAGTAATTAATTTCTTTGTGTGTCGCGGTGTTTTTTCTTTCGAATCAGTAAAATCTATTTCGCGGAGAAGAGTACGGTAAATAGTTAAGCGCTTAGCTTAGCGCCTAGCTTGACGACTGTCTAATTTTTTAAGTGTGGATCCACAACAAATGCAGGCAATCATAAATGCAGCGGTTTCGGCCGCATAACAGGTCCAGAAACAGGAGTTTGAGGAGAAATTGAGAGAAGTCAGGGGTTTAGCACTGGGACAGTATCTGCCCCTAATATTGCAGTATATTTGCCTGTTGCTGTAACCGGTGATGTGCCTTGTGACGAAGGCCTTGATGTGGTAAAGTCATTGCCAGAGTTTGATGGGTCACAGGGAAAGTATGTTTCTTGGCGGCAGGCAGCACTAGCATCATATGAGTTGTTTAGACGGTTCGATGGTAGTTCCAAACATTATCAAGCTACGTAACAAGATAAGGGGATCTGCTGATTCTATACTGTCATCCTTTAATACAGTTCTTAATTTTGACGCTATTATAAACCGGCTTGACTTCACTTATTCCGATAAGCGTCTATTATACTTACTCGAGCAGGAGCTTACGACACTAAGGCAGGGGCAAATGTCTATTACACAGTTTTATGAGGAGCTTGAGAAGAAGCTGACACTTATTACAAATAAGACCAATATGACATATGTGACTGACCGTGCCCGATATATGAACGATAAGTATAGGTCCGATGCATTACGTGTATTTATTTCCGGGCTGAAGAGGAACTTAACCGATGTACTCTTTGCTGCTCAGCGTAGAGACTTGCCATCAGCCTTGGCAATGGCTCAGGAAATAAAGGCAAACCACGAGAGGCACGCTTTTGCCACACAGTATGCCAGGTCCGTAGAGGAGAAACACCTTAGACAGGCCCAGAGTCGTCCATTACAAAGGACATCGGATTCCAACCACGAACAAATACTTAAAAAGGGGTGGAAAAATCCATATTTTACAAGGGATCAGGGGCTACAAACAGTTGTTGATAATAGGCCATTAGTGAAGATGGACGTAGATCCAACATCGTCGAAATTCCGTCAATCGACAAACTTTCAGCGCTCTCAGGATTCTGCGGCGCTGCATGCGCTCGATGCACAGCAACAAATTACATACAAGAGACCGATGAACTCTCAAAGGTTATCTGACTTTAGGCGTCAAAGAGTTAATCATCTGTTTGAAGAAGATACGAGTGGTCAAGCCGAGGAATGTTACAATCAGATTGCTAGTGATGCGGTAGATGACATAGATAAGGAAGAAGGAGCAGACTATGAGAGTGACGCTGTGCATTTTTTAGGGGATCTTCCCTGCATCCAACGAACAGTAGAGGGGAAATCACACAAATGCCAGTTTTTTTTTTGGTGTGGAAAGCCCTTTCTTCTTATTACCCGGACTTAAAACTTTTGACGGCATAATTGGCCTTGACCTGTTAGCGCAAGTAGGAGCGACTATTGATCTTAAAAGCAATTCTATTAGATTTAATGGGGGATGTGAGGATCTGCACTTTCAAAAATGCGCTCAGGTTAACTTTATGAAGGTTGAAGACATTGTCGTGGCCTCAATAGTGCAGGAAAGTTTTCAGCAGATGATGTCTAAACACTCAGGGGCCTTTGCTGATCCAAATAAGAAGTTACCGTTTAACACAAACGTTGTAGCGACTATTCGGACACAGGATAACGAGCCAGTGTATTCAAAGCTATACCCGTTTCCATTGGGTGCTGCCGATTTTGTCAATCAGGAGATCAAAGACTTACTAAAAAATGGCATTATTCGACCATCTCGATTTCCCTACAATAACCCCATATGGGTTGTAGGTAAAAAAGGCATGGACGCCTCGGGATCACCTAATAAACGCTTAGTTGTCGATTTCAGGAAGCTTAATTTGAAAACTATTGCCGATAGATACCCAATGCCGAGTACAAATATGATACTGTCGAATCTGGGAAAGGCCAAATTTTTCACTACTCTCGACCTTAAGTCCGGATATCACCAGATAGAACTTGCGGAATTGGATAGGGAAAAAAACGTCTTTTTCGGTCAACGGAGGCAAATACGAGTTCTGCCGCCTACCTTTCGGACTAAAGAATGCATCAAGCATTTTTCAAAGGGCAATAGACGACGTTCTACGGGAGAAAATAGGCAGAATCTGTTACGTTAAGCGCATTTGACAAGCTTTGAAATAACCTTGCTTCAGAAGAAGTAGTCCTTCAATACCCAGACAACTGATTTGACAACTGATGCTTCATCCTTTGGCATAGGTGCAGTCTTGTCTCAGGGAAATAGGCCTATAACAATGATATCCAGAACGCTGAAAGATAGGGAACTTAATTATGTCACGAATGAAAGGGAGCTACTTGCAATTGTATGGGCCTTGGATAGTCTTCGTCACTACCTCTATGGGAAAAGTGACATAAACATATTTACGGACCATCAGCCCCTTATATTTGCGGTCTCTGATAAGAATCCTAATTCAAAACTCAAGCGTTGGAAGGACCGCGTTGAAGAAAGTGGTGCAAAGGTCATGTATAAACCGGGGAAAGAAAACTGTGTGGCGGACGCTTTGTCGCGGCAAGGTATAAACGCTTTGCAAAGCTCAGCGGATTCAGATCGAGCCACTATTCACAGTGAAGAATCATCTACCCTTGTCATTGAGGCCACGGAAAAGCCACTTAACTGCTTCAAAAATCAGATCGTATTGGAGGAGGCGTCCATGTCAAATAAACGATTATTTACTGAGTTTGGTACTAAGACTCGCCATCAAATTGATTTCTCTGATTGGGAGAAATTAGTGGACTTGGTGAAGGGCGTAGTAACGCCCAACGTAGTTAATGCCATACATTGTAAGCTCCCAGTCTTGGCACGTATTCAGGATAGTCTGGTTCGGCTCTTCCCGGCCACTAAGTTTGGGTATTGCACGTCTTGGGTAGCTGACGTCATTAAACCGGACGAGCAAAAAGAAATACGACTTGTGGAGCATAACAGGGCTCACAGAGCTGCTCAGGAGAATATTAAAAAGTGCTGCTTGACTATTATTTTCCAAAAATGGGTAAAATAGCGGCCGAGATTGTTCTTAATTGCAGGATTTATCAGAAAGCTAAATATAATAGGCACCCACTAAAGCAGGAATTAGGAATTACCCCGATACCATCGCGGGTGGGAGAGAGGCTGCACATGGACATTTTCTCGACAGGGGGAAAGTACTTTCTCACTGCCGTCGTTAAATTCAGTAAGTTTGCGGTAGTCCAGCCAATAGCGTCACGTGCTATATTAGATGTGAAAATCCCAATCCTTCAACTGGTAAATCTTTTCCCTAATGTTAGATCGATTTATTGCGATAATGAGGCATCGTTTAACTCCAAAACTATACGAGGCATGCTGAAAAATCAGTACGATATAGATATAACAAATGCCTCACCTTTACGCAGTACGTCAAATGGACAGGTGGAAAGATTCCACAGTACTCTTATAGAAATTGCTAGGTGTCTGAAATTGGAAAGAAAAATAGACGATGTCGTGCAATTACTCCTTCAGGCGACCATAGAGTACAATAGGTCATTTCACACTGTCACTAATAAGAAACCTGCTGAGATCATCCATGCTAGTGCTGACCTTGCCCCGGATATAATTATGAACCTTGAACGGGCACAACAGGAGCAGTTAAGTCGGAACAATCCAGCTCGGCAGAATAGGGTATTTGACGTAGGCGAGAAAGTTTTGGTAAAAACCAACAAGAGATTGGGGGATAAACTTACGCCTCTGTATGCCGAGAATAGAGTCGATGCCGATATTGGGACAACAGTCCTACTCGAGCAGGAGCTTACGACACTAAGGAAGGGGCAAATGTCTATTAAACAGTTTTATGAGGAGCTTGAGAAGAAGCTGACACTCATTACAAATAGGACCAATATGACATATGAGACTGACCGTGCCCGATATATGAACGATAAGTATAGGGCCGATGCATTACGTGTATTTATTTCCGGGCTGAAGAGGAACTTAACCGATGTACTCTTTGCTGCTCAGCCTAGAGACTTGCCATCAGCCTTGGCAATGGCTCAGGAAATAGAGGCAAACCACGAGAGGCTTTTGCCACACAGTATGCCAGGTCCGTAGAGGAGAAACACCTTAGACAGGCCCAGAGTCGTCCATTACAAAGGACACCGGATTCCAACCACGAACAAATACTTAAAAAGGGGTGGAAAAATCCATATTTTACCAGGGATCAGGGGCTACAAACAGTTGTTGATAATAGGCCATTAGTGAAGATGGACGTAGATCCAACATCGTCGAAATTCCGTCAATCGACAAACTTTCAGCGCTCTCAGGATTCTGCGGCGCTGCATGCGCTCGATGCACAGCAACAAATTACATACAAGAGACCGATGAACTCTCAAAGGTTATCTGACTTTAGGCGTCAAAGAGTTAATCATCTGTTTGAAGAAGATACGAGTGGTCAAGCCGAGGAATGTTACAATCAGATTGCTAGTGATGCGGTAGATGACATAGATGAGGAAGAAGGAGCAGACTATGAGAGTGACGCCGTGCATTTTTTAGGGGATCTTCCCTGCATCCAACGAACAGTAGCGGGGAAATCACGAAAATTCCTAATAGACACGGGGGCCTCCAAAAGCTACATCAAGAGAGAGATTGGGTGGCCAACTTCAATTCCTGTTGATTCTCCATTTACAGCCAAGTCACTTCATGGGTTTGAAAAAATAGAACACAAATGCCAGTTTTTTTTTTGGTGTGGAAAGCCCTTTCTTCTTATTACCCGGACTTAAAACTTTTGACGGCATAATTGGACTTGACCTGTTAGCGCAAGTAGGAGCGACTATTGATCTTAAAAGCAATTCTATTAGATTTAATGGGGGATGTGAGGATCTGCACTTTCAAAAATGCGCTCAGGTTAACTTTACGAAGGTTGAAGACATTGTCGTGGCCTCAATAGTGCAGGAAAGTTTTCAGCAGATGATGTCTAAACACTCAGGGGCCTTTGCTGATCCAAATAAGAAGTTACCGTTTAACACAAACGTTGTAGCGACTATTCGGACACAGGATAACGAGCCAGTGTATTCAAAGCTATACCCGTTTCCATTGGGTGCTGCCGATTTTGTCAATCAGGAGATCAAAGACTTACTAAAAAATGGCATTATTCGACCATCTCGATTTCCCTACAATAACCCCATATGGGTTGTAGGTAAAAAAGGCATGGACGCCTCGGGATCACCTAATAAACGCTTAGTTGTCGATTTCAGGAAGCTTAATTTGAAAACTATTGCCGATAGATACCCAATGCCGAGTACAAATATGATACTGTCGAATCTGGGAAAGGCCAAATTTTTCACTACTCTCGACCTTAAGTCCGGATATCACCAGATAGAACTTGCGGAATTGGATAGGGAAAAAAACGTCTTTTTCGGTCAACGGAGGCAAATACGAGTTCTGCCGCCTACCTTTCGGACTAAAGAATGCATCAAGCATTTTTCAAAGGGCAATAGACGACGTTCTACGGGAGAAAATAGGCAGAATCTGTTACGTTAAGCGCATTTGACAAGCTTTGAAATAACCTTGCTTCAGAAGAAGTAGTCCTTCAATACCCAGACAACTGATTTGACAACTGATGCTTCATCCTTTGGCATAGGTGCAGTCTTGTCTCAGGGAAATAGGCCTATAACAATGATATCCAGAACGCTGAAAGATAGGGAACTTAATTATGTCACGAATGAAAGGGAGCTACTTGCAATTGTATGGGCCTTGGATAGTCTTCGTCACTACCTCTATGGGAAAAGTGACATAAACATATTTACGGACCATCAGCCCCTTATATTTGCGGTCTCTGATAAGAATCCTAATTCAAAACTCAAGCGTTGGAAGGACCGCGTTGAAGAAAGTGGTGCAAAGGTCATGTATAAACCGGGGAAAGAAAACTGTGTGGCGGACGCTTTGTCGCGGCAAGGTATAAACGCTTTGCAAAGCTCAGCGGATTCAGATCGAGCCACTATTCACAGTGAAGAATCATCTACCCTTGTCATTGAGGCCACGGAAAAGCCACTTAACTGCTTCAAAAATCAGATCGTATTGGAGGAGGCGTCCATGTCAAATAAACGATTATTTACTGAGTTTGGTACTAAGACTCGCCATCAAATTGATTTCTCTGATTGGGAGAAATTAGTGGACTTGGTGAAGGGCGTAGTAACGCCCAACGTAGTTAATGCCATACATTGTAAGCTCCCAGTCTTGGCACGTATTCAGGATAGTCTGGTTCGGCTCTTCCCGGCCACTAAGTTTGGGTATTGCACGTCTTGGGTAGCTGACGTCATTAAACCGGACGAGCAAAAAGAAATACGACTTGTGGAGCATAACAGGGCTCACAGAGCTGCTCAGGAGAATATTAAAAAGTGCTGCTTGACTATTATTTTCCAAAAATGGGTAAAATGGCGGCCGAGATTGTTCTTAATTGCAGGATTTATCAGAAAGCTAAATATAATAGGCACCCACTAAAGCAGGAATTAGGAATTACCCCGATACCATCGCGGGTGGGAGAGAGGCTGCACATGGACATTTTCTCGACAGGGGGAAAGTACTTTCTCACTGCCGTCGTTAAATTCAGTAAGTTTGCGGTAGTCCAGCCAATAGCGTCACGTGCTATATTAGATGTGAAAATCCCAATCCTTCAACTGGTAAATCTTTTCCCTAATGTTAGATCGATTTATTGCGATAATGAGGCATCGTTTAACTCCAAAACTATACGAGGCATGCTGAAAAATCAGTACGATATAGATATAACAAATGCCTCACCTTTACGCAGTACGTCAAATGGACAGGTGGAAAGATTCCACAGTACTCTTATAGAAATTGCTAGGTGTCTGAAATTGGAAAGAAAAATAGACGATGTCGTGCAATTACTCCTTCAGGCGACCATAGAGTACAATAGGTCATTTCACACTGTCACTAATAAGAAACCTGCTGAGATCATCCATGCTAGTGCTGACCTTGCCCCGGATATAATTATGAACCTTGAACGGGCACAACAGGAGCAGTTAAGTCGGAACAATCCAGCTCGGCAGAATAGGGTATTTGACGTAGGCGAGAAAGTTTTGGTAAAAACCAACAAGAGATTGGGGGATAAACTTACGCCTCTGTATGCCGAGAATAGAGTCGATGCCGATATTGGGACAACAGTCCTACTCGAGCAGGAGCTTACGACACTAAGGAAGGGGCAAATGTCTATTAAACAGTTTTATGAGGAGCTTGAGAAGAAGCTGACACTCATTACAAATAGGACCAATATGACATATGAGACTGACCGTGCCCGATATATGAACGATAAGTATAGGGCCGATGCATTACGTGTATTTATTTCCGGGCTGAAGAGGAACTTAACCGATGTACTCTTTGCTGCTCAGCCTAGAGACTTGCCATCAGCCTTGGCAATGGCTCAGGAAATAGAGGCAAACCACGAGAGGCTTTTGCCACACAGTATGCCAGGTCCGTAGAGGAGAAACACCTTAGACAGGCCCAGAGTCGTCCATTACAAAGGACACCGGATTCCAACCACGAACAAATACTTAAAAAGGGGTGGAAAAATCCATATTTTACCAGGGATCAGGGGCTACAAACAGTTGTTGATAATAGGCCATTAGTGAAGATGGACGTAGATCCAACATCGTCGAAATTCCGTCAATCGACAAACTTTCTGCGCTCTCAGGATTCTGCGGCGCTGCATGCGCTCGATGCACAGCAACAAATTACATACAAGAGACCGATGAACTCTCAAAGGTTATCTGACTTTAGGCGTCAAAGAGTTAATCATCTGTTTGAAGAAGATACGAGTGGTCAAGCCGAGGAATGTTACAATCAGATTGCTAGTGATGCGGTAGATGACATAGATGAGGAAGAAGGAGCAGACTATGAGAGTGACGCCGTGCATTTTTTAGGGGATCTTCCCTGCATCCAACGAACAGTAGCGGGGAAATCACGAAAATTCCTAATAGACACGGGGGCCTCCAAAAGCTACATCAAGAGAGAGATTGGGTGGCCAACTTCAATTCCTGTTGATTCTCCATTTACAGCCAAGTCACTTCATGGGTTTGAAAAAATAGAACACAAATGCCAGTTTTTTTTTTGGTGTGGAAAGCCCTTTCTTCTTATTACCCGGACTAAAAACTTTTGACGGCATAATTGGACTTGACCTGTTAGCGCAAGTAGGAGCGACTATTGATCTTAAAAGCAATTCTATTAGATTTAATGGGGGATGTGAGGATCTGCACTTTCAAAAATGCGCTCAGGTTAACTTTACGAAGGTTGAAGACATTGTCGTGGCCTCAATAGTGCAGGAAAGTTTTCAGCAGATGATGTCTAAACACTCAGGGGCCTTTGCTGATCCAAATAAGAAGTTACCGTTTAACACAAACGTTGTAGCGACTATTCGGACACAGGATAACGAGCCAGTGTATTCAAAGCTATACCCGTTTCCATTGGGTGCTGCCGATTTTGTCAATCAGGAGATCAAAGACTTACTAAAAAATGGCATTATTCGACCATCTCGATTTCCCTACAATAACCCCATATGGGTTGTAGGTAAAAAAGGCATGGACGCCTCGGGATCACCTAATAAACGCTTAGTTGT
Source organism: Drosophila ananassae (assembly GCF_017639315.1). Taxonomy (NCBI): domain Eukaryota; kingdom Metazoa; phylum Arthropoda; class Insecta; order Diptera; family Drosophilidae; genus Drosophila; species Drosophila ananassae. The sequence continues at coordinate 4,554,413 of NC_057932.1, read as the reverse complement.
CGATTTCAGGAAGCTTAATTTGAAAACTATTGCCGATAGATACCCAATGCCGAGTACAAATATGATACTGTCGAATCTGGGAAAGGCCAAATTTTTCACTACTCTCGACCTTAAGTCCGGATATCACCAGATAGAACTTGCGGAATTGGATAGGGAAAAAAACGTCTTTTTCGGTCAACGGAGGCAAATACGAGTTCTGCCGCCTACCTTTCGGACTAAAGAATGCATCAAGCATTTTTCAAAGGGCAATAGACGACGTTCTACGGGAGAAAATAGGCAGAATCTGTTACGTTAAGCGCATTTGACAAGCTTTGAAATAACCTTGCTTCAGAAGAAGTAGTCCTTCAATACCCAGACAACTGATTTGACAACTGATGCTTCATCCTTTGGCATAGGTGCAGTCTTGTCTCAGGGAAATAGGCCTATAACAATGATATCCAGAACGCTGAAAGATAGGGAACTTAATTATGTCACGAATGAAAGGGAGCTACTTGCAATTGTATGGGCCTTGGATAGTCTTCGTCACTACCTCTATGGGAAAAGTGACATAAACATATTTACGGACCATCAGCCCCTTATATTTGCGGTCTCTGATAAGAATCCTAATTCAAAACTCAAGCGTTGGAAGGACCGCGTTGAAGAAAGTGGTGCAAAGGTCATGTATAAACCGGGGAAAGAAAACTGTGTGGCGGACGCTTTGTCGCGGCAAGGTATAAACGCTTTGCAAAGCTCAGCGGATTCAGATCGAGCCACTATTCACAGTGAAGAATCATCTACCCTTGTCATTGAGGCCACGGAAAAGCCACTTAACTGCTTCAAAAATCAGATCGTATTGGAGGAGGCGTCCATGTCAAATAAACGATTATTTACTGAGTTTGGTACTAAGACTCGCCATCAAATTGATTTCTCTGATTGGGAGAAATTAGTGGACTTGGTGAAGGGCGTAGTAACGCCCAACGTAGTTAATGCCATACATTGTAAGCTCCCAGTCTTGGCACGTATTCAGGATAGTCTGGTTCGGCTCTTCCCGGCCACTAAGTTTGGGTATTGCACGTCTTGGGTAGCTGACGTCATTAAACCGGACGAGCAAAAAGAAATACGACTTGTGGAGCATAACAGGGCTCACAGAGCTGCTCAGGAGAATATTAAAAAGTGCTGCTTGACTATTATTTTCCAAAAATGGGTAAAATGGCGGCCGAGATTGTTCTTAATTGCAGGATTTATCAGAAAGCTAAATATAATAGGCACCCACTAAAGCAGGAATTAGGAATTACCCCGATACCATCGCGGGTGGGAGAGAGGCTGCACATGGACATTTTCTCGACAGGGGGAAAGTACTTTCTCACTGCCGTCGTTAAATTCAGTAAGTTTGCGGTAGTCCAGCCAATAGCGTCACGTGCTATATTAGATGTGAAAATCCCAATCCTTCAACTGGTAAATCTTTTCCCTAATGTTAGATCGATTTATTGCGATAATGAGGCATCGTTTAACTCCAAAACTATACGAGGCATGCTGAAAAATCAGTACGATATAGATATAACAAATGCCTCACCTTTACGCAGTACGTCAAATGGACAGGTGGAAAGATTCCACAGTACTCTTATAGAAATTGCTAGGTGTCTGAAATTGGAAAGAAAAATAGACGATGTCGTGCAATTACTCCTTCAGGCGACCATAGAGTACAATAGGTCATTTCACACTGTCACTAATAAGAAACCTGCTGAGATCATCCATGCTAGTGCTGACCTTGCCCCGGATATAATTATGAACCTTGAACGGGCACAACAGGAGCAGTTAAGTCGGAACAATCCAGCTCGGCAGAATAGGGTATTTGACGTAGGCGAGAAAGTTTTGGTAAAAACCAACAAGAGATTGGGGGATAAACTTACGCCTCTGTATGCCGAGAATAGAGTCGATGCCGATATTGGGACAACAGTCCTACTCGAGCAGGAGCTTACGACACTAAGGAAGGGGCAAATGTCTATTAAACAGTTTTATGAGGAGCTTGAGAAGAAGCTGACACTCATTACAAATAAGACCAATATGACATATGAGACTGACCGTGCCCGATATATGAACGATAAGTATAGGGCCGATGCATTACGTGTATTTATTTCCGGGCTGAAGAGGAACTTAACCGATGTACTCTTTGCTGCTCAGCCTAGAGACTTGCCATCAGCCTTGGCAATGGCTCAGGAAATAGAGGCAAACCACGAGAGGCTTTTGCCACACAGTATGCCAGGTCCGTAGAGGAGAAACACCTTAGACAGGCCCAGAGTCGTCCATTACAAAGGACACCGGATTCCAACCACGAACAAATACTTAAAAAGGGGTGGAAAAATCCATATTTTACAAGGGATCAGGGGCTACAAACAGTTGTTGATAATAGACCATTAGTGAAGATGGACGTAGATCCAACATCGTCGAAATTCCGTCAATCGACAAACTTTTAGCGCTCTCAGGATTCTGCGGCGCTGCATGCGCTCGATGCACAGCAACAAATTACATACAAGAGACCGATGAACTCTCAAAGGTTATCTGACTTTAGGCGTCAAAGAGTTAATCATCTGTTTGAAGAAGATACGAGTGGTCAAGCCGAGGAATGTTACAATCAGATTGCTAGTGATGCGGTAGATGACATAGATAAGGAAGAAGGAGCAGACTATGAGAGTGACGCTGTGCATTTTTTAGGGGATCTTCCCTGCATCCAACGAACAGTAGAGGGGAAATCACGAAAATTCCTAATAGACACGGGGGCCTCCAAAAGCTACATCAAGAGAGAGATTGGGTGGCCAACTTCAATTCCTGTTGATTCTCCATTTACAGTCAAGTCACTTCATGGGTTTAAAAAAATAGAACACAAATGCCAGTTTTTTTTTGGTGTGGAAAGCCCTTTCTTCGTATTACCCGGACTTAAAACTTTTGACGGCATAATTGGCCTTGACCTGTTAGCGCAAGTAGGAGCGACTATTGATCTTAAAAGCAATTCTATTAGATTTAATGGGGGATGTGAGGATCTGCACTTTCAAAAATGCGCTCAGGTTAACTTTACGAAGGTTGAAGACATTGTCGTGGCCTCAATAGTGCAGGAAAGTTTTCAGCAGATGATGTCTAAACACTCAGGGGCCTTTGCTGATCCAAATAAGAAGTTACCGTTTAACACAAACGTTGTAGCGACTATTCGGACACAGGATAACGAGCCAGTGTATTCAAAGCTATACCCGTTTCCATTGGGTGCTGCCGATTTTGTCAATCAGGAGATCAAAGACTTACTAAAAAATGGCATTATTCGACCATCTCGATTTCCCTACAATAACCCCATATGGGTTGTAGGTAAAAAAGGCATGGACGCCTCGGGATCACCTAATAAACGCTTAGTTGTCGATTTCAGGAAGCTTAATTTGAAAACTATTGCCGATAGATACCCAATGCCGAGTACAAATATGATACTGTCGAATCTGGGAAAGGCCAAATTTTTCACTACTCTCGACCTTAAGTCCGGATATCACCAGATAGAACTTGCGGAATTGGATAGGGAAAAAAACGTCTTTTTCGGTCAACGGAGGCAAATACGAGTTCTGCCGCCTACCTTTCGGACTAAAGAATGCATCAAGCATTTTTCAAAGGGCAATAGACGACGTTCTACGGGAGAAAATAGGCAGAATCTGTTACGTTAAGCGCATTTGACAAGCTTTGAAATAACCTTGCTTCAGAAGAAGTAGTCCTTCAATACCCAGACAACTGATTTGACAACTGATGCTTCATCCTTTGGCATAGGTGCAGTCTTGTCTCAGGGAAATAGGCCTATAACAATGATATCCAGAACGCTGAAAGATAGGGAACTTAATTATGTCACGAATGAAAGGGAGCTACTTGCAATTGTATGGGCCTTGGATAGTCTTCGTCACTACCTCTATGGGAAAAGTGACATAAACATATTTACGGACCATCAGCCCCTTATATTTGCGGTCTCTGATAAGAATCCTAATTCAAAACTCAAGCGTTGGAAGGACCGCGTTGAAGAAAGTGGTGCAAAGGTCATGTATAAACCGGGGAAAGAAAACTGTGTGGCGGACGCTTTGTCGCGGCAAGGTATAAACGCTTTGCAAAGCTCAGCGGATTCAGATCGAGCCACTATTCACAGTGAAGAATCATCTACCCTTGTCATTGAGGCCACGGAAAAGCCACTTAACTGCTTCAAAAATCAGATCGTATTGGAGGAGGCGTCCATGTCAAATAAACGATTATTTACTGAGTTTGGTACTAAGACTCGCCATCAAATTGATTTCTCTGATTGGGAGAAATTAGTGGACTTGGTGAAGGGCGTAGTAACGCCCAACGTAGTTAATGCCATACATTGTAAGCTCCCAGTCTTGGCACGTATTCAGGATAGTCTGGTTCGGCTCTTCCCGGCCACTAAGTTTGGGTATTGCACGTCTTGGGTAGCTGACGTCATTAAACCGGACGAGCAAAAAGAAATACGACTTGTGGAGCATAACAGGGCTCACAGAGCTGCTCAGGAGAATATTAAAAAGTGCTGCTTGACTATTATTTTCCAAAAATGGGTAAAATGGCGGCCGAGATTGTTCTTAATTGCAGGATTTATCAGAAAGCTAAATATAATAGGCACCCACTAAAGCAGGAATTAGGAATTACCCCGATACCATCGCGGGTGGGAGAGAGGCTGCACATGGACATTTTCTCGACAGGGGGAAAGTACTTTCTCACTGCCGTCGTTAAATTCAGTAAGTTTGCGGTAGTCCAGCCAATAGCGTCACGTGCTATATTAGATGTGAAAATCCCAATCCTTCAACTGGTAAATCTTTTCCCTAATGTTAGATCGATTTATTGCGATAATGAGGCATCGTTTAACTCCAAAACTATACGAGGCATGCTGAAAAATCAGTACGATATAGATATAACAAATGCCTCACCTTTACGCAGTACGTCAAATGGACAGGTGGAAAGATTCCACAGTACTCTTATAGAAATTGCTAGGTGTCTGAAATTGGAAAGAAAAATAGACGATGTCGTGCAATTACTCCTTCAGGCGACCATAGAGTACAATAGGTCATTTCACACTGTCACTAATAAGAAACCTGCTGAGATCATCCATGCTAGTGCTGACCTTGCCCCGGATATAATTATGAACCTTGAACGGGCACAACAGGAGCAGTTAAGTCGGAACAATCCAGCTCGGCAGAATAGGGTATTTGACGTAGGCGAGAAAGTTTTGGTAAAAACCAACAAGAGATTGGGGGATAAACTTACGCCTCTGTATGCCGAGAATAGAGTCGATGCCGATATTGGGACAACAGTCCTACTCGAGCAGGAGCTTACGACACTAAGGAAGGGGCAAATGTCTATTAAACAGTTTTATGAGGAGCTTGAGAAGAAGCTGACACTCATTACAAATAGGACCAATATGACATATGAGACTGACCGTGCCCGATATATGAACGATAAGTATAGGGCCGATGCATTACGTGTATTAATTTCCGGGCTGAAGAGGAAGTTAACCGATGTACTCTTTGCTGCTCAGCCTAGAGACTTGCCATCAGCCTTGGCAATGGCTCAGGAAATAGAGGCAAACCACGAGAGGCTTTTGCCACACAGTATGCCAGGTCCGTAGAGGAGAAACACCTTAGACAGGCCCAGAGTCGTCCATTACAAAGGACACCGGATTCCAACCACGAACAAATACTTAAAAAGGGGTGGAAAAATCCATATTTTACCAGGGATCTGGGGCTACAAACAGTTGTTGATAATAGGCCATTAGTGAAGATGGACGTAGATCCAACATCGTCGAAATTCCGTCAATCGACAAACTTTCAGCGCTCTCAGGATTCTGCGGCGCTGCATGCGCTCGATGCACAGCAACAAATTACATACAAGAGACCGATGAACTCTCAAAGGTTATCTGACTTTAGGCGTCAAAGAGTTAATCATCTGTTTGAAGAAGATACGAGTGGTCAAGCCGAGGAATGTTACAATCAGATTGCTAGTGATGCGGTAGATGACATAGATGAGGAAGAAGGAGCAGACTATAAGAGTGACGCCGTGCATTTTTTAGGGGATCTTCCCTGCATCCAACGAACAGTAGCGGGGAAATCACGAAAATTCCTAATAGACACGGGGGCCTCCAAAAGCTACATCAAGAGAGAGATTGGGTGGCCAACTTCAATTCCTGTTGATTCTCCATTTACAGCCAAGTCACTTCATGGGTTTGAAAAAATAGAACACAAATGCCAGTTTTTTTTTTGGTGTGGAAAGCCCTTTCTTCGTATTACCCGGACTTAAAACTTTTGACGGCATAATTGGCCTTGACCTGTTAGCGCAAGTAGGAGCGACTATTGATCTTAAAAGCAATTCTATTAGATTTAATGGGGGATGTGAGGATCTGCACTTTCAAAAATGCGCTCAGGTTAACTTTACGAAGGTTGAAGACATTGTCGTGGCCTCAATAGTGCAGGAAAGTTTTCAGCAGATGATGTCTAAACACTCAGGGGCCTTGGCTGATCCAAATAAGAAGTTACCGTTTAACACAAACGTTGTAGCGACTATTCGGACACAGGATAACGAGCCAGTGTATTCAAAGCTATACCCGTTTCCATTGGGTGCTGCCGATTTTGTCAATCAGGAGATCAAAGACTTACTAAAAAATGGCATTATTCGACCATCTCGATTTCCCTACAATAACCCCATATGGGTTGTAGGTAAAAAAGGCATGGACGCCTCGGGATCACCTAATAAACGCTTAGTTGTCGATTTCAGGAAGCTTAATTTGAAAACTATTGCCGATAGATACCCAATGCCGAGTACAAATATGATACTGTCGAATCTGGGAAAGGCCAAATTTTTCACTACTCTCGACCTTAAGTCCGGATATCACCAGATAGAACTTGCGGAATTGGATAGGGAAAAAAACGTCTTTTTCGGTCAACGGAGGCAAATACGAGTTCTGCCGCCTACCTTTCGGACTAAAGAATGCATCAAGCATTTTTCAAAGGGCAATAGACGACGTTCTACGGGAGAAAATAGGCAGAATCTGTTACGTCTATGTGGATGACGTTATTGTCTTTTCAGAAACTGAAAACTCTCATGTTGGCCACATTGCGGAGGTTCTAAAGAGCCTGCAGGACGCCAACATGCGAGTATCCAGGGAGAAGTCGCATTTTTTTAAAGAAAGTGTCGAATTCCTTGGTTTTGTTGTGACAAAGGAGGGTACTAGGACAAGCCAGGACTAGGTAAAAGCCATCAAGGAGTTCAAACAGCCAAGTAATTTGTTCGAGCTGAGATCGTTCTTGGGCTTAGCAAGTTACTATCGGTGCTTCATCAAAGATTTCGCATCAATTGCGAGACCTTTGACAGATTTACTGAAGGGTGAAGGTGGCAGGGTCAGCAAATACCGATCAAAGGGCATTTCGGTGAACTTTAATAAGGCCCAGTTAAGCGCATTTGACAAGCTTAGAAATATCCTTGCTTCAGAAGAAGTAGTCCTTCAATACCCAGACTTCACGCGACCTTTTGATTTGACAACTGATGCTTCATCCTTTGGCATAGATGCAGTCTTGGGAAATAGGCCTATAACAATGATATCCAGAACGCTGAGATAGGGAACTTAATTATGCCACGAATGAAAGGGAGCTACTTGCAATTGTATGGGCCTTGGATAGGTTTCGTCACTACCTCTATGGGAAAAGTGACATAAACATATTTACGGACCATCAGCCCCTTATATTTGCGGTCTCTGATAAGAATCCTAATTCAAAACTCAAGCGTTGGAAGGACCGCGTTGAAGAAAGTGGTGCAAAGGTCATGTATAAACCGGGGAAAGAAAACTGTGTGGCGGACGCTTTGTCGCGGCAAGGTATAAACGCTTTGCAAAGCTCAGCGGATTCAGATCGAGCCACTATTCACAGTGAAGAATCATCTACCCTTGTCATTGAGGCCACGGAAAAGCCACTTAACTGCTTTAGAAATCAGATCGTATTGGAGGAGGCGTCCATGTCAAATAAACGATTATTTACTGTGTTTGGTATTAAGACTCGCCATCAAATTGATTTCTCTGATTGGGAGAAATTAGTGGACTTGGTGAAGGGCGTAGTAACGCCCAACGTAGTTAATGCCATACATTGTAAGCTCCCAGTCTTGGCACGTATTCAGGATAGTCTGGTTCGGCTCTTCCCGGCCACTAAGTTTGGGTATTGCACGTCTTGGGTAGCTGACGTCATTAAACCGGACGAGCAAAAAGAAATACGACTTGTGGAGCATAACAGGGCTCACAGAGCTGCTCAGGAGAATATTAAAAAGTGCTGCTTGACTATTATTTTCCAAAAATGGGTAAAATGGTGGCCAAGATTGTTCTTAATTGCAGGATTTATCAGAAAGCTAAATATAATAGGCACCCACTAAAGCAGGAATTAGGAATTACCCCGATACCATCGCGGGTGGGAGAGAGGCTGCACATGGACATTTTCTCGACAGGGGGAAAGTACTTTCTCACTGCCGTCGATAAATTCAGTAAGTTTGCGGTAGTCCAGCCAATAGCGTCACGTGCTATATTAGATGTGAAAATCCCAATCCTTCAACTGGTAAATCTTTTCCCTAATGTTAGATCGATTTATTGCGATAATGAGGCATAGTTTAACTCCGAAACAGTACGATATAGATATAGCAAATGCCCCACCTTTACACAGTACGTCAAATGTACAGGTGGAAAGATTCCACAGTACTCTTATAGAAATTGCTAGGTGTCTGAAATTGGAAAGAAAAATAGACGATGTCGTGCAATTACTCCTTCAGGCGACCATAGAGTACAATAGGTCATTTCACACTGTCACTAATAAGAAACCTGCTGAGATCATCCATGCTAGTGCTGACCTTGCCCCGGATATAATTATGAACCTTGAACGGGCACAACAGGAGCAGTTAAGTCGGAACAATCCAGCTCGGCAGAATAGGGTATTTGACGTAGGCGAGAAAGTTTTGGTAAAAACCAACAAGAGATTGGGGGATAAACTTACGCCTCTGTATGCCGAGAATAGAGTCGATGCCGATATTGGGACAACAGTCCTACTCGAGCAGGAGCTTACGACACTAAGGAAGGGGCAAATGTCTATTAAACAGTTTTATGAGGAGCTTGAGAAGAAGCTGACACTCATTACAAATAGGACCAATATGACATATGAGACTGACCGTGCCCGATATATGAACGATAAGTATAGGGCCGATGCATTACGTGTATTTATTTCCGGGCTGAAGAGGAACTTAACCGATGTACTCTTTGCTGCTCAGCCTAGAGACTTGCCATCAGCCTTGGCAATGGCTCAGGAAATAGAGGCAAACCTCGAGAGGCTTTTGCCACACAGTATGCCAGGTCCGTAGAGGAGAAACACCTTAGACAGGCCCAGAGTCGTCCATTACAAAGGACACCGGATTCCAACCACGAACAAATACTTAAAAAGGGGTGGAAAAATCCATATTTTACAAGGGATCAGGGGCTACAAGCAGTTGTTGATAATAGGCCATTAGAGAAGATGGACGTAGATCCAACATCGTCGAAATTCCGTCAATCGACAAACTTTCAGCGCTCTCAGGATTCTGCGGCGCTGCATGCGCTCGATGCACAGCAACAAATTACATACAAGAGACCGATGAACTCTCAAAGGTTATCTGACTTTAGGCGTCAAAGAGTTAATCATCTGTTTGAAGAAGATAAGAGTGGTCAAGCCGAGGAATGTTACAATCAGATTGCTAGTGATGCGGTAGATGACATAGATGAGGAAGAAGGAGCAGACTATGAGAGTGACGCCGTGCATTTTTTAGGGGATCTTCCCTGCATCCAACGAACAGTAGCGGGGAAATCACGAAAATTCCTAATAGACAAGGGGGTCTCCAAAAGCTACATCAAGAGAGAGATTGGGTCACTCCATGGGTTTGAAAAAATAGAACACAAATGCCAGTTTTTTTTTTGGTGTGGAAAGCCCTTTTTTCGTATTATCCGGACTTAAAACTTTTGACGGCATAATTGGCCTTGACCTGTTAGCGCAAGTAGGAGCGACTATTGATCTTAAAAGAAATTCTATTAGATGTAATGGGGGATGTGAGGATCTGCACTTTCAAAAATGCGCTCAGGTTAACTTTACGAAGGTTGAAGACATTGTCGTGGCCTCAATAGTGCAGGAAAGTTTTCAGCAGATGATGTCTAAACACTCAGGGGCCTTGGCTGATCCAAATAAGAAGTTACCGTTTAACACAAACGTTGTAGCGACTATTCGGACACAGGATAACGAGCCAGTGTATTCAAAGCTATACCCGTTTCCTTGGGTGCTGCCGATTTTGTCAATCAGGAGATCAAAGACTTACTAAAAAATGTCATTATTCGACCATCTCGATCTCCCTACAATAACCCCATATGGGTTGTAGGTAAAAAAGGCATGGACGCCTCGGGATCACCTAATAAACGCTTAGTTGTCGATTTCAGGAAGCTTCATTTGAAAACTATTGCCGATAGATACCCAATGCCGAGTACAAATATGATACTGTCGAATCTGGGAAAGGCCAAATTTTTCACTACTCTCGACCTTAAGTCCGGATATCACCAGATAGAACTTGCGGAATTGGATAGGGAAAAAAACGTCTTTTTCGGTCAACGGAGGCAAATACGAGTTCTGCCGCCTACCTTTCGGACTAAAGAATGCATCAAGCATTTTTCAAAGGGCAATAGACGACGTTCTACGGGAGAAAATAGGCAGAATCTGTTACGTCTATGTGGATGACGTTATTGTCTTTTCAGAAACTGAAAACTCTCATGTTGGCCACATTGCGGAGGTTCTAAAGAGCCTGCAGGACGCCAACATGCGAGAATCCAGGGAGAAGTCGCATTTTTTTAAAGAAAGTGTCGAATTCCTTGGTTTTGTTGTGACAAAGGAGGGTACTAGGACAAGCCAGGACTAGGTAAAAGCCATCAAGGAGTTCAAACAGCCAAGTAATTTGTTCGAGCTGAGATCGTTCTTGGGCTTAGCAAGTTACTATCGGTGCTTCATCAAAGATTTCGCATCAATTGCGAGACCTTTGACAGATTTACTGAAGGGTGAAGGTGGCAGGGTCAGCAAATACCGATCAAAGGGCATTTCGGTGAACTTTAATAAGGCCCAGTTAAGCGCATTTGACAAGCTTAGAAATATCCTTGCTTCAGAAGAAGTAGTCCTTCAATACCCAGACTTCACGCGACCTTTTGATTTGACAACTGATGCTTCATCCTTTGGCATAGATGCAGTCTTGGGAAATAGGCCTATAATAATGATATCCAGAACGCTGAGATAGGGAACTTAATTATGCCACGAATGAAAGGGAGCTACTTGCAATTGTATGGGCCTTGGATAGGTTTCGTCACTACCTCTATGGGAAAAGTGACATAAACATATTTACGGACCATCAGCCCCTTATATTTGCGGTCTCTGATAAGAATCCTAATTCAAAACTCAAGCGTTGGAAGGACCGCGTTGAAGAAAGTGGTGCAAAGGTCATGTATAAACCGGGGAAAGAAAACTGTGTGGCGGACGCTTTGTCGCGGCAAGGTATAAACGCTTTGCAAAGCTCAGCGGATTCAGATCGAGCCACTATTCACAGTGAAGAATCATCTACCCTTGTCATTGAGGCCACGGAAAAGCCACTTAACTGCTTTAGAAATCAGATCGTATTGGAGAAGGCGTCCATGTCAAATAAACGATTATTTACTGTGTTTGGTACTAAGACTCGCCATCAAATTGATTTCTCTGATTGGGAGAAAATAGTGGACTTGGTGAAGGACGTAGTAACGCCCAACGTAGTTAATGCCATACATTGTAAGCTCCCAGTCTTGGCACGTATTCAGGATAGTCTGGTTCGGCTCTTCCCGGCCACTAAGTTTGGGTATTGCACGTCTTGGGTGGCTGACGTCATTAAACCGGACGAGCAAAAAGAAATACGACTTGTGGAGCATAACAGGGCTCACAGAGCTGCTCAGGAGAACATTAAAAAGTGCTGCTTGACTATTATTTTCCAAAAATGGGTAAAATGGCGGCCGAGATTGTTCTTAATTGCAGGATTTATCAGAAAGCTAAATATAATAGGCACCCACTAAAGCAGGAATTAGGAATTACCCCGATACCATCGCGGGTGGGAGAGAGGCTGCACATGGACATTTGCTCGACAGGGGGAAAGTACTTTCTCACTGCCGTCGATAAATTCAGTAAGTTTGCGGTAGTCCAGCCAATAGCGTCACGTGCTATATTAGATGTGAAAATCCCAATCCTTCAACTGGTAAATCTTTTCCCTAATGTTAGATCGATTTATTGCGATAATGAGGCATCGTTTAACTCCAAAACTATACGAGGCATGCTGAAAAATCAGTACGATATAGATATAACAAATGCCTCACCTTTACGCAGTACGTCAAATGGACAGGTGGAAAGATTCCACAGTACTCTTATAGAAATTGCTAGGTGTCTGAAATTGGAAAGGAAAATAGACGATGTCGTGCAATTATTCCTTCAGGCGACCATAGAGTACAATAGGTCATTTCACACTGTCACTAATAAGAAACCTGCTGAGATCATCCATGCTAGTGCTAACCTTGCCCCGGATATAATTATGAACCTTGAACGGGCACAACAGGAGCAGTTAAGTCGGAACAATTCAGCTCGGCAGAATAGGGTATTTGACGTAGGCGAGAAAGTTTTGGTAAAAACCAACAAGAGATTGGGGGATAAACTTACGCCTCTGTATGCCGAGAATAGAGTCGATGCCGATATTGGGACAACAGTCCTACTCGAGCAGGAGCTTACGACACTAAGGAAGGGGCAAATGTCTATTAAACAGTTTTATGAGGAGCTTGAGAAGAAGCTGACACTCATTACAAATAAGACCAATATGACATATGAGACTGACCGTGCCCGATATATGAACGATAAGTATAGGGCCGATGCATTACGTGTATTTATTTCCGGGCTGAAGAGGAACTTAACCGATGTTCTCTTTGCTGCTCAGCCTAGAGACTTGCCATCAGCCTTGGCAATGGCTCAGGAAATAGAGGCAAACCTCGAGAGGCTTTTGCCACACAGTATGCCAGGTCCGTAGAGGAGAAACACCTTAGACAGGCCCAGAGTCGTCCATTACAAAGGACACCGGATTCCAACCACGAACAAATACTTAAAAAGGGGTGGAAAAATCCATATTTTACCAGGGATCTGGGGCTACAAACAGTTGTTGATAATAGGCCATTAGTGAAGATGGACGTAGATCCAACATCGTCGAAATTCCGTCAATCGACAAACTTTCAGCGCTCTCAGGATTCTGCGGCGCTGCATGCGCTCGATGCACAGCAACAAATTACATACAAGAGACCGATGAACTCTCAAAGGTTATCTGACTTTAGGCATCAAAGAGTTAATCATCTGTTTGAAGAAGATACGAGTGGTCAAGCCGAGGAATGTTACAATCAGATTGCTAGTGATGCGGTAGATGACATAGATGAGGAAGAAGGAGCAGACTATGAGAGTGACGCCGTGCATTTTTTAGGGGATCTTCCCTGCATCCAACGAACAGTAGCGGGGAAATCACGAAAATTCCTAATAGACACGGGGGCCTCCAAAAGCTACATCAAGAGAGAGATTGGGTGGCCAACTTCAATTCCTGTTGATTCTCCATTTACAGCCAAGTCACTTCATGGGTTTGAAAAAATAGAACACAAATGCCAGTTTTTTTTTTTGGTGTGGAAAGCCCTTTCTTCGTATTACCCGGACTTAAAACTTTTGACGGCATAATTGGCCTTGACCTGTTAGCGCAAGTAGGAGCGACTATTGATCTTAAAAGCAATTCTATTAGATTTAATGGGGGATGTGAGGATCTGCACTTTCAAAAATGCGCTCAGGTTAACTTTACGAAGGTTGAAGACATTGTCGTGCCCTCAATAGTGCAGGAAAGTTTTCAGCAGATGATGTCTAAACGCTCAGGGGCCTTTGCTGATCCAAATAAGAAGTTACCGTTTAACACAAACGTTGTAGCGACTATTCGGACACAGGATAACGAGCCAGTGTATTCAAAGCTATACCCGTTTCCATTGGGTGCTGCCGATTTTTTCAATCAGGAGATCAAAGACTTACTAAAAAATGGCATTATTCGACCATCTCGATCTCTCTTCAATAACCCCATATGGGTGGTAGGTAAAAAAGGCATGGACGCCTCGGGATCACCTAATAAACGCTTAGTTGTCGATTTCAGGAAGCTTCATTTGAAAACTATTGCCGGTAGATACCCAATGCCGAGTACAAATATGATACTGTCGAATCTGGGAAAGGCCAAATTTTTCACTACTCTCGACCTTAAGTCCGGATATCACCAGATAGAACTTGCGGAATTGGATAGGGAAATAAAAGCCATCAAGGAGTTCAAACAGCCAAGTAATTTGTTCGAGCTGAGATCGTTCTTGGGCTTAGCAAGTTACTATCGGTGCTTCATCAAAGATTTCGCATCAATTGCGAGACCTTTGACAGATTTACTGAAGGGTGAAGGTGGCAGGGTCAGCAAATACCGATCAAAGGGCATTTCGGTGAACTTTAATAAGGCCCAGTTAAGCGCATTTGACAAGCTTAGAAATATCCTTGCTTCAGAAGAAGTAGTCCTTCAATACCCAGACTTCACGCGACCTTTCGATTTGACAACTGATGCTTCATCCTTTGGCATAGGTGCAGTCTTGTCTCAGGGAAATAGGCCTATAACAATGATATCCAGAACGCTGAAAGATAGGGAACTTAATTATGTCACGAATGAAAGGGAGCTACTTGCAATTGTATGGGCCTTGGATAGGTTTCGTCACTACCTCTATGGGAAAAGTGACATAAACATATTTACGGACCATCAGCCCCTTATATTTGCGGTCTCTGATAAGAATCCTAATTCAAAACTCAAGCGTTGGAAGGACCGCGTTGAAGAAAGTGGTGCAAAGGTCATGTATAAACCGGGGAAAGAAAACTTTGTGGCGGACGCTTTGTCGCGGCAAGGTATAAACGCTTTGCAAAGCTCAGCGGATTCAGATCGAGCCACTATTCACAGTGAAGAATCATCTACCCTTGTCATTGAGGCCACGGAAAAGCCACTTAACTGCTTTAGAAATCAGATCGTATTGGAGGAGGCGTCCATGTCAAATAAACGATTATTTACTGTGTTTGGTACTAAGACTCGCCATCAAATTGATTTCTCTGATTGGGAGAAATTAGTGGACTTGGTGAAGGGCGTAGTAACGCCCAACGTAGTTAATGCCATACATTGTAAGCTCCCAGTCTTGGCACGTATTCAGGATAGTCTGGTTCGGCTCTTCCCGGCCACTAAGTTTGGGTATTGCACGTCTTGGGTGGCTGACGTCATTAAACCGGACGAGCAAAAAGAAACACGACTTGTGGAGCATAACAGGGCTCACAGAGCTGCTCAGGAGAATATTAAAAAGTGCTGCTTGACTATTATTTTCCAAAAATGGGTAAAATGGCGGCCGAGATTGTTCTTAATTGCAGGATTTATCAGAAAGCTAAATATAATAGGCACCCACTAAAGCAGGAATTAGGAATTACCCCGATACCATCGCGGGTGGGAGAGAGGCTGCACATGGACATTTTCTCGACAGGGGGAAAGTACTTTCTCACTGCCGTCGATAAATTCAGTAAGTTTGCGGTAGTCCAGCCAATAGCGTCACGTGCTATATTAGATGTGAAAATCCCAATCCTTCAACTAGTAAATCTTTTCCCTAATGTTAGATCGATTTATTGCGATAATGAGGCATCGTTTAACTCCAAAACTATACGAGGCATGCTGAAAAATCAGTACGATATAGATATAACAAATGCCTCACCTTTACGCAGTACGTCAAATGGACAGGTGGAAAGATTCCACAGTACTCTTATAGAAATTGCTAGGTGTCTGAAATTGGAAAGGGAAATAGACGATGTCGTGCAATTATTCCTTCAGGCGACCATAGAGTACAATAGGTCATTTCACACTGTCACTAATAAGAAACCTGCTGAGATCATCCATGCTAGTGCTGACCTTGCCCCGGATATAATTATGAACCTTGAACGGGCACAACAGGAGCAGTTAAGTCGGAACAATTCAGCTCGGCAGAATAGGGTATTTGACGTAGGCGAGAAAGTTTTGGTAAAAACCAACAAGAGATTGGGGGATAAACTTACGCCTCTGTATGCCGAGAATAGAGTCGATGCCGATATTGGGACAACAGTCCTACTCGAGCAGGAGCTTACGACACTAAGGAAGGGGCAAATGTCTATTAAACAGTTTTATGAGGAGCTTGAGAAGAAGCTGACACTCATTACAAATAAGACCAATATGACATATGAGACTGACTGTGCCCGATATATGAACGATAAGTATAGGGCCGATGCATTACGTGTATTTATTTCCGGGCTGAAGAGGAACTTAACCGATGTACTCTTTGCTGCTCAGCCTAGAGACTTGCCATCAGCCTTGGCAATGGCTCAGGAAATAGAGGCAAACCACGAGAGGCTTTTGCCACACAGTATGCCAGGTCCGTAGAGGAGAAACACCTTAGACAGGCCCAGAGTCGTCCATTACAAAGGACACCGGATTCCAACCACGAACAAATACTTAAAAAGGGGTGGAAAAATCCATATTTTACCAGGGATCTGGGGCTACAAACAGTTGTTGATAATAGGCCATTAGTGAAGATGGACGTAGATCCAACATCGTCGAAATTCCGTCAATCGACAAACTTTCAGCGCTCTCAGGATTCTGCGGCGCTGCATGCGCTCGATGCACAGCAACAAATTACATACAAGAGATCGATGAACTCTCAAAGGTTATCTGACTTTAGGCATCAAAGAGTTAATCATCTGTTTGAAGAAGATACGAGTGGTCAAGCCGAGGAATGTTACAATCAGATTGCTAGTGATGCGGTAGATGACATAGATGAGGAAGAAGGAGCAGACTATGAGAGTGACGCCGTGCATTTTTTAGGGGATCTTCCCTGCATCCAACGAACAGTAGCGGGGAAATCACGAAAATTCCTAATAGACACGGGGGCCTCCAAAAGCTACATCAAGAGAGAGATTGGGTGGCCAACTTCAATTCCTGTTGATTCTCCATTTACAGCCAAGTCACTTCATGGGTTTGAAAAAATAGAACACAAATGCCAGTTTTTTTTTTGGTGTGGAAAGCCCTTTCTTCGTATTACCCGGACTTAAAACTTTTGACGGCATAATTGGCCTTGACCTGTTAGCGCAAGTAGGAGCGACTATTGATCTTAAAAGCAATTCTATTAGATTTAATGGGGGATGTGAGGATCTGCACTTTCAAAAATGCGCTCAGGTTAACTTTACGAAGGTTGAAGACATTGTCGTGCCCTCAATAGTGCAGGAAAGTTTTCAGCAGATGATGTCTAAACGCTCAGGGGCCTTTGCTGATCCAAATAAGAAGTTACCGTTTAACACAAACGTTGTAGCGACTATTCGGACACAGGATAACGAGCCAGTGTATTCAAAGCTATACCCGTTTCCATTGGGTGCTGCCGATTTTTTCAATCAGGAGATCAAAGACTTACTAAAAAATGGCATTATTCGACCATCTCGATCTCTCTTCAATAACCCCATATGGGTGGTAGGTAAAAAAGGCATGGACGCCTCGGGATCACCTAATAAACGCTTAGTTGTCGATTTCAGGAAGCTTCATTTGAAAACTATTGCCGGTAGATACCCAATGCCGAGTACAAATATGATACTGTCGAATCTGGGAAAGGCCAAATTTTTCACTACTCTCGACCTTAAGTCCGGATATCACCAGATAGAACTTGCGGAATTGGATAGGGAAATAAAAGCCATCAAGGAGTTCAAACAGCCAAGTAATTTGTTCGAGCTGAGATCGTTCTTGGGCTTAGCAAGTTACTATCGGTGCTTCATCAAAGATTTCGCATCAATTGCGAGACCTTTGACAGATTTACTGAAGGGTGAAGGTGGCAGGGTCAGCAAATACCGATCAAAGGGCATTTCGGTGAACTTTAATAAGGCCCAGTTAAGCGCATTTGACAAGCTTAGAAATATCCTTGCTTCAGAAGAAGTAGTCCTTCAATACCCAGACTTCACGCGACCTTTCGATTTGACAACTGATGCTTCATCCTTTGGCATAGGTGCAGTCTTGTCTCAGGGAAATAGGCCTATAACAATGATATCCAGAACGCTGAAAGATAGGGAACTTAATTATGCCACGAATGAAAGGGAGCTACTTGCAATTGTATGGGCCTTGGATAGGTTTCGTCACTACCTCTATGGGAAAAGTGACATAAACATATTTACGGACCATCAGCCCCTTATATTTGCGGTCTCTGATAAGAATCCTAATTCAAAACTCAAGCGTTGGAAGGACCGCGTTGAAGAAAGTGGTGCAAAGGTCATGTATAAACCGGGGAAAGAAAACTTTGTGGCGGACGCTTTGTCGCGGCAAGGTATAAACGCTTTGCAAAGCTCAGCGGATTCAGATCGAGCCACTATTCACAGTGAAGAATCATCTACCCTTGTCATTGAGGCCACGGAAAAGCCACTTAACTGCTTTAGAAATCAGATCGTATTGGAGGAGGCGTCCATGTCAAATAAACGATTATTTACTGTGTTTGGTACTAAGACTCGCCATCAAATTGATTTCTCTGATTGGGAGAAATTAGTGGACTTGGTGAAGGACGTAATAACGCCCAACGTAGTTAATGCCATACATTGTAAGCTCCCAGTCTTGGCACGTATTCAGGATAGTCTGGTTCGGCTCTTCCCGGCCACTAAGTTTGGGTATTGCACGTCTTGGGTAGCTGACGTCATTAAACCGGACGAGCAAAAAGAAACACGACTTGTGGAGCATAACAGGGCTCACAGAGCTGCTCAGGAGAATATTAAAAAGTGCTGCTTGACTATTATTTTCCAAAAATGGGTAAAATGGCGGCCGAGATTGTTCTTAATTGCAGGATTTATCAGAAAGCTAAATATAATAGGCACCCACTAAAGCAGGAATTAGGAATTACCCCGATACCATCGCGGGTGGGAGAGAGGCTGCACATGGACATTTTCTCGACAGGGGGAAAGTACTTTCTCACTGCCGTCGATAAATTCAGTAAGTTTGCGGTAGTCCAGCCAATAGCGTCACGTGCTATATTAGATGTGAAAATCCCAATCCTTCAACTAGTAAATCTTTTCCCTAATGTTAGATCGATTTATTGCGATAATGAGGCATCGTTTAACTCCAAAACTATACGAGGCATGCTGAAAAATCAGTACGATATAGATATAACAAATGCCTCACCTTTACGCAGTACGTCAAATGGACAGGTGGAAAGATTCCACAGTACTCTTATAGAAATTGCTAGGTGTCTGAAATTGGAAAGGAAAATAGACGATGTCGTGCAATTATTCCTTCAGGCGACCATAGAGTACAATAGGTCATTTCACACTGTCACTAATAAGAAACCTGCTGAGATCATCCATGCTAGTGCTGACCTTGCCCCGGATATAATTATGAACCTTGAACGGGCACAACAGGAGCAGTTAAGTCGGAACAATTCAGCTCGGCAGAATAGGGTATTTGACGTAGGCGAGAAAGTTTTGGTAAAAACCAACAAGAGATTGGGGGATAAACTTACGCCTCTGTATGCCGAGAATAGAGTCGATGCCGATATTGGGACAACAGTCCTAATTAAAGGGAGGGTGGTCCATAAGGACAATATTTGATAAGGCTCCTAAAAAAGAAAAAAATTTTATTCCTAGGCTCCAAATTGTGTTAGGTACCCCAAACTCTTTGAACCAGCAAAGGTAGAGTCTTAGCATCGATTTCGAAGTGCAGGCCCAGAAATGCGCTCATACAACAATTGTCAATTAAAGAATCAAGGAAACAACGAGTTAGGGAATCGAAAATTGTCGTTTATGCCGTCTCTCTTCCCCGAAAGCGTTAAATCATAAATTTAAATTGAAAATATCGAAACTGCCCACACTCTTTCAAAGGTACATTTACCTATAAACAATTTAAAGGTGACAATAACATTCCACAGGTGATTCTGAAAGAGGGTTTCACAAAGGTTAATACTAGCTAGTAAAAAATTATTGAATTTTGTAAAATTAATATTTAGTTTATATCGTAGATAATAATATTTTCCAATCGCACATAAACGAAAGATATCACACGCTGCCACGTCATGGGCCGCGATTAACCATTTGCAGAGACTCTACGATCATCCGTGCATGCTCGCCACCGCAACAAAATGGTCTCAGACTCAACTCCCTTTTAAGCCTGTCCCTTTTTTCACTAAACGAAAAAAGCCTGCAGCATATAACGGAGTCGCAATTGCTTACAACCAAATGCCACCTGCAGCAGCGTTAAACTGTTTCGCGTCCTGCGTATTGATAAGGATTAAGATTTATCAGGCTTACTCACAGGCGGCAAAGCAAAGCCTCGATAGTGGTGAATCCTTCCTTGCTAACATGGATATGGCCGAGGACGTCCTTTTTTAAAAAGAAGGAGAGTAGTTAACAATGCACCGGTGATCTGAGCTTAGAGCGGACGACGGACGGCACACGAATTCTTAGATCTGTGCGAATTAGGTTTTGGATTAAGCTTTTTTCTTAAGTTAGTCAGTTCTGGGTTGACAACCGAATAATAAAGACATCATATCTGAGCCGCGACAGTGTAGCTGAAGCTAAGACCCTGCTATCAGCTTACTGGAAGAAGTTCAGCGGCATCATCATCACTGATCTTGACCACCAACTGGTCTGGATCGGTGCTCTGCAGCGCAACACGACTGTAGAGGCACCTGACGAGTAGCCCCAACGGTACACAGCCGGTGAACAGCACGTGCCACGGCGTAACCTCCTGCAAGACCTGTGCAGGCGGGAGATATTGTGGGCATCTCCGTTGCCGCACTATCCCACACCTTTGTCGTAACAGCTGAAGCTAAGACCCAGCTATCAGCACCATCACCATTGATCGTGGCCACCACCTGGACCTGATCCGCACTCTGCATCACTCTACAGTAGCAGAGGCATCCAACATATTGACTGATCGTTGCGGGCAGCAACGTTATAGCCTTAACCCCCTGCAAGACCCGTGCGGGTGGAGAATATTGTGGGTGAACACGCCGCCACAGTATTACCTAACATTATCTTACACTCCACTGCGAACACTGCGAATTGAAAGTGAATAAATATGAGTTCGCTTTTGTCATTCTATTTTTAGAAAGTCCCGTTAGAAATGCCAAGCAGACTATTTTGCGTCGTAAATTTTGGACAATTAGCTAATAGTAAAACCGGTTTTCGCTAGAATAACTCAAAATCAATTTTTTTATTTTTGGCCTATAGCAGCGACCACTGTGCGCTCAAGAATACTTATGATAAAATGTTGTCCATATATGGTTGATCACATAAAAATTAAAACACATACTTTTCACTTCATATCTTAGCTGATTGCCGTCTGACATTGCACAGATTTTGTAGCGTCATTTCCAATCGGCACTCTCGAGGAGGGTTCGGTAAGGGAATTTTTGCCAACCAAAAATATTATTTTTTAAAAATTATGTTTTTAAATTAAACTATTCCATTGCATCACAAAAATCACTTTTCAATATAAAATAATATGTAAAGATCTTGGCTTATGATTATGTTACGATTTCTTCCAAAAATATGACTGCAAAGGTGGAAAAAAACGGGAATTGTCGCGGCCAGTGGCCGATTGCAAGGCGCCTGCAGCGGTGAATAAAAGAAGCTGCAAATTGTTTTTTTCGTGGTGCGGTCGCGGACAGTGGTCAGTAAATAAATAGTTTCTAACAAAGAAGTTCTTATATAAATTAAATGCATTTATTCTATTTACCCTTGCAGAGGCTTTCGAAATAGTTCGAGTGAATATCCTTGTAATAGTTACAGTGAATATCTTCTTTATTATTAGAGAGCGACATGTCGTGTCGCTACTCTGGGTTTTTTCATTCTGATCTTTTTGTACAATTTTACTTTTTCTAAACCTTTCATAAAAAGGCTGCGCTGCTGCAGAGGGTAGCGGCCTAGCGTCGGCAATATATATTACTTATATAAGTTAATTAAGTTAGGTAGTAGTAGTAGTTATTTGTCCTATGCTGATGACGATGTCCTCAGATGCGGATAATGTCCATGGGGGTTCTTCCTTCTTGCTGGAAGTTATGGTGGGAGTTACTAACTCCGTCGTTACTGCCCTTGAGGCTAAGTAACCAATTTCACAAATGAATTGACTTTTACGGCTTGTGCCGGAGAATTGATATAAGACTCCTTTTTTGTATGAAGCTCAAGCATAAACTGAAACTTAAAGCGAACAAAATATATTTCATAGCGGCCACGCAGTGTTCGCCGGCTATGCACGGGCATCCGGCCAGACGCTGTGTCAGCAGTTTGGCCAGCGCGAGCTCTTAAGGAATCGGACATTGCCGTTGCGCGGTTAACTTCAGTTAAGTTATATACTCGCTAATATTTGAGTGAAGTAGATGGACTGCTGTTTATCGTTATGTTTTATCATATAAAAAAACCTCTTGACGAGGTAAAGTACCGGTGACGAACCTGCATGCGAAACCCAAAATATCTGATATCAATTTTAGTGACGAAAATATGCTATATAGGTGTACAAAATTGCATATAAAAAATATTCTTGTTCGGCACGTGACTGATTTTTTTTTTTTGTTTTTCCTACACGTGCCGAACAAGAATATTTTTTATATAGTATATATAGTAAATATATATATATTTTTTAACATTCAAGAAGGTGGAATAATTTTTGATTTTGACATTCAAGAAGGTGGAATAATTAAAAACCTTTCAAAAGATGTAAAGAATTTTTCTATAGCTTCAGTGGCTCTGAAGTTATACGTATTTTTAATTTACAAAGGTATTGGAATTTGGTTAGTTTAAAAATTTTAATTAAAAATTTGCCCAAAAATGTATTTAAAATCCAAAATTGTTTCGTAGTTGTGGGAAACCAAATTGTTTTAACAAATTAACAGATGAGAGGCCTATCCTTATGAGAGTTTTACTATTTAATAAATTTAAAAAAAAAACAAGAAAAGAAAGCTAACTTCGGGCGGAGCCGATGTTTATATACCGTTGCAGTTGAGTCGCAGTCCGCTAGGTGGCGCCTCGCATCTTATATTATTAGATACATACCGGATCGTATATAGTTGGCCGATCCTTATGAAATATGGCATATCGAATTATTTTGCCAAAAGAGGAATCCATTGAAACTCCCATCCTTCTAACTTCAAAAACAACGAAGTTATAGCGAGTTCCGATCAATTAGTTATATGGCAGCTATAGGATATAGTCGGCCGATCCTTATGAAATTCGACAAATCAGATTTCCCCAAAATAGAATCTGTACCAAATCCCATCTTTCTAACTTAAAAAACAATTTGAAATATAAAAATATTTTGGATATTTCCCAATTTAACTTTTCACTTTGATTTGTCGTGTTGCCTTTTGTGTTTTTTCGAAACTTTTTTTCGTTCCTTGCAACCAATCTTAAAAGGCAATTAATAGCGAAACCAAAGTTATGCCAATTTTAATCGTTCTATGGGATCTATGGGATCGTTCTATTTCGATCGTACAGCTATAGGATATAGTCGGCCGATCCTTATGAAATTGGCCAAAATTGTACACAAGATGTTTTGGTCAAACATAACATGTGTGGAAAGTCTCAACTGTCTAACTTAAAAAACACCAATGATATGGCATTTCCGATCAATCCAATATGGCAGCTATAGGATATAGTCGACCGATCCCGGCCGTTCCGACTTATATACTACCTACAAGGAAAAACAGGATGTGTGCAAAGTTTCAACTCGATAGCCTTAAAACTGAGAGACTAGTTTGCGTAGAAACGGACATGCTCATATCGACTCAGGAGGTGATCCTGATCAAGAATATATACATGCGTTGCACACTTTTGACCAAAATTATAATATTTATACCCTCTGCAAGGGTATAAAAACAAAGTTTTGGCATATCCAATCAATGCGCAAAGATAAAAAATTAAAAAAAACTGGAAATTACGTTTTTCCAGTTTTTATAGATAAACCAATTGTTGAATGTAATAATTTATTTTGGGTGTGCGATATTAGAAAAGTATTGGCGGAGTTGTTTTGCCTAGGTTTTTTTTATAGCTTTCAATCCATGATTTGGCCCAAAAATGGATTGAATGGTGGTGGCTGTAATTTAAGCAAAGCAGTGTTTTATTTATATGCATTATATGTTTAGTGGGGGCATATGCATATAACGCTATTTATACCCTTGCAGAGGGTATTATAATTTTGGTCAAAAGTGTGCAACGCAGTGAAAGAGACATCTCCGACCCTATAAAGTATATACATTCTTGATCAGGATCACCTCCTGAGTCGATATGAGCATGTCCGTCTGTCCGTCTGTCCGTCGGTCCGTCTGTCCGTCTGTCTGTCGGTTTCTACGCAAACTAGTCTCTCAGTTTTATAGCTATCGAGTTGAAACTTTGCACACATCCTTCTTTTCCTTGCAGGTAGTACATAAGTCGGAACGGCCGGGATCGGTCGACTATATCCTATAGCTGCCATATAACTGATTGATCGGAAATGCCATAACTTCTTTGTTTTTTAAGATAGAAAGTTGGGACTTTCCACACATGTTATATTTGACCAACATATCTTATGTACAAAATTTCATAAGGATCGGCCGACTATATCCTATAGCTGTCATACAACGATCGGAATTGGCATAACTTTGGTGTTTTTTAAATTAGAAAGATGGGACTTGGTACAGATTCTATTTTGGACAAAATAATCTGATTTGCCAAATTTCATAAGGATCGGCCGACTATATACGATCTTCAATATATCTAATAAAATAAGATGGGTGGCGCCACCTAGCGGACTGCGACTGAACTGCAAGGGTATATCAACTTCGGCTCCGCCCGAAGTTAGCTTTCCTTTCTTGTTAGTCGTAAAATTGTGCATTTGTAAGTCTTCTCATTAAGACATGAGACACTGAAACACAAAGCAGAATTACATCAAAATTTGCCATCAAGCAACGAAATTCGAGATTAGCCGAGTGGAGAGCGTTGTGGTTTCTTACACGGGAGGGCCTGAGTTCTAGTCCTAGTTGAGCCAGTGTTTCTATTTTACTCTTTAAGCCCTTTTTTTATTTGCATTTTATTTTTAAATAAATAAACTAAAAGCTGAAAAGATATACTCCATATTTTTTAGGGTATTGACCAAATATATGCAGACTCCAAAAAGCCAATTGAATACACACACATGTATAAGTAAATGCAAGCTTCACAGGAGGCTGGACAAAATTGGTAGCTGCACTTACAGGTCTATATCTTGAGTTAACGAATTTTGCGTCATCTCAAGAGCTATCTCCACGTGCAATATGAATATGATCAAATGAGCCAATTTTGAAAATAAATTTGTTTTCTTTGGTACCTCAAGATTGGTACCTCAACCGACCCGATCCGACATTTCTTTCAGAAGTTGTTCAAGAAATTCGATTTTTACAGCTTTTTACAAATGCAGGACCTTCACAGGAGGCTGCACAAAATGGGTAGCTGCACTTACAGGACTATATCTTGAGTCAACGAATTTTGCCAGATATGAGCAATTTATCAAAATTTGCGTCATCTTAAAAGCTATCTCCACGTGCAATATAAAAAGGACCAATCGAGCAAATTTTGAAAAATAATGTTTTTTTTTTTTTAAAAATAGTTTTTTTTCAGTGTATGTTTTTTTGTGTACTATATAGACGTTTGGTATCAAAGAAAGTGAAATAGATATTTAAAAATTTCAAAGTGAAATAAATATTTCAACGGTGTAAAGCTATTTTTAATATCTTTGTTAATTATAAAGTTATGAATTTTTTAATTAACAAAGTTTTTTTAATTTTTTGACGAAAGCTTAAGGTATTTCAAAAAGTTGTAGAACAAAAGTTGCTCATATGATAGTAACAAATATTTTCAAATTTTTTTCAGGATTGTTAAGAAAAAAATAGTGCAAACAGACCAACCGACAAACCAACGCAAACTGGCTTCATTTTGAAGAAGAAGAAAAAATTGAATTTTTCGAATAACTTCTCGGGTCGGGTCGATTGAGGTACCAATCGACGCGTATTTAACTCTAGAATGCGAATATATAAAAATATTCTATCTGGGGACTAACATGTGTCCACCAGCCTCACTTCAGTGATTAAAAATTTTTTTACTTTCACCCTAATTTCTCCCAAACCAAATAACTTTTGGAATATGTTTCGACAAAAATTATATAATCGAAACAATACCTTTCGATTTGTATATAATTCATTTAGATCGGTTGCCTACAGATAATTTTTAATTCTTCGGCTATATATAGAGTTTCCTCGCGCACGCCAAGGCATGCAGGTCGTCACTTCGTGGACTTCCGTCCACAGTGATAATAAACAGTATTATTAAGTAATGCCTGGTGGTTGCATTGATCGTTTGAGTCGTTGCAAGTCGTCATTACGATACCGGCCATAATTTATCCTATTTTTGTCAGCTAGATCAATTCAATTAATCAATTGAATCTGTATGTTCTTGTTTACGTGTAACGGATAACCTAGAGCAGATGCTAGTCCCGACTGAGCGTTGCACGCATTTGTAATTCGGCTCTGTCTCGTCAGCAAGTGTAGTAGTGTTCGATGAGCTGCAGTCTTGGGGTGCTCTTAGAATCCTAAATATTCGAAATGTGCGTGCGAAATAAGTTTGCCATTCTGGCCGGAAAAAGAAGGATAAGCTCAACACAGCAAAATGGAGAGGGTTAAGAGACAGATGAAGAACCAAAATAACAAACAACTTTTTTGTAGGCCGCCTAAATATGAAAATCTAAGTCAATACCCTTCTCACAAAAAACCACTTTCTCAAACACTCAACCAGATGAACCACAGGATGGTTTAATAGATGCCAGAGAATTTCCCTCCTGGGTGATCTGCACGCACTTTAGGCTTAAAAAAAATCTTATGATCTTAGATGAGTTTACTTGTTACAACAACACTTCACTGGCTGTACCTTTCTTATGGAGGGTCAGATCGAAAAGAAATCCACGAGGGACGTCAAGGCTGCTCGACAGGTTATATCCGTTTTATATATAAATATATATATATACATATAATATATACTCTGCATATAAGCCATGTTATCGATAGTCTGCATACGAATTCTGATTCGAATTCTATGGGTGATTCGTAACCCCCCTATGGCAATACTAGAGTGGTTCATCTATCCCCGTCTAGTGGCGTATTCCTAAATCCCTTTTCAAACCTAGCCGTTACATACGGTCTCGTTTTTTTGTGAACTGGATTTTTGACAGTTTTGTCTACTCGTTTCTGAGTTTCTACTTCTTACATTTGGTTGTATTGTTATATATTATATTATACAAGGTGCGTTCCAAAGTAAACAGGACTTTTTGAATTTAGCGCCCTCTTGTGGCGCCATCGATATGTCAACTTGTGCGTTAGAATCTGCTATCCGTTATCGACTTTCAGTAAAAATTGCATGACATTTCATCTATTGGAAGTGAGGTTAACATTAAATTTTGTTTTAAAATTGGTGAAACTTTTACCAAAACGTTTCAATTGATGAAACAAGTTTATGGCGATGATTGCCTATCCCGTAGAAGAGTGCACGAGTGGTTTCAACGTTTTTAAAGTGGTCGTGAGGACATAAATGACGATGAACATGTGGGCCAACCAAAATCCATGATCACTGAAAATTCCATCGAAACTGTGCCTGAATTCATAAAAAATCAGCTGAAATCATCGTTAAAATTCATGGAAATAGAATTGATCATCTCCATAACATCGATTTATCGCATTTTGACTGAACATTTGGGCTTACAAAAGGTGTGTGCACGGTTTGTGCCGCACAAATTGACTGACGTCCAAAAATTGCTCAGAATTCCACATTCGAAGATCATCATTAAAGGGCAAAAAAAACCCGTACTTTCTTTACAAGATTGTGACTGGTGGCGAAACGTGGTGTTTTCAATATGATCCCGAAACGAAACGCCAGAGTGCTGAATGGAAGGCGCCGTACCAGCCGAAACCCAAAAAATCGTGCCTGGAGAAGTCAAAAGTAAAGACAATGCTGATTTGTTTTTATGATTCCAAGGGTATTGTCCACAAAGAATTTATTCCACCCGGTCAAAACATTAATACGGTATGCTACCTTGGAGTTTTGAAGCGTTTGGTGCGCCGTATTTGATGTGTTCGGCCCGAATATCGCGAAGATGGAAGTTGGAGTTTGTTGCACGATAATGCGCCGTCTCATCGATGGACGCTTGTGACCGACTATTTGACCAAAAATCACATTTTAAGCATCAACCACTCCCCGTATTCACCTGATATGGCACAGTATTGATATATATCAGTATTGTTATATAATGTGTAATGTAATGTGTTTTATGTGATTCTGTTATTGGGAATTTTTATAATTAAAATTTTTATGGTTTTTTGCCGAGGTTTTCCTGGTTTGTAATGGCTCTGCTTGTGGCTGGATACATGGCTAATAATATAGAACATTCCGGACCACATTAGGGCGAGGGTGTATTAAAAAAAAATACATGCTAGTTTAGATTAGACATAAGCTGAAAGATGAGTCAGCAATCAAACCAAATAACCTGGAGCCCGTAATACGATTAGCACTCGCTGTACAGAATTATTGTGCCAATATTCTTTCAGTGGGGCTACAGGAATACCTAATCGACTCTGCTCTGTTGAGTGTATTGGTTACTAACCTGTTGGGTCATCTGAAGCCGTAACTTTGTATCATAAAACAAAAGGAGGAATATTTTTGCCTTTATCGACGAAGGGTCTTCCTGTACTCTGATGGAGCGCAAATTAGCTAATGAGTGTAATGTTATTGCTTCATATGGGAGGGGTATATGGACCATTTAAGACGGGATCGTCCATGCCTAACTTGTTTATCTCCGGCTGTCTTTACCCAACCAACCTAGAACCTTCTATGTGGCAGATTATATCGTACAAATTCCCTATAGCCGATCAATTGCAAGCTATTAATTACCCATATCCACCGGAATAATAAGACTACTCTTCTTCCATGTTCAACGTTATAATTAGATTTATTATATTTGTAAAGATCGCATTGATTGGCGAAGACCAACTTCGAGTAACATCTTAGCAAGCTACGTTAAACAACTAAGCAAAGGAAATCAAAAGTAACGTATTCTTTTGTAGTAAACTAGTATTCAAGGAAGGGGATTCATACGGTAATGGCATTCTTGTCGCTGACATTATTAATTGGATTGTTTTTTTTTTTTCTGTGAGTTTTCGCTTATTTATAGCATATCTTCAAAATCATTATGTTTGGGTTAGATACACTTTCATGCGGTCCATCCGCGTGGAAAGACCTTCTTATGATGATAAATTTGGATACATTGTTGTCCTTGGAATCTTGGAGGCTCTAGGCTGGAACTTCAGATTATTAATTTATGCATGAACAAAACAGCGCTTTAAATGCCGTTGAATCAACCCTAACTGCTTTAACTTACTTACGTTACAAAGATAACTTTCTTTGGGTTGTGCTATATTTAAAGCTACCTATAACTTGCCTACCAGGCTCTGGGCAAGATTCAATGTTTAATTGCGTCCACTCTTACTAATCACGGAGAGTGTGCCACACGGTTAAGTTGAACCGCCATGTTACTTCCAATTGGTTTGGTTTATCTTTTCTATTATTTTATTATTTCAATTGTACACGAGAGTCACGTCGGACAAAGCACCGCTTCTATAAAAAATTCCCAACCGTATGGTATTTCGCAATGTAGATGAAAGAAAGAAGCTTTGCTTCGTGTTGGCCTTTTATATTCCAATTCCAGGAACTTCGCGGCGTTGCTTTTAGAAAACGTGGATTTGGCTGCAATTTCCGACTCTCCAAAAATCGCAGGGCGACCTTACATTAACTACCATTTGCTGTTTCCAAATTTCCCTCACTGGCGACAAAATTGTCAGAATGGATAGGTTATTACCGGACCATTACTTGAGTTAGGCTTGGACGGGCCAGAAGATCACGCCAGCGAAAACTATCCAGAAGCTTTAAATGTGTTGATGTTTTTGCTAACTTTTGCTCTCAACAAATTCTGCGGCTAGCTCACAGAGTTTGGGGAATCGTTCCACCCAATTTATATATTCGACGTGATTGCCCTAGCCCAGAAATAACACAGGTTGTCTTGGTGCATGGCGCCAAATCGGCTCACGGTTCCCTCCGTTTGGACTCACGTGCTTCAGTTGCGGGGCCTGTGCCGTCGCTGTTGGTGTCGTCGCTGCTCTCGTGTCGTCGCCGCTGCTCTTGTCGTTGGCGTCGCTCCTGTTGCTGCTCCCGTTGTCGCCGCTGCTTCCCGTTGCTGCTTCCGTCGCTGCACCAGTCACATCCTTTCGCTGCTTCTCCTCGCCCCCGGTTGCGTTCGCCACTCGCCTCCAAACACCTGCGTGCATACTATGCAGGATCTATGGCAGACCAGAGGTTTTGGCGTCGCGTCTCCTTTAACTCTAAGTGATACGGATCAGGATTCAATTGACTTTACCGGAATGTACCTGCTTGAATGAACAGTGAAACCACTGTTGGGCCTGAGTTCCCGATTTAACTACCCCTTGCTTTACAGGATCACACCTGGTCCTAACGGTCAGGACAAAGCGTACGCCAGGTCGATCCGTCGCTATCGCTATGACACCAGGATACCTGTTGTGTCCGGGAATAATCCAACTCGACTCGAAGCCCAAGGGTATGCTTAAGTTCCGTCGCGGATCCTTGATCCTTTTCCCACTTGCTCCTTGATTACTACTCCTTGGCTGATTCGCGTACCGCCGCCGGACTTACTCACAGGGGGTCCTTAAGCTACTGATCGCAGATCCTTGCGCACTCGCTTTTAATCCCGCACCTGAGACTGTCGGACTTACCCACAGGGGTCCTTCTAATTCCTCCTAATACTCCTAATTCCTCCAAGGAAACTTTCCGCTTGAATGTCAGACTTACCCACGGGGACTCGGTCCGATTTGCTCCATGGGCCCCCCTTATATAGTGCCTGAGGCGCCCGTTAATCCTTGCAAATTTCGCCTCCTGCCCCGCATTTCTATCGGCGGGCTTTCATTATTTACCCCCCCGTTTCCCCGCTTGGGCTTTCGATCTGTATTGCTATTTTGCAGGTCATCGGACTATTACAAGGTGTTAGCACCTAGTGCCAAGACCTAGTACCCGATCAAGATGCATCAGCAGGTCACAATATACAAGCATCAGACCTACTAGCCTATTAATAATGTAACGATAAGCATAAGCCAATTCCAACCTACTAACCCGGCACTAGTCGATGGCACCGGAAGCAGAATCAGCATTATCAGCGGGAAGAATGACCGACTGACCGAAGCAATCAAAAACCAGCCAGCGAAGCCGAAATGCGTGTGGAAAGCAGTACATGAACAAACAATCTGAGTCAGCAGATTCAGAGGTGGGTGACCCTGGCATTAACCTTAGTTTTAGCACGTCCATAACATTGACCTTTCTTAGCGTTAATGATGTATAATTTAGCATCTTATATAAGAGTTGTTCTTCTGAAATAAAGACACTTGCGAGATCAGAATCAATAGTCTCGTTACTTAGTGTTGAAACTACGGCACTTAAAATTGACCTACTTCATGTGATCCTGTGTAAAACGATTCACAAAGTAGGACTCTCTAAAACCTATCTACTTCGCGTGGCTTCAGTGTAAACGGACCACAAGTAGAATCCGCGGCATACCAGTCTACTTCAAGTGTTGCTCCCGTGAAACGGATCACAAGTAGACCCCGCATTACCTAACCACTTCGAGTGTTGCTCCCGTGAAACGGACCACGAGGAGATCCCGCGGCATACCAGTCTATTTCGAGTGTTGCTCCCGTGAAACGGACCACCAGTAGACCCCGCGTTACCTAACCTACTTCAGACGAACCACCATACCACCTGTACTTGAGGAAAACCACCCCAGGACTTCAAGCACATCAACTCCAGTCTGATCACAGCAAGCGTCTGGCCAACCCGAGCAGTCCCTTGCAGAATCCAGGTAAATTTAGTCAAGACTATTTACGGTCTTTGACTACGACTCCGGGACCTACCGTTACTCCCGTGAGTTCATGTTTGACGTAGTTGCCGCATAATGCTCTTCGGACGAACATTTGGTGACCCCGACGTGATCCTTTAGGATCACAACTTGAACACAAGCCTCAACGCAATTTAACTCAACGAAAAAAAAAGGGAAGAGATACATCGCAACGATGGGATCAGAATCCGACCCCGAAATCCAAATGCTCTTTGATGAGCAAATTGAAAGCAACATAGCCATCCGCAGAGCGTAAACTCAAGGGAGGATACTTCGAGGAGAGACTCAGACAGCTCACTGACTCATGGACCCAGTTTAAAAAAAATGATGCTAAGCTCCATGAGCTAGCACTAAGTCCTGAGAATGAGTATTTCACAAAGGCCAAAGCGCTAGAAGAGCTCGTAAAAAAATATGAAGCAATATTTTCGGATGGAATCCCATCCGTGTCAGGCCCGTCACAAAGGCCCCGGAAAACAGGCGAAAATCTCGAGCCAAATGCACAATCATCACGAGGAAACGAAGGAGAAGACCTTCGATTAATATCATTAAAACGAAGACATGAAGGACGGTTAGACGATATGGAAGACTTTCTGTGCAACCGCACCGAAGGACGGAAAGTGTCCACACACGTCAGACAACACATGAAGGAGCTATGGAAGGAAATCGTCATGTGATACCATGATCTCATCGACCTGGAACCAGCCATAAAAAATTATGGACACACCAATGACAGATTTCAGGTGGTACGAGCAGAATACTTTTCGTTTCTGAGCGAAGGATCGCAATCGACTTCAGCATCAACACAAAAACCCGCGATCGCACCTCCGTTTGTAATACCACCAGTAAAAATTCCAAAGTTTGACGGAGACTACCGGCATTGGCTACGATTCTACGAAATTTTTACGGAATGCATCCACGATCAAGACTATAGCGATGCAGTAAAATTCCGTCATTTGGAGAATCATGTAACAGGTGAAGCACAAATCCTAATCGCAACGTCGATTGGCGGACAGACCAGTTACCAGGATGCATGGCAACGACTAAAGAATCGATACCACAATGAACGGCTGTTAATTGAATCCGCGATCCAAGAGCTTTTCGGACACCCCAGAACAAATGGATCAGCGGACCAGCTGCGCAGCTTACATGATACCGTGCTCCGAATGGTCGCCACTCTCGACGCACTCAAAGTGTCAACAGACAACTGGGAGCCAATCTTGATACACATCATTGACGAAAGATTGGATCCACAAACGCTGTCATCTCTAGAACTAGCCATCACCGATCCCACCAATCGACAATCTCTGAAGGAGATGTTAGAAAACCTGGAGCGTCAGGCAACCAGTCAAGTAACAATGCAGAAAAATATGTCGACCGCTCCACTTCGATCCAGTTCATCACGTGGTGTGTGTTCATTACATGGACCAGCCGGACCCCCTCAGCAATGCTGCACACTCCTATATTGTGGATCACAGATTAACATAATCACCAGAAGGATGGCTGACACACTTGGACTACAATTGGAGCCAACCATGAACATCGCTGCACTAGAAGGACAGCCACTACTAAAAAATACCGCACTTGGATGGATTGTGATGGGGCCAGTGCGACCGGAATCAGCTCCTAATATCAAGGCAGAACAAGTCGTCGGTAATACGACGGTTTGGACACCGGAAGCTAACGATCCACGACAAAATTTGATTGCATGCATCGGCAAGGAGCAAATAGTAAAATCCAGAAGATTACATAGTTTCCCACTCATGGCGGATCAACCAGGAGAGCCGCAGACGGACCCCGAACCACAAGCCCAAGGTTGTCAACTACATCTGAAGAGCATAGAGTGCAAGGGCCAGTAACCAAGGAAATTCAAGGAGTGGAAATCACCTCCTATTCGGCATGGGTAACATGCATCTCCAAAAGGGAGCAAGAAGCAAAGTCAAGAGAGGACCAAGAGTCCTGTATGCGCACTGACCAACCAGAAAAACGGTCTAGTACTTCATGGGATGCCCAAGGAGAATGGTTACGAGGGCGCGCAACAAGGCGAAGGAGACAACAGAGCGGATAGAATTATCGTTAGTATCTTATCAATGTTGGAGATCTCACCCACATGATTCAAAATTTTTTTTGGTATTAACATTAGGTTTTTAGTAATTAGTTTTAAGATCCACAATATTTTCTAGCGCAAGGGTACACATCGATTCTCTGAGACGGACCAACAACAGCGCACAGCCCCTATTATTGAGTACCTCAATGGGGGGGGAGAATGTTGGCACCTAGTGCCAAGACCTACTACCCGATCAAGATGCATCAGTAGGCCAAAATATACAAGCATTAGACCTACTATCCTATTAATAATGTAACGATAAGCATAAGCCAATATCCAACCTACTAACCCGGCACTAGTCGATGGCACCGGAAGCAGAATCAGCATTATCAGCGGGAAGAATGACCGACTGACCGAAGCAATCAAAAACCAGCCAGCGAAGCCGAAATGCGTGTGGAAAGCAGTACATGAACAAACAATCTGAGTCAGTAGATTCAGAGGTGGGTGACCCTGGCATTAACCTTAGTTTTAGCACGTCCATAACATTGACTTTTCTTAGCTTTAATGATGTATAATTTAGCATCTTATATAAGAGTTGTTCTTCTGAAATAAAGACACTTGCGAGATCAGAGTCAATAGTCTCGTTACTTAGTGTTGAAACTACGGCACTTAAAAT
Source organism: Drosophila ananassae (assembly GCF_017639315.1). Classification (NCBI taxonomy): domain Eukaryota; kingdom Metazoa; phylum Arthropoda; class Insecta; order Diptera; family Drosophilidae; genus Drosophila; species Drosophila ananassae. The sequence goes on along the minus strand of NC_057932.1, from coordinate 4,519,524 downwards.
TGACCTACTTCATGTGATCCTGTGTAAAACGATTCACAAAGTAGGACTCTCTAAAACCTATCTACTTCGCGTGGCTCCAGTGTAAACGGACCACAAGTAGAATCCGCGGCATACCAGTCTACTTCAAGTGTTGCTCCCGTGAAACGGATCACAAGTAGACCCCGCATTACCTAACCACTTCGAGTGTTGCTCCCGTGAAACGGACCACGAGGAGATCCCGCGGCATACCAGTCTATTTCGAGTGTTGCTCCCGTGAAACGGACCACCAGTAGACCCCGCGTTACCTAACCTACTTCAGACGAACCACCATACCACCTGTACTTGAGGAAAACCACCCCAGGACTTCAAGCACATCAACTCCAGTCTGATCACAGCAAGCGTCTGGCCAACCCGAGCAGTCCCTTGCAGAATCCAGGTAAATTTAGTCAAGACTATTTACGGTCTTTGACTACGACTCCGGGACCTACCGTTACTCCCGTGAGTTCATGTTTGACGTAGTTGCCGCATAATGCTCTTCGGACGAACATTTGGTGACCCCGACGTGATCCTTTAGGATCACAACTTGAACACAAGCCTCAACGCAATTTAACTCAACGAAAAAAAAAGGGAAGAGATACATCGCAACGATGGGATCAGAATCCGACCCCGAAATCCAAATGCTCTTTGATGAGCAAATTGAAAGCAACATAGCCATCCGCAGAGCGTAAACTCAAGGGAGGATACTTCGAGGAGAGACTCAGACAGCTCACTGACTCATGGACCCAGTTTAAAAAAAATGATGCTAAGCTCCATGAGCTAGCACTAAGTCCTGAGAATGAGTATTTCACAAAGGCCAAAGCGCTAGAAGAGCTCGTAAAAAAATATGAAGCAATATTTTCGGATGGAATCCCATCCGTGTCAGGCCCGTCACAAAGGCCCCGGAAAACAGGCGAAAATCTCGAGCCAAATGCACAATCATCACGAGGAAACGAAGGAGAAGACCTTCGATTAATATCATTAAAACGAAGACATGAAGGACGGTTAGACGATATGGAAGACTTTCTGTGCAACCGCACCGAAGGACGGAAAGTGTCCACACACGTCAGACAACACATGAAGGAGCTATGGAAGGAAATCGTCACGTGATACCATGATCTCATCGACCTGGAACCAGCCATAAAAAATTATGGACACACCAATGACAGATTTCAGGTGGTACGAGCAGAATACTTTTCGTTTCTGAGCGAAGGATCGCAATCGACTTCAGCATCAACACAAAAACCCGCGATCGCACCTCCGTTTGTAATACCACCAGTAAAAATTCCAAAGTTTGACGGAGACTACCGGCATTGGCTACGATTCTACGAAATTTTTACGGAATGCATCCACGATCAAGACTATAGCGATGCAGTAAAATTCCGTCATTTGGAGAATCATGTAACAGGTGAAGCACAAATCCTAATCGCAACGTCGATTGGCGGACAGACCAGTTACCAGGATGCATGGCAACGACTAAAGAATCGATACCACAATGAACGGCTGTTAATTGAATCCGCGATCCAAGAGCTTTTCGGACACCCCAGAACAAATGGATCAGCGGACCAGCTGCGCAGCTTACATGATACCGTGCTCCGAATGGTCGCCACTCTCGACGCACTCAAAGTGTCAACAGACAACTGGGAGCCAATCTTGATACACATCATTGACGAAAGATTGGATCCACAAACGCTGTCATCTCTAGAACTAGCCATCACCGATCCCACCAATCGACAATCTCTGAAGGAGATGTTAGAAAACCTGGAGCGTCAGGCAACCAGTCAAGTAACAATGCAGAAAAATATGTCGACCGCTCCACTTCGATCCAGTTCATCACGTGGTGTGTGTTCATTACATGGACCAGCCGGACCCCCTCAGCAATGCTGCACACTCCTATATTGTGGATCACAGATTAACATAATCACCAGAAGGATGGCTGACACACTTGGACTACAATTGGAGCCAACCATGAACATCGCTGCACTAGAAGGACAGCCACTACTAAAAAATACCCCACTTGGATGGATTGTGATGGGGCCAGTGCGACCGGAATCAGCTCCTAATATCAAGGCAGAACAAGTCGTCGGTAATACGACGGTTTGGACACCGGAAGCTAACGATCCACGACAAAATTTGATTGCATGCATCGGCAAGGAGCAAATAGTAAAATCCAGAAGATTACATAGTTTCCCACTCATGGCGGATCAACCAGGAGAGCCGCAGACGGACCCCGAACCACAAGCCCAAGGTTGTCAACTACATCTGAAGAGCATAGAGTGCAAGGGCCAGTAACCAAGGAAATTCAAGGAGTGGAAGTCACCTCCTATTCGGCATGGGTAACATGCATCTCCAAAAGGGAGCAAGAAGCAAAGTCAAGAGAGGACCAAGAGTCCTGTATGCGCACTGACCAACCAGAAAAACGGTCTAGTACTTCATGGGATGCCCAAGGAGAATGGTTACGAGGGCGCGCAACAAGGCGAAGGAGACAACAGAGCGGATAGAATTATCGTTAGTATCTTATCAATGTTGGAGATCTCACCCACATGATTCAAAATTTTTTTTGGTATTAACATTAGGTTTTTAGTAATTAGTTTTAAGATCCACAATATTTTCTAGCGCAAGGGTACACATCGATTCTCTGAGACGGACCAACAACAGCGCACAGCCCCTATTATTGAGTACCTCAATGGGGGGGGAGAATGTTGGCACCTAGTGCCAAGACCTACTACCCGATCAAGATGCATCAGTAGGCCAAAATATACAAGCATTAGACCTACTATCCTATTAATAATGTAACGATAAGCATAAGCCAATATCCAACCTACTAACCCGGCACTAGTCGATGGCACCGGAAGCAGAATCAGCATTATCAGCGGGAAGAATGACCGACTGACCGAAGCAATCAAAAACCAGCCAGCGAAGCCGAAATGCGTGTGGAAAGCAGTACATGAACAAACAATCTGAGTCAGCAGATTCAGAGGTGGGTGACCCTGGCATTAACCTTAGTTTTAGCACGTCCATAACATTGACTTTTCTTAGCTTTAATGATGTATAATTTAGCATCTTATATAAGAGTTGTTCTTCTGAAATAAAGACACTTGCGAGATCAGAGTCAATAGTCTCGTTACTTAGTGTTGAAACTACGGCACTTAAAATTGACCTACTTCATGTGATCCTGTGTAAAACGATTCACAAAGTAGGACTCTCTAAAACCTATCTACTTCGCGTGGCTCCAGTGTAAACGGACCACAAGTAGAATCCGCGGCATACCAGTCTACTTCAAGTGTTGCTCCCGTGAAACGGACCACAAGTAGACCCCGCATTACCTAACCACTTCGAGTGTTGCTCCCGTGAAACGGACCACGAGGAGATCCCGCGGCATACCAGTCTATTTCGAGTGTTGCTCCCGTGAAACGGACCGCCAGTAACACCGGCCGATAAGGAATCAAACGAACCACCATACCACCGGTACTTGAGGAAAACCACCCCAGGACTTCAAGCACATCAACTAGTCAAGACTATTTACGGTCTTTGACTTCGACTCCGGGACCTACCGTTACTCCCGTGAGTTCATGATTGACGTAGTTGCCGCATAACGCTCTACGGACGAACAAAGGATATATGCTTGATCAGGATCACCTCATGAGTCGCTATAAGCATGTCCGTATGTACGTCTGCCAGTTTCTACGCAAACTAGTCTCTCAGTTTTAGAGCTATCGAAACTTTGCACACATCCTTTTTTTGTTTGCAGTATATAAATCGGAACGGGCGGGATCGGTCGACTATATCCTATAGCTGCCATATAACTGATTGATCGGAAATTCCATAACTTTAGTGTTTTTTAAGTGAGAAGGTTGGGACTTTCCACACATGTTATATTTGGCTAAGATATCTTATCTACAAAATTGTATAAGGATCAGCCAACTACATCCTATAGCTCTCATAGAACGATCGGAATTGGCATAACTTTGGGAGTTTCAATAGATTCCTGTTTGGGCAAAATAATTCGATATGCCAAATTTCACAAGGATCGGCCAACTATATATATCCGCTATACTTCGACTCAACTGCAAGGGTATATAAACTTCGGTAATCGGTGCTATAATTCCGTAATCGCTACAACCTTTCCGGGATCCATGGCAATTCCCTGACTCGTTATCCGGTGGCCTAGTTACAATAGCTCTTCAATGAAGAAATGGCACTTGTCCGTGTTCATTCTTAAGTTTGCCGCCTTCATTCTACAGAATACTTCCTTCAATTTCGCCATATGCTCCTCTCTTGTGCGTATGATCACGATGATGTCATCCTGATACGCAAATGCGTGCGGATCCATATCCGGGATCCATATTACCTGGTCTTAAGCCCTTTGAAACTTTGCCAAGGCCGAGTGTAACCCGAACGGCATAACCTTCCACTGGTACAGACCTTTTCCTGGTACCGTAAAGGCCGTGTATTTTCTGCTCCCTTACTTCAGTGGGATTTGCCAATAGCCGTCTTTAAGGCTGCTGAAAAATTTTGCCTCCCTCAGTTGTTCCAGTTATTGTTGTGTCGAATTTTGCGAGGAAATCCCATTCAAGCACCACGTGTCTCCCATGCCTGGCAACACTAACATATTCAAATTTTGTTCCTTGTTGCCAAAGCTTACTGCTGTCTGGAGTACCATTTGAGTCTCTGTGTGGCTCCTGTTGGCCAACTTTATTAGTCTCCTTGTTCTCCGCTCTTCGGCGTTTCCCGGGTTCTCTGCTAGCTCTTCTGAAATGAAGCTAGCCGTTGCCCCGGGGTCTATCATGGCCCTCACTTCTGCACCTCCGACCTTGACGACCGGCGCCAACTGCTGATCGTCTCCTTATAAACCTCCATCTAGTTCAGAGAGGCAGCACCTCGCGATCTCTGCCTTCCTCTCTACGGCTGAGATCTCTGCGCGTTTCCCGCTCTTTGGCACCATTGTGTGCTTCTTAAACCCACTGCGCCGCATATCCTGCAGAACAAAATTCTAGGGTTCCTGCACCCACTGGAATAATGGCCCATGCCTCCGCACCTGTTGCATGCCTGTGCTGGGTTATGGGATATGTTCCTGTCTAGGCGTCGCTGCCCACTGCATGTTCGGCTGCCTTTGACTTTGGTTTGCTGCCCATCGTTGATTCGGCTGCTGTTGCCTTGGGCCTGTCCATTGATGGCTCGGCTGCTGTTGCTGCGGCATTTGGCGATGCTCCTCAGGCTGCCATCTCTGCCCCCACCCCTGTCCTGGATGGCTCTGTTGCTCCGGTGGTTTATGGTGCGGTTCCTCTTTTGGCCATCTTCTGTCTACCGCGGAGGCTTGTCTATTGAAGATCTCCTCTTCCAAGGCCAGCTCCTCGAATTCCTCGGCTAGACCCATAACCTCCTCGAGCGATGCGCATGCGTATGGCCTCATGAACATTTTCATTCGCGGCATGCAGTTCTCCACCAGCCTTTCAATCACCTCCTTCGTGACTTTTCCTAAAGGCTTCATAAGCGTCTGAAGGTCCTCCATATATTCCTTGAACGGTTCTTTCGGCAGGAAAAAGGCCTCGAAGCTCTTTCTGAACTCCTTCCATATGGGCCACTCCTCATCTTTCATGGTGAACCATCTTTGCGCTCTGCCCTGGAGTAGTTCTGGCATCGCCTGCTGGATTGTGTTTATTTCCAACCCGTAAGTTTTAGCGGACCATGCTACTCGGTCCACGAACTCGAGTGGATCTCCTGTTCCGTCGAATCGGAACGACCATTGCCGGTTTTGTTTGCCCACTTTCGCATAGTCAACCTGCACCGGGACTGGCTTCCGCTCTTGTGGCTCCATGCTCCTTATACTTTTCAATTCTGGTACTGCCAGACTTTGAATGAGCTTCTCCGACTCGCTCACCGCTCATTGTCTCGGCGTGGACCTCTGCCCGTATTTCTCCTTGAATCCACGCGAGACCGCCATCACTTCGTCGTCCTTCGTCTCGTCGACCCACCTTGCAACAAGTGCCCTCATGTTCTCTACTATTCCATCCGCTGGGAGACCGAGCTCTCTGCACACTTCGCACAACTCCTCCTTGCGAAACGCGTAAATCCAATTCTTTCTCCCCTTCTTGAAGCTGTGTTACTCCTAGACTCTAAAGCAATCACGTAGTTTGGCCGCCAGGTGTAACGAACTGTTTTTGCTAACTTTTGCTCGCAACAAATGCCGCGGCTAGCTCACAGAGTTTGGGGAATCGTTCCACCGAATTTATATATTCGACGTGATTACCCGAGCCCAGAAATAACACAAGGTGCTTCGTTTTATAAATATCCCGTTTATTCCGATAAAGTTGACAAAGGGTGAATCTCACCGGCTGCTCGGCTCAGCCGACCGACCGCTCGTCCTCCCATCGATCTCCAATCACCGCTCCGGGTTGATGCCAATACACACGCCCTCCCAAAGCTTGCGCCCAGCAGGTCGTGCCTGGCGCCGAATTGGCTCACGATTCCCTCCGTTTGGACTCACGTGCTTCAGTTGCGGGGCCTGTGCCGTCGTTGTTGGTGTCGTCGCTGCTCTCCTGTCGTCGCTGCTCTCGTATCGTCGCCGCTGCTCCTGTCGTTGGCGTCGTTTCTCTCGCTTCTCCCGTTGCTGCTTCCGTCGCTGATCCTTTCGCTGCTTCTCCTTTGTAGACGCCGTGGACCTTCGGATTAGGTGGCCGGCACCTAATCCGTGTGAGCAGACCGATAGGCTCACCACCGAGGTATACACCGGGCCGGATACGCTTCTCGGTGCCTGGTGGCCGGATCAGGGCACGAAGGGCCTACCTACCGCCTCTGGACTTACCCGCAGGGGGTTCTTAAGCTACAGATCGCAGATCCTTGCGTACTCGCTTTAAATCCCGCATTTGAGACAGTCGGACTTACCCACGGGGGATCCTTCAGCCTATACTCCTAATTCCTCCAAGGAAACTTTCCCGCTTGAATGTCAGACTTACCCACGGGGGTCTTTCTTTATTTATTTTTTGTCTCTGAAACTATTTACGGTGCGACGAGGCGTTCCTATTCAGATGCTATCAGACAATGGATGGAATTTTCGCGGCGCTAGAGAAAAAAAAGCAACAAATTTGTAATTTTGTAATTTTGTTTGCATAAAGTCGGCTTGATTTACCTGGGAGGCTCTAGGGACCTGGGAGTGTCCCAACACTGCGCGTTGACTGAGTGATGACATAATCCCGATGCAGGTGAGGAATTGGGATCTTTAGCCTAAAAAAAATCATCGCAAACAAGTGGCAGATGCAATGTGAAAGTATCGGTCACTGGCAGCGCTGTGGCTGAAGGGAATCGCTGGGTTCTGGTGGTGTGGCAATTTTGATGATATCCGTTGATTCAGGGGCTGGAGGAACTGGGCACTTGGCCCAAATTAGAAGAACGAACAATGTTTCCCAACATGAGGAAAGTGCACGAGTATGCGTTGCCAATTTCGCCATAACACAAAACGTCCAGCTCATCATCGAATGCTGAAAATTTGGCAACCAGGGATTATCCCAAAATTTCCCACAGTCGCAAATTTCCGAACATTTGAACATTACCAAACTTTTTTTCCACCAAATCGTGGAGTTGCATTTACTCTAGGCAACTTCAAGCTTTTTTTTCAAAAGGGTTACCCTTGAAGATAATGATCATCTCCAGAATCTATAATACGCCACTTTGGCAACAGAAAAAGTGTAATGGAAATGGAAAAAGTAACTGTGATCAAACACGCTTTATTGATAGGCTTGGTCCGCCCATAGAGTCCTATTTTTATTTTATCCAATCTATTTATATGCAAGCGCTGACTGACCGTTATAATTAATTTCAATACCGGCCGGTACCACCAGAATGAGTCCCCGATAACCAAATTAAATAAATAAATAAATAGATAAATACATGAATAAAAAAATAAACAAAATGAAAAAATAAACAAATTAAATAAATGAATAAATAAATAAATAATTGATTTTAAAAAAGATAAATAAACACTATTAAACCAAATGAACAAATGAATAAATCAGTATACTAATAAATGTCGAAATACATAAATAAATAATTACATAAACGCTCCCTCCTTAAATTTTGGACTAATAGACTTCTATAAAAAAATTCTCGCAGTAACACAACTATATATGGTTTCCTATCTGGGGGCTATAAGGAAGGATGTTTGGGGTTCCAGATTAATGCTTTCCGTCTGAACCGTGATTTCCTTGATCTCCGGGAGAGTGTTATTAGCGGCATTGTCGACTATACTAACCATCAATTTTATTGATGGTTATTAGTCAAGATGCCTTGAGATATATATATATATTTAATATTTTTGTTTTCCATTTATAGGGTTTTTTCTTCTGGTCCTTCTTGGAGCAACGCAAAGGCTATTTGTGTTTAACCGTTTGGGACTTCCGTTTTTGGTTCAGAACCCCTAAAAATATAAAAAAACATCCTTTTTATCCTATTCTTCTATCAACGCATATGTATCCTTTGTAGTTTAAGACACAGCCGTTGTATTTTCTTTTTCTATTAATCTTATCCTTTTCCTACTCTTATCTATTTCTACTTTAAGTCCTATATATTTATCACAGTACATATCACAATTTATTCCTTGCTGCGCAAATCGGCCTTTGGTCTATTCAGGCCCGATGTCGCATATGGAATTTCAATTCAACTTTGATTTGTACTGCCATAAATTGACTCTATTTCCTTTCTTCTTTCGCAGTCCAGAAACCTACTAATTGAGGACCTCTCGAGCGGTTCTCTTTCTGGTTTTAGCTTTCTGGACCCACGAAAGTAGAGGTTCCTCTTGTGGAGGCTATATCGTTGGTTTCAAATATTGGGCGCCATACTGTTATGACCTACTCCTGGTCCGACGGTCCGCCAATCGGCATGGGTCTGGCTCAGGCTAGCTTATCCAGGGCCGTGGTTCTTCCGTGACCCTTCCCATACAGACCGCTAACAATAATAAACATCCAACATATACTAAACAGCACATGTTAGACGTTTCACAACACTAAATTCCCCACAACATTTAAATTCAAATCCTAACATACCGAGACCAACAAACTTCCAACACTCATCCTCACCTAACCAACACGGGATCTCTATCCTACTCCTGCTGACATGGAGTAATTGGGCCTGCCCTCCCTTCCATAGCGGAACGCTGGCCACTTCTTGCGTCCGCCCCTATTCTTTCCTCTCAATCCCCTCCTACTTTCCCATTATCGTATCCCTAACCCCCACTTTATCCTCTACTCAGTCTTCATTCTTTCATTCAAATTTTTATTAAATAATCTATACAAATTATGCTTAACCAACACGGGATCTCTATCCTTCTCCTGCTGACATGGAGTAATTGGGCCTGCCCTCCCTTCCATAGCGGAACGCTGGCCACTTCTTGCGTCCGCCCCTATTCTTTCCTCTCAATCCCCTCCTACTTTCCCATTATCCTATCCCTAACCCCCACTTTATCCTCTACTCAGTCTTCATTCTTTCATTCAAATTTTTATTAAATAATCTATACAAATTATGCTTAATCAGTTTTCTATCTCTAGAGGCGTAGGGACTACCGCCAAAACAAAAAGGAAATTTATTTAATTTCCTTGGGAAATTGTCAACCGTTAGCTCCAACAGCCGCGATCGGAACTTACATTTAAATGTACAAATAAAAAGAAAAAAAAAAAATATATATAAAATAAAAAAAAAAACTAGAATAAAAACGGGTTTTTTGATTTCTGAGATTTTTTTAAATTCCCCAAAAAAAAAAACACGCCAGGCCTAGCTTTCTTTTTCACGGCCTGGCTTCTTCCCCCGGAGATGCGAGTCTGGTCGGTCCTGGAATGAAGAAGCCCATTTATTACGGCTCTCCTTCCTGGACCGACCTCTTACCTTAGCTTCCTGCCGGTCCTGCTTCCCGCTCTGTCTCCTTCAATTTCCTTTGATACGGCAAAATCACAATTCCCTTACGCCACAAAACAAGAAGAAGTTCCTCTTTTTTATTTTTTTTATTTTATTTTATATGTATACGACCGCACCGCTTGACCACTGCCTTTCAAATCACCTTCTCTGCCATCCCTGGCATGGTCATTCAGATCGGACCGTTGTTCCAGACCCGCTCCGTCCCAGGTCATCAACCCTCTTATCCCAAAATTTTCCTGCTCTGAACTAGGTGGCAGCCCTGCGACCCTTTTCCTTCACTAGGTGGCAGCCCTGCTCCGATTGTTTACATCGGCCACAACAGCCACATTAGCATTTTACGCTTATTAGCGTCAAATGATAATGGAAAGGTGGACGATTCAGCTCTACTTCTTGGATCAGACCCATGCTCGGGAGGCGGCTCTGGACCCTATCTTCAGCGCCCAACGTGGGAGACGACCCCTCGGATTCTCGATGTCACCATGGCACTTGGCTTCTTCCCTCTGCCGGCGTCTTCTTGTCCCGCAAGTACCTCCATATTTACAAGATGCCTGATTTATGCTTTCTTTTCTCTTCCAGGCACCTCTCCGTTGGTCGTTATCTCCTCCCTTTCTTATTTGTGTCACTGCCTCAGATCCTTTACGTGGAATACTCCCGCGGTCTTTCCGTCCAGATTCTCCACCTCATACATGTTTTCGCCGATCGGCCTAGGTCCCAATCTCTGTGGTCCTCGTCCAGGTATGCCCTAATTGCGTTCAGTACCGCATTCGACTGAGGGGAATAAACTGCTGTCCTGACGTGGCGGATGTGGAATTCCTGCATCATTTCCTGGAATCGCTTTGCCACGAACTGTTTCCCATTGTCCGAATAAATGGTCTTCGGCACTCCAAAGGTGTGAAACACCTCTCCCACCAGGAACCTAACCACCTCTGCCGTCGTGGCTTCCTTCATGGCTTTCAGGAACACGAACTTTGAAAAATGGTCTACCACAATAAAGATATACGCGTGCCCTTTTCGAGATCTCCGATATTTCCCCAAGAAATCTATGTATAGCTTTTGGAATGGCCTGTAGGTTACCGTTTCGGCTCCTAGACCTGGCCGCGGGACGCTTTTCGTAGGTTTCGTCTCCTTGCAAGTCCGACATTCCCTCACAAAAGCCCGAACCTGAGCCACCATTCCTGGCCAATAAAATCGCTGCCTTAAGCGATGCAGGGTCTTTGCCATCCCTCCATGAGCCTTATCGGGCGGGGAATGCGCCTGGTCTATCATGGCCGCGCTCAGCGAGGCCGGTACCCACAACTTCCAGGTGTTCTCCTCCAACTCCACCGCGCTTTTACATTCTGTCCTTTTGAATACGAAGCCATCCACAATCTTTACATCCGGAAACCTATCCTTTTCAGCCTCGAGCAACTGCTTTAACTCCATGTACTCTGGGGATTCAAATTCCGTGGTTTGGAATCCGAGCATCCAGTCTTCCTCTGGTTCCTCGACGGCTTCCACCATCCTGGAGAGCGTGTCTGCCACCACGTTCTCTGATCATTTACAGTTCTCGATTGCCATCTGATATGGTTGCAGTTTAAACGACCACCTCGCTAACCTTCCCGCCAGGTTCTTCACGGACATGATCCATTGTAGGCTCGAATGATCCGTGATCACGGCATAAGCTCAGCTTACCGCCAGCACGGCTGCTAAACATTCTTTCTCCGTTTCGCTGTAGTTGCGCTGCGCTGGGTTCAGTTTCTGCGAAAAGAAGGCTATGGGACGTTCGTTTTTTTCCTCCTCTATTTGGAACAGTACCGCTCCTACTCCGGTATCTGAAGCATCGCACTGTACATAAAACATCCTTTTAAAATCCGGATGTCTCAGAACCGGTGATGCAGTCAGCGCCTCCTTCAGCATCCTTACGGACCTCTCCGCCTCCTCTGTCATAACGAACTTGCCCTTTTTTCAAGGTATCCGTGAGCGGCGCCGCCAGTTCTGCAAAGTTCCGTATGAATCTTCGATACCACCCTGCCATCCCGAGAAACCGTCGAACCTCCTTGGCACTTTTCGGCATCATCACCTTTTTTATGGCCTCCACTTTCTCTGGGTCCGTCCTTACAATTCCTCCGCCGATCACATATCCTAGATATGTGTGGCCCTGCTGCCTTCAGGCTCCTGGATACCTCTTCCAGCATTTCCATGTGTTCCTGAAAATTTTCTGACACTACTAATAGGTCATCCAGGTACACGAAGACGCTTTCCCTGAGCCTCTGCGGTATTACTTTGTCTTTGGGCTGCGTTTGTCCCGAATGGCATCACCACGAAATGGTATAACGGGCGTCCCGGGACCGTAAACGCCGAATACCTCTTGCTGGCTTCGTCCAATTCTATCTGCCAGAACTTAAGGTCCATACTTGAGATATACCTTGTCGTTTCTATTCGGCTCAAGATCCCCTCGATGCGGATACGCGTGCTTGACCGTTATCTTGTGCAGCTTTCGGGCATCGAGGCAGAGGCGATTCTTTCCTGGCTTTCGGACTAACGTGATGGTATTACTCCATGCACTGTCACTCTCTTCTATAACTCCCAGGCGTAGCATCTCATCTATTTCTTGGTAAATGAGTGTCTGCACCGCTGGTGACACTGGATAGTGCCGATCCTTGAGCGGGGTGGCCCCTTCCGCCAGCTCGATGCTATGCTTCATGACCTCTGTCCTTCCTAAACCATTCTCCTCAAAATTCGGGAATGAGTTTTTTATTTTGTTTAATTGTTTTTTTTTTCCTCTTCTCCCAATTCATGCTGCTTATGACCATCCTTCTCTGTCCCTGTTCTGCTCGCTTTCTCTTCATCCATTTCTATCTCGCCTACTCCAAACAACTCCGTCGCGATTTCAAACTCTTGCCAGAAATTCACTTCTAGGTATAATTCTTGCTCCAACGATGGACATAGGTAGAATAGGATTTCTCGAGCCCTTTTTTTGTACTCCACCTGCATCTTCACCTTGCCTAAGATCTGTTGCTTCGATCCATTCGCTGTTCGGACCTTTGCATGCCATGGCTTCCATGGGATTTCGAGACGTTCCACCAATTCTCTGCAGCCTCTTCCCATTAGACTAATCGAAGCTCCGGAATCTAGTTGTCCTCTCATAATTCTCCCTGCTACCTTGACCATAGCGTATGGTCGAGGGTCTGTCTTGGAGGAGGACCCACGCGTCATGGACATCACGCTCGCGGATCTTCTTGACCCTTCTTGTAGCCATCGTCATACCTGCTAGCTGGTTCTCTCGGAAGATTCTTTCCCTCGCCTCCTTGTACTGACGCACCCTCTCCTCCAAACTTCGATAGACTTTTTTTTCCGCTTTACCTCCTATCGCTTCCTAGGTGTCGGATAAGGGAACTCGTGCTTCTATCTTTAGCCTTCCTACTGCCTCTTCTGGACTTCGGGCTCTTTCGTCGAACGAAGGTTGCCCTCTGACGCAACGTTCCTGTTAGCGTTTCCCGGCCTGCAATTTGGGCATTTGGGCGTTACGGTATTTGCCAATGCACATTTGTAACAGAAAAGCCTACGCTGAGCCGCTTCGCAGTCCATGTAGACATGACCCTCCTGCTGAGAGTTCAAACAGATGATCACTTTTCGGGGTGCGCCGCTAGAGATTGCCTAGTTTATCCGTTGCGTTCATTTCGGCTTGTCCTCCTGTCCAGTAGGGATGCACTTTTCCAGTCTTCCAACTCGTTGCTCATCCTGGGGCTTGAATCCAGCGCTCACGCGATGCCTATGTCCTGCTCCTCGCTCCAGATTTAGAACTCGTTCCACTTCCTTGCACTCATCGTGCAGATGTTCTAGAGTGTAAGCTCGCATCGGATAAGTCCACTGCCTCATCGGTTTCAGGAGATTTCTTTTTGCCGTCTTGATAACCTAATCGCTTTCCACTCCTGATTTCACAGAAGCTACCAGTCTACTTAGAGCCATAAAATACTCTTCCAGTGACTCTCCTTGCCGTTGCTTCCTCTCCGCGATGTACTGGATTTGATCGTAGTCGCCTCTATTATCGCAATATCTGCGTTGCAGGGCTTCTTTTAATTCTCTCCAGTCTTGTGGCGGCTTGGTCCTTATTAGCAGCCAGTACCATTCGGATGCCTCTTCCGTCAACAACCGGTGGAAGTCTCGAATCAGCTCAATCCACGGCATCCCATATTGTTTCTGAAAATGTTCTACCCGGAACAGAAAATCTTCCGCCCTCATCGTTCCTGGACTACCTGAAAATTGGAAACCCCATTTATCTATCGGAACATACTGCCGGCTCCTCTGTTGTGATCCCTGTTCCTGCGGTACCATATATGTTCCAGCCATATTGGTGCTTCTGGGCCCGTCCATTTGTGATCCTTGGAAAGTTCTATTCCTGCTCGAGCTCCGGTGCCTCCAATTATTCGGCGGTGGTGGAAACTCCCAATTTCCGCTACGCTCCGCTCTTTGACTGCTTTCCGCTAATACCCGGTTCAGCAAGGCGTTCGTTCCGACCGTTCCTAATGCGTCTCCTTGGCTTCTGTTGTTTCCTGTCCCTGAACTTGGTGGGGCAAGGAAAACCGTATCTTTCTCTGCCTTTTGTTTGTCTCCCTATTGCTTTCCTGAATTAGGAGAACCGCCAGCTGAACCATTAGGCCGTGGATTCTCCACCTGGATGGCCATGGAGGATTCTGATGACCTCGAGGAAGGAACTTTTCCGGAGTCCCGATCCATCTTCCGGAGTATTTGTTCAAATCCCGTCCTCATGCACAGGTCGATCCTTCGATCCACCAGTTGGCTGAGATCTACCCTTAGCTGCTCTTGGGAGGTGTGAATGAGGGCCTGCATCTCTAATCGATTGAAAGATGCATAGGCCTCTGCGTTTTCCAGGCTATACTGCTCCTGAATGGGATCTAATTGGACATGAGAGTATGTCCCGAATGGAGTTGATGATTGTTCCATGCTGAGGTTTTTCGGGATTGCCCCCCTTTGTTGTGCGCTGAGTCGAGTGGTCTCTCTGCTTTGCTCGGTACCTCTCTGTGCTCCCCCCTTCATGTCCAAATCTCTTTCCCCTCCTTCGAGCATCGATAGGCTTGGTCCGCCCATAGAGTCCTATTTTTATTTTATCCAATCTATTTATATGCAAGCGCTGACTGACTGTTATAATTAATTTCAATACCGGCCGGTACCACCAGAATGAGTCCCCGATAACCAAATTAAATAAATAAATGAATAGATAAATACATGAATAAATAAATAAACAAAATGAAAAAATAAACAAATTAAATAAATGAATAAATAAATAAATAATTGATTTAAAAAAAGATAAATGAACACTTAATAGTGTATATACCAAATAAACAAATGAATAAATAAGTATACTAATAAATTTCGAAATACATAAATAAATAATTACATAAACGCTCCCTCCTTAAATTTTGGACTAATAGACTTCTATAAAAAAATTCTCTCAGTAACACAACTATATCTGGTTTCCTATCTGGGGGCTATAAGGAAGGATGTTTGGGGTTCCAGATTGAGGCTTTCCGTCTGAACCGTGATTTCCTTGATCTCCGGGAGAGTGTTATTAGCGGCATTGTCGACTATACTAACAATCAATTTTATTGATGGTTATTAGTCAAGATGCCTTGAGATATATATATATATTTAATATTTTTGTTTTCCATTTATAGGGTTTTTTCTTCTGGTCCTTCTTGGAGCAACGCAAAGGCTATTTGTGTTTAACCGTTTGGGACTTCCGTTTTTGGTTCAGAACCCCTAAAAATATAAAAAAACATCCTTTTTATCCTATTCTTCTATCAACGCATATGTATCCTTTGTAGTTTAAGACACAGCCGTTGTATTTTCTTTTTCTATTAATCTTATCCTTTTCCTACTCTTATCTATTTCTACTTTAAGTCCTATCTATTTATCACAGTACATATCACAATTTATTCCTTGCTGCGCAAATCGGCCTTTGGTCTATTCAGGCCCGATGTCGCATATGGAATTTCAATTCAACTTTGATTTGTACTGCCATAAATTGACTCTATTTCCTTTCTTCTTTCGCAGTCCAGAAACCTACTAATTGAGGACCTCTCGAGCGGTTCTCTTTCTGGATTTAGCTTTCTGGACCCACGAAAGTAGAGGTTCCTCTTGTGGAGGCTATATCGTTGGTTTCAAATATTGGGCGCCATACTGTTATGACCTACTCCTGGTCCGACGGTCCGCCAATCGGCATGGGTCTGGCTCAGGCTAGCTTATCCAGGGCCGTGGTTCTTCCGTGACCCTTCCCATACAGACCGCTAACAATAATAAACATCCAACATATACTAAACAGCACATGTTAGACGTTTCACAACACTAAATTCCCCACAACATTTAAATTCAAATCCTAACATACCGAGACCAACAAACTTCCAACACTCATCCTCACCTGACCAACACGGGATCTCTATCCTACTCCTGCTGACATGGAGTAATTGGGCCTGCCCTCCCTTCCATAGCGGAACGCTGGCCACTTCTTGCGTCCGCCCCTATTCTTTCCTCTCAATCCCCTCCTACTTTCCCATTATCCTTTTCCTAACCCCCACTTTATCCTCTACTCAGTCTTCATTCTTTCATTCAAATTTTTATTAAATAATCTATACAAATTATGCTTAATCAGTTTTCTATCTCTATCCTTTACTTTTTTTTATTCCGACGCTTTGGTTTCGCTCTGGGCTTAATTCATAATAATACGGCAATTATCATAATATAATAACAAACTCACTTCCCGCCCGGGTTTATATCCCTACCTAAGAGAGCTCTCCTTAAGACGTAGGGACTACCGCCAAAACAAAAAGGAAATTTATTTAATTTCCTTGGGAAATTGTCAACCGTTAGCTCCAACAGCCGCGATCGGAACTTACATTTAAATGTACAAATAAAAAGAAAAAAAATAAATATATATAAAATAAAAAAAACAACCAGAATAAAAAAAAACCGAATAATTAAAGAACAATGAAATACATATACACCAACACAAAAATAAATGGGTATTAAAATTAAATAATAAATTTAATTAAAGCGCAAAAAAAATTCTCTCCTAATGTATATCTCTATCGGATTTCCAATCACGATCGGCTATCTTCCAGGCTTCTTTCCTTCGTGGGTGGATTCCGGCCCCGAGAAGATGGGGCAATTCTCCGGATTATGGTCAACCAGTCATATATAGAAACAAGAATGGAAAGCTAACTTCGGGCGGAGCCGAAGTTGATATACCCTTGCAGTTCAGTCGCAGTCCGCTAGGTGGCGCCACCCATCTTATTTTATTAGATATATAGCGGATCGTTTATAGTCGGCCGATCCTTATGAAAATTGGCAGATCAGAGTGTTTTCCCCAAAATAGAATCTGTACCAAATCCCATCTTTCTAACTTAAAAAACACCAAAGTTATGCCAATTCCGATCGTTCTATGACAACTATAGGATATAGTCGGCCGATCCTTATGATTTTTTACAAATTTTGTACATAAGATATTTTGGTCAAATATAACATGTGTGGAAAGTCCCAACCCTCTAACTTAAAAAAGACCAATGTTATGGCATTTCCGATCAATCAGTTATATGGCAGCTATAGGATATAGTCGACCGATCCCGGCCGTTCCGACTTATATACTACCTGCAAAGGAAAGAAGGGTGTGTGCAAAGTTTCAACTCGATAGCTCCAAAACTGAGAGACTAGTTTGCGTAGAAACTGACAGACAGACAGACGGACATACGGACATGCTCATATCAACTCAGGAGGTGATCCTGATCAAGAATATATATACTTTATAGGGTCGGAGATGTCTCCTTCACTGCGTTGCACACTTTTGATCAAAATTATAATACCCTCTGCAAGGGTATAAAAAGAGGAACTTCTTCTTGTGTTGTGCAGAGGTGCAGAGGGTAATATAATTTTGATCAAAAGTGTTGTTGGGACTTTCCACACATGTTATATTTGACCAAAATATCTTATGTACAAAATTTCATAAGGATCGGCCGACTATATCCTATAGCTGCCATACAACGATCGGAATTGGCATAACTTTGGTGTTTTTTAAGTTAGAAAGCTGGGACTTGGTACAGATTACTGTTTGAGCAACATTATTCATGGCATGGTCATTCAGATCGGACCGTTGTTCCAGACCCACTCCGTCCCAGGTCATCAACCCTCTTATCCCAAAATTTCCCTGCTCGGAACTAGGTGGCAGCCCTGCGACCCTTTTCCTTCACTAGGTGGCAGCCCTGCTCCGATTGTTTACATCGGTCACAACACATGAGTTCTCTATTGCAAAATAAAATTTTGTGTTGGCAGGTGTAATTATATTGAATAGTATACTTACGCAGTGCCTGTTGATAAATCCCGTTTAATTTGGTTTACGTCACGAGTGCGATGCATTTTAGTAGGTGGTACATATAAAGAGCTATCATTGGTTGCACTACTAACATTGCGGATTGAAGTCGAAGTTGCTTTGTCGCTTTCTGCAGTGCATCTAGGTTTTTCTGTGTTAATATCATTTGAGATTGTCCCAAGAAGTGTCGATAACGGTAAATTCTGTGCAATCGTTGCTACAGTTTCATTTGTGCCATGACGGCGAAAATCCCGAAACTTAGTTTTAGTACTATTTAAACCACTGTTTGAGCAGTCGGATACACTTTCATTAGAGCTTGACGTTGATGCAGTCATAATAGAAGAATAGTTTTAACCCAACTTGTATGAGTAATGGCCACTTTTGTTGGGGTATTGCTGCTGTGGACCACAAACATCATTACCCAATAAATTATCTTTTATGGGTTTTTTGAAAGTCGTTGGTATAGTTTTTTGAGTTATTATATTAGCTGGTATCGTTTCAGAACTAGAAGTACTTGCAAAAAAGTGAGTACCGGGGCCAGACTGTGATTCCATTGATGATGCAGTCCTTTCAAATTCTGGATGGCGCCTATTATTGGAACTGCTTGATGGTGATGCTTGAAGTCCGAGATTTTTTATCTCACTATTAGTAATTTCATAAGAAGACAAAACGACATTATCGGCACTTGAACTAGTAGCAGGACACTGTAAAATTCTATCTTTTTGCATCATTGTATTTGTGATTCCAATTTTTGATTGTCCTATTTCACCTGTGCTATGCAAAGTTGATAAATTACTTCCCGAATTATACACATATTTAACAACATTTGGAATACTCTGCAAACTTGATGAAATTGTAGGTTCAGTATAATCCGGTTTCATTGCTACTCGATATATTTTTTTTTTTGGAAAGGATACTTTGCACAACAAACTGTATCTCCTTTCAAAGATTTTTGTAACTGAGAAGCTCTAGGCATTCGCTTTGGTGGGCTGTGTCTACCGGTATTGTTAATTTTTAGGGCACTGGTGTATTCTGAAAATGTTTCTTTACTCTGAAAATCCGATCATAGTTATCAATCTATATATTGATGACTAAATTTTAAAATTTATAAATTTAATTAAATTTAAAATCCAATATGGCCGCAACCGTTTCTTCCCGTGGTCGCAATAAAGTTGGTCCAAACACTACACCAAGATTAAAAACCGACATCTTATTTTTTCGTATTTCCGTGAAACTCCGAAAAAAAAGTAAAATTAGATTGGCTAGAATAAATCAAGTGATCACTAGAATAAATCAAGTGAGGCTCTTGAGTTACAGAGCGTGTTCGGTAGAAATTTTCCCCATTTCAAATAAAAAATCATTGCTCTTTATTCCCAAAATTCTCATAGAAGCGGAGCGGGGTCAACGACCGTGGTCTGAGATGCACGATGAGTTTTCCATAAGAAAATAGCTTTACGGTACAAACAGTCGCACATTATGAACAAAGAATTCTCATATTCATGCATTGCTCTCGAAAAAAAGGACTATTCATAATGCATTAGGCAGATTTGACTGCAGTTATGAGAGATGCGCTATAAAAAAGTATTCAACAAAATTTAAGATGAAATAAATTTTGTAATGTACAAGAGGATGCTGGTGTAAACGAAAAAAAAAGAAGATAACCTCAAAAATTTTATATTGCATTTTATGACCTTCCACCAACTGTAGTTGACAATTTTAAGTGTATAACAAACGCCTCCTCCGATACCAAAAAGAAAATCACCCAATTCTCATACTTTGCTGTCCACCGTGCGTTAAAATTGATTTCAAAGAAGAAATTGATTTGTGTCAATGTCGGACCTTAATGAGGGTAATCTCATGCTAGTAAAAACCCAAGTCAATGATGAATAGTTTATAAACATTACGGATCTCACTGATATATGCAAAATAAAGTGTTAATTCTATGAGGCCCTCAATTTGATAAAGCCCGTTTTTTCAGTTTGTTCGAAAGATATTTAGCTCTACGACTTATAATACGAAAGGGACCAAACGTGCGAAGATCCCTCGGAGGCACATTAAAATTGATAAGCCCCAGTAACATGGGGCAATCAATGTTGTTGGAAACAATATTTTCGGCAATCATCAACGCTGCCACAGTACTTCGATCTTCCAGTGTAAAAATATGAAGGAGAAGGCACCGGTTAGGGGAATTTAATTCGGTGCCAATTTTATTAATTTTTTCTGGTGTCTATTATAAATGATTTTGCTTGCGGGACTCCCAATAATTAATGCATATTCCAACCCCGACTTGACGAATGCTGTAGCCTCAAATAAGGAATTTTAGAGTGTTCTGTGTGCCTCTTCACAAAGCCCAGCATGGCATACGCCTTAAGTGTTATAAAGTCAAAGTGACTTAAAATTTTAATTTATTATCAAAAATGACTTCGATCCAAAGATTTTGTTAGATGACTCCTACGATACCTAGCTTAGGGCTACTGAACGGGTCGCATGTTACGGATACCAAACCACCTTATAATCTACGGACTAAAGTGTCACTCAATCCGTGCCGAGTCAGCCTGGCGGTCCGGTATATAAGTTCTGCCCAGTCTCTAACGGAGGGCTCTATGTACCTGGTGACCCCCTGTTCTTAGAAGCCTTTCCTGGGCTTCGCGGAACTCCACCCGGGTGGACTGTTCCCTTTCCGCATCTCGTGAGACATAATAAGGAAAACCTAAAAATAAAAATCAAAAGGGGGTACCATAAGGGTAACCCCGAAGTCAAAATCCCAAGAGATAAGTGAAGATGGGTAGATGAGTAGCAGCAAAGTGCTTCGAGCTTTTGGTCAAGGAACCAGGCCCCCCTCCTGTCTGCAAAAACGGGGGTGATTCCAAAGCAGTGTGCAAGTTATAGAATTCGATGATGAGCGGTCCGAAGAGCTGTACAAAATGGCGGTAGACGAACTAGATGTGAAATTAGAGCCAGCATTTTAGCTTAAAAGCACTTTAGCATTTTTTTGCACCTTTTATTATTGCAAATCGAAGGGAATGCATTGATCTGATGCTAGTATCAAAACAGGTTCTCAGGTTCTCCACAGAAAAACCAACTGGGTCAAATATAATCGAATCCTTTCCAGTATCCTTCTATCCACACCATTTCACCAAACCATCAGACTATCCACAAGCCCAAGAACAAAACCAAATAAGCAAAAAAGCATCCTGGAGTTCTACAGAACTAGCAATCCTCCAGACGAAAAGCAGAGCCCTATTCAATAGGGCTAAAGCCAGAAACGAGAAGATACTCAGGACCCAATACAAGGCTTCCTTTGCCTCTTAAAAAAAGCCATCCGAAAAGCGAAGCGCTCCTCATAGAACTTTTTCTGCTCGAACATTGAAAACACCACCAAAGCTGCGAGGCTTTGGAAAATCCTATCCCAATCAGCCACAATTTTAGGCTATCTTAAAAAAAGAAGATGGCACGTAGACCAGTACAAGTGAGGAATCTCTAGCTACACTGTTGGACACCCACTTTCCAGTTGCACCCCAGAAGCGGCAGAACCCGCATCAGCACGGTTTTATAGCCACGGCTTTATAAGAGTTATCACGGGGAACTGGCTAGTGGAAACAAATGCTAGTCGAATGAATTCACCCCGCAACAACTACTGTCGCAGGTATAAGGACGAAGAAGAGGTAGAAACTGTTGAGAATCTTCTATGCCCAGCCCTGCAGTGTTTCAGACTTCTACCCATAGGTGATAGGCTCTTTTCCAGCATCTCGGTGAGGTCAGAAATACTCAAAACTTATACCTCTACTCCAAAATGTGAACTAGACAAAGTCAATTGGGATCTCTAAATGCGAAATTTGCTTTAACTTTGATACGACCAATGAATTAAATTTGTTTATAGCCAAAATAATAAAAGACAAGTATACCATAAGTATACATAAATCTAAATAACTCCGCAACAAATCTTGGCTCCAGTTTCACTTTTAGTGAGCTTGAGTATGTATCATACTTCAGTAAGCGAAAAGAGGAAACTCGCAGTATAGATCGGATTTCATATCCAATGCTTAGGCTGTTTCACTCTGAAGCTAGGTACCGCCTATTAGAAATGTACAACACAATTTTCGCTTGAGGCCTCTACCCCCATGAGTGGAAATTCGACAATTTTATCCAAATTCAAAAACCTAATAAACCAACTTAATTTTAGACTACCCTGTTCTACTTCCCTGTCTAAGCAACACCCTAGAAAAAAATTTAAAAGCCTACTATGGTTTATCACAAAACATAAACTTGTTAGTTTCCACCAAATTGCTTTTAAAAAACTATTGATTCCCTTCTGCATGCCCATTGTTATGCATCTGATGACGGTATTGGATTAACTTTCCCGGTGGGGGGTACTTTAAAAGACCTTCATTTTAGCGAAGGCTTACATCTCCGAATTTCTACATTTATTTTTCCTAGCACGATCCGAATTTGTGAGACTCTTTCAAAGAAGTCCTTATTAAAAGCACTGTACGGATTCAAGCAAAACATTTGTTTGAATATTGAACACAACCGACACAAATAAAATGTAAGCATTTCCAAATTCGAGTACAAACCATCAGAAAACTACCAAATAGTTTACTGATATATTCGGAATAAAAACGGAACCCTTTTCAGCAAATAATTTAATTAAATATAATTAATAATTAAAAAATAAGCTGAGATTAAAAGACAATACCCCAAATCAAAAAAAAAAAAAAAGATAATCAAATAGATGACATAGAACAATCCTCAGTATCAGAATAGAACAGCCCGGTGCCATTATCACATAAAAACTCACTTCCTGGCTCAGAACAAAAACGTTGGAGCTTAGTAATTTACCACCGTAATAAACAAAGGAATTTTACAAAAAAAATTTAACTTAATTTTTAACTACCATTTTCAGTCCGATGCAAATAAATAAAGTAGATTCAAACCGTTCTGCAATTATTACAGACGTTTCATAACTAATAACCTTTCATATCCTCCCGCCTCACGTACATTTACAAATGGCGAAAGTAATAAATCGTAAACTGAACGGGAATTGAAAGCGATACATTAAGTTATAAATTATATATATTAGACGAAACATATATGGCACAAAATTCACTATAAAAACAGATCACAAACCATTGACACACTTATTTTCGATGAAAACCCCAACTTCCTAGTAAATCAGAATGAGATTATATTTAAAAGAATATCAATTCACAGCTGTATACCTTAAGGAAAAAGCCTTAAGCCGTATCAAAAATAAGCATAAAGGAACTAAAAGATTTAAATAAACAAATTGTAAGATGATGATTCCATAGTAAACAGAACAAAAACTGCTCAGTTTTACCATCTAGTTCGGATTTGCAAAAGAAACCGACAACTTCTTAGTCAAAAATATTTGACGTCACTCATAACGAAAATGTTAAAAAGTAGTGACCTTCCATTTAACAATATTGAACTGTTCTCTTAAGAGAGGAAAACAGGTATATGCAAGTTGATAATCTATATACCAATAAAATATTCGACTTAGATTAATTTTTCCAAAGGCTCTTCTCAGTGACGTAACCGAATAAAACCCAGTGACATAACCCGAAAGAATATAGTGAAGCAGCTTCACCTCATTAAATTATTCGATATGCTTTGTAATTAAATGTCTTTTTAAATTTGATGTATGAAAGCCTGCAAGCTTTACACCGCAAACGTTGCACTTTGATTATTTTCTTCCCAATCATCGAAACGTTCAGCGAATGAGCAGAGTGATAAAAAATATTTAAAATGGCTTTTCGGTAAAGCACAAACCGAATTGCTCAATAGACACTGGAGCGCGATTTTCCCCTAAATCTTTGCGCAAATGGTCCCTAAACAACAGTTATTCTTAGACAATAAAAAAATAGTTGTGTTATTTGCGAGCTCTGCCAAACCCCCCAAAACCCCTTTGACGACAGAATCACCGTTAAAAGCATTTTATACAGTGTAAGTGGATACGATCGGTGCATTATCTAAATCAGATTAAGGTTACGATCAGATACGCAGTTACTCTAATCTGCGATTTAATAAAATACCTTGTTGCAATCATCATACAAGATAAAAGTTCAAGAAAAGTAGCAAAAATTGGAATCTTTTATTGTAAAGTACGGCCCAATGAAGACGTTCATTACGGACATGGAAACCAAATATAACAATTCAGTTATCAATGATTTATGCAAATATCTGAAAATTGATAACATAACATCATCACCAAACCTTGGGGACAATAGAAATAAGCCATGGAACATTTACCGAATACGTTAGATTGTACATCTCGTGTAGCAAAACACAATGGGATGTTTGGCTTAGATATTTCACACATTGTTTTAATACTACATTCTCTGTGGCACATGGATACTGTCCATATGAGCTTGTGTTTGTTAAACCCCAACTTTAAAAATTGCTGTTGAATGTCATTGACTTTAAGACACCAAGATAATATAACATTTTAAAACAAAATTTAATCATTTAAAACGAAAAAATAAAAATAAAATAGTTCATAAGGATAGAATCAAGTAATTTTACTCATAAGTACAAACTTTATGGTGGACAACAATCAAAAAAAAACCAACACAAAAATAAATATAAATAACATGACTATTGTTTCTGAGAAAACAAAACAAAAACAAGAAAGGATATCTATCTTCGGGTGGAGCCGAAGTTGATTCACCCTTGCAGTTAAGGTTGTGCCATTTCCGATCGTTCAGTCATATGGCGGCTATAGAATATAGTCGGCCGATCCGAATGAAATTTGGCAGAACGAATAAGATTGCATTGTAGCTTAAAAGACACCAAGTTATGCCAATTTCGATCTTTCAGTTATATGGTAGCTATAAAATATAGTCGACCGATCCTTATGAAATTCGGCAAATCAGATTATTTTGTCCAAAATAGAATAGCTGGTCTGGCTTATATACTGCCTGCAAACAAAAGAAAAATGTGTGCAAAGATGTGTGTAGAAACAAACAGACAGACGGTCATGCTCATATCGACTCAGGAGGTGATCCTGATCAAGAATATATATACTTTATAGAGTCGGAGATGTCTCTTTCACTGCGTTGCACACTTTTGACCAAAATTATAATACCCTCTGCAAGGGTATAAAAATTATAACAATAACACTGTGCGACAAACAAAAAAAAAAAGGAAATACACTTGGGAAAGGAGATAGTGTAGGTTGTTAATCTGGTCGAAGAGAACTCAAAAATATTTTTTTTATATTTTTGGAACCCTCCAATTTTTATTTATTTAAAAAAAACCGTTTTTTCGGGACTTTTTTGCGCTTAAAAATTCCTGAACGCGTTTTTTTCAACCGATTTCAAAATTTTCGGTGTTTTTCAATAGTTAAATGTTGTAGCTTTTGAAAATAAAATATATCTTCGATTTTGTTGAACAAAAAGGACAATATTTTTACACCTGAAACTGAAGTTTTCGACTTTTATTCGTGTTTTTCGGATTTTGATGCCAGTTTTTCGGTACAACTTACAAAAATTCGGCCATTTTTGATACATATCAATGTTGCCTCATTCCTTCTGAATAAAACGAGACGAATTTCATAAAAAAATTATGAAAATTGGTGAAGTTATAACGCTTTTCCTAAAAAGAGTCAATTCAACCTAGCGTGCGCTCCGGAGTACCTGTGCGTATAAGACAGGAATATGCTCTTCTTCTTATAGTGCTCCCATGGTTTTATTGACTTTTTTTGGGAAAAGCGTTATAACTTCAACAATTTTTATTATTTTTTAATGAAATTTGTATCGTTTTATTCAGTATTAAAGAGACAATATTAATATGTGGCAAAAATGACAGAATTTTTGTCAGAAGAAAGCAATATACTCTTATTTTTATACACATTGTTCCTCCGAAGCGCTCGCTAGGTTGAGTTGACTTTTTTTGGGAGAAGCGTTATAACTTCACCAATTTTCATATTTTTTTGATGAAATTTGTCTCGTTTTATTCAGAATAAATGAGACAACATTGATATGTATCAAAAATGACCAAATTTTTGTAAGTTGTACCGAAAAACTGGCATCAAAATCCGAAAAACACGAATAAAAGTCGAAAACTTCAGTTTCAGGTGTAAAAATTTTGTCCTTTTTGTTCAACAAAATCGAAGATATATTTTTTTTTCAAAAGCTACAACATTTAACTATTGAAAAACACCGAAAATTTTGAAAGCGGTTGAAAAAAAACGCGTTCAGGAATTTTTAAGCGCAAAAAAGTCCCGAAAAACGGTTTTTTTTTAAATAAATAAAAATTGGAGGGTTCCAAAAATATAAAAAAAATATTTTTGAGTTCTCTTCGACCAGATTAACAACCTACACTATCTCGTTTCACAAGTGTTTTTTCACTGTCGCACCGTGTAATCATTATTTACGGTCCCTAATAAAAATACATTTGAATGGAAAAAATGACTTTTGATAAAAAAAAAAGTAAATAATAACTTTTTTTAAAGAAAAATTACAAAAATCTTGAGAAATTCCCAGCTTAGTATCATATCTAAAACATTTTTTTACCTTTTTAAGCATTTTCAATATTGTCAATTTTTCTACCGCAGAGTGACGCTCTTATGAGGCTACATTTAAAAAAAAAATTTATTTTTACGATCATTTACACAGGCCAACAGAACAACAAAGGCCAACAAAGTCCAGAACAAACATGAGTTCCATCACCCACAGTTTCCGCGGTACACCTACGAGAAGAAATTGATCAAATTTTATCATTTATTGAATTATGTTGGTCATGTAATTGCGTTGACCATCATTGTTTTTAGTGCATATCATTTTTGAAATGTATGTGTACCAACTTAAATAAAAAAACAAGAAAGGAAAGCTAACTTCGGGCGGAGCCGAAGTTGATATACCCTTGCAGTTGAGTCGCAGTCCGCTAGGTGTCGCCACGCATCTTATATTATTAGATATATAGCGGATCGCATATAGTTGACCGATCCTTATGAAATTAGGCAAATCAAATTATTTTGCCATAAGAGGAATCCATTGAAACTCCTTCTTACTTCAAAAACAACGAAGTTATAGCATTTCCGATCAATCAGTTATATGGCAGCTATAGGATATAGTCGGCCGATCCTTATGAAATTCGACAAATCAGATTGTTTTTCCCAAAATAGAATCTGTACCAAAACCCATCTTTCTAACTTAAACAACACCAAAGTTATGCCAATTCCGATCGATCTATGACAGCTATAGGATATAGTCGGCCGATCCTTATGATTTTTTACAAATTTTGTACATAAGATATTTTGGTCAAATATAACATGTGTGGAAAGTCCCAACCCTCTAACTTAAAAAACACCAATGTTATGGCATTTCCGATCAATCAGTTATATGGCAGCTATAGGATATAGTCGACCGATCCCGGCCGTTCCGACTTATATACTACCTGCAAAGGAAAGAAGGGTGTGTGCAAAGTTTCAACTCGATAGCTCCAAAACTGAGAGACTAGTTTGCGTAGAAACCGACAGACAGACAGACAGACAGACGGACAGACGGACATGCTCATATCAACTCAGGAGGTGATCCTGATCAAGAATATATATACTTTATAGGGTCGGAGATGTCTCCTTCACTGCGTTGCACACTTTTGACCAAAATTATAATACCCTCTGCAAGGGTATAAAAATATTTGACAAAATGGCGACCTATCAAAGTTGAAAAATCGTTTTTCGTTAAAAAAGCAGTAGTTTTTCAGCTGTAAAAAAAAAGTTTTGCATAAAAAAATCAATCCTTCGATTAAGTACTAGATTATTATGTAATAAAAGAGCATGCTAAATTTCAAGACAATCGGGTCACTAGTTTTCGAGTAAGAGTGGTCACCGACTTCAAAAACGTAGTTTTGAGAAAAACGTGTTTAAAGTTTCAACTCACCATTACGCTTACCGGACGCCCCTCCCTTTCAACATGTGTATCTCAATGTATGTTCACCGGATCATTTTAAAATTTTGTGGACACATTTCTAAATGTATATACTTTAAGAAAATGCAAAAAAAAAAATTCGATTTTTTGAAAATTACAAGTGCGCATGCCCCCTTAAGTTGCAGAAGAAAGATGGTCAATGCAGCAAAAGAAAAATCATAATTTTTTTGCGTTTAATAAAAAGTGTTTTTATTCAACCCAGCACATCATTTCAAAAAGTTACATTTTAAATTATTTTAAGCTTAACTTGTACCAATCCCCTTAAAAAAATTTTACCAAATAGAAAAGAAAGCTTTTCTGTACACCAAAATATATATTATTGAATCAACGTGCGTTAGCTCTTAGTAGTCGTGGTCCTTCTCCAACTTTTGTGTGAATTATATACTTCAATGTATTTTTTTGTTGAATTTTTAACAATTCCATTATTTCCCGAAAGATATTGTCTTTTGTTTTTGATTGTATGTCCAGATTTGACAAGGGAATACCTCTCAGATAGTCTGCACTTTCCTCATCATTTGGGAATGCTTTATTGATTGCATAAATTAACTTGGGAATATTCTCTTCCAAAATGTAAACATTCGTTTGGTGCGGCATCAATGGTAAAAGCGATAAGCGAGCTTTCCATCAATTCATTAAAATCGTGGACAAACGACACAATTGAATGAGAAGTTTCGTTCATGTAAACACAAGGCGGATAATTGCCCATGGCAATAGCATGAAATTGATTCGAGTCTTTCATTGTAATCTTAGCGAACGTATCAAAGTCATGTTTATGAATTACTGTTTTTAATTGATTCACTCTTTCGGGGACTACTTTATCGGCGCGATGTTGAATTAATTGAGACGTTTGCACAGAACGTTGCATTCCTAGCGTAGAACCGGTATTTTTCCGTTGATCATTGACGACTTAAATAATCGAATTGTAGCGGAGCGTAGAACTACAGGATCAAGGGGTACTAGCGCCACCTATCGGGCGTTAGCCGTGGTAAGTGGCAACATTATACTCTATAGTTTATCGGCAATCTGCAAGACTGCATTTGCGTTAACGTTAAGTCTCCCACTAATCCCAGCTCTAGCGCCGGCAGGAAGCTACTGCTAAACGCACCATGCTTTCTTTCCCAAACCGCACCTTGACCTGAAAGGTTGCTTACTGAGAGGTTGCTTGAAAAGTAGCTGTTCAATCCGGCTGTCCAAGAAAGAAGAGAGAAGTTGGATCCGGTTAAGTCGCTATCCGATCTTGCCCCGATCCAAGTCGAGATTTGCTAGCTACACGGATTTAAAGTGTAAAACAGTGGATAGTAGAAGCGTTCTGGCCAGATTGTGGTCATATTAAATATTGTTTTCCCAGGCCCCTAAGGGTAAGTTCGATAAGCTGCAGAGCAAAGCAAATGAATATGCTCTCACACAAACATTTTTAAAGAGAAACTTCTTATACGACGCCGGAAAATGTTGCGTTAAACGTTTAACGCTCCAGTGGAGGGGGAATAGCGTTGAACGCTTAACGCAACTCGGAAGGAGAAGAGGAAAAGAGAAAGATAGAGTGCGAGAGAGAGAGAGAGTGAATGAGAGTAAGGTATCGCCAGGCGCATGCGCTGCTATGGCGATACACGTAGCGCGTAACAGCTGCCTAGACTAATATAAGTGCCTATGCGTGAGTGCATAAAGCGTCCTATGTGTCGAAAATTCTTTTTCTTATTCTTATCTCGTATTTTGTTATTAAAGTGTTTCCCATAATTAATTCGTGTTCTATATAATATTGACGCACTACTTGTAGTATTAGTACAGTGAATAGTGATTCAAACAAACAATAAAATGAGTGACAGTGAAAATACGCATAACACAGCGGATTCCAGGTTATGTGGTGGTACGTTTCTCTTGAATATTTCAATTGTCCATAACAGATGCACCTTGTGGATCATATCATCTTGAAATTAATATCAATTGGATTGGCAAAAATTTTAATGGTTTGATTTTGAATTGATTTTACAGCGGAAAAAGACAGTGCAGCCGGTGTTTTAAGAGGAGGGAACAGAGCACAATATTATCGTGAATACCGAGCACGAAAGAAAGCAGAACTTGGACTTTGCTTTATAATAAATTTATAAAATGTGAATTGAAGAAAGTGTTGGTCACTCCACTTTATTTTTATCCTTTCCCTCCCGCTATTTTTTTTTATACGAAATAATGTGCATTTTTTGGAATATCGCTAAGAAGTTTCACTTCTTTCGCGCGTAGGGACTCCACGCACACAATTTTTTTTTATCTCAGGGTAGGGAACGCTGGCTTTGAATAATCACCGTTTACCTCTGTCACGGAGACAGAAGCAGCGAGCAGAGCAAAATTGATCCCCGCTCCAAGAAGCTTAGTCTATTTTCGGCACGGTCTCTATACAGTTCGGCGTGGGCATAAGTCCGAGTGCGGCGAGGAGGGGACAACTCCCCTAAAACCACAAAAAAGTCTAAAGGTGTCTCTTACCGTTTTGGGAACTCTAAGATCCTTTAAATAATTCAGAAATGGCCCAAACATCATAAATGCATTACGCGTAAAAATATAATATAAAGAAAAAAACCCAGTTATAGTTAACACTAAATAATATTGTAGGTTAAAATTTCGAAAGTTTAAAAATATAAGTTAAAGTCAATTATAATGAATAACAAGATTGGTATGGATTTGTAAAATTTAAATATGTAAAAGTTGAAAAAAAATGTCAATATAAAAAGTGAATTATGAGGCTACAGAAAAAAAAAATATGCAAAAGAAGTTATAAAATCACTTATCAGTAGGAAGATCTTAGAAAAAAATATGTGAAGGAGGAATTGAAAAAAAAGTTAATGCAAATTTCGGTCGCTTAAAGACATGCGCTAAATATTGTGCATTTGCCGAATTTTTTTTGTTGTTGTTAGTTTTTTTATTGTGTTTGCCTGCCAGAATTTCACAGCACCACCGTCAACGAATGGAAGCGCATTCGTCATTGGAGAAATTTAAGGTGAGCTTTATATATTATTTGGTAATAAAACAAGTTTGATTCTTTTTCTACCGAAATTTTGTTACACGATCACATGAATATAAATGAGTATGAAGAAATAATTTTCCTCAAAAATTTAAAAATATTAAAAAAAAAACATTTAATTGAATTGCATTGGAATAAAAACTTTAACCCACAAACTTTTAGAAAGATTTACTGTTATTTTTTATACCCTTGCAGAGGGTATTATAATTTTGGTCAAAAGTGTGCAACGCAGTGAAGGAGACATCTCCGACTCTATAAAGTATATATATTCTTGATCAGGATCACCTCCTGAGTCGATATGAGCATGTCCGTCTGTCCGTTTCTACGCAAACTAGTCTCTCAGTTTTAAAGCTATCGAGTTGAAACTTTGCACACACCCTTCTTTCCTTTGCAGGCAGTATATAAGTCGGAACGGCCGGGATCGGTCGACTATATCCTATAGCTGCCATATAACTGATTGATCGGAAATGCCATAACTTGGGTGTTTTTTAAGTTAGAGGGTTGGGACTTTCCACACATGTTATATTTGACCAAAATATCTTGTGTGCAAAATTTCATAAGGATCGGCCGACTATATCCTATAGCTGTCATAGAACGATCGAAATTGGCATAACTTTGGTGTTTTTTAAGTTAGAAAGATGGGATTTGGTACAGATTATTCTTTAGGCAAAATAATTCGATATGCCAAATTTCATAAGGATCGGCCGACTATATACGATCCGCTATATATCTAATAGTATAAGATGCGTGGCGCCACCTAGCGGACTGCGACTGAACTGCAAGGGTATATCAACTTCGGCTCCGCCCGAAGTTAGCTTTCCTTTCTTGTTTTTAGAATATTTTATGAGCATTAAGAATGAATGTCCTATCTTTCCCTTTATTACATGAATAAACAAATATTATAATGTCTGAGTAAATACCCAGTTTTAACTCCATGCTGACCCAAGAGCCGTCGTAAGTTCAAGATACTAAAAGGGGCCTAATGCATGGCTTTGTTGGAAGAGCATTGGCCATGGTAGGGAGGGCTGATAACACCCCGTTCACATCTAGGGGCGTGGCATGTCAAGCGAGAAGTACTGTTTCATTTTCTTAACCGCCTGTCCGATTTTTATGCTATCTCTTTTCCGGCCGATTCAGGCTCGTTACCTATTCGCACGCGATAAATTTTAATTATTAAAGATACAAATGAGCGCCCGTAATCTGAATCCTCTAAATAACACCACGACATTTGCCGACGAGATATAGCCGGGTTTCAACGCGTGCGGGATTAACAGGCTGCAAGACCACCAGCTCAACTTTGTTCGTTACAAAATGCATATTTGGCCAAAATTTTGATGATAAAACTTGTTTAGCAACAGAGTCACACCCACTATCTAAATTTCCTCGATGCCATTGGACGAATCCTCCATATACGCTACGACAGGCCGACCCACTTCCTGGTCGAGCTACAGTACTTAATTGATCATTAACGGGAATGCCATACAAACAAGCTAAAGAATAAACAAGACAAGCATAACCAGCGGGCTCGAAGCAAGTCCTGCTGCGGTATTATAAGAGTATATTTATTGTATAAACAAAAAACGGACAAGGCCATAACGCCTCGGTTGTTGATGAGGAATATACATACTTATACATTTTCCTTGGTCGGAAATGGATTTTTCAAGCGTATGCAAATTACGGGCTATTAAAAATCGGCAGGAGCCGAAGTTTGCTAATAGTTGTTGCAATAAAGGCGATAATGATACTAGGTAAATATTTCTGATAGTTCTCACAGATAGACAAAGAAATTGACTGATCTAAGCATTTCATATGAGTAAAAACAAGGAAGAAAAGCTAACTTCGGGCGGAATCTTTCAAAATAGTAAGGTTGTGCCATTTTCGATCGTTCAGTTATATGGCAGTTATAGGATATACTAAACCGATTCTTATGAAATTTGGCAAATGGCTCATTTTTGCCCAAAATACAATCTGTTTAGGACCCATCTTTCTAACTTAAAAAACACCAAAGTTACGGCATTTCCAGGTATATGGCAGCTATAGGATATAACTATATAGTTTCAACTCGATAGCTTTAAAACTGAGAGACTAGTTTGCGTAGAAACAAACAGACAGTCAGGCGGACATGCTTATATCCACTCAGGAGGTGATCCTGATCATATATACTTTATAGGGTCGGAGATGTCTTCTTCACTGCGTTGCACACTTTTGACCAAAATTATAATACCCTGCAAGGGTCTCACACAAAGAGTGTAAGAAATATGAAGTTGTACGAATTTCGGATTATGCCAGATATAAGCGATATATCAAACCTTGCGTCATCAAGGGCTACCTTCAAACTCAATATAAATAAAATCGTAAGAGATTAAAAAACTTCTTTTCAGTGTATGTCTTTTTTTCTAGTACGTAGACATTGTCGGGTCAAGAGCCGCTGGAAAGTTTGGCCGGCAATAATTTATTGAATTTGTTTATCTTTTCTTTAATCTTTATCTCCGGTACCTCTCGGTCGCTTCGCAGCATCAAGCGTTGAGCCGCGTTTCTTATTCTAATTCGGTCTTCAACCCTACGCAGTCACATACATATTTCATATGTTATATATATAAACCAATCATTTAAATAAATTTTAATCAGACATAGAATTCTAAAGGTCCTTGTTTTTTATTAAAGCCTAGATTTGGAACATTAAATGAAGCTCCTGCAAATACTCGGTAACTGAACATTAGTGAACCCGACGTGATTGTGCTTAGGAAGATATTTGGTTGAATTATTGTTGAATTAACTTGTAGAATTATTTTCCATTGGAATTTTTTTGCTGCATGGCTTAAAATATATAAACATATGTAAATAAATTTAAACATTAAAAAACATTAATCGGTTTGTGATTTGTGCGCGCAATATTAACATCTTGCGGTTGACATACAGACATACGCTTTTTGCAGAGTGCTACAATCGCGCATACATATAATATATATCCCCGTTACATAGAAGTTTCACAGTGGGTCGTGAGCTGACAATAAATAAACGAACTAAAACAATATGTTTCTTGCGAAAATGAATCCGTTTTTCAAGTGTGTATCTTCTGGAAGGAAAGAATTTCTGAGCCAAAGTGCAGTTATCCTTTTTGAGGACCTTGAAAGATTGCTGTCCTCCTTGAAAGCAGTGGAGACATTTCCGGAGGCGATGATAAATGTGCGACTTAGCGAATTGGAAGGCATCGTTGCGGATTTCAAGAGCACACACAAGGAGCTGTCCGAGCTGGATGTTTCAGAACTCAGGAGCGATCTGCGCGTTAACAACAATGATGCGGCGAGGGAGGCACGATTTATCCTGGACCAGGAGATTATGTGGCGCTCCAGTTTGTTGCCAGCGAGTTCGACACTGATCAACGCTACTTCTGCCACCAATTTTGATGCTTCGTTCGGCAGAACTTTCCAGGCTTTGCCGTCACTGCCACTTCCCACTTTTAGTGGAGGTTATCTGTTATCTGTTTAGTGGAGGTCACTGTTCTCGATCACGGTGGACGCAAACCCATTCATAAGTCGGATCGAGAAGCTTCAGCGGTTGCGGCCGTCGTGAATCTGCCTTGCAGACTGTTCGATCGTTGGAGCTCACGCACAAAAATTATGACGTCGCATTGCATCGTCACCGTCGCATCCGGTGACAGTATCCGGTGTAGGAGGCGCAGGGTTCTCTACAGATGGGTTTTCTGTGAAAGTCAGTTTGCAATTCTAATGCTCTGTCTACTCGGCGCAAATAACTGCGATCGTAGCCTCCAACATCACTGACCTTCAGCCCAATTTTGCATTGGACGTCGGCTCTTGGATAATTCTCGATAATGTAAAGCTAGCGGATCTTCATTTTCACTAGCCTCAGCCAGTTGATTTGCTAATTGGAGCTGGATTATTTAAGAGTTTCTATGTATGGGGCAAATTCATCTGTCTCCTGGTAACCCCTGGAGGGCAACTCCATCCAAAAAACTCGGCTCGGTTGAATCGTTTGTGGAGGCGGAGGCCCTGACGATAGTAAGGTTCTCATGGTAGCTGAGCAGTCAGAGTTGCTCGCCCAGCCTCAGACGGAGCCAGTGGAGATGGAGTCTCATCGCAGTTTTGTGTCCAAGCCAAAGAAGAAGCACCTCCGCAAAGTATTCAGCGAGAAGGATAAGTATTACAGGCACCGTCGTCACATCGAGCAGCGCATGGAGAAGCGTCTGGCCGAGATCTGCACAATGGTGGCTAGTGTGATAGGTCATATATTACCCAGTGTGGATATGAAGCCGCTCTTGGACTTTGGCACTGAAATGGCTACCGAGATGCCATCGCACAGCTGCAGTGACAGCGAGGATGAAGACGTCGATGACGGAGTGTGTCGGGTGCGCTGCTGAAGACGGCGTCCGGAGCTACAACGCGGGCAGTCAACAAATTGTGCCTGCTACCCCTTCATGATGCTGTTGAAAGCGCATCTTCCAGCGGGGGGAGTATTTCGGGTCAAGCAGCCGCCGGAAAGTTTGGACGGATATGATTTATTTAATTTGAGTATCTTTTCTTTATCTTTGTCTCTATTCGTCGCCCGCTCTTGTGCATTCGATCGGCCACCTGCATCTGCCGTCATGCGCTATCGTTGTCTCGCTCTCTCGCGGTATCTCTCGGTCGCTCCGCAGCATCAAGCGTTGAGCCGCGGTCCCGCGACTTTTACTCTAATTTGGTCGTCAACCCTACGCAGTCACATACATATGACACATACATATGACATATATATATAATTTAAATAAATTGAAATTATACATATAAATCTAAAGGTCCTTGTTTTTTATTAGAGCCTACATTTGGAACACTAAAAAAAGCTCCCGAAAACGCTCGGTAACTGAACAGCAGCTATAGAATATAGTTGGCCGATCATTATGAAATTTGGCAAAACATTTGGAAAATGTTGATCAAGAAAATATATACTTTATAGGGTCGGAGATGTCTACTTCACTGCATTGTACACTTTTGACCAAAATTATAATACCTTCTGCAAGGGTATTGTTGGGCCAAGCAGTCAAAGGTCAAGCTATTTAAAATAATTTATAAATTCTGAATCGGAGAAGCAGCGACTGGCATTTCAGCAGTTTCTATTTTTGTTTGGTTCTTCCCCGTTCGCATGCGCTGTAGTGGTATTTGTAGCACATGCTTTTTGAGGCTTTTTTGTGGAGAGATGAGCATATTAGCTCATCTTGCATTTGTGTGCTTTCCCCCGCCTCCCCTCTTGTCAACAAAATGATAAACAAATGCATTGTTCTGAATTTCTATTGCTAAGCTTTCATTTACTTGTATTTTTGGCATTGATTTGAGCGGCTGCGATTTTAGGGTTAGATTGAACCTTAAATAAAATATTGGAAAGTGAATTAAAATTGAACCATGTCTATGTATTGCAGGTTCAGCTTGATTCGTAAAGCTTTACAAAAGTTGTAGATTTACAAAAGAAATTACTTTTTGAAAATATGAGATTAAAAACTCCAATTTAATTGAAGAAAATATTGTTTAACCACTTATAATAAATTCAATAAAATTATTTCGAGTTTTTCCTTAAATCCAAAATTAAAACATGGTATGATCTACTGATTTCAATAAGAAAATAAAAATCTTCCAAAGAAAAATGTTTGGCGAAAAATCATAGAAGACCAAAAAAACGCCGCATTGTCAAAGTGGCTGGTGCTCGCCTACATTTACAAATTTTGCCACCGCATCCGTTACGACGGAATTTTTGTTCAACATTTCCAAGGAGGAACCCATTTTCTGTTGCGAGTCGTCCAGCTTACCGAGATTAAGGAAGAAATAAGCTTCCTTAAATCGCGCAGATTGATTCCACCCTCAAGCCCGCTTGCCTCGTTTGCTTCTTTTGTGGATGATGCTAGTTTGCTTCGTTTGACGGGCGATTGCGGAACTCTACGTTGGATTTTGATGGACATCTTGAATTCGCCTCGTCCTCTAGAGCGAGAGAGTTGAATGATTCCAAAGCTTTGATGTAACAAGAGTGGATTTTTGCGGACCGTTTATCTACAAGGCAGATTGTTGGAATGAGAGCCCTATCAAATATAATGTGAGCTTATTCATCTGCTTCAGTACGAAGATTATCCATTTAGAGTTAGTCAAGGGCCTTTCCACAGCTTCGTTTCAGAGCCCACTTCAACGTTTATTTGGTTTATTTGTACGCAAAGTAACCCCAGACAGATATGGTCGGATAATGCTACCAATTTTGTGGGTGCCAAGAATGAGATGAACGAGTTCAAGCGAAGATTCCTCAGCTAGGGTCACCATTCTGCTAGGGTTGCCTGTCGGAATCTATCGAGTGGCGGTTTATTCCTCCACGCTCTCCCCATTTTGGCTGCATTGGTAAAGACGGCGAAACACCACTTATATCGGGCAGTTGGTCCCACAATTCTTGGTTTCGAGAAATTGAGGACTTTGTAATGCTACTAAGCCTCAATCGTTAAATCAAGGCCCCTTGTGTCGATTTGTGAAATCCTACTCCAGCTCATTTTTTAAATGGCGGCTCGCCCTCAACGTTCATCGAACCGGACCTTACTGCCCTAAACGTCAACCGTTTGGATGGGTGGCAGAGAGTCTGCTTCTTGCAGCAAGTTTTCTGGGCGCATTGGAAGGAGGAGTATCTTACGCTGTTGCAGCAGCGTTCTAAATGGCGCACCCCTGGCCCTATAGTTTCTGTTGGTTACATAGTCCTAGTGAAGGATGAGAATCTACCCCTATTGAAGTGGCCTCTGACCAGGATACTGATGCTGGTTCCTGGGCGAGACGGAGTAAGCCGTGTAGTCATGCTTAAGACAGCGGTCGGAACGACTAGGATTCAGCTGAAGGTCCAGCCTTCAACGGGGGGAGGATGTTGAGCCAAGCAGCCAAAGGTTAAGCTATTTTAAATAATTTATAAATTCTGAAACGGAGGAGCTGCGACGGGTTTATCAGAAGTTTTTGTTTTTCTTTGTTTCACCCCCGTTCTCGCATGCTCTTTAGTGGTGTTTGTAGCGCATACGCTTTTGGGTTTTTATAGAGTGTGCGTTCTCCCGCATCGCCTCTTGCCAACAAAATGATAAATATCATTTTCATTTACTTGTATTTTTGGTATTGATTTGAGCGGCTGCGGGTTTGGGGTTATATTGAACCTCAAAATAAAATATTAGAAATTGAATTGAAATTGAACCTTGCCTATTTATTCGGCCGCTATAAAAAATATATGAAGCTTAAAAAAAATATTTCGAAGTCATAGTAAATTCAAATGTTTAAGGGATTTTTGAGGGGTAAAATTTAAAGAGGTGTGTCGATCACCAGTTGGCACCTAGGGCCAAGACCTACTACCCTATATGCACACTAAGTAATTTGATCCATTCAATATGCATCAGCATGTTGCTATATACAAACCCACTAACCTATTAGCAATTTTAAACTGGGACCATGACTCTCCTTGAAGTATCCTTCCTTGAGTTTTCGCTCTGCGGAGTCCTAGTGAAGTTTCTTATTAGCCTTTGGATGGCTATGTTGTTTTCAATTTGCTCATCAATGAGCTTTTGGATTACGGTGTTTCGCGGCTACGTCGGATTCGAACTCGCGGGAAAAACCGTAGGAGTCGTAGTCAAGGAATGTATGAAATCTGACTAATTTACCTGGATTCTGCAAGGGACTGATTGGGTTGACCACGTGCTTGCTGTGATCAGGCTGGAGTGGATGTAGGGTACTTGACATTGGCTACGATTCTAAGACATTTTTACGGAATGCATCCACAATCAAGACTACAGCGATGCAGTAAAATTCCGTCATTTGGAGAATCATGTAACAGGTGAAGCAAAAAACCTCATCTCAACGTCAATTGGCGGACAGACCAGTTACCAGGATGCATGGCAACGACTAAAGAATCGATACCAAAATGAACGGCTGTTAATTAAATCCGCGATCCAAGAGCTTTTCGGACACCTCAGAACAAATGGATCAGCGGACCAGCTGCGCAGCCTACATGATACCGTGCTCCGAACAATCGTTACTCTCAACGCACTCAAGGTGTCAACAGACAACTGGGAGCCAATCTTGATACACAATCATTGAGGAAAGATTGGAACCACACACGCTGTCATCTCTAGAACTAGCCGTCACCGATCCAACCAATCGACAATCTCTGAAGCAGATGTTGGAAAACTTTGAGCGTCAGACAACCAGTCAAGTAACAATGCCAAAAAAAAAAACGTCGACCGCTCCACTTCGATCCAACTCATCAGAGTGGTGTGTTCAGCCACAGCCCTGCTTACAGAAAAGCCCACCGTTCTGTTACCAACCGCCCAAGTGGCAATACATGGACCAGCCGGACCCCCTCAGCAATGCCGCACACTCCTAGATTCTGGATCACAGATTAACATAATCACCAGAAAGATGGCTGACACACTTGGACTACAATTTGAGCCATCAACCCTGAACACCGCTGCTCTGGAAGGAACAAATAAAAGATCACGAAAAAAGGCTGTGGTGACCCTATCATCAGCCATCCCACCCTATTCAAGCGGCAAGAAATATCTCACCTCAGTTGCGCTTGGCCGATCCTGAATTTACGCAGCCCCAGAATATTCATCTGTTGTTGGGCGCCGAAATCATCTCCCAGCTTATGAGGCCACAACAGGCATATTTGGGAGAAGAACAGCCACTACTAAAAAATACCGCGCTTGGATGGCTTGTGATGGGGCCAGTGCGACCGGAATCAGCTCCTAATATCAAGGCAGAACAAGTCGTCGGTAATACGACGGTTTGGACACCGGAAGCTAACGAGCCACGAACGAATTTTGGCACCCAGTTGGTGCCAAGACCTACTACCCTATATGCACACTTAGGAATTCGATCCAATCAATATGCATCAGCATGTTGCAATATACAAACCCACTAACCTGTTAGCAATAAGCACAAAACAATATCCAACCTAATAACCCGGCACTAGTAGACGGCGCCAGAAGCAGAAATCAGCATTATCAGCGGGAAGAATGACCGACTGACCGAAGCAAGCAAAAATCAGCTAGCTAAACCAAAATGCATGTACAAGCAGTACATGAACAAACAATCTGAGTCAGCAGACTCAGAGGTGGGTGACCCTGGCATTAACATTAGTTTTAGCACGTCCATAACATTGACCTTTTCTTAGATTTAATTATGTATAATTTAGCATCTTATATAAGAATTGTTCCTCTGAAATAAAGACAGTAGCGAAATCAGAATGAATAGTCTCGTTACTCAGTGTCTGAACTACGGCACTTAAAATCAACCTACTTCGGGTGATCCTTTGTAAAACGATTCACAAGTAGGACTCTCTGAAAGCTATCTACTTCGCGTGGCTCCAGTGTAATCGGACCACCAGTAGAACTTTCATCATCGAACCTACTTCGAGTGGCTCCAGTGTAAACGGACCACAAGTAAGGCTTCATTATCTACTTTACCACAAGTAGAACCCGCGGCATACCAGTCTACTTCGAGTGTTGCTCCCGTGAAACGGACCACCAGTAGACCTCGCGTTATTCAACCTACTTCGAGTGTTACTCCCGTGAAATGGACGACCATCACCCTTGACTTCACTGGGTTATTTGTTTCTTTAACATACCGCTATAACGGTATTTGGAACCGAAAATATTATTAGAAGGATGTAGAAGGAATCGTGAAGTTTTAAATGTGTGGACAAAATTTTGTTCTTAACCAGTCTCATTTTAAATAACATTCCCTAGTCGAAAATGTCTCTGTTTAAAACTTTATGG
Source organism: Drosophila ananassae (assembly GCF_017639315.1). Taxonomy (NCBI): domain Eukaryota; kingdom Metazoa; phylum Arthropoda; class Insecta; order Diptera; family Drosophilidae; genus Drosophila; species Drosophila ananassae. The sequence continues at coordinate 4,478,518 of NC_057932.1, read as the reverse complement.
ATCAGCTTCGGTTTTTCAATCTAAATATGTATGCAACTCGATGAGTATTGAGCTGAAAACTGAAATTTGACTTGTAATTTTCGGCACAAAAGATGTGTTGTATGCAGCACTATAGAATAAACATCTGAGTGTGTTGATATCTTGCCGACTCAGGTTGAGACTTAAGTCTAACCGAACGACCAATGCTTGATAATGCTTGTTTACTTAAAAAAGTGGGCAAAAGTACTTCATGGTAATCTATCAGTTATTTAGAAATTAAATTTTTTTCCTGGATCTTTGCACAACTTGATGATCTTGATTGAGTAAATTACACAGTGTAACAGTGATTTTGAACTTTTGAAGTGACATAGTAGGAATTGTTTATTGGGTCGAGTATAGCACATAACCATGTTTGAAATATTTGTAACACCCTCAAAATCTTGATTTATGGTTAAAAATCCGTTTTTAGGGACTTTTTTGCGCTTAAAAATTCCTGAACGCGTTTTTTTCAACCGATTTAAAAATTTTTGCTGATTTTTAATAGTTAAATATTGTAGCTTTTGAAAAAAAAATATATCTTCGATTTTGTTAAACAAAAACAAGAAAGGAAAGCTAACTTCGGGCGGAGCCGAAGTTTATATACCCTTGCAGTTGAGTCGCAGTCCGCTAGGTGGCGCCACGCATCTTATATTATTAGATATATAGCGGATCGTATATAGTTGGCCGATCCTTATGAAACTTGGCAAATCGAATTAATTTGCCAAAATAGGAATCCATTGAAACTCCCATCCTTCTAACTTGAAAAACAACGAAGTTATAGCATTTCCGATCAATCAGTTATATGACAGCTATAGGATATAGCCGGCCGATCCTGATGACATTTAGCAGATCATATAAGTTGGCCCAAATTAGAATGCACAGAAAGTCCCATCCTTCTAACTTGAAAAACAACGAAGTTATAGCATTTCCGATCAATCTGTTATATGGCAGCTATAGGATATAGTTGGCCGATCCTTATGAAATTCGACAAATCAGATTGTTTTTCCCAAAATAGAATCTGTACCAAAACCCATCTTTCTAACTTAAACAACACCAAAGTTATGCCAATTCCGATCGATCTATGATAGCTATAGGATATAGTCGGCCGATCCTTATGATTTTTTACAAATTTTGTACATAAGATATTTTGGTCAAATATAACATGTGTGGAAAGTCCCAACCCTCTAACTTAAAAAACACCAAAGTTATGGCATTTCCGATCAATCAGTTATATGGCAGCTATAGGATATAGTCGACCGATCCCGGCCGTTCCGACTTATATACTGCCTGCAAAGGAAAGGTGTGTGCAAAGTTTCAACTCGATAGCTTTAAAACTGAGAGACTAGTTTGCGTAGAAACAGACAGACGGACAGACGGACCGACGGACAGACGGACAGACGGACATGCTCATATCGACTCAGGAGGTGATCCTGATCAAGAATATATATACCTTATAGGGTCGGAGGGCCGTCAGCCAATCGGGTACAACAGGGGGAGAAACGCATGAGCTCATGTGCCGTAACTGTGTACACCGATGGTAGTGCGACTATACTCTCCACGTCTCCTCCAGTTTTAGCCAGGCTTATCATGACAAGCGGGCTATGTCATGATGGACGAACCCCTTCCCGCCTACTCGTGGGTCCAACAAATGAACGATAACAATTTAATAAGAAAAACAAACAGTGGAGAACGGAACTCCCTAAGAAAGTCCGGAAATGGGATCTCGGATCCGTCAATCTCCAAGGCAGATAGAGGCCAAAGAGATGCTGGGATGGCGAAGCTCCCCACTGAGGGACAACATCCGGAGGCGAGCGGCGCCTGTGTAGGGGGAGATGCCAAGGCACCGACCCCCAAAACGGGGCCCACTATGGGACCACCGAACGGTGTGGGGGGTAAGATCCCTGAATCGAGCTCCTTTCGCACCGGCGGCACCCCTAAGGAAGGCCCCGGTCCGACGACTGCTGGCCCCCTGCAGCGGAAGGGCTCCTATAAAGATAGGAGGAGAGCGGCCTTCATCCTGATGAGGGCAGACCCATCGGCGGAGTCCAATCCCGATCAGGCTGAAATAATAAAGTGGGCGAGGGAAATCCTGCCTGACTTTCAGCCAGCAAGAGCGGGAGCCAGATTGGACCCAAAGAAGCCGACAGGAGTAGGCGACTCTGCCAAGGAGAGTGCACAGAGTGCGAAAAGGCAGAGGTCGACCGACGGTGGAGCGCCCCTAGCTAAGAAGAATAAGGTGCAGACACAGAGTAACAGATCTTTCGCCGAAGTTACCAAAGGCAGGACCATCATTGGGGTCATTGATAATGGCTCCAAAGATGGCCTGATCCCCAAGGAGCTTTGGCGTAAGGTAGTGAATGAGCTGCATGGGCGCTTCATGGAGGAGATGCTCAAGAGCGGAGGACCTCCACCGGACTGCGAAGACGCAGGGTGGTACCAGGGTAGCATCAAGGTGATAGCGTGCCAAGATGCGAGGTCTGTAAACCTCTACAAGCGAATGATTGCGTCGCTTGGGGAGGTCTACCCAGGAGCCCAGGAGTCCCCAGCAAACCGAGGGCCCGCGTATGGCTGACAGAGAAGCCGGCGGACCCTGCCACCATTCTGGCCATGCTTCAAATGTGCAATCCCACACTCCCTACGGCGGACTGGAGGGTCGCCAAGGTGGAGGAAGCAGTGGGACTGAGAAGGCAGGTTGTCCTCACTCTAAATGAGGAGACTGCGAAGATCCTGGAGGGTGTCGGTAGCCGTATCAAATAGGGGTTCGAGCACGTTGCGGTGAGGATCTACAAGTCGGATGCGAAGAGTAAACCTGGAGGCATCGACTTGGAGATGGACGCACAGGAGCTAGACTCGGGGGAACCAACCGAAGAGGTCCGCCCAGAAGGAATGTCAGATGTGGAGGAGGACATTCTGGAAGGGTACACCTCAGAGGAGAGTGACCTGGCGAGGGCTCTTGGTGGCGTCGGCATGGAGGAGGACTCACTGCTGGGTTCCGAGGCGGAGGTTACTGTGGTGGAGAATCTAAAGGATGTCCCTGACATTCCTGCAGATAAACCTCCATCACAGTAAGGTGGCTTCCGCCGCCCTCCTGCTCCATCTTGCAGAGGATGGAGCTGACGTGGCCCTCATCCAAGAACCCTGGATCCACGGAGACAGGATTCTCGGTCTGGGGGCGTCGGACTTCAGGCTGTACACAGCCGATGTAACAGGTAAAAAGCGAGCATGCATACTCGCAAAGAAAAGCCTTAATACCTTCTTGCTACCAAATTTCAGCAATGAAGATCACGTAGCCCCATCGATAGAGGGCCCAGACGGCCATCTAAGAATATGCTCGGCATATATGAGTCACGACCACCAAGGACCTCCACCCCATTCGCTACTCAGGCGGCTTGTGGAAGACAGCGAAAGGAAGGACATCGACCTAATAATAGGATGCGATGCCAACGCTCACCACAATCAGTGGGGAAGCACTGACACAAACGAGAGGGGTGAGTCAATCTTCGATTTTATCCTCAGCTCTAAGCTTCTAGTGGGTAACAGAGGTTCACAACCCACCTTCGTAGTCAAGAACAGAAGGGAGGTTCTTGATGTCACATTATTCTCGCACTCCCTGGCTGATGCAATCACCAGCTGGAGAGTCCATGACAAACACTCATTTTCAGACCATCGCTATATTGAGATAGTAGTAAATTTTGAAAACTTCACCAAGCAAGCAGTACGAAATTCTAGAAAGGCAAACTGGGAGCTCTATAAAAATATACTAGATAGATCCTTAGGCGAACCGCCTTCGGAGACCATCGAGACCTATGAGGGGCTCAACGCCATGGTAGACAAGCTTATTGCGACTAGTGCAAAAACTTACCACAAGGCCTGCCCCAAAAAAAGAATAGGTAGCAACAGATCGAAGAAGCCTCCGTGGTGGACCTCGTCTTTAGCCCCGTACAAAAAAAATGCACGTAGGGCCTTCAACCACGCGCACCGTACCAACACAGACGAGGCGTGGGAAACCTATAAAGCTGAACTTAGGCAATATAACAAAGAATTGCGCAAGGCAAAGAGGGTTGCCTGGGCCAATTTCTGCACCAACATTCAGGAGACATCAGAGGCCGCCCGCCTAAGAAAGATTCTCTCTACTACAGCCGCCATCGCAGGTTACATTAAGAACACGGAGGGGTGCTGGACAACCTCAAGCCTGGAAACCCTGGAGACCCTTATCAACGCACACTTCCCGGGTTGCTCTTCGGAAGGAACAACCCAGGTGATGCGTAGCCAGGGTCACCAGGGCTCGCTCAACTACCTACTTAGTGACAGAAACCTGAAATGGGCAATAGACAGTTTTAAACCCTTCAAATCTCCGGGACCGGACGGTATTCTACCAGCTCAGTTATCCAGAGCCGGTATTAACCTAAGGAAATGGATTAAGAAAATCTTCTGCACAGTCTTCACTACTGGTATGATACCAAAGGCATGGCTGTGCACGAAGGTTGTATTCATACCCAAGGCGGGGAAACCATTCCACTGTACCCCCAAGGACTTCAGACCTATAAGTCTGTCTTCCTTTCTCCTTAAGACTATGGAAAGACTCTTAAGTCTCCATCTACAACTTAACATTAACCCAAACGACATCTCATGCTCTCAGCATGCTTACAAAAGGGGCCGATCAACAGAAACAGCCCTGCACGATATCACTATGATCGTCGAACGAGCGATTAATTTCAAGGAATACGCACTTGTGGCTTTTCTAGACATAGAAGGGGCCTTCAACAACATCTTACCGTGCTCAATAATCGACGCACTGACGGGACTTGGAATAGACAATCGATCAACTCACCTAATACGGCAGATCCTGGTTAACAGGAGTGTCGAGGCTACACTTGGAGGTTCGACTATTCGAAGATACGTCAAGAGGGGCACCCCACAAGGAGGTGTACTCTCACCACTACTATGGAACGTGGCGGTTAACAGCCTACTACGATCCTTAGAGGGTGGCGGATGTAAGATCATTGCGTACGCGGACGATGTTGCTATTGCCTTCGTGGGGAAATTCCCACAGACGCTATGCGACCTAATGACAGGGAAGCTCGAAGTTCTGTCGGCCTGGGAAAGAACGGGCTGGGAGTCAACCCGTCCAAGACAGAGCTCGTGCTGTTCACCAGGAAGTACAAAATACCTAACCTAAGACTTCCGAAGCTCCTAGGAGAAACACTAGTTCTTAGTGATAGTGCGAAGTACCTAGGTATCACACTAAACAGGAAACTGGACTGGAAGCTGAACACCGCTGATAGGACTAAGAAAGCGGCAATAGCACTCTATACCTGCCGCAAGGCGATAGGCCTGAAATGGGGAATGTCCCCGAAGATGGTCAGATGGTTATACACAGCGATCATCAGACCAATTCTATTCTATGGTGTTGTTGTCTGGTGGCCCGCCCTAGACAACTCCACATGCAGGGAAAAGTTCAGGAAGATGCAGCGCATGGCGGAAGTCTGTATAACAGGCAGTCTACGCACTACGCCTAGTGATGCCCTAGACACTATACTTGACCTACTGCCAGTTGAACTGATGGGGGTAAGGACAGCCACTCTGGCAGCAATAAGACTGCGGGAGGCAAACCTATGGAGCAAAAATAGTTTCGGTCATACCAGACTGGACCTACAACATTTCATGCCTGAGGGGGGTACGGATTACTGTGTGCCCGTCGACCAACCCACCACTAACTACAAAGTCTTAATCCCCTCGAGGGAGGAATGGGATGCCCGGATACCGGGACCGGAGGGCTCCATTCATATCTATACAGATGGATCAAAACTTAACGGCCAGGTGGGAGGCGGTTACTTTTGCGAGCATCTGAGCCTAAAGGAGTCCTTCAGACTCCCTGACCACTGCAGTGTGTTCCAGGCTGAAGTAGTAGCCATTAAGGAAGCACTTGAATCCCCAGCTCTAAGGGGCAATCGGGGTACGATATGTATCTTCTCAGATAGTCAAGCAGCGCTCAAGGCACTTGACGGATTCTCATCCAACTCCAGGACAGTCAATGACTGTCGCAGATCTCTCAACGAGATGGCTGAACAGCTTGACATCTACCTCATCTGGGTCCCCGGTCACATGGACCACGAGGGAACTGTGCTGCAGATGAACTAGCTAGGGCAGGGACTACCAACCCTCTCCTACCGGAGAAAGAACTTGTAGGCATACCCTTGGCTACTTGCAGGCTAAAGTGCAGGGAGTTTTTCGACCTGGCAGCCAATAGGAAATGGAGTAATCTCCAGACCTGTAGAACATCACGTTTGATCTGGCCGACACGTTCTCAGAAAAGATCGGCGAGACTTATTGCTCTGACTAGACCGGAATGCAGCCTAGTGATTGGGGCAATCACTGGGCACTGGCTGATAGGCGAACACGCGGCCAGGCTTGCAGTCCCCCACAATGATTTCTTCTCGGTGAAACCCTTGCTCCAGCGGCAGCACAAGGAGCCCTAGCGGCTCAAGTGGAAGCGAGGGGGTATTCTATGACCCCCTTGCATCACCGCCCTAACCTAACCTAACCTAGGGTCGGAGAGGTCTTCTTCACTGCGTTGCACACTTTCGACCAAAATTATAATACCCTCTGCAAGGGTATAAAAACAAAATTTTTACACCTGAAACTGAAGTTATCGACTTTCATTCGTGTTTTTCGGATTTTGACGCCAGTTTTTCGGTACAACTTACACAAATTCTGTAATTTTTGCCACATATCAATGTTGTCTCATTAATTCTGAATAAAATGAGACAAATTTTATCAAAAAATAATGAAAATTGGTAAAGTTATAACGCTTTTCCCAAAAAAAGTCAATTCAACCTTGCGTGCGCTCCGGAGTACCTGTGTATATAAGACAGGAATATGCTCTTCTTCTTATAGTGCTCCCATGGTTTTATTGACTTTTTTTCGTTTTATTCAAAATTAATGAGACAACATTGATATGTGGCAAAAATGACATTTTTGTAAATTGTACCGAAAAACTGGTGTCAAAATCCGAAAAACACGAATGAAAGTCGAAAACTTCAGTTTCAGGTGTAAAAATTTTGTCCTTTTTGTTTAACAAAATCAAAGATATATTTTTTTTTTCAAAAGGTACAACATTTCACTATTAAAAAACACCGAAAATTTTGAAATCAGTTGAAAAAAACGCGTCCAGGAATTTTTAAGCGCAAAGAAGTCCCGAAAACGGTTTTTTAACCATAAATCAAGATTTTGAGGGGGTTACAAATATTTCAAACATGGTTTTGTGATATACTCGACCCAATAAACAATTCCTACTATGTCACTTCAAAAGTTCATTCACTTTTGTTTTTTTTGTAGCACTGTGTTATTTTATTGGCATTGTTTCAAGTTACTTAGGAAACTTTTCCCAATACCCTTATTGCTCAAATCTAAAGGAAAATAAGCATTTTTAAATTATAAATCGTTTTCTTTATCACTGTGGACGGAATTTCACGAGGTGACGACCTGCATGCCTTGGCGTGCGCGAGGAAACTCTATATAAAGCCGAAGAATTAAAAATTTTCTGTAGGCAACCGATCTAAATGAATTATATACCAATCGAAAGGTATTGTTTCAATTAGATAATTTTTGTCAAAACATATTCCAAAAGTTATTTGGTTTGGGAGAAATTAGGGTAAAAGTAAAAAAATTTTTAATCACTGGGAATCATTCGCATTTTAGAGCTAAATACGCGTCGATTGGTACCTCAATCGATCAGATCCGACATTTCATTCAGAAGTTATTCGATTTTTTCTTCTTCTTCAAAATGAAGCCAGTTGTCGGTTTGTCTGTTTGCACTATTTTTCCCTTAACAATCCTGAAAAAAATTGGAAAATATTTGTTACTATCATATGAGCAAATATTGTTCTACAACTTTTTGAAATACCTTAAGCTTTTGTCAAAAAATTAAAAAAACTTTGTTAATTAAAAAATGCATAACTTTATAATTAAGAAAGATATTAAAAAGAGCTTTACACCGTTTTTAAATATCTATTTCACTTTCTTTGGGACCAAACGTCTATATAGTACACAAAAAAAATACACTGAAAATAAACTTTTTTTTTAAGAAAAAAAATTATTTTTCAAAATTTGCCCGATTGGTCCTTTTTATATTGCACGTGGAGATAGATTTTGAGATGACGCAACTTTTGATATATCGCTCATATCTGGCAACATCCGTTTACTCAAGATTTAGTCCTGTAAGTGCAGCTACCCATATTGTGCAGCCTCCTGTGAAGCTTGCATTTATTTTTACATGTGTGTGTATTTGATTGGCAACTTTGCTTTTTGAAGTCTGCATATTTTTATATTATATATACCCTAAAAAATATGGAGTATATCTTTTCAGAATTTAGTTTATTTATTTAAAAATAAAATTAAAATAAAAAAGGGCTTATAAAGTAAAACTTAAACATTGTGTAAACAGCTGAGCAACAATCAGATGAAGGATAACAGAAGCTGTTATATAAGTTATCGAATAGTAGAACGAGACTGTTAAATAAAGCTACGAGTAGTTAGTCTTAAGCAAGAAATAGAGCAGAAACGACGCATAAGTTAAGATCAAAAGACAATGATGTAAAACTAGCATATCCACACATTAATAAACCTATGAGACCACTAAGAAAACCATCCTCTCACAGTTCAGAAGTGGGATACTAATGTGTTGGTGCAGTGTAGTGGAGATATAGTCAGGAAAATTGGAACAGAATCGTCGGCGTGGAAAGTTGGTAATGGGTAGCAGCCCCAGAGATTACTCGATACTTGTGAGCAACGTCTAAGTCTGAGAAAAATTATCACAGTTATGAGCTGGAAGCTCTAGCCGTCGTCGAGTCGTTGGAGCGATTTTAGTATTATGTCTACGGTAAAAATGTTCGAGTAGTTACCGATTGTAATGCCCTGAAATCTTCAATGGATAAGAAGGAACTTATACCCCGAATTGTACGATGGTGGTTAAGGATTCAAGAATATGACATCGAGATTGTACATCGAGCTGGAATACTGATGTGCCACGTTGATGCTTTAAGCCGAGCACCTTTTGAAAACGCACATGAAATGGAGACTGCATGTCTGAAGATTTCCAAAACCCTGATAGACGAAGCTGACTGGTTATTCGCGATACAACTACAAGATGAGAAGATCCAGAACATCGTAGCGGATATGACAAGTGCGAAGCAAACCGAGAACGATGAGTACGTAATAGAGCAATATCGCCTATTTCGAAAATACGACAACAAGTTGCTATGGGTTGTGCCGAAACAGCTAAGATACCTTATACTACACGAATGCCACGACAAAGCAGGACACATGAGCACAGAGAAAACAATGCAGCGCATTCTTAATTTGTTTTGCTTTCCCCGAATGCGAAATTTCGTTAAGAGCTATATAAAATCATGCATAGGTTGCGCGCTAAACAAAATACCAGGTGGATGCCAAGAAGGAGAGTATCATTACGATGACATTAAGCCCATCCCATTTTATACTGTACACATGGATCACCTAGGACCTTTTCCAAAGAGTTTAAAGAGGAATGAGCATATTCTAGTTATTGTCGACGCCTTTACGAAGTTTACTATAGTTCGAGCAACAAAAAGTACTGCAACTAAACATGTCTTGGATATCCTGCAAGAGGTTACAAGCTACTTGGGAATGCCAGGACGAATCATCACCGATCGAGGTACCGCCTTCACTTCGAAAGATTTCGAAAAATATTGCAAGTCGAACAACATAAAGCACATCCTTAACGCCGTAAGGACACCGAGGGCCAACGGTCATGCAGAGAGAACGAACAGAATTATTTTGTCCATGCTACTGCCTTCAAATGAAAACGATAAGCGATGGGACGAAATGCTACGATCTATCCAATGGAGCATTAATACCATGGTAAATAGCACAACTAAATGTTCCCCATTTCAGCTTCTTTATGGATACGAGCCAAGAGATATTTTAAAGAACACCCTGACCAGCGTAATCCAGAATCAAGAGCAGAGGCTGATGACAGATGTCGAGTTGGATACGCTACGAGCAGACGCTGCAACTAGAGTCAACGATCAAAGAGCTGCAGCCAAGAAACGGTACGACGAAAAACACGCTAAGCCCACACAATATAAGCTAGGAGATATTGTACTGGTGGAGAACGAGCCAAGCAGCACGGGTACTTCCAGAAAATTGGAGCCTCGCTATAAAGGACCTTTTATTGTCAAAAAGGTGTTGCCGAACGACCGATATCTAGTGGAAGATATCCCCCAGGCCCAACGAAAGCAGAGACATTATAAGTCGGTTTATGCATCCGACAAGATAAAGCGCTGGTGTGAACTTCCAGAAGATGACCAAGATGACGACGATGACTCGAAGGACGACCCCATCTACGAATCTCGCGAGGACGCTGAGAATTTATCAGGAAAGGCCGAATGTAAACATCTGAGCAACAATCAGATGTAGGATAACAGAAGCTGTTATATAAGTTATCGAATAGTAGAACGAGACTGTTAAATAAAGCTACGAGTAGTTAGTCTTAAGCAAGAAATAGAGCAGAAACGACGCATAAGTTAAGATCAAAAGACAATGATGTAAAACTAGCATATCCACACATTAATAAACCTATGAGACCACTAAGAAAACCATCCTCTCACAGTTCAGAAGTGGGATACTAATGTGTTGGTGCAGTGTAGTGGAGATATAGTCAGGAAAATTGGAACGGAATCGTCGGCGTGGAAAGTTGGTAATGGGTAGCAGCCCCAGAGATTACTCGATACTTGTGCGTGGCAGACGGATTTAAAGAAAAAGCCAGACAGTCGTGGTGAAATTCGCATTGAAAAGAACATTTTGAAAAAGCATTGAAGAAAATGGTCAAGATAGCAGAACTCAAGGTGGACCAGTTGAGATTTTTGTTAAGAGAACGAAATCTTGCAGCTGCGGGATCCAGAGCAGAGTTAGTACAGCGACTAGTTGAATTTGAGGAATTAGAAGACGTGGAGATGCCACAAGCTAGTGGAAACGTGAGTCAACGAGAGGAATCGGTGACGTCAAAAGCGGCAGCTATTTCACAACTGCAGAATGAATTGACTGAGCTGAAGAATATGATGGCGCAGTTGGTGAGCATGCAGAAGCCAAATGCAGATGATAGAGTTAATGGGCAGCAACGCACAGAGGAAACCAGGAGGAATATCACAGGAGACGATATTCCTAATCTACAAGCCAGAAACAACGTGAGACAAGCGTCGGTAAAGGAAATCGCAGACACTTTGCCAGAGTTTGATCCAGGAGACGAGAACGCTATATCAGTGAACCAATTCATCGATCGTGTCAACAAATTGGTTGGTGCGTATCATTGGGACGAGACGTTTTTATTATTGGCAATTTATACAAAGATCAAGGGACCAGCCAAGATGTGGTTCGATTCTTCGCCAGTGGTGCACACTACGTGGAGTGACTTCGCGCAAGCTATGAGAGATGAGTTTGGAGCACGCCCGGACGAAGCGGAAGTGCATTTCAACATGACTAATGCAACCAGACGAGCAAAAGAAACAGTGAAGGAGTATTGTTTCCGGATGTCAGCCCTAGGAGTGCGGTACAGTCTGAGCGAGGCAGCGGTTATCAGATATGTTCGCGCAGGATTACAGCACCGAGAGTTGCAAAACAGCATTGCAGCGATACATTTTTCAACAATGAAGCAGCATAGAGATGCAGCCGAATCTTATTTCGTAAACAGAGGTCGGACAGCAGCAAACAAAAAGGAGTTTGTGCCTAAATACAACAATTTCGAGATGAAACAGGACAGCGATGTGAAAGCAGCAAAGCCAAAGGATTTGAAGACATGTTTCAAGTGTGGAGAGTTGGGACACTTTGCCAATTCGTGCCCAAGTAAGGAGGAGAAGCTTCGCTGTAACAAATGCAATACTTTTCATGCAATCACGGAAAGTTGCCAAACTGCAAAGGTGATGGGTTTAGGAGCAACAAATCAAGACAAGTTATTCACCAGAATAGTCCGTATAAATTCAAAGAGCTATAACGCATTTATAGATACGGGTAGCCAGGCTAGAATCATTCGACAGTCAGTTGCGAATGAATTAAAGGCAGATCGGCATGAGTGCTCTATGAGGATTAGAGGCATATGTGGAGGATCGTGTATTCTTTCTGAAGAAGTCGTTATCCAGATGGACGTTGAAGGGAAGACCATTGATGCCAAGTTATACGTAGCAGACGACGAGCTTTTGCAAGAAGACCTTTTGCTGGGACAGGATGTCATTGTTAGCGCCCAGTTATCCCCAAAATTTACGGCAGACGACGTCGAAGTCAAGCGAGCGGTGCAGCAAGCAGAAACTATTGGAAGCGAACGTGGTACTCATAAGCTTCTTGTTAATATGCAAAACAATCAGGAAAGAAGTCAAATGAATCAGTTGTTGAGCAAGTTCGAAGATGTCTTCTCTACAGGATTGCAAGGAATAGGAAAAACTCACATTGTCCAAGCCAAAATAGATGTTGAGAGCAACCAAGTAGTTTCCCAGCCACCATACAGAATTCCCGATCAAAAGAAGGAAGTTGTCGCCAAGATGTTGGACGAGTTATTGCAGCAGGATATTATCCAACAATCTACGTCAGAGTATGCCAGCCCTGTAGTACTCATCAAAAAGCCGAACGGTAGTGACCGACTATGTGTTGATTACCGCCGTCTGAACAAGCTGTTAAAGAAGGAGAATTTTCCGGTCCCGAATATAGAAGAGCGTCTTCAAGAGGCGAAACGATTTAAGTATTTCACCTCACTGGATTTAAATAGCGGATATTACCAAATTGAGATAGCACCTGAAAGCCGAAAGTTTATCGCATTCATCACCACAGATGGACTTTACGAGTTTAAGCGACTTCCGTTTGGGCTAAAGAATACCCCCGCAATTTTCAATCGTCTCATGGAAGAACTACAAAAGCGAGTGCATAAAGGAGATATGATTCACTACATGGACGACATTCTTATTGGTAGCAATAATTTCGAGGAGATGTATGCCAAGCTAGAGAGAGTCCTTACAGTATTGCGAGAGTGTGGACTAACTCTAAATCTGGATAAATGTAAGTTGTACGAGCAGTCTATTACGTTTCTAGGACATCAAATTCACGATGGAGGTATCAGCCCAGGAGAAGTAAAGACGAATGCTATTTCCATGTTTCCCACACCGTCCAATGTCACCGAAGTTTTTAGGACTCACAGGATATTTTCGAAAATTTGTCGCCGGATACGCTATTATATTAGAGCCGTTACGTATGCTGTTGCGAAAAGCACAAACATTCAAATGGGAGCAGCGCCAAGAGGACACGTTTAACGAATTGAAAAGATGCCTAACGTCAAGACCTGTTATCACAAGTTATCGCCTAGATGCTGAACAGGAATTACACACAGATGCCAGTGATGTGGGTTTGGGCGCCGTACTGATGCAAAATGAAGAGGGTCAACTAAAGCCAATTGCTTATTTTAGTCGAGCAACGTCTAAGTCTGAGAAAAATTATCACAGTTATGAGCTGGAAGCTCTAGCCGTCGTCGAGTCGTTGGAGCGATTTTAGTATTATGTCTACGGTAAAAATGTTCGAGTAGTTACCGATTGTAATGCCCTGAAATCTTCAATGGATAAGAAGGAACTTATACCCCGAATTGTACGATGGTGGTTAAGGATTCAAGAATATGACATCGAGATTGTACATCTAGCTGGAATACTGATGTGCCACGTTGATGCTTTAAGCCGAGCACCTTTTGAAAACGCACATGAAATGGAGACTGCATGTCTGAAGATTTCCAAAACCCTGATAGACGAAGCTGACTGGTTATTCGCGATACAACTACAAGATGAGAAGATCCAGAACATCGTAGCGGATATGACAAGTGCGAAGCAAACCGAGAACGATGAGTACGTAATAGAGCAATATCGCCTATTTCGAAAATACGACAACAAGTTGCTATGGGTTGTGCCGAAACAGCTAAGATACCTTATACTACACGAATGCCACGACAAAGCAGGACACATGAGCACAGAGAAAACAATGCAGCGCATTCTTAATTTGTTTTGCTTTCCCCGAATGCGAAATTTCGTTAAGAGCTATATAAAATCATGCATAGGTTGCGCGCTAAACAAAATACCAGGTGGATGCCAAGAAGGAGAGTATCATTACGATGACATTAAGCCCATCCCATTTTATACTGTACACATGGATCACCTAGGACCTTTTCCAAAGAGTTTAAAGAGGAATGAGCATATTCTAGTTATTGTCGACGCCTTTACGAAGTTTACTATAGTTCGAGCAACAAAAAGTACTGCAACTAAACATGTCTTGGATATCCTGCAAGAGGTTACAAGCTACTTGGGAATGCCAGGACGAATCATCACCGATCGAGGTACCGCCTTCACTTCGAAAGATTTCGAAAAATATTGCAAGTCGAACAACATAAAGCACATCCTTAACGCCGTAAGGACACCGAGGGCCAACGGTCATGCAGAGAGAACGAACAGAATTATTTTGTCCATGCTACTGCCTTCAAATGAAAACGATAAGCGATGGGACGAAATGCTACGATCTATCCAGTGGAGCATTAATACCATGGTAAATAGCACAACTAAATGTTCCCCATTTCAGCTTCTTTATGGATACGAGCCAAGAGATATTTTAAAGAACACCCTGACCAGCGTAATCCAGAATCAAGAGCAGAGGCTGATGACAGATGTCGAGTTGGATACGCTAAGAGCAGACGCTGCAACTAGAGTCAACGATCAAAGAGCTGCAGCCAAGAAACGGTACGACGAAAAACACGCTAAGCCCACACAATATAAGCTAGGAGATATTGTACTGGTGGAGAACGAGCCAAGCAGCACGGGTACTTCCAGAAAATTGGAGCCTCGCTATAAAGGACCTTTTATTGTCAAAAAGGTGTTGCCGAACGACCGATATCTAGTGGAAGATATCCCCCAGGCCCAACGAAAGCAGAGACATTATAAGTCGGTTTATGCATCCGACAAGATAAAGCGCTGGTGTGAACTTCCAGAAGATGACCAAGATGACGACGATGACTCGAAGGACGACCCCATCTACGAATCTCGCGAGGACGCTGAGAATTTATCAGGAAAGGCCGAATGTAAACATCTGAGCAACAATCAGATGTAGGATAACAGAAGCTGTTATATAAGTTATCGAATAGTAGAACGAGACTGTTAAATAAAGCTACGAGTAGTTAGTCTTAAGCAAGAAATAGAGCAGAAACGACGCATAAGTTAAGATCAAAAGTCAATGATGTAAAACTATATCTAGCATATCCACACATTAATAAACCTATGAGACCACTAAGAAAACCATCCTCTCACAATTGACTCAACTAGGACTCGAACCCAGGCCCTCCGGGTTAGGAACCACGACGCTCTCCACTCGGCCAACCTCGAACTTTGTTGGTTCAGGGCAAATTTTGATCTAATTCTGCTTTGTGTTTCAGTGTCTCATGTCTTAATGAGAAGACTCACAAGATTGGTACTTCAACCGATGTAAAAATCTGTAAGCTGTAAAAATCGAATTCCTTGAATATCTTCTGAAAGAAATGTCGGATCGGGTCGGTTGAGGTACCCAATCTTGAGGTACCAAAGAAAAAAGCTAACAATTTTTTCCAGCCTCCTGTGAAGCTTGCATTTACTTATACATGTGTGTGTATTTGATTGGCAACTTTGCTTTTTGGAGTCTGCATATATTTGGTCAATACCCTAAAAAATATGGAGTATATCTTTTCAGATTTTAGTTTATTTATTTAAAAATAAAATAATGCATATAAATAAAACTTTGCTTTACTTAAATTACAGCCATCACCGTTTTTGGGCCAAATTATGGATTAAAAGCTAAAAAAAACAAGAAAGGAAAGCTAACTTCGGGCGGAACAACACCAAAGTTATGCCAATTCCGATCGATCTATGAGAGCTATAGGATATAGTCGGCCGATCCTTATGATTTTTTACAAATTTTGTACATAAGATATTTTGGTCAAATATAACATGTGTGGAAAGTCCCAACCCTCTAACTTAAAAAACACCAATGTTATGGCATTTCCGATCAATCAGTTATATGGCAGCTATAGGATATAGTCGACCGATCCCGGCCATTCCGACTTTTATACTACCTGCAAGGAAAAAAAAGATGTGTGCAAAGTTTCAACTCAATAGCTCCAAAACTGAGAGACTAGTTTGCGTAGAAACCGACAGACAGACAGACAGACAGACAGACAGACAGACAGACGGACAGACGGACATGCTCATATCGACTCAGGAGGTGATCCTGATCAAGAATATATATACTTTATAGGGTCGGAGATGCCTCCTTCACAGCGTTGCACACTTTTGACCAAAATTATAACACCCTCTGCAAGGGTATAAATATGAAACAGATTTACATTTATTAAAAGTTTATCTAGTACTTAATCGAAGGATATTAAAAAAAAAAAATATTTGACAAAATGGCGACCTATCGAAGTTGAAAAATCGTTTTTCGTGAAAAAAGCGGTAGTTTTTCAGCTGTAAAAAAAAAAGTTTTGCATAAAAAAATCAATCCTTCGATTAAGTACTAGATTATTATGTAATAAAAGAGCATGCTAAATTTCAAGACAATCGGGTCACTAGTTTTCGAGTAAGAGTGGTCGCCGACTTCAAAAACGTAGTTTTGAGAAAAACGTGTTTAAAGTTTCAACTCACCATTACGCTTACCGGACGCCCCTCCCTTTCAACATGTGTATCTCAATGTATGTTCACCGGATCATTTCAAAATTTTGTGGACACATTTCTAAACGTATATACTCTAAGTAAATGCAAAAAAAAAATTCGATTTTTTGAAAATTACAAGTGCGCATGCCCCCTTAAGTTGCAGAAGAAAGATGGTCAATGCAGCAAAAGAAAAATCATAATTTTTTTGCGTTTAATAAAAAGTGTTTTTATTCAACCCAGCACATCATTTCAAAAAGTTACATTTTAAATTATTTTAAGCTTAACTTGTACCAATCCCCTTAAAAAAATTTTACCAAATAGAAAAGAAAGCTTTTCTGTACACCAAAATATATCTTATTGAATCAACGTGCGTTAGCTCTTAGTAGTCGTGGTCCTTCTCCAACTTTTGTGTGAATTATATACTTCAATGTATTTTTTTGTTGAATTTTTAACAATTCCATTATTTCCCGAAAGATATTGTCTTTTGTTTTTGATTGTATGTCCAGATTTGACAAGGGAATACCTCTCAGATCGTCTGCACTTTCCTCATCATTTGGGAATGCTTTATTGATTGCATAAATTAACTTGGAAATATTCATATCTAAAACATTTTTTTACATTTTTAAGCATTTTCAATATTGTCAATTTTTCTACCGCAGAGTGACGCTCTTATGAGGCTACATTTAAAAAAAAATTTATTTTTACGATCATTTACACAGGCCAACAGAACAACAAAGGCCAACAAAGTCCAGAACAAACATGAGTTCCATCACCCACAGTTTCCGCGGTACACCTACGAGAAGAAATTGATCAAATTTTATCATTTATTGAATTATATAGGTCATGTAATTGCGATCCGCTATATATCTTATAATATTAGATGCGTGGCGACACCTAGCGGACTGCGACTCAACTGCAAGGGTATATCAACTTCGGCTCCGCCCGAAGTTAGCTTTCCTTTCTTGTTTTTTTTAAATTTTTTATATAGCGAAACTCTCATAAGGATAGGCCTCTGATCTGTTAATTAGTTAAAACAATTTGGTTTCCCATAACTACGAAACAATTTTGGATTCTAAATAAATTTTTGGGCAAATTTTTAATTAAAATTTTTAAACTAACCAAATTCCAAAACTTTTGTAAATTAAAAATACGTAAAACTTCAGAGCCACTGAAGCTATCAAAAAATTCTTTACGTCTTTGGAAAGGTTTTTAATTATTCCACTTTCTTGAATGTCAAAATCTATGGAGTTAAAAAAAAGGAGTTTTGATGTTTATTCTTAGAATTAAAGTATTGCTAACTGTCCAGAGGTTACTTCTATAGATATATATTCTATATATTATGCGTTCTATTTTAAATAATTGAAGATCAATATATAAAAAAAAAACAACTGATATCATATAAAAAAACCTCTTGACGAGGTAAAGTAACGGTGACGAACCTGCATGCGAAACCCAAAATATCTGATATCAATTTTAGTGACGAAAATATGCTACATAGGTGTAAAAAATTGCATATAAAAAATATTCTTGTTCGCTACGTGTAAAAAAAAAAAAACAAAAAATTCAGTCATGTGCCGAACTAGAATATTTTTATATGCAATTTTTATATGCAAACAAAGTATTATGTACCTAACCCCAGGCAGCAGCCACGGCGTAGATTAGATCACTAAAATATAGTAAGTATAGTTTGTATTATCTTTATTTATCGTTTTGCTATTTTTGGTCGCAAGCCGACTCTTCTCGGCCGCTTGGCTTTATCGGGCTTCATATGTAGCATTAAGTAAGCGAGCTTTCGCTCAGCCTATATTCTAAGGCGGGCTCACTCTTGCCCAGTTTCAGTATGTAGATAGACCCAGTGCTCAGTCGGAGTTTTCAAACCTTGCCTCTTCTTCCTCCTTCTACTTTTAGCGGAGGATATTCGGAGTGGGCTGAGTTTCACTTCGGGTTTCTCATCAATCGTGGGCGGTAATCATATTAGTAATATACTATAGTAATAACTTCGGGACTCAGCTTTTAAGGTAGTCCGTTCCTTGGAAGTCTCCGAGAAGAATTATAATGTCGCAGTTTATCGATTGAATAACTGTCAGTTGATATTTAAGGCTCATGTGAACGAGATTTTGGGACTCCATCTTTTGGAAGGAGGCTCACTGGCAGCGCTTCGAGGGCTTTTAGATAAATTCAATGCCCATATGCGAGCCTTGAAATTGAGACCTCAATTCAGATCACCGGCTGCATCCTTCAAAAGTTGGACCCAGCTACCCAGGCCAAGTGAGAGTAAGACATCGAACTTCAATCTCATCTCATGGGAGTCGATGGTTGAATTTTTGGAGCAGCGATGCAGGAGACAGAGACAGAGACAGAGACAGAGACAGAGACAGAGACAGAGACAGAGACAGAGACAGAGACAGAGACAGAGACAGAGACAGAGACAGAGACAGAGACAGAGACAGAGACAGAGACAGAGATCAAATTTAAATCTAATAAATAGCCAGTCTTTCAGGAAATCTTTGTTTTGTAAGTAAGCAACACGATGTACAAAAGAAGATTCTGAGCGCTGGTTATAAAATTGCCTTTGATAAAGTTTGACATGCAGCCCTACTTGCTAAATTGTTCAGATTAGGTGTTCATTCCTCCATGTTAAGTTGGTTGGAGTCTTATTTGGCAGACCGACCATGCCACGTTCCCATTGGTGATGCCACCTCGAGTCCCTTTATTGCCTCATCTGGCCTCCCGTAAGGTAGTTCTTTGGGGCCGCTCCTATTCATCATTTTCATCAATGACATCTCCTCTTGCTTTCTTTATTCGAACTTTTTGTTACACGCGGATGACAAAGTGTTTAAAGTGTTTAAGGCCATTAGCTGCATTAGGGATAGCTACTGCTACTGCAGGATGATTTGCGCCGAGTCTCTTCTTGGTGCGCCCTCAATCTTCTTCCTCTAAATTTAGCTAAATGTCATTTCATTCGTTACAGTAAAAGGGCGCTAGACTTATGTACTTCCTATGTAATTGGCAACCATGACCTGCAGCTCAAGGAGAAGGTGGTTGATTTTGGCATCCTTTTTGATTCAAATTTAAAATTTTCCAGCCATTTAGATTTTATAATGCCTAAGGCGTATGCCATGTTGGGTTTTGTGAAGCGGCACACAGACCAATTCAAGAGCCCGTACGCGAAGCTTAGTGTTTACGCCGCATTCGTCCGATCGAGGCTGGAATATGCCTTTATTATTTGGAGCCCCGTAAATAAAATTAGTTCCAATAGAGTTGAGCGGTTGCAGAAAAAATTTTTAAAATTTGCACTTCTCCCTTTAAGGTTTGTGGATCCTCTACCCTCATACCATAGCCGGAGCCTTCTTCTCCACATATGTACACTTGAGGATCGGCGCACTGTGGCAGCTTTAACTTTCATCAATAACATAGTAATTAGCAGCATTGATTGCCCCATGTTATTGGGGCTTATAAACCTCAATGTGCCCCAGAGGGATCTTCGCTCGTTTGTTCCCTTTCGGATTGCTTGTCGTAGGGCCAATTACATTTTGAACGAGCATTATCATTTTTTAATACATTGCCGCCTAGCCTCCGAACTAAGTGGGGCTCAGATAAACAAGCGTTTAGGGTCTAATTGGTTAGGCATTTCTTAAGTAGTATGTAAGTTAGATTGTATAGTAGCCATGTAAGATTAAAATAATCAATGGCGAAAGAGAAATAACTAAATAAATAAAATAAAATGTTTCTTATTCTTATGCTCTTCTATCATTACCCTAGCTCTTTTATAGGCTACTTCTAATCTGTATTTACTTTCTTTAGCATAATCATCTATATTATATATTGTTTCTATGATATCTATGCTATTAAATTGTATTGGTAAATTACTTGTTTTACCAAATACTAGCTCATGGGACAATAATTATGTGCCATAAAGGGGGTCGTGTTGAAACGTGTTGAATCCATACGTCCCAATCAGTTTTATCAACCGATATATAAGATCGAATGTATTCATTAAAAGTTCTATGACTTCTCTCTATTGTTCCAACTGTCTGGTGGTGGTGTGCTGTAGACGTAATATTTTTAATATTTAAATACTTGCACAAATTGTCTATAATTGAATTCTTGTTGTCGCGAAACGGATAAGCTAATAGGATAGAGTATCGATTGTCAGTCAGTTTAAATTACGCGCCACTAGGATGCACTTTCGTTAAGTGTGATTCGTACTATGTTTGTAACTGGCCACACTGTTTACGGTCAGAAGTTAAGTAAAGTTTGGCGCCACGGTTACTCCGATCGGCGATCCCATAAGAGAAGGGAGAAGATACTACTATGTAGAAGAAAATGAGTTGAGGTTAAAAGAATAAAACGCTCATATAGTTTCTCAGTACGAGTCCAGAGTGTTAGAGGCAATCCCTGGAATCTAGATTGGCGTCACTTGTATTCTGTTCCATGTCCGTAATGAACGTCTTCATTGGACCGTACTTCAGAATAAAAGATTCAAATATTGCTTTAGCGACAGTAAAAGCGTTCTTGTTTGGTATAGGTATGGCAACCAAATACTTAGTTAGGTCACATATTAAAGTGACTGCATACTCGTTACCATTTTCGGAATTGGGTAGCGGACCAATAGTGTCCACTATCAGTCTGTCGAAAACATTTATAGGTGTGTCTGTTATAGTTAATGGGGTCTTACTATGTTTAGGTACATTAGCTTTCTGGCATTTCTGACATTTTCGTATGTATTCTGTGATATTACGAGACATATTTTTCCAAAAATAATATCTTTTAATTTTTACTAAAGTTTTTGAAATACCAGTATGACCTTCTTGTATGGGATCGTCATGGAAATTAGACAGAATAGCTTCTTTATCTCTTTGTTTTTTTATTATGGTCACCGGGTTGAGTAGCGCTACTCTTAATGTTTTTAATATTTTATTGCCCATAATTTGAAATTATCTATTGAAGTATATTCAAAGATATTTTCCCACGGTGCCACCTTGAGTTGGCTGATTTTATTTATACCGGCTTGCAGTTCAAGCCTTTGGAAAAATTGACCTATGTCTAGAATCCCATCGGTATATAAAGCGTTTCGCCATGTTTAAATAAACATAACATATCTTTAACATGCAATGTAACTACTTTACGAACTTTGTCATTGTTTATGACTTCATATACGTTTGACCTAGAAGCTGAATCTAAAGATTGCGTAGGCAATTCTTTTTCTTTATTTTCCGCGCGGATTTTCTGTCTATTCTGATATCTTGTCTTGACTTTATTGATATTTCTAGTTATATTTTGTAGGTCTTTGATGGTTATTCTTGATAACGCATCAGCTACATAGTTGTCTTTTCCCTTCAGATATTCAGTGACAGTGAAATTATATTCTTCCAGCTCAAGTCGCATGCGCGTTAGCTTAGAGCTTGGATTAATCATTGAAAACAGGTAAATTAAAGGTCTATGATCAGTCTTGACAGTGAAGTGTCTACCATAAGCATATGGTCTGAAATAAGTTATTGCCCAATGAATTGCTGCCAATTTATGTTTTGTTGTACTTTTATTACTTTCACCCTTAATAAATGAGCTTGATGCATAAGCAACTGGAAGTTGGAGTCCATTTTTGTTTCGAGTTAAAACCGCTCCACACGCTTGCTTACTTGCCCGTTATTATGCAAAATTCTTTGCTGAAATCTGGGTATTGTAATAAATTCGGATTTACTAGTGCCGATTTGAGATGTTCAAAGGCATTCTGGAAATCAGTTTTCCATTCGAATTTAACATCATTTTTAAATAATCTTGCTATGTAACGAGCATAGTCGGCAAACATTTTTGATAAAACATCTATAGTAATAGCAAAATGCAACAAATCTTCTAGCG
This sequence comes from Drosophila ananassae, assembly GCF_017639315.1. NCBI lineage: Eukaryota > Metazoa > Arthropoda > Insecta > Diptera > Drosophilidae > Drosophila > Drosophila ananassae. The sequence continues at coordinate 4,455,911 of NC_057932.1, read as the reverse complement.
CTGTCCGCATCATGAGGGACTGGCTAGATTCCTTTTTCAGTGCATTTATGTCCCAATAAAAAATGAGCATATTTCAGGATGTAACTTGTTGTATTCCCTATATTTCCCATAAACATCAGTTAAATTTTTAAGAATATGTGTTAACAACATATAACTATTAAGTCATCCATATAAAGGAATGCTTGTGAAGGTTCTAATCCAGAGAATGCAATAGTCATCATCCTCTGAAATGAATTAAACGCTATTTTTTAACCGAAAGGTAATCGTGAGAAACGATACGAGCCATCCCTTGAATATTTTTCAAGTTAAATTTGATTAAAGCCAGACATTTAGACCAGACATGAGAAATTCGCTCTTCCTAGTTGATATTCAAGAAATATCGTTTATTTACTGGCCTAAAAAACTAAAGAAGTAAAAGTTATAATAGGTTATAGGTTAGTTTGAAGTAAAAGAAAAAAGTAAATTTTGCTCGATTACGATGGATTTGGCGAAGCATGTCACGAAGCTCTCAGGCGCGACCGATTGGCCGATTTGAAAAAGAAAAATAAGGGACCTGATAGATTATCACGAGGGTGCTCTCGACGCGTTGGACGGAAAGATCGTCAAACCGGATCCATTGCCAGAAGGTGCCTCAACAGCAGAAGAAAAGAAGCACAAAGAGAAGAGCGACTTTTTTCGTAAGGCCAACAGCTATGAAAAATCCATGATTACCACTGCGGTCACGGACTCGGTGTACCAGATACGTGGGAAGCCCTGAAAAATCAGTTTGAAGCAACAGCGAAGGACCAGGTATTCAGGATATGCAACGAGTTTTTCGCTTTCTCTTGGAATCCAGGTAACGATGTATCAACCGACATATCAAAATTGCGTAGTCTATGGAACGATTTAAATCAAGCTTTAAAGGCCAAAAATGAAAGTGAGCTGCCATATTTAATACTTGTTTGTAAAACGCTACATATTTTGCCAAAAACCTTTGAAACGTTCCGTCAAAGTTGGATGCTCTTGACAAAAGAAGAAGAAAAGACTTTCGACGAATTAACTAATCAAATTGTCATGTTTGAGAGAAATTTTAGAACAAAAGAAAATGAAGAAAAGGAAAGCAAGGAGGCTTTTTCTACCACAGCACAAAAGGAGCATCATCAGGATTCAGAAGCATCTAGTCGGAGATTCGATACCTGCCGCTATTGCAAGAAAAATGGGCACTTGGTGAGGAACTAGATAAAATGGAAGAAGAATGGACGTCCGAAGTCGAGCTACCAGAATGCTGAACAAGGAAATTGTGCAGAACCAACGTTAACTCTCTTCTCAGTCCACAATGGCGTGTTTGCAGCAGAGGCAAACTCAGAGGTCGACTGGTGGATAGACAACGGTGCAATAAAACACGTTGTGAAGACTGCGAAGTATTTCGTGCATTTTGAGAAGTTTGAGAATCCGAGTTGGATCAGAGCAGCTGGAAATGAAACCTTGTCAGCTTTGGGCCAGGGCACAATCAAAGTCAAAACGATTGTCAATGGAAAAATTCTTTTTCTTTTTTTGAAAAATGTATAGTTTGTTCCAAATATAACGAAGAGCCTGTTTTCAGTTTTGGCTGCCCAAGACAATAATCCAAGTAGTCGTTTCGAGTCGTCAGCAACCGAGTGCACCCTCAAAATAAACGACAAGATTGTCCTCGTTGGAGCCAGAGCAGCACCGTTCCTCCGTTGGAGGAACACTCTACAGAGCAGCGATCGAGCCCATACTTCCAGACCGAAACGTCGATGTCAACGTCGCAACTTCAGGAACTTCAATTCTCCAACTCTACCACGAGAGATGGGGACATCAGGACAAGAACCACATCAAGGACATGCTCAAAAGAGAAATGGGCATTCAAGTCAAGCTTGAGAGTAGCTTTTGCGAGCCTTGCATCCTTGGAAAAGCGCGTGGAACGAGAAAACCAGCGACGAAGCCAGGAGAATTGATGTCAGACGATGTTTGCGGCCCATTTGAGGATTCTTTCCAGAAGAAGAGGTATTTGGTAGTTTTTAAGGATCATTTCACCAGATTTCGATATGGGTACATCGTCAAGCAGAAATCAGAGGTCAAGGACGTGCTACGACACATGGTTTCTCATGCCAAGCAACAAGGGCACACAATTCGAGAATTCCTGAGCGACAATGGAGGAGAATTCGACTGTGCAGGAGTGAGAGAAACTCTTCAGGAAGCTGGTATAACTTTTCGACTCACCGCTCCGTATACTCCAGAACAAAACGGTAGTGTCGAGAGAGAGAATTAAACGATAGACGAAATGGCGAGAACTTTCAAGAATTCTAATCCAGAAATAAAATTTCCACAAGCAATTTGAGCCGAGTTGGTCAGCACAGCAGTCTACGTTCTCAACAGCACGGGCAAATCTTCGTTGAAGGGACTGAGTCCTTACCAACTTTGGCTGGGCAAGAAACCAAGAAAAAAAAATCTTAGGATCGACGTGCTATGTACACATTCCATGCCAAAAAAGGAAGAAGATGGACGAAAAAGCTGAAAAGGGGTACCTGGTGGTTAAGACGGCGATGAGAGGTATCGTATTTACTTACCAGAGAAGCACAAAGTAGTCGTGTCGAGGGATGTAAAATTTCAAGAGAAATTCAGCAACTGTGAACCAGGATCCAAGGACGTCGTAGAAGGCAAGGAAGAAGAAGACGTGAGCTTGCACCAGAGCGAGGACGAAGACAAGGAAAAAGAAGATGCGAATTTGCACAAGAGCGAGGACGAAGACACACTCCAGGAGCAAGACTTGAAAGAAGACACAGCCGAAACAGGAAGCGAAGACAATTACGAAACCGGAGTAGAAACAAGCTTTGACGAGGAAAACAACAAGAGGAAAATGCAATCAATGCGGTTGAGGGATCGTTCGAAGTTGAAGAGACCGGAGCATATGGATGACTACGTAGCAGCAGCCGAGAATTTTGTGCTGGAGAGTCCAGATTCCTTCCATGAAGCCATCAACAGCAACGTCGAGTGGAAAAAGGCAATGGACAGGGAAATTGATTTCTCAGAGGATCGAAAGCACTTCCGTGCAAGTGGGTCTATCGAGTCAAAACCCACCCCGACGGAAGTATCGACAAATACAAAGCTCGCTTGGTCATCAAAGGATTCGCCCAGAGACGAGGGATTGATTACGACCAAACTTTTAGCTCTGTCGCAACAATGGAAACAATCCGCTCAGTGTTGAGCGTTGCAGCCAAAAATGATATGTTTTTGTTCCAATTTGACGTCTCGACAGCTTTTCTATACGGTGAATTCGACGACAAAGAAATTTACATGCAACAACCTGAGGGATACGAGCAAGGACAGGTGCTTGTTTGCAGATTGAAGAAGAGTCTCTACGGGCTTAAGCAAGGGCCGAGATGTTGGCAAGAACGCTTCGGAGGTTTCCTGCGGAAACACAATTTCAAAGTCAGCGAGGCAGATCCATGTATCTACGTCAGGGAAAGAAATGGCAAAAAGATTCTACTCGTTGTTTACGTAGATGACGGACTCGCCGCAGCAACAGATACGCGAGATTTGGAAGAATTTTTCGACGAGTTAAAATCAGAGTTCAAAATTGTCTCAAGCAAGGCTGAGTGCTTCTTGGGACTCGAAATCAAGAAACAAGAAAATGGACTAAAAATTAGTCAACAAGGATATTGTTTATCGAGATTATTTTATCTCGTTGCGAAAAAACGAAAGGAAAAAATTGGTGGCTGTAGAAATAATCAAATTGCGAAAACAACGACTGAAAACAAAAATGCGTGCACTCTTCGACGTTATAAATTCGGGTATATTTCATATTAACAAACCTTAAGCCTAGCTTATCTAGTGCGGCGAAGCGGGGCGAATTCATGGGAGAGCGCAAGTGAGAGCTTCACTTGCGCTCCCGCTCCGCCCTAAACTAACTTATACTAGACTTCATGAAATTCTACTTATTATCTACATCTAATTATACACCGGCCCCGTTGAAGGCCTTCCTTAGGCTTCAACTATTGGCAGCCTTGCCAGCTTGTGGACTGCTCTCCGAAACAATGCTCCTCTACTCGTCCTGACGTCGGCGACCCTGACCCTTCCGTCCGCGCCGGCGTGAGTCTCGACGACCCTGGCGGTGATCCACTGCTGGGGCGGCTGGTCGTCCTCGGCGACCAGGACCAGATCGCCCTTCCTGGCGTCCTCCTGCTCCCGCTGCCACTGCGACCGCGCCTGTAGGCCCAAGACGTACTCCCGGGACCAACGCTGCCAAAACATTTGCTTGATTGACGAGACAAGCCGCCATCGCCGCAAGCACGTTAGACCCTGCTGGTCCGGGGTCCGCGGTGCTGGTGGGGCGATGAGCGGCCCGCCTGTCAACAGGTGCCCGGGAGTTAGCGCCTCGCCGTCGCTTGGGTCCTGACTGAGGGCGCCCAGGGGCCTCGAGTTCAGGACGGCCTCGACTCCAACGAGGACGGTCTGCAGCTCCTCTGCGGTCAACTTCGCGCTGCCCACCGCTCGTAGGAGTAGGTTCTTTGCAGACTTCACACCTGCCTCCCATAGTCCGCCCATGTGCGGAGCCCGCGGCGGTATGAACGCAAATACGCATCCTTTTTTTGATGCGTATTGCCGCAGCTCGTCCGCTTCGCTCTCGATCTGGTGCCGCAGTGCCGCGAAGTGGCGACTCGCTCCGACGAAGTTCGTCGCGTTGTCGCAGTGCACGGTCTGCGGACATCCTCGGCGCCCAACGAACCTTTGAAAAGCCAATAGAAAGGAATCAGTTGACAGATCGGAAACTACTTCTAAATGTACTGCTTTAGACGAAAAACAAACAAACAGGGCAATGTAGGACTTGTATGGTGGCCTACCACGAATTTTCAAGGTCGTCTCAATAGGGCCACAGAAATCCACGCCACATATGGAAAATGGGCGGAGAGCACGAACTCGATCTAAGGGTAAATCTCCCATGATTTGAGTCATCAGATGAGGCTTGCATTTAAAACAGCGTATGCATGACCGCACTATCTGACTGCAGACTTCCTGCGCGTTTACTATCCAAACGCGCTGTCGCAAGAGACTCACTAGTGCTCGTGGACCCACATGAAAATTCGACTCGTGCAAGTATCGGACGTAGCTCTGAACAAATTGAGAGCGCTTCGTCAACAATACTGGAAACTTGGCATCGTACGAAATAGGAGCATTAGCTAGTCGCCCCCCGACCCGCAACAACGAAAAGGTAAGCCCAGCCTGAGAGGTTTCATGAACAAACGGACTTAGCTTCTGTAGGCTTGGGCTAACAACAAGATTTTTTTTAACATTTTTAATTTCCTCTTGATACTCGTGCTCTTGGACTATCTGGACAATTTTATTAAACGCGTCTCGATATTCGACAGGGGAAGGTACATTATCAGAAGGAACTACTAATTTTTTACATTTCTTTATAAAGCGGACCATGTAAACGAACACTCGCAGCAGTTTTAAGTGAGAGGAAAATCCTTCTATCACTTCCAACAAATATGAGGTAGAGACCATTGCAGTCAGTCCGACCGCACTCTTCTTTGCTTCCATCTGCAAAATCTCTGGTGACGGATCAAACCGAAGGCTCGTTGGCCACTTATCTTCCGGCTCCGTTAAAAACGATGGACCTGTGAACCAAATTGATTCTATCGTTTCCTTTACGTCTCCACCTCTTGACACAATATCTGCCGGGTTCTGTTTAGTTGGTACATGCCGCCACGTGCTATCCTCTGACCACTCTTGAATCTCAGCAACTCTATTTGATACGAACGTTGACAACGACGATGGATGGGAACGAATCCAATGAAGACAAACTTCCGAATCTGACCAATATACACTTCGTTCGATCGGTGCTTTGATAAGAGGTTTTATTTTGCGACAGAGGTCCGCGAGAAGGTGAGCGGCACATAACTCAAGACGGGGGAGCGTCTTTGTCTTGAGCGGCGCTACTTTCGACTTTGCTGTCAACAATGAGACTTTACTACCTTCTGCAGATTTGCAACGGATATAGACGCAGGCTCCATAGGCTCTCATCGATGCGTCAGAAAAGGCATGAATTTCAATTGGTGACATTGGCTCACTCATCACAAATCTCGGTATTGAGATCTCTTCTAACTGTGACAAGGCAAGCTGAATCTTGTTCCATGCGGTTTCCAAGTGCAGTGGAATGGACTCATCCCAATCTAGCTTATTGAGCCAAAGTTCCTGTAACAGGATCTTTCCTTTAATAAGGATCGGGCTTAATAAGCCAAGAGGGTCGAAAAGCTTTGACGTCACCGAAAGAATATTCCGCTTAGTCGCCCTTTGACCCATGACTGACATATCAATTTCGAATTTAAATACATCATCTTTAGGAACCCAAACGATTCCTAATGTTTTTGTCAGCTCTGAGTCCGAAAGTGTTATTGGCTTAACCGTGCTCTCGGATGCAGTAACTTCAGGCGAGTTTGAAAACCACTTGCTCAATTCAAACCCAGCGTTTTGAAGAACCTGAGTTACTTCAGACTTAATTGTCTTTAGCTCCTCCACGCAACCAGCACCCGTTAACATGTCGTCGACGTAAAAGTCAGACCCAATAACTTTAGCAGCTCGAGGGAATGTATTTTTCGCGGATTCACTCAACCTCTTCAAACACCTTATGGCCAGGAATGGGGCTGGTGCAGTGCCATACGTAACGGTGTTGAGCTTGCACAATTTCAAGGACTCAGACGGGTCTTTTCTCCACACTATCAACTGGTATCGTCGATCTGCTTCATTTACCATCACTTGACGATACATCTTTTTTATGTCGGCTACCAGAGCGAATTTGTTTAGCCGAAATCTAAGAAGAGTTGAGTAAAGTTCTTCCTGAATTGTTGGACCCACCATCAACAACTCATTTAAACACTTTTGTGTGGATGTCTTGCAGGACGCATCGAAAACGACTCTAAGTTTGGTCGTTGTACTTTGCGGCCGCAAGACACACTGGTGGGGTATGACGTAGTGTGGAGAAGCAAGAACGTCATTGCTTGCAGGGGACATATGGCCTAGGGATTCGTATTCTTCCATAAATTCCAAATACATTTTCTTTAAGTTCGGATCTCGAGATAATCTTCTCTCGAGCGACAGGAATCGGCGTTTGGCTATCTCGAATGAATTGCCCAAAACGCTTGGATCCGACTTAAATGGAAGTTTAACTTCAAATCGACCTGAAGGCAGTATTCTTGTAGTCTTCCGATAATGTTCCTCACATAGCTCTTGTTCTGGCGACAACATCTTTTTAGAAGAAGGAACTTCTTCCAACGACCAGAATTTTTTCAAGTTTTTGTCTATTGACTCTAATACTTCCTCTTGGCAATTCAGACTAGAGACTGGCTGTGGAGGAGTTGAGGAATTTGCCAGATATTTTCCCGACACTATCCACCCAAGGAGAGTTTTTTGAAGGATGGGATGGTTCGGACCTTGTTTTATTTGGCCAACGGACAACAATTCGAAAAATGACTCAGCTCCAATTAGCATATCTATCCGCTGAGGTTTGTAAAAATATGGGTCTGCTAACGGCAAGTTCTTTGGTAGGGTCCAATCTTTTACGTTCACTGACTGATCAGGGTGATAGCCTGAAATGGTTTTCAAAACCCAAAAGTCGAACGGAAACTCGCTACCATTGACTCTCGACTTCACCACGGTGTGTATCTTTTTCTTAACTTGTGAATTAGTTTGACCAATTCCAAGCAAGTTGATGCACGATTCCTCCCTACGGATCTGTAAGCGTTGAGCAAGATCTTCTGTAATAAAATTCATTTGTGACCCTGAGTCAAGTAATGCTCGGGCCAAGATGTGCTCACCATTTTTTGTGCGAACGTTTACGATCGACGTTGCTAACAAAACCCTTTCTACAGACGACGCATGCAAAGCATGTGTAGTAGAAGGGCCATCATTCGTTAACTCTGGAGGAGGATTTTGTGTGGGTGGTGGTAATGCTAAGCTATTTTCGGTCACTGTAAATCGGTGCAGAAGTTTATGGTGCGATCTTGAACAGATTTGGCACCTGGTCGATTTACAATTCGCTACCGTGTGACCTTTTCGCAGACAATTCAAACATAGGGAGGCTGACTTAACAAACTCAAACCTTTGCATTACAGCAAGGCGAGCGAACGGACTACACTGGGCCAAAAAATGGTTGTTCGCGTTACAATAACTGCAAGCTGGTTTGGCGTTGGTAGAAGAACAAGCCAACGAAGTTCTATTTAGTTGCTTGCCGAACCCAGTTCTTTCTTGTTTTGGTTTTCCAGTCTCTTCAGCGGACAGATGCTGGTATCTACGATTTAGTATCTTTTCGAAATCGGACCACAGCGGCAATTCCTCATAATCCAGTGACTCTTCCCATTTTTGCTTGGTCACTGGATCCACTCTACTCAAAACTAAATGAATAATCATTGAGTTTGCAATTTTAGTATCATCTCCTATGGATAATAGTGATCCATAAATGGATGATACAGTGTCGATGAGACCCCTCAACGACGACGCAGACGGCTGGGAAATTTTCGGAAGGCTGAACAGTTGACGTATTTGGTTCGCAAAGATGAGACATTCGTTATCATAAACTCTTTTTAAACTAGCGATAGCTTTGGCGTAATTACTCTCGGTGACCTGGAATGCCTTGACAGTTCCTAAGGCTTCACCAGAGAGGCAAGAAATTAAATGATTAAATTTCTCGATAACTGGAATGTTCACATCTTTGTCAACTAATGTCTCGAAAAGACTTATGAAATTTTTGAAATCCGAATAATTTCCACTGAATTTTGGCAATGCCAAACTAGGAAGTCGAGCTCGAGTTGGGGCTGCAGAAATTGCAGAAGCTGAACGGGAGTCTTCAGCTGAATTCAAGGCATTACATAAGGACATAATCCTTGCCTTCGTAGTTATTCCTAATTCTTCCAACTCGGCTCCGAAATCATCCATTTCATCTATTTGCTCGATCTGGTCTTGCAACTCATTTGCTTTAGAAATTGCCTCATCTAAAACCTGAAGCCTGCATTCTAGCTCGGTTTTGTTTAGAGGAAGTGATCCATCTTCCAAACGTTCCTCCAACCGGCGAATGCTTTTAACTTTGACATTTAATCTTTTTTTTAAGTCAATAAGAGTCGTGGAATTAAGTTTTTGTTTAGTACTTTCCATTATAAAAAATTTGTTTTTTCAATACAAAAACGAAAACAATGCAAATTTTTAGGATTTAATAATTTATTTAAAATTTTTTATTAATTTTAAAATATTAATATTAAAAATGTATTAAATTTTTTATTAATTAAATTTTTCTAAAATTTATTTAAAAATTTATTGAATTTAATTCAACAACAAGAAAATGCGAAAACGAAAATAATTAATTAATCTTATTTAAATATAATAAATAATTTATTAAATTTAACCAAATCTAAATTGATTAATTAATTGATAACGAATTATTGATAGTCGAGGCACAGAGTATCCAAAAAAATAGTTGGTCGCCAATGACACCGAAACCAATATGCTCGACCAAATTGTAGGGGAGCGCGTCACTTGGCAGACCGGTAAACTATACGCGCCAAAAAGTGCATATACATACATACATACAGCAGCGGATAACGGTGGGAAACGAAAACGAGAATATTATCGCTGCATCTATTTGTATGTATGTAAACCAAATATATATGCACCTTTATTTTATCTGAAATAATTAAAATAATTTTTTGGCTGCACTTTAGTATTTATTTGGAAGATTTGTAAATTCGAGAACGAGGGGTAGGGGGCGACAGTGATTGCAAATAATATAAATATTCTCTTTTTTATTTTATCCACAGGCAGTACATTTAGGTTAGCACATATATTTATAATTAAAATTTTTGAATTTTTATATATGTTGTTATTTATTTTTGCTCTACTATTTTTTCTACGTACGTATGCGCCAAGAATTGAAAGGAGGGTGCAATATTCCAGCACAAGACGGATTTTAATTTGTCTTATCTCAACTTTCAATTTTTTGCACAAATACCTGGGGTTCTGCTTTCGGATCCTTTAATCCTGCGGCCACTTTCCTTTCACAATTGATGCAGGTGCAGTGCATGGGGACGACGAATCCTTCCAGAAGCAGCTATGGAGAAGTTTTATTTCGCGACGCGGAGAATTCTTAAATTTTTATTTGTGAATTCACCACCACAACCGTCGCGAGCAACTCTTTTTGGATATATATATGTTATATATATTGTTATATATATTTTATGTGTCACTGTCACTATTTTTTGTTGCTTTTATATTTAATTATTTACTACAGTCCACCCGGGGGCGCCAAAATGTTTATCGAGATTATTTTATCTCGTTGCGAAAAAACGAAAGGAAAAAATTGGTGGCTGTAGAAATAATCAAATTGCGAAAACAACGACCGAAAACAAAAATGCGTGCACTCTTCGACGTTATAAATTCGGGTATATTTCATATTAACAAACCTTAAGCCTAGCTTATCTAGTGCGGCGAAGCGGGGCGAATTCATGGGAGAGCGCAAGTGAGAGCTTCACTTGCGCTCCCGCTCCGCCCTAAACTAACTTATACTAGACTTCATGAAATTCTACTTATTATCTACATCTAATTATATACATATGCCACAAGGATTTTGGAGCGATTCAGATTCTCGGATTGCAAAGCTGTTTCAACCCCACTTCTCAAGAATTTGGAAATTACGACAGCAGGGAAAGAATCAGAGACGACTGCGTTCCCTTATCGCCAAGCCATCGGAGCTCTCATGTACCTCATGCTTGGAACTAGGCCAGACTTGGCTTTCAGCATCGAATTTCTTTCAAGAACGCTTGAAAATCCTACAAAAGAAAACATTGCACAAGTAAAGAGGGTTTTCCGTTACATTTCCGGAACAATCAACGTTGGGATAGTCTATCGAAAACAGAGGAAAGGAATCCTCGAATGCTACAGCGATGCTGGCTTTGGTGGCTGCACGAAGACTGGGAGATCTACATAAGGGATCATCATCATGTTTGCCTCAGGAGCAATTTCATGGAAAAGTCAAAGGCAGGCCATGGTGGCCATTTCTACTACAGAGGCTGAGATCGTAGCAGCCAATGAAGCTGCAAAAGAAATAATTTGGCTTAAAAGATTGTTTCAGGAAATCGAAAGATTGGACCGAGCCCCAATTCTCCAGGTCGATAATACTGCCGCCATGAGGCTGGCCCAAAACCCCAAATTCCATCGCAGGACCAAGCACATAGCCAACAAGCATTTCTTTATCAGGGAAAGAATTGCTGAGAATTTGGAATCGAACAAATCCCGACTGAAGAACAACTCGCAAATATGATGACAAAGCCGATCCTCAATACTCGTCTCCGGATTCTTTGCAACAAGATTGGACTCTTCTGAAGGAGAAAAACACCATTTATTTTGCTTTATATAGAGTCATAAAATTTTCAAGTTTGTCAAATGAATTGTTATTTTTGAATTCTCACAAGGGAAAGTGTTAAAGATAAATGTTTCAAATTCAAAAATACCCGCCAAGTCAGAGGGCGCTTTTAATATCATATCGATTGTATCGAATCAAAACATAAACACTTAACCTAAAAGCTGTCGAAGAGAGTAAATAAACAAGAGTTTTATTTTCAAGAAATATCGTGTATTTACTGGCCTAAATAACTAAAGAAGTAAAAGTTATAATAGTGCCAGCCTGCATGATAAGTTTCACCTTATCAATTGCGTAATTCTTTGCCATTGCAGACTGTGTAGAATAACTTCTGGCTAACGCAAGTGGTAGGCCGTCCGTTATGTACGCACTTTCTAAAGCTTTTGTCATTTGCTCAACCTCTGAAGTATATTGATAGTTGCTATAGTTGTTTTATTTCCGACTATGTTTCTGGCGACACCTTTTAACTTTGTTTTTATTATTGAAATAGCTTTCGTGTTCGCCTATTATTGATTCTATAATCTCCAGTGCATCGAGAAAACATGCTACATTTTCTGCTTCACCATCAAATACTGGTATAAGCTTTGATGCAGTGTTGATAAAATCAGTATTTGATTGTGCTATTGTCATACATTTTTCTTCAACTATGCTCGAGCTATTGTCTGAATCTGCAAAATTGTCCAATTCCGACATTAGTACCAATGTTAGTACCAATTAAATGAGACCAATGATCATGATTTAACTTGTCTCTGTGGTCATATATTAGTATTCGAGCTTCATTAAACCATTTAACTAATATTTGTACGTGTTTCTTAACCGTTGTCTTCTGTATCGGTCAATTTTGTGTTAGTGACTTATGTGATTTGTCAAATTCTGCTTTAATGTTTGATAGTTCTATTGATAATTCATTCCATTCAATTATATTATGGATATGAATTATTTCTTAGAAACCATCATAACAATTGCTATACCTAAAATTGGATGTTTATCTATTCTTCATTTCACTTGCACACCCGGAATTGTTGTTAGCTCTATTCCTTTTTGGGTTCCGGTGCAGTGAAATAATAGTGAGACATGGCAGTTAAATGTGTTTATATAAAGGATTTCTAACTAGTAAACACTAACAGGGGTTGTAGATTCTAACTGCTGAACTCTTCTACTTTCCCTTTCATATGTTTTGTTTATGGCTCTTTGTGTATTCATACTTGGATACACATACATATATATATTTTGTTTCAAGTTTTCTTTATTTTATTTCATTGTCTTTTTTTTTTTTAATAACATTTTATTATATTTTGCCTAATTAATATTTGTTGTTTGTGTGCTTTGTTCTCTTTTTTTTTTTTTTTTATTTTGTCCAAGTCGTTTGCTTGGCTCATTTATCTTTTTTTCAAACATTTATTGTGAAGTTTGTATAATTTATAAAAGCAATTGGCACACATTATGACAGAAATTATTAATACCATAATATTTACAAATTCCAATTAATGTTATTTGGCTCAACTTAATTAATTACTTTATTTATTAAAAGAAACAAAAAAAATATATAGGAAAGAATAGATGAGAAGTAATTCGATAAGTAAATTCAGTGAGGAAATAAGTGATAATTATAATTTTACAAAAACAAAAATGGCTATAATAGACGTTAAGTCAGTGGATTCTACTGCTAACGTCTACTATAGCCATTGTTGTTTTTTTATATTTATATTTTTTATTTTTTTCTTTTACATTTATTGTTTCGCATAGCTTTACGGGCTATACTTCTAAACGAGCGGAACCATCCGCACGCTTTTACAAAAATTTGTTCTTTTATTATATGTACTATATGTATGTATGTAATACATACTATGTATGTTTTATATTTTATGTATAACTTAACAGGCATTTTCCAGTGTTCACTTTTGGTTTTCGTTGCTCCGGTTTTTGATTATCGTTTGCTATCTGAACGTTGATGACCCGTATCCTCTGCGTCAGCTGGTCGTCGCCGGTTGGCTTCACTGACGCTCCTTCGTAAGCGAAAATGACGGTTTGCCCCTCTCGCTGTTGATCAGATTTCTGCAGAATTCCGGGGCCTATTGGCTTAGGCAGGGCCGGTGCCGGTCTTCGCACTGGTCTTGGGCTTCAGGCATGCGGAATGGCATGCCGCAGAGTAGTGTGGTCCGGGGGAATCGGCTGTTCACGTCTTCACCAGCGTCGGTATCTTCTTCGCTGGCGGTGGTTGAAACTTTGTTATCAAATTGTTTATATTTTGAATTTTATGTGAGTGAGTTACAGCAATTGGGCATCTCTCTGTAAGGCTTGTTTTAAAAAAATCAAGCTCGGCCTGCAACTTTTGTGCAGTCGACCACGCGTGAGGCGGTATTTTGTAAATAACAGCCACTAAATGTGTGCTATTCTTTTGTTCACCTTATTTTTAACACCTCCGCGTCTTCCCATTGCTTGCACTCAACTCACTCAGTTATTTTTATTCTCCGTTTTCCTCGCATGTTGTTGGTTTGGCTATTGTTGCTGTTGCTGGATTTGCTGGAACATCATCTTATCGGTTATCCTGCGCAGGACAGGTTTTCTTGTTGGACTACTATTGTGCTTGCTGCTGCTGTTATTGTTGTTCATTGATTTTTTTGTTTAATTATGTGTTCACTTTTTCTTCAGGTTCTTTTGAACCGAAGCCACGGTCAGTTCAGTGTCTCCAGGCATATGTCTCCAGACCCGGCTAGTGCACGTCTCACTACCCAGTGTTTTGTACCTGTTTTTGTTTTGAAAAAAGACCAAGCTCAGAGTTGATTTTGATGGTTCTTCTGCCACCACCTCTGGGTTGAATGACGTGTTGATATCTGGTCCGGTTATCCAGCCAAAGCTGCTGCACATTATTGTAAGGTTCCGTTGCCATCGGGTGGCCTTTACAGGAGATATTTGCAAAATGTACCGTTGCGTCAGAGTTTTTCCTGAGGACTACTATTTGATGTACATTCTTTGGCCGAATTCCATCCAGGATTTCAAACAGGATACTGATTTTTGGTGGTCTTCCCAAGGAGTCAATTGATGATGACATGGTCCTGCAATTCTTTTTGGACCTCAAGATCAGTGGCCAGCAGCGGTGCCAAAAGGGTGTTACTGCTAGCGACACCAAGTCTGGAACCCAACTACTATTGCGACTAGTGCAGAGTGTGCAATTTTCGGATGACATAAAGGCGCATCAGAATGGAAAGGAGATCTTGTCATCGATCATACTAGTCTCATCCTCTTCTTTTTTGGACAAGTGGTCTTTCGTGGTCCATCAGTCAGTTTTATCGAGCCTGATGTCACAAAGCTCAACCGTAGGAATAGCTGGCACAATGTGTCATTCCTGCAGCAGTCTATCTGATCCCGATAAAAGGAGGAGTACTTAAGCCTTTTTCTGCAGCGCTCCGGATGGCGTGCATCCGGCCCTGCCTTGGCAATTGATGACGTGGTGCTAGTCAAGAACGAGAACCTACCCCCAATAATGTGGCCGTTTGCGAAAATGATGGATCTAGTCGCTGGTCGTGATGGAGTGTCTCGAGTGACGAGAAGAACCGCATCTGGAACCATCAAGCGCGCAGTGTCTATTTTGCCTATTGCCCCTTAAGGATGAATTTGCCCTTATGAATTGCCCATGAATTGCCCCTTAAGGATGAAGGACAGGCCCCAACTACGGCAGCTACGTCATAAATTATAATATGCTTAGATTGTCTTATCATTATTTTATATTATCGCTATTGTTGGTCGCAACCCGACTCTTCTCAGCCACTCGGCTGTAACGGGCTTTATCTCTAGCATTGGGCTAACACATTCAGATAATGAATTAGTTTTAAAAAAAATTTATTTCATTTTGATTTTCACTTATTTTCCATTTCAATAGGTCAAACTTATGTTTGTTTGTTAAGAGGAGCCCCTTATAATAATGGTGTCACTCCAATGAGTTCCGTTTCAAAACTAATTTTATTTCATACACTTCTCTTACAAGAAAGATACATGAAAATCTTAAATTTATTTAAAACTACTTATCAACGGACTGCACGCTGACATGGTATGTGACCCTTTCTTAAGTGCTTCAAGTGCCCCACATAACTATTTTTTTAGACTGCAGGAGATCCTTTGCAAACAATGTTGTCAATTCCGTATTCCCATGGATCCAATCTCTTGACATTCTATGTTTGAAATTCGTATCGTGTTCAATGCTTATTCATTCTGCAAAGGGCCACAAAAAAGGTGTACATTTTATATATTTTGAAATTCATTATATTGTTCTTTGATAACTCTAGATAGCGGACTGTATATGTATATGAGTACTTTTGCTTTTATAAATTTCTTTTCTTAATATTAGAAAATTATTTTTATTATAATTGTTCAATAACAATATGTTGTTAATTATATAATTTTATTTCATATTTTTTAATATTTTAACATTGCTCAAGTTATTATATTGGCTCCCATGTTCAACTTAAAGTTTGAACATCCTGCAAGGGGCCATAAAAGTGCTTTACTTGTCTTTATATTCTTAAATTAATTATTATTATTTTTTCATTCGATTTTTTAGTGGACTGTAATTTTTACTTATTTTGTTTCTTATATTTTTAAAAGTGAACATTTTGAAAATTTGTTTTTTTTTTAATTAAAATTAAATTGAAGTTATAAAACCAAAAATAAAACAAAACTTTCCGATGAGTATAATTGCTGCGGTTGTTTTGCTGCTGCTGCCGATGCTTTTGTTTCCGTTGTTGCTTTGGCTGCTGTTGCTCCTGATGTTGCTTCTGCTTGTGATGTTGTCACTGCTGCTTTGCAGCTGGCTGCCATATCGCAGCCTTATTTCTAAGCTACCCTGGGCTGAGAATTTTTATTTTTCTACAGCCACTTATAGGTGCCAGTATTGTGAACCTGAGTCTCTTACCACAGGGGGAAAACTTCAGGGTGTCACGAAGACCACATGATAAGAGGAGCCCCTTATAATAAGGTGTTACTCCAATGAGTATCAAATTAAAACTCTTTTTTGACTACGCGATTTTAAACTGGGCTCTTTTTTGCCCAGATCGGCTCCTAACCTCAGTCTCTTACCACAGGGGGAAAAGCCACTTATATAAAACAGATTTTATTTCATACCCTTCTCTTACAAGAGAGATACATGAAAATCTTAAATCTATTTTAAACTACTTATCAACGGACTGCACATGCTATGTGACCCTTTCTAAAGTGCTTCAAGTACACCACATAAATTGTTTAATGAGATTAGTTTATCTCAACACTTTCAAAAAAAAAAACTAAAAGCGGCTGTTTACTAAAATTTTCACAACGACGAAAAGAAAATACAAGCTCTCGTTTCAACGTTATAATTCGCTATATTCAACCAAAAAGAACTTAAGCCTGACATAGCTGACATACTATGTGACCCTTTCTTTAGTGCTTCAAGTACACCACATAAATTGTTTAATGAGATTAGTTTATCTCAACACTTTCAAGAAAAAAACTAAAAGTGGCTCTTTACTAAAATTTTCACAACGACGAAAAGAAAATACAAGCTCTCGTTTCAACCTTATAATTCGCCATATTCAACCAAAAGAACTTAAGCCGAGCTTATCTATTGCGGCGAAGCGGGGCGAATTCGCAAGAGAGCGCAACTATGCTAACCGCCCTATGATAACTTAGACTAGACTTCAATTTTCAATGTCGTCTCAATAAAACGGAGAGCACGGACTCGATCTAAGGGTAAATCTCTGATGATTTGAGTCATCAGATGAGGATTGCATTTAAAACAGCGTATGCATGACCGTACTATCTGACTGCAGACTTGCTGCGCGTTTACTATTCAAACACGCTGTCGCAACAGACTCACCAATGCTCGTGGACCCACATGAAAATTCGACTCGTGCAAGTATCGGACGTAGCTCTGAACAAATTGAGAGCGCTTCGTCAACAATACTGGAAACTTGGCATCGTACGAAATAGGAGCATTAGCTAGTCGCCCCCCGATCCGCAACAATGAAGAGGCAAGCCCAGCCTGAGAAGCTTCATGGACAAATGGATTTAGCTTCTGTAGACTTGGGCTAACAACCAGGTTTTTTCGAATATTTTTAATTTCCTCTTGATACTCGTGCTCTTAAACTATTTGAACATTTTTATTAATAGCTTTTTGATATTCTACAGGTTAAGGTACACTATTAAAAGGAACTACTAATTTTTTACACTTCTTTATAAAGCGGAACATATAAACGAACACTCGCAGCGGTTTTAAGTGGCAGGAAAATCCTTCTATCACTTCCATAAGTATGAAGTGGAGACCATTGAGGTGCATCCGACCGCGTTCTCTTTTGCTTCCATCTGCAAAAGATCTGGTGACGGATAAAACCGGAGACTCGTTGGCCACTTATCTTCCGGCCCCGTTAAAAACGATGGATCTGTAAACCAGATCGAAGCTACTGTCACCTTTACGTCTCCACCTCTTGACACGATATCTGCCGGTTTCTGTTTAGTTGGTACATGCCGCCACGTGCCACCATTCTTGAATCTCAGAAACACTATTTGATACGAACGTTGACAATGACGATGGTTAGGAACGAATCCAATGAAGTCAAACTTGTGAATCTGACCAATATATACTTCGTTCTATCGGTTCTTTAATAAGAGGCTTGATTTTGCGGCAGAGGTCTGCGAGAAGGTGAGCGGCACTTACTCAAGACGGGGAAGCGTCTTTGTCTGAATTTGAATTGGTGACATCGGCTCACTCAACAATCTCGGTATTGAGATATCTTCTAACTATTTATAACAAGGCAAGCAGGACTATGTTTTACGCTGTTTCCAAGTAAAGTGGCATCGACTTATCACAATCTAGCTTATTGAGCCACAGTTTTTGTACTCAATAAGCCAAGGGGGTCAACTAGCTTTGCGATCACCGAAAGAAGGTTCGCCCTTTCAACAATGACTGAAGTATCAATTTAAAATTTAGATGCGTAATCTTTGGAAACCCAAGCGATTAATAATGATTTAGTCAGCTCTGAGTCCGAAAGTGTTATTGGCTTAACGGTGCTCTCGGGTGCAGTAACTTCAGGCGAGTTTGAAAACCACTTACTCAATTCAAAGACTTACTTCAGACTTAAGTGTCTTTAGCTCCTCCACGCAAACAGCACCCGTTAACATGTCGTCGACGTAAAAGTCAGACCCAATAACTTTAACAGCTCGAGGGAATGCATTTTTCGAAGATTTTTCATTAGTTAACGATGGAGGAGGATTTTCTTGGTGGTGATAATGCTAAGTTATTTTCAATCACTGTATATCGATGCAGAATTTTATGGTGAGATCTTGATTTGACAGATTTTGCTAAACGGTAGCGAAGGGCCTTTGCGCAGTCAATTTAAACAGAGGGTGGCTGACTAAACAAACTCAAAACTTTGCATAACAGCCAGGCGAGCGAACGGACTGCACTGGAAAAAAAAAGGTTTTGAGCGTTGCAATAAATGCAAGCTGGTTTGGTGTTGGCAGAGGAGCAAGAAAACGAACTTCTATTAAGTTGCATTCTAAACTGGATCTACTCTACTCAAAACTAAATATATGTAAAATCATTGAGTTTGCAATTTTAGTGTCTTCTCCTATGGATAATAATGATCCATAAATCGATGACACAGTGTCGATGAGACCCCTCAACGACGACGCAGACTGCGGGGAAATTTTCGGAAGGCTAAACAATTGACTTATGTGGTTCGCAAAGATGAGACATTTGTTACCATAGACTCTTTTTCTCTCGATGACTTGGAATGCCTTGATAGTTCCTAAGGCTTCACCAGAGAGGCAAGAAATTAAATGATTAAACAGTGACATTAAATGATTATAACAGAAATGTTCACATCTTTGAGTACCAAAGTCTCGAAAAGACTTATACATTTTTTGAACTCCGAATAATTTCCACTGAATTTTGATAATGGCAAACTGGGAAGTCTAGCTCGAGTTGGGGCTGCAGAAATTGCAGTAGCTGGGCGGGAGTCTTCAGCTGTATTGAAGGCATTACATAAGGACATAATCCTTGCCTTGGTTGTTATTGCAAATTCTTCCAACTCGGCTCCAAATTCATCCACTTCGTCTAAATGCTCGATCTGGTCATGAAACTCATTTGCTTTAGAAATTATCTCATCTAAAACCTGAAGCCTGCATTCGAGCTCGGTCGGTTTTCTAGAGGAAGTGATCTAGCTTCCAAACGGTACTCTAACCGGCGAATGCTATTTACCTTATAATTTAATATTCTTATAAACTCATGAAGGGTCGTGGAATTAAGTTTTGGTTTATTTTTCTTCATTCTTTAAAAATGATTTCTTTTCTAAAAAGAAGTGAATTCGATGCAAATTTTAATAATTTATTTTAATATTTTTTTTTTTTAATGAAATAAATTTTAATTTTAATTTCGGTACAAAAAAACGAAAACGACAATAATTAATTAATTTAATAAATATTACATTTATTTCAAATTTTTATTTTAAAGTAATACTGCGAATTATACATTTTTATTTTTTATAATAAAAAATAGTTTATTAATTTTCAACCAACGAAAATAATTAATTATTTAATTGATAGTCGAATAAATCTATAGTCGAGGCACTGAGCATTTAAATATTTGGTCGCCAGTGATACCGAAAACAATATACCCAACCAAATTGTAGGGTATCAAAAAATGCATATACGTGCATACTAGGGTGGGTCGATTGAAAAATCGCTTAGGCACATATGATTTTTGGATTCTAGGGATCAAAATAAGAAACTTTGATCAAGAGACCATACCTCTAAAATGAATTCTGATGTCCCTCGTTTTAACGTGAAGGAAAAATCTTGTTTTGACCCATTTAGAGTGCCCCAATCGAGTCCAAATGTATGAACGACCCTCACTAACTTTGGAGGGTCGACCCACCCATACCCCCCTGTGGTACCCCCCTGGGGCCACCAAGGGTCGAAAAGGAGGAGAGGCGGTGGGCGGAGCAACAGGTTTTGAGTTACATTTTCATAGCATACTTTTAGGTGCAGTGATTTTGTGATATTTTTGTAAGGGAGAATCCCTCCTGTGGGATCCTAGGGGAGTACCACAAGCATGGGTGGGTCGACCCTCCAAAGTTAGTGGGGGTCGTTTATACATTTGGACTCGATTGGGGCACTCTAAATGGGTCAAAACAGGATTTTTCCTTCACGTTAAAACGAGGGACATCAGAATTCATTTTAGAGGTATGGTCTCTTGATCAAAGTTTCTTATTTTGATCCCAAGAATCCAAAAATCATATGTGTCTAAGCGATTTTTTTCACCCCCTACAAATCGAACCGCCCTAGTGCATACATACTGCAGCGGATGACGGAGGGAGGCGAAAACGCCAAGCTCACCGCTGCATCTATTTGTATGTACACCAAATTATTTGTGCACAAATATATAATTTTTTCCACTTTATCTACTTTATTTGGCAAATATTTAAAATATCGAGAACGGGTAGGGGGCGACAGTGATTTTGGAATAATTTATGCGTCTTAATTTTGTCTACAGCCAGTTGTTCATTTTAGTGTTTCATTTTAAATACATCTTTATTATTCACTTTAGCCTCCTTTATTGAAATATTCCAGCACAAGACGAATATTAATTTGTCTTTTTTCGACTTTCAATTTTTTGCACAAATACCTGCGGTTCTGAGTTCGGATCCTTTAATCCTGCTGCCACTTTCCTGGTACAGTCAATACTGTTGTTTCGCGGGGAGAATTTGCAAGAGAGCGGAACTGAGCTTTTGTTCTAGACTTCAGTTTTATTATCTGATCATGCTACAAAAATTCGTTTATTTCGTTATACCCTGAACATTAGGGTAGAGGGTATTATAATTTTGGTCAAAAGTGTGCATCGCAGTGAACCTATAGAGTATATATATTCTTGATCAGGATCACCTCCTGAGTCGATATAAGCATGTCCGTCTGTATGTTTCTCCGCAAACTAGTCTCTCATTTTTAGAGCTATCGAGTTGAAACTTTGCACACATCCTCGTTTTGTTTGCAGGCAGTATATAAGTCGGAACGATTGGGATCGGTCGTCTATATCCTATAGCTGCCATATAACTGATTGATCGGAAATGCCGCGTTCTCGCGTTCTAATGAACCGATTTTATGGAAAGAGCACTTATTTTAATGGTAATTGAGTTTGCTTTCATTTTATTAATTTTTCGATTCGTTGGAAATTTCAGGCGGTAGGGGCTCGAACATGTAAAAAAAAATTTCACTTTTTTAAGTAAATTCAACTGCTTAAATTTACATATCGTCCCACAAAAAGTATAAATTGTGAAGATAGATTATGTTTGAATTTTTTTAATCAAAGCTTACACTTTTACGGCTAAAATAAGCGATTGATGATGAAAATCTATGGAAAATTGTGAATTTTATAAATTTTGGAGTATTTTATCCGTAAGGTTTTGAAAAATGAGTAAAAGAAAACGCGAGTTCGCCTGCGTAAGCGATTCTAACGGTTTTTGCAACGTGTGCGGTGAACATATAGACCGTAAAAATGTACGATCATTTACTAATGACTTACGACAAAAGTACTTTCATTACGGTTGAGCGAAATTTTATGGTTGAGCGAAAAAATTATAAAATCCATTATTTTTCGTGGATTTTCATCAACGATAGCTGGTTTTTGCCACTTAAGTTTACGCTTTGAATAAAAAAATTCGAACGTAACATATCTTTAAAAGTCATTATTTATGGAAATCCCCAATTCCCCCAGTGATTAACATTTGGGATTTTTTTGGTATCTCCTTTGTCAGAATTTAAAATGAAAAATTAATTATTTATTATAAATAAATGATAAATAAATACATAATGTATAATACATAATATACAATACATAATACAAATGCTATTTAATAGAGTTTATATGCAAGCAAAATACATAACATTGAATGAGAATGAGAAAAAACGTTCGAATAGTAAAAATGCTCAAATTGAGTGATTTACTCAAAAATTCATAAAATCCATAATTTTCCATAGATTTTCATCATCAATAGCTTATTTTAGTCATAAAAGTGTAAGCTTTGATTAAAAAAAAAATCAAAAAATTCAAATATAACTTATCTTCACAATTTATATTTTTCGTGGTATACGACGATATGTAAATTTTTTCAGTTGAATTTACGCAATTTTTTTACATGCCTCTACCGCCTGAATCGAACGAATCGAAAAATTAATAAAATGAAAATTGTAGCAAACTCAATTACCATTAAAATAAGTGCTCATTCTATAAAATCGGTTCATTAGAACGCGAGATATACCTAAAGAAGTCTGCACATCTCCAAAAATCTAAAAAAAATTCAAAAGTGAATTAAAAAAACATTTTACCATAAAAAAATTTATGAAAGTCATTTTCGTGTTTACTAGACCTACATACATCAGAAAATCATAATGGTTAACGAAATGCATTTTGAGTGTAAACTAGTGTAATTGTTTATTTTCTAAAAAGAAGCGACTTCGATACTATTTAAATATTTTAAAATTATTTAAACTTTAATAAATAAATAAAATTTTAATGTGTAAATAAATTAAATAAATTTTAATTTTAATTTCGGTACAAACAACACAAACAATAATAATTAATTAATTTACTAAATTACTTTTATTTAAATTTTTTTTAGAGTAATTCTGTGTTTTTATAATAAAAAATAAATATTAAATTTTCAACCAACGAAAATAATTAATTAATTAATTGATAGTCGAATAAATCTATAGTCGAGGCACTGAGTATTTAAATATTTGGTCGCCAGTTCAAATCTCCGATTTTCTACGATTTTAGATAGCCATGACTTTTTGAAAATATGAGATTAAAAACTCCAATTTAATTGAAGAAAATATTGTTTAACCACCTATATTAAATTCAATAAAATTATTTCGAGTTTTTCCTTAAATCCAAAATTAAAACATGGTATGATCTACTGATTTCAATAAGAAAATAAAAATCTTCCATAGAAAAATGTTTGGGGAAAAATCATAGAAGACCAAAAATTAATGTAGAAAAAAGGAGATTTGAACTTTGGGTGAGTATTCCAACGATATGGTAACTGCTAGATAACATTTTTTAATTTTTGTTGGTACACATACATTTCAAAAATGATATGTACTAGAAACAATGATGGTCATCGCCATTGCACGGCCTACATAATTCAATATATGATAAAATTTGATCAATTTCTTCTCTTAGGTCTACCGCGGAAACTGTGGGTGATAGAACCTATGTTTGTTCTGGACTTTGGTTCAGGGAAGCTTAAAGGTTATGGAGCAGGTGAAATTATGCATGGAGATTTTTTGCTGTTGCCTGTGTAATCAAACCTTGGCTTAAAAGATTTATCCCAATAATTGATTAAGAGATTGACTCAAGAGAGTCGGAAAATACGATGGTGCAATTTGTCAATTAAATTTGAAATCCTTTAAAATTAATTTTGATCAAGAATTTATCTCGGGTCTTTAAGTTTATGTAGCAATAAGCACTTTACTCAAAGTTGTTTATAAATTGAGTAAGAGCCCTTGACTAATGTGCCATATAACTCCCCCCTTCTAAATGTAATCGTCGTGAAACTAGGACAGCCAAGGACAAGACGGCACATTCAGGCAGGCCTATGTGTTCGTCCGTAGAGCGTTATGCGGCCACTATGTCAAACTTGAACTCGCGGGAATAACGGTAGGTCCCGGAGTCGTAGTCAAGAAATGTATGAATCTGACTAATTTACCTGGATTCTGCAAGGGACTGATCGGGTTGACCAGGTGGTTGCTGTGATCAAGCTGGCGTGGATGGTGGGTACCTGAAGTCCTGGGCTGGTTTTCCTCAAGTATAGCTGGTATGGTGGTTCGGCAGATTCCTTATCGGCCGGTCCTACTTGTGGTCCGTTTCACGGGAGCAACACTCGAAGTAGACTGGTATGCCGCGAGTTCTCCTTGGGATCCGTTTCACGGGAGCAATACTCAAAGTAGGTTGGGTAACGCGGGGTCTATCTGTGGTCCGTTTACACTGGAGCCACGCGAAGTAAATAGCTTTCAGAGAGTCCTACTTGTGAACCGTTTTACACAGGAACACCCGAGGTAGGTTGATTTTAAGTTCCGTAGTTCAGACACTGAGTAACGAGACGATTCACTCTGATTTCGCAACTATCTTTATTTCAGAACAATTCTTATATAATGTTAATGCCAGGGTCACCCACCTCTGAGTCTGCTGACTTAGATTGTTTGTTCATGTACTGCTTGTTCTCGCATTTCGGCTTAGCTAGCTGGGTTTTGCTTGCTTCGGTCAGTCGGTCATTCTTCCCGCTGATAATGCTGATTTCTGCTTCTGGCGCCGTCTACTAGTGCTGGGTTATTAGGTTGGATATTGTTTTGTGCTTATTGCTAACAGGTTAGTGGGTTTGTATATTGCAACATGCTGATGCATATTGATTGGATCAAATTACTAAGTGTGCATATAGGGTAGTAGGTCTTGGCACTAGGTGCCAACACTATGTCTAAATCCACAATCTTAAGGGTACGGCACCTTTACACAGAATGCACACAAATAAAAAATGAGCCAGTGTACAGCAGTTCCACGAAAGCTCTCAAAAACGCATGCGCTACAAAAATTGTTGGGACTTCTGCCAGAATCAAATATCGTAATTATTACTAATAAATTCTCTCAGTGTAACTAGGCGCAGCGGTCCACTAATTTCCCGTTATCAGCTGTTCCATATTCATGGATTCTCTCAGATTTGCATACGCTTTGTTGTTCTATTTTAGCGCAAGCACTTTGGGAGCTTTGGTGGCGCTTCTGCGCAAGCTCTAAGTTTTATGCACTTGTATATTCGTCATTGTTTGGATCAGCCGCTGCATTTGTTTTGGGGTTAAATTGACGCATGATAAATATCGAAATATAAATTTAACCTCGTCTTATTAATTCGGCCGCTATCAAAACGCTGATAGCGTAACAAAAACCATCTAAGCGCATGCCATCCTGGGAGAAAATAGAAAATGTTGATAAGACCACCGCTGCTCCTCCGTTTCAGAGTCATTTAAATTATTTTTATAGAGTTTCCTCTTTACCAAAGAAAATTCTGGTTGTCGTGATCCTTTTAAAATGGACTTTCAAGATTAATTATATATAATATATATAAAAATGAAATTTAAGGTTAATTATTTAATATATGAATCGTACGGTTTCTATTCGTAAATTACCTCTCCTATTTTATAATCCATATTTTGCCTATCTTTATTGTGAAAATGCAACATTTTCTTTTGAGCTTGTTGAAATAGTTTCATCATGTTTGATTTTTTTAAACAATATATCAACAGGTGGTTGGTTAGTTACAGAGTGAATTATAAAATTATATGTTTGTGCTGCTCTAATTATAATTTTGGAATAAACAAATAAATTACGCACGTCTTTAATGCAGTGAGCAATTTCTGTTAAGGTAGATTGTTCACTTTCTATTTATGCGTTGGACGTAGTATGTCGACAATCCGCATAGAACAGAGATATTCCATTTCACAAAGCAAAGGATCTAAAATGGGATGAAGAAAATGACCAATGGAAATTGTTGTAAAGTTTCTGAAACTTTATTTTCTTGATTAAGTTTTTTAGGAATTTCTTTTGCGACTAAGTATTTGGATACGACTCTTTACACCTAATGAATACAAGATTTTGGGCATAGTAAATGTCAAGATACAAGCATTCTTCTTCTATTTCCGGAATGTGTGCTTGACTGCTTGATTTCTACTGTGTGTCTGTTCTATTTCTTTTGATTGTAGATTTTTTTTTTTTCGTTGCGTTTATTTCTTGAATCTTCTCTTTGGGAGACTAACAAGAGGTGTATCAAATCTTATATTTTTAACATACCTAAAAGTCATGTTGACTGATACCGAGTTAGACGGCCCTAAAAATCGATTGCTGTGTTGGAAGGTCGTTGCGTCCCAGGCGGGATCTGCTAAAAACCCGAGTCAAGAGGGATCGCTGAGCGAGGGGATTGGGTGCGAAGACAGTTTTTCTTTGTAGGACTCTTTTTTCTTCCGAATTTCGTCTTTCACTGCGAGGATGCCAAGATCCCGGTGGATGTTTTCGATGTTTGCGAACATAACAAGGTGCCCCAGTGATAGTTCTCTAGATTTTTGATTGTGCGCGCTGTATGATGTCTATGTTGCTGCTGCTCGCGTTCCCTGACAGCTGGGAGCCATACGTCCAGATTGGCTTTAGGACTGAAATTTAGAGTAGTAGCTTGTAGTCCAGGCACAGTGGCGATCGTAAGTTTATGATCCAGTGGAGGCGGCGGTCTTTCAGTTTTAGGTGCACCTTCTTGTATTCAATGTGCTTACGCCAGGTTAGTCGTCTATCAAGGTGGACGCCAAGGTACGTTACTTCGTTAGCTTGAGGGATCTGCATACCGATTAGTGGAAGCGGAGGGCATGTTTGTCTATTAAGAGTAAACGTTACATGTTTGCACTTTTGTTCGTTTATATTAATGCGCCGATCGGACAGCCACCTTTCCACTACTATTAGATGATTAGCCAGTTGGTTTGTAGGCTGCGTTGGGCGTCTGGAGCGTCTAAGGATAGCGGTATCGGTGGCGAACGTCGACGTAATATCCACAGTATACTAAACATATAGACACGGGCCGAGTGCGCTTCCTTGTATAACTCCAGCTACGATTTTGTAGTCGCCCGAAGTAGCTGCGTTGCATCTCACTGAGAATACCCTATTGTAGAGGTATGATTCCAATAGCTTGTGGGTGTATGTTGGCAAATACGTTTTAATTTTGTGCATGAGTCCATTAGGCCAAACTCGGTCGAAAACTTGAGATACGTCGAGCAAAATAGCGCCACAGTATTCTCGCTGTTCGAAGGCTGAGCGTATTTCGGATGTTAATCTGTTCACTTGCTCGATGGTTCCGTGGTTTCTTCGGAAGCCAAATTGGTGTGCTGGGATAATTTTCCAAGCTTCCAGATGTGGTATTATTCGAAGTAGCAAGCATTTTTCAAACAATTAAGACAAACGAGATAGAAGGATTATTAGTCTGTACGATGACGGTGTTGTGTGGTCTTTTCCAGGCTTCGGTACCATTATAATGATGGATTTCTTCCACTTTTTTGGGAAATAGCCAAGATTAATGATACCATTAAATAGTTTGCTGACGACCCCAATAGCGCATTTTGGAAATTCGATCAGCATCTTTGGCGTCAGTAAATCACCACCGCGAGCCTTTTTTGGTTTTAGCCCTCTTATGACTTTTTCGATTTCGTTCGGCCGGAATGAAGGTGCAGTTGACTAACGTGTAGCCTCTGGCTGAATGACTGGCAGAAGGAATGAATTTGAGGCAGGGTGTTGGGCCAAGCAGCCACCAAAAAATGAATTTAAAATAAGCATAAAATGCTTAGCTGCAGCTGTTGTTATCAGCATCTATTCTTCTCTGTTTTGTCTCCCAGTTTTGCATGCGCTTTATTGTTATTTGTAGCGTATGCGCTTTGGGAAGCTTTGGTGAAGCTTCTGCGCAAGCTCTTAGGTTTTATGCACTTGTATATTCGGCGTTGTTTGGATCGGCCGATGCATTTGTTTTGGGGTTTAAATTGACCCATAATAAATTGATAAATATAAATAAATTAATAAAAGCTGGCGACTGATGTGCAAGTGGAAATTCAGGTGGAGGTTGCCAATCGCTCCATGAGAATCGCTGCCCACTCCACACTTCTCGACGGTGCCAGTGTATCGCCAATGCCATGCAAGCCAGCCCCCTCCTTGCCACCGTTGCCGATGCCAACATTCAGTGGCGGCTATGCCGAGTGGCCGGATTTCTGCACCCTATTTAAGACCCCGATTGACAGTCATCCTCACCTAACGAAAATGGAAAAGCTCCGGTGGCTCATTGCATGCCTGCGCGAGTCAGCCTTGGATACGGTGAGAGCTCTGGAAATTACTGACGCGAACTACGATGTGGCCCTTGACCTATTGCGCAATCGTTTTAGTAATCGGCGTTTAATATTTCAGTCTCACATTAATGAGATCCTGCAGCTTCGTGTGGTCGAGCCAGAGTCTGTTCCTACTTTGCGGGAGCTATCGAATCGGTTCAATGGGCATATGCGAGCTCTTATGAGTTCCGGATCAGCTGCCGAGATCCAAGGATGCTTGCTTATCCAGATTATTCTGCAGAAGTTGGATCCTGCCACAAAGGCCAAGTGGGAAGACACTCTCGCCGGAAGCAACGACAGCCTTCCGTCTTGGGAGTCCATGGCACGATTCTTGGAGCAAAGGTGCCGGACTTTTGAATGCATCGACTTCTCTTTGGCGGCGTATCCACCAGCTAACCAAGTGGGCCGAGGTAGATCTTCGAATAACCGATCTTCGTGCATGGTTATTAATGCCCGTCCTGCTCTATGCGCCCTGTGTGGTATTTTGGTGCACGAGCTTCCTTCTTGTTCATAGTTTAGTGCTTTGCCAATTGAGGAACGGTACGACGAAGTGCGGCGTCTGGCTCGCTGTTTTGTTTGTCAGAGGATGGCCATCTCGTTCGCGGATGTTCTTCCCGCTGCTCGACGTGCAATCATCATATTTTGTTGCACCCTCGCGGGCAGATTACACCTGCACGAGTCTCCCGTCCCATCGGTTCCGTTTCTGTTGGGAACCCATCCCGCTCAATCAACCCTGCAATGAACCAGGATCGCAATGCTGAGCTAGTGCTCCTGCCAACAGCCAATGTACCCGTTCGTGGTCGATCTGGAGCCTTCTTGCCTTGCCGAGTTTTATTGGATTCCGGTTCACAAAAGCACCTCATCTCGTCGCGGCTGGCGAATGAACTTCAGCTTGGCCGCTCCAAATGCTCCACAACGGTGGCCGGTTTCGGCGGCGCTGGATTTGAAACAGATGGAGCATCCATTAATGTGTGCTTGAAGTCCCGCCTTAGCACATATTCAGTGGAAATTGAGGCTGTTGTAGCTTCACATATAACGGACTATCAGCCTAGCCAGGACATATATGCTTCGGGCTGGAAGATTCCTGGCAATATGGATCTAGCTGACCCCAACTTCCACAAAACGCAGCGAGTGGACCTGCTGATTGGAGCCGGCTTATTCTTTGACCTGTTGTCGGCTGGCCAAATCCAGTTAGGTCACGGGCTCCCCATTGCTCAGAATACTCGATTTGGCTGGGTGTTTTCCGGACGCGGTGAATGATCACGGGATGTGTTGGCGCTCTATGCTAGGGAAGACAACCCACGGAATAACCACTGCAATGATGTGACTGCTGCCCCTTCCAACAGTGTTATTGAAGGCCCACCCTTCAATGGGGGAGGAATTTAAAATAATCATAAAATGCTTAGCTGCAGCTGTTGTTATCAGCATGTATTCTTCGCATGCGCTTTATTGTTATTTGTAGCGTATGCACTTTGGGAGCTTTGGTGGAGCTTCTGCGCAAGCTCTTAGGTGTTAGGCACTTGTTTACGGCATTGGTTTGGATCGGACGCGGAATTTGTTTTGGGGTTAAATTGACCCATAATAAATTGAATTATTAATTTAACCTCGTCTTGTTAATTCGGCCGCTATCAAAACGCTGATAGCTCAACACAGGGTTTGGCTAGAAGACACTTTCGAGTTGTGTAACGAATGTTTCAGCTCGGTCTTTGTCGCTGCGAGCCCAGCATCCCGAAGAGTTACTTATCGGGGTGGTCGTTTCGATTTGGGGTCGTTTGGGGCGCTAAGATTTGGGTGGGCCCTCCACAGAGGATACTTTGTGCTTGTTGGTGAACGATTCTGAATGTACCTCAGCTGTGCATTTTCTTCCTGTTGGTGAAGAGCCTGGTCGAGTGATCGTGTTGCTTCCTTAAGCCGTTGCTTTGAAGCTGGTGATCTACTGTTTTGCCAATCACGACGCGTTCACCTTTTTTCTCGCACGCGCTGTTCGATTTGCTGATTAGATTTGTGGTATTTGTTTCGGTCTACTTCCTTCCCTTGAGGAGTAGAGATTTTGGCTGCCGCAACGAGTACTTCTAACAAGAGGTGTATCAAATCTTATATTTTTAACATATCTAACAGTCATGTCTAACTCGGTATCAGGAGTTAGACGGCCCTAAAAACCGATTGCTGGGTTGGAAGGTCGTTGCGTCCCAGGCGGGATCTGCTAAAAACCCGAGTCAAGGGGGATCGCTGAGCGAGGGGATTTGGTGCGAAGACAGTTTTTCTTTGTAGGACTCTTTTTGCTTCCGAATTTCGTCTTTCACTGCGAGGATGCCAAGATCCCGGTGGATGTTTTCGATGTTTGCGAACATAACAAGGTGCCCCAGTGATAGTTCTCTAGATTTTTGATTGTGCGCGCTGTATGATGTCTATGTTGCTGCTGCTCGCGTTCCCTGACAGCTGGGAGCCATACGTCCAGATTGGCTTTAGGACTGAAATTTAGAGTAGTAGCTTGTAGTCCAGGCACAGTGGCGATCGTAAGTTTATGATCCAGTGGAGGCGGCGGGATTTCAGTTTTAGGTGCACCTTCTTGTATTCAATGTGCTTACGCCAGGTTAGTCGTCTATCAAGGTGGACGCCAAGGTACGTTACTTCGTTAGCTTGAGGGATCTGCATACCGTTTAGTGGAAGCGGAGGGCATGTTTGTCTATTAAGAGTAAACGTTACATGTTTGCACTTTTGTTCGTTTATATTAATGCGCCGATCGGACAGCCACCTTTCCACTACTATTAGATGATTAGCCAGTTGGTTTGTAGGCTGCGTTGCGAACGTTGACGTAATATCACACATACCCACAGTATACTAAACATATAGACACGGGCCGAGTGCGCTTCCTTGTATAACTCCAGCTACGATTTTGTAGTCGCCCGAAGTAGCTGCGTTGCATCTCACTGAGAATACCCTATTGTAGAGGTATGATTCCAATAGCTTGTGGGTGTATGTTGGCAAATACGTTTTAATTTTGTGCATGAGTCCATTAGGCCAAACTCGGTCGAAAACTTGAGATACGTCGAGCAAAATAGCGCCACAGTATTCTCGCTGTTCGAAGGCTGAGCGTATTTCGGATGTTAATCTGTTCACTTGCTCGATGGTTCCGTGGTTTCTTCGGAAGCCAAATTGGTGTGCTGGGATAATATTCCAAGCTTCCAGATGTGGTATTATTCGAAGTAGCAAGCATTTTTCAAACAATTAAGACAAACGAGATAGAAGGATTATTAGTCTGTACGATGACGGTGTTGTGTGGTCTTTTCCAGGCTTCCGTACCATTATAATGATGGATTTCTTCCACTTTTTTGGGAAATAGCCAAGATTAATGATACCATTAAATAGTTTGCCGACGACCCCTATAGCGCATTTTGGAAATTCGATCAGCATCTTTGGCGTCAGTAAATCACCACCGCGAGCCTTTTTTGGTTTTAGCCCTCTTATGACTTTTTCGATTTCGTTCGGCCGGAATGAAGGTGCAGTTGATTAACGTGTAGCCTCTGGCTGAATGACTGGCAGAAGGAATGAATTTGAGGCAGGGTGTTGGGCCAAGCAGCCACCAAAAAATGAATTTAAAATAAGCATTAAATGCTTAGCTGCAGCTGTTGTTATCAGCATCTATTCTTCTCTGTTTTGTCTCCCAGTTTTGCATGCGCTTTATTGTTATTTGTATCGTATGCGCTTTGGGAAGCTTTGGTGAAGCTTCTGCGCAAGCTCTTAGGTTTTATGCACTTGTATATTCGGCGTTGTTTGGATCGGCCGATGCATTTGTTTTGGGGCTTAAATTGACCCATAATAAATTGATAAATATAAATAAATTAATAAAAGCTGGCGACTGATGTGCAAGTGGAAATTCAGGTGGAGGTTGCCAATCGCTCCATGAGAATCGCTGCCCACTCCACACTTCTCGACGGTGCCAGTGTATCGCCAATGCCATGCAAGCCAGCCCCCTCCTTGCCACCGTTGCCGATGCCAACATTCAGCGGCGGCTATGCCGAGTGGCCGGATTTCTGCGCCCTATTTAAGACCCCGATTGACAGTCATCCTCACCTAACGAAAATGGAAAAGCTCCGGTGGCTCATTGCATGCCTGCGCGAGTCAGCCTTGGATACGGTGAGAGCTCTGGAAATTACTGACGCGAACTACGATGTGGCCCTTGACCTATTGCTCAATCGTTTTAGTAATCGGCGTTTAATATTTCAGTCTCACATTAATGAGATCCTGCAGCTTCGTGTGGTCGAGCCAGAGTCTGTAAGGATGCTTGCTTATCCCGATTATTCTGCAGAAGTTGGATCCTGCCACAAAGGCCAAGTGGGAAGACACTCTCGCCGGAAGCAACGACAGCCTTCCGTCTTGGGAGTCCATGGCACGATTCTTGGAGCAAAGGTGCCGGACTCTTGAATGCATGCTTCTCTTTGGCGGCGTATCCACCAGCTAACCAAGTGGGCCGAGGTAGATCTTTGAATAACCGATCTTCGTGCATGGTTATTAACGCCCGTCCTGCTCTATGCGCCCTGTGTGGTATTTTGGTGCACGAGCTTCCTTCTTGTTCAAAGTTTAGTGCTTTGCCAATTGAGGAACGGTACGACGAAGTGCGGCGTCTGGCTCGCTGTTTTGTTTGTCAGAGGATGGCCATCTTGTTCGCGGATGTTCTTCCCGCTGCTCGACGTGCAATCATCATATTTTGTTGCACCCTCGCGGGCAGATTACACCTGCACGAGTCTCCCGTCCCATCGGTTCCGTTTCTGTTGGGAACCCATCCCGCTCAATCAACCCTGCAATGAACCAGGATCGCAATGCTGAGCTAGTGCTCCTGCCAACAGCCAATGTACCCGTTCGTGGTCGATCTGGAGCCTTCTTGCCTTGCCGAGTTTTATTGGATTCCGGTTCACAAAAGCACCTCATCTCGTCGCGGCTGGCGAATGAACTTCAGCTTGGCCGCTCCAAATGCTCCACAACGGTGGCCGGTTTCGGCGGCGCTGGATTTGAAACAGATGGAGCATCCATTAATGTGTGCTTGAAGTCCCGCCTTAGCACATATTCAGTGGAAATTGAGGCTGTTGTAGCTTCACATATAACGGACTATCAGCCTAGCCAGGACATAGATGCTTCGGGCTGGAAGATTCCTGGCAATATGGATCTAGCTGACCCCAACTTCCACAAAACGCAGCGAGTGGACCTGCTGATTGGAGCCGGCTTATTCTTTGACCTGTTGTCGGCTGGCCAAATCCAGTTAGGTCACGGGCTCCCCATTGCTCAGAATACTCGATTTGGCTGGGTGTTTTCCGGACGCGGTGAACGATCACGGGATGTGTTGGCGCTCTATGATAGGGAAGACAACCCACGGAATAACCACTGCAATGATGTGACTGCTGCCCCTTCCAACAGTGTTATTGAAGGCCCACCCTTCAATGGGGGGAGGATGTTGGGCCAAGCAACCACCAAAAAATGAATTTAAAATAATCATAAAATGCTTAGCTGCAGCTGTTGTTATCAGCATGTATTCTTCTCTGTTTTATCTCCCAGTTTCGCATGCGCTTTATTGTTATTTGTAGCGTATGCACTTTGGGAGCTTTGGTGGAGCTTCTGCGCAAGCTCTTAGGTGTTAGGCACTTGTTTACGGTATTGGTTTGGATCGGACGCGGAATTTGTTTTGGGGTGAAATTGACCCATAATAAATTGAATTATTAATTTAACCTCGTCTTGTTAATTCGGCCGCTATCAAAACGCTGATAGCTCAACACAGGGTTTGGCTAGAAGACACTTTCGAGTTGTGTAACGAATGTTTCAGCTCGGTCTTTGTCGCTGCGAGCCCAGCATCCAGAAGAGTTACTTATCGGGGTGGTCGTTTCGATTTGGGATCGTTTGGGGCGCTAAGATTTGGGTGGGTCCTCCACAGAGGATACTTTGTGCTTGTTGGTGAACGATTCTGAATGTACCTCAGCTGTGCATTTTCTTCCTGTTGGTGAAGAGCCTGGTCGAGTGATCGTGTTGCTTCCTTAAGCCGTTGCTTTGAAGCTGGTGATCTACTGTTTTGCCAATCACGACGCGTTCACTTTTTTTCTCGCACGCGCTGTTCGATTTGCTGATTAGATTTGTGGTATTTGTTTCGGTCTACTTCCTTCCCTTGAGGAGTAGAGATTTTGGCTGCCGCAACGAGTACTTCTAACAAGAGGTGTATCAAATCTTATATTTTTAACATATCTAACAGTCATGTCTAACTCGGTATCAGGAGTTAGACGGCCCTAAAAACCGATTGCTGGGTTGGAAGGTCGTTGCGTCCCAGGCGGGATCTGCTAAAAACCCGAGTCAAGGGGGATCGCTGAGCGAGGGGATTGGGTGCGAAGACAGTTTTTCTTTGTAGGACTCTTTTTGCTTCCGAATTTCGTCTTTCACTGCGAGGATGCCAAGATCCCGGTGGATGTTTTCGATGTTTGCGAACATAACAAGGTGCCCCAGTGATAGTTCTCTAGATTTTTGATTGTGCGCGCTGTATGATGTCTATGTTGCTGCTGCTCGTGTTCCCTGACAGCTGGGAGCCATACGTACAGATTGGCTTTAGGACTGAAATTTAGAGTAGTAGCTTGTAGTCCAGGCACAGTGGCGATCGTAAGTTTATGATCCAGTGGAGGCGGCGGGATTTCAGTTTTAGGTGCACCTTCTTGTATTCAATGTGCTTACGCCAGGTTAGTCGTCTATCAAGGTGGACGCCAAGGTACGTTACTTCGTTAGCTTGAGGGATCTGCATACCGTTTAGTGGAAGCGGAGGGCATGTTTGTCTATTAAGAGTAAACGTTACATGTTTGCACTTTTGTTCGTTTATATTAATGCGCCGATCGGACAGCCACCTTTCCACTACTATTAGATGATTAGCCAGTTGGTTTGTAGGCTGCGTTGCGAACGTTGACGTAATATCACACATACCCACAGTATACTAAACATATAGACACGGGCCGAGTGCGCTTCCTTGTATAACTCCAGCTACGATTTTGTAGTCGCCCGAAGTAGCTGCGTTGCATCTCACTGAGAATACCCTATTGTAGAGGTATGATTCCAATAGCTTGTGGGTGTATGTTGGCAAATACGTTTTAATTTTGTGCATGAGTCCATTAGGCCAAACTCGGTCGAAAACTTGAGATACGTCGAGCAAAATAGCGCCACAGTATTCTCGCTGTTCGAAGGCTGAGCGTATTTCGGATGTTAATCTGTTCACTTGCTCGATGGTTCCGTGGTTTCTTCGGAAGCCAAATTGGTGTGCTGGGATAATATTCCAAGCTTCCAGATGTGGTATTATTCGAAGTAGCAAGCATTTTTCAAACAATTAAGACAAACGAGATAGAAGGATTATTAGTCTGTACGATGACGGTGTTGTGTGGTCTTTTCCAGGCTTCCGTACCATTATAATGATGGATTTCTTCCACTTTTTTGGGAAATAGCCAAGATTAATGATACCATTAAATAGTTTGCTGACGACCCCTATAGCGCATTTTGGAAATTCGATCAGCATCTTTGGCGTCAGTAAATCACCACCGCGAGCCTTTTTTGGTTTTAGCCCTCTTATGACTTTTTCGATTTCGTTCGGCCGGAATGAAGGTGCAGTTGACTAACGTGTAGCCTCTGGCTGAATGACTGGCAGAAGGAATGAATTTGAGGCAGGGTGTTGGGCCAAGCAGCCACCAAAAAATGAATTTAAAATAAGCATAAAATGCTTAGCTGCAGCTGTTGTTATCAGCATCTATTCTTCTCTGTTTTGTCTCCCAGTTTTGCATGCGCTTTATTGTTATTTGTATCGTATGCGCTTTGGGAAGCTTTGGTGAAGCTTCTGCGCAAGCTCTTAGGTTTTATGCACTTGTATATTCGGCGTTGTTTGGATCGGCCGATGCATTTGTTTTGGGGTTTAAATTGACCCATAATAAATTGATAAATATAAATAAATTAATAAAAGCTGGCGACTGATGTGCAAGTGGAAATTCAGGTGGAGGTAGCCAATCGCTCCATGAGAATCGCTGCCCACTCCACACTTCTCGACGGTACCAGTGTATCGCCAATGCCATGCAAGCCAGCCCCCTCCTTGCCACCGTTGCCGATGCCAACATTTAACGGCGGCTATGCCGAGTGGCCGGATTTCTGCGCCCTATTTAAGACCCCGATTGACAGTCATCCTCACCTAACGAAAATGGAAAAGCTCCGGTGGCTCATTGCATGCCTGCGCGAGTCAGCCTTGAATACGGTGAGAGCTCTGGAAATTACTGACGCGAACTACGATGTGGCCCTTGACCTATTGCGCAATCGTTTTAGTAATCGGCGTTTAATATTTCAGTCTCACATTAATGAGATCCTCCAGCTTCGTGTGGTCGAGCCAGAGTCTGTAAGGATGCTTGCTTATCCCGATTATTCTGCAGAAGTTGGATCCTGCCACAAAGGCCAAGTGGGAAGACACTCTCGACGGAAGCAACGACAGCCTTCCGTCTTGGGAGTCCATGGCACGATTCTTGGAGCAAAGGTGCCGGACTCTTGAATGCATGCTTCTCTTTGGCGGCGTATCCACCAGCTAACCAAGTGGGCCGAGGTAGATCTTTGAATAACCGATCTTCGTGCATGGTTATTAACGCCCGTCCTGCTCTATGCGCCCTGTGTGGTATTTTGGTGCACGAGCTTCCTTCTTGTTCAAAGTTTAGTGCTTTGCCAATTGAGGAACGGTACGACGAAGTGCGGCGTCTGGCTCGCTGTTTTGTTTGTCAGAGGATGGCCATCTTGTTCGCGGATGTTCTTCCCGCTGCTCGACGTGCAATCATCATATTTTGTTGCACCCTCGCGGGCAGATTACACCTGCACGAGTCTCCCGTCCCATCGGTTCCGTTTCTGTTGGGAACCCATCCCGCTCAATCAACCCTGCAATGAACCAGGATCGCAATGCTGAGCTAGTGCTCCTGCCAACAGCCAATGTACCCGTTCGTGGTCGATCTGGAGCCTTCTTGCCTTGCCGAGTTTTATTGGATTCCGGTTCACAAGTGCACCTCATCTCGTCGCGGCTGGCGAATGAACTTCAGCTTGGCCGCTCCAAATGCTCCACAACGGTGGCCGGTTTCGGCGGCGCTGGATTTGAAACAGATGGAGCATCCATTAATGTGTGCTTGAAGTCCCGCCTTAGCACATATTCAGTGGAAATTGAGGCTGTTGTAGCTTCACATATAACGGACTATCAGCCTAGCCAGGACATATATGCTTCCGGCTGGAAGATTCCTGGCAATATGGATCTAGCTGACCCCAACTTCCACAAAACGCAGCGAGTGGACCTGCTGATTGGAGCCGGCTTATTCTTTGACCTGTTGTCGGCTGGCCAAATCCAGTTAGGTCACGGGCTCCCCATTGCTCAGAATACTCGATTTGGCTGGGTGTTTTCCGGACGTGGTGAACGATCACGGGATGTGTTGGCGCTCTATGCTAGGGAAGACAACCCACGGAATAACCACTGCAATGATGTGACTGCTGCCCCTTCCAACAGTGTTATTGAAGGCCCACCCTTCAATGGGGGGAGGATGTTGGGCCAAGCAACCACCAAAAAGCTTCTGCGCAAGCTCTTAGGTGTTAGGCACTTGTTTACGGCATTGGTTTGGATCGGACGCGGAATTTGTTTTGGGGTTAAATTGACCCATAATAAATTGAATTATTAATTTAACCTCGTCTTGTTAATTCGGCCGCTATCAAAACGCTGATAGCTCAACACAGGGTTTGGCTAGAAGACACTTTCGAGTTGTGTAACGAATGTTTCAGCTCGGTCTTTGTCGCTACGAGCCCAGCATCCCGAAGAGTTACTTATCGGGGTGGTCGTTTCGATTTGGGATCGTTTGGGGCGCTAAGATTTGGGTGGGCCCTCCACAGAGGATACTTTGTGCTTGTTAGTGAACGATTCTGAATGTACCTCAGCTGTGCATTTTCTTCCTGTTGGTGAAGAGCCTGGTCGAGTGATCGTGTTGCTTCCTTAATCCGTTGCTTTGAAGCTGGTGATCTACTGTTTTGCCAATCACGACGCGTTCACCTTTTTTCTCGCACGCGCTGTTCGATTTGCTGATTAGATTTGTGGTATTTGTTTCGGTCTACTTCCTTCCCTTGAGGAGTAGAGATTTTGGCTGCCGCAACGAGTACTTCTTCCAGGGCGCTCGTAGTGTAATCGATGTCCAATTCCATGTTAAACTCCGGGGCGAGTTCTATGTGGGCACTCACGTACTTATTGTATTTAAGTCAGTTCGTTTTTGGCGATGTCAGGCTGAAGGGGTGTTCAGTTATTTCTGGCCTTTGAAGAAGCGTTAAAAACACAAGCGAGTGGTCTGATGATAAGTCCGAGACTGCTTTGGCACTTATTAAATTGCAAGGTATGTTTATTTCTTACATTTATAATTGCATTGTACAATTGCCTTCCTCTGGGAGTAACGTGATCCCGAGTGCGTGTGTTTCGCGTTGTAGTCTCCTACGACTATAAAACGATCCCCAAGTGAATTGCAGAAGTCCATAAATTGTCCTTCCGAGATTGAGAAACGAGGAGGGCAGTAAACGGCAGCGATTGAAAGGCTTTCGTTTCTTGACTGAATTTGTATCGATATGGCCTGCAAGAGTTTGTTTCAAACCTTTTGTGAAGATGGTGTTTTAAACGTTCTCTGATTAGAACTCCATTGGTAGATTGGTAGATTGTATAGCCTTTTATTCGAAAGTTGTATTTGCTTGTAAGATGCGTTTCCACCAGTAGCATAACGTCAATTTGGTGATCGATCAAGAATCGTGACAATTCTAGTTTATGCCGTGAGACACCATTGGCGTTCCGCATTGATATTCGAGGAGTCTGTATAGATTATTTAGACTGTTGTGCAACGAGCTGCTGTATTACCATGTTCTGGTTTTGAACAAGTGCTTGCATGGTCGTTTTCATGAATGACATAAGCTCCATCGTACTTTGTTGGAGGGTAAGCATCATAGTTTCCGTTTTGCTATGTGGCTGTTCTGGGGCCTGTTGAGCGCTGTGTGAGTTAGGCTGATTTGGATTTTCCATTCCAGATCGTAGGGCATCGGCATAGGAGAAGCCGTTGGTGGTGTTTAGGGGACCGAATGAGGACCTCGCAGCTTTGGCGACGAAGACGTCTGGCGTAGCTTTTGATGCAATGTACATATTCTGTGGATTTTGGTTGCGCGTTGCGGTTGCTTGACGCATGCGACTCTTCAACTCCTTGTACACCATAAATCCTCTACAGTTTGCCGCAGTTTACACATTTCTTCGCGGTACTGCCCTTGTTTGTAGAGCAGTAAGTGGAGTTGTGGATATCCCCGCAGACTACACAGATAGCCCGAAGTGTGCAGTATGACCCAGTGTGTCCATACTCTTGGCAGTTAGTGCATTGGACTGGACCGTTGCGTTTATGTGGCTCTTCAACTGCGATTCTCTGATGCAAAAGACATTGCAGCTTGTAGATTTGGTGGACTTCGTTCTTCTTCAGCGACCTGCTTTCTGGCTCGAGCTCGACCTTGAAGAGTGGTTGTGGCTTTTTATCTTTATTTAGAATGTTAATTAAGTTCTTGGCGGCGAAGCCCTTTTCTTTAAGGGCGGTTTTTATTTCCGCTGCGGTAACATCGGGTTCAATTCCCTTTACTACCACTTGTATGCCCTTGCTGCTTTTCAGCTGGTACGTGTAATAGCTTATCCGATCATTGTCCAAATATTTGGACACGATACGGAAGTATGATTGCAGATAGTGTAATTTTTTACAATCTCCTTAAGCTTTTTGTATAAATTTGGCCAATAGTATAGTTAAGTTATTTATTTATATTTCTTTCCAATTCCTCTATGAGCTCTACAATGACTTTCTGTGATTATAAACTATTTGTCTTCAGCGTTTTCGATATCCTGGACGAAAGATCTTGTGTACAAAAATTTGTAAGTGAATGATATTTAAGAGGTTTTTGAATTCTAAAAAAGTCCTCTAGAGTACAATGAACTCCTATTATTATATTAGATGGAATGCATTCCTTTAAATAGATATTAATTTTTCTGGAGCTTCATACTCTAGTGTATGTCTAGTATTTCCAAATACTATTAATTGACCTATGTATTGTATACCTTCCCGCTGCTATAAGCAATTGATGCTTAACTTGTAAGCCATATAATATGGTTTATAATACATGCTCAAAACTACTCTCTGCTGAATGCTAGGTATTGTGATTTGAGACCGATTCGTTACTTTTTATTAAGTTGATTATTTGGATCCTTGATAAAGCATCCGCAACAACACTTGTTGCTTATGGCTTATAAATAATTTTGGGTGAATAACAATCTGTGGATGAAATTCTTATATTGTTTATTTTTTGGATGTCGGGTAATTCGCAGCTTGTTCAGGATTTTTAATTCTTAACTCTTCTTTATGTCGGATACTCAATTGTCCCAAACGCAATTCATTCGGATCTGATTTAAGCATTTTCATTGAAGTATTTTCATACCCTTGCAGAGGGTATTGTTTATCCGTAGAGCGTTATGCGGCCACTACGTCGAACTTGAACTCGCGGGCATAACGGTAGGTCCCGGAGTCTGTGTCAAAGAACGTACAAAAGTTCTGACTAAATGTACCTGGGCTTTACAAGGGTCTGCCCGGGTTGAACAGGCGCTTGCTGTGATCACGCAGAGGTTGAGGTGAGATACTTGAAGTCCTGGTTGGTTGTCTTTAAGTACAGATGGTTAGGGGTTTCGGCTAATTCCGTATCGGCAGGTTCAACTGCTGGTCCGTTTGACGGCAACACTTGAAGTAGGTTATGTAAAGAGGGTCCCACTTGTGGTCCGTTTCACTGGACCAAAACTCGAAGTAGGTTAGATAAAGGGAGTCCTAGGTAAGAGAGGAGCAACACTCGAAGTAGGTTGGTTACAAAATTAGGATGTCCGTTTCACTGGAGCAACATTCGAAGTAGGTTGGTTTTAAGTGTCGTAACTTGACACTGAGTAACGAACCAATTTACTCCGTATTCGCAACTGTCTTTATTAAGGACCATGTGATCTTTTATAAGATCAGAGAATTATATAGATAGAAAGACGGCGGGCTTGGAGAAAGCTAACGGAGAAAGTGAAGGAGCGGAGGATTAACGGCAGGAAGTGGATTCGCACGGATTAACGGGCGCCTCTGGCACTATATAAGGAGGGCCCCTGGAGCGAATCGAGGCCGATTCTTCTAGGGAAGCTGGGAGAGTGAGTGAAAGACCCCCCGTGGGTAAGTCTGTCATTCAAGTTGGAAAGCTTCCTTGAAGAGTTAGGAGTACAGGCTGAAGGACCCCCCGTGGGTAAGTCCGACAGTCTTCAGTGCGGGCTATTAAAGCGAGTGAGCAAGGATATACGAAAATAGCTTAAGGACCCCCTGTGGGTAAGTCCGGCGGCGGTACGCGCATCGAATCGAGCAAGGAGTCAGGGGAAAAGGATCAAGGATCCGCGGCAAAGCTGAGGCCCAAGCATAAAAGAGTCGGGTGGAGTTATTCCCGGACACGACAGGTATCCTGGTGTAGTGGCGGCAACGACGGATCAGCCTGGCGTACGCCTTGTCTGCTCCTGACCGTTCGATCCAGGTGTGATCCTGTAACGCGAGGGATAGCCAACCTGGGAACTCAAGCCCAATAGTGAAACCAGGCAGGGACACCCCGGGAAGTCAAGAGAATCCTGATCCAGGCGCTGGAGCGTATGCACAGCGATCCACCTGGAGTCAAAGGAGACGCGACGCCCAAACCTCTGGCCTACCATAGATCCTGCGGGGCGTAGGCACGCAGGTGTTTGGAGGCGAGTGGCGAACGCGACCGGGGGCGTGTCCTGTAGGGTAGGAAGGCCCTTCGTGCCCTGATCCGGCCGCTAAGCAGCGAGGAGCATATCCTGCCCGGCGTATGCCTGGGAGGTGAGCCACTCGGTCTGTTAACACGGATTAGGTGCCGGCCACGACGAAAGGGCAAATCCAGGCAAGCAAAAGGTTCCGAGTCCACGGCACCCCAAGCGGAGAAACAGCAACGGCAGAGGCGACGACGAGGGAGCAGCGGCAACAGGAGAGCAGCGACGACGAGGGAGCAGCGGCAGCAGCGTAGCAGCGACGACGAGGGGGCAGCGGCAGCCGTAGAGCAGCGACGACGAGGGAGCAGCAGCGACGGACAGGCAGCGGCAGCAGAAGACGACAAGCAGCAACACAGGCCCCGCAACCAGAGTCCGTGAGTCCGAACGAAGGGAACCGAGAGCCGTTTCGGCGCCAGGCACCAAGACCGCACGACCTGCCGGGCGCAAGCTTTGGGAGGGCGTGCGTATTGGCACCAACCCGGAGCGGGGATCGGGGATCGACGGGAGGACGAGCGGTCGGTCGGCTGAGCCAGACAGGAGGTGAGATTCTCTTTATTGCCTTGTAAATTAATTACAATAAAGGGGATTTATTTGAAAAGAAGCAATACCGTGTTATTTCTGGGCTCGGGCAATCACGCCGAATCAATAAATTCGGTGGAACGTACCCTCAACATCTGTGAGCTAGCCGCGGCGTTTGTTGCGAGCAAAACATAGCAAAACAGTTCGTTACAAGGTATTGTCGCGGGTCGACTATCGATAGTATAGTATTTACTATTAGAATTTTGGTGTTGTGCCCTCATGAAGAGATCGGGCACACTACATAGATAAATGTGGCGCGCTTAGGTTATATTGCGGTAAGCGATCTTATGTATTAGTGTTACTGCACCCTGGTGAGAGGGTCGATCTTGCGCAGACAGCGCAAAGTGCCTGGTCGAGATGGTGCAGCGTTTTTCCAGAAGGATTCCTTGTCTGAAGGATGGACAGGATGGACAACGATGAACTGCCGAGGCAGTGAAGCACCGGTGTCATCTGCTCAGCCGGCAGGTACTGGAGCCGCCAAGAAAAAAAAGGTGGCCGACCTCTTGGAGAGGATTGCCTAGAAGGATTCTGGAGAAGGATTTGGAGTGCGCTCGCAGCGGTAATATGGTGCGTACCCATCCCGTTACGTCGAATGAGGTTGGAGTAGGTCAGCCGCCATTTGCAATCGGTCAGACCGTACCTAACCCTCCATTTTTAAGCGGATCTCAAACGGTACCGTGCACAGTTTCGCAGAGTTGTGCTACGAGGAAAAATAAGGCATCGCCATTTTGCGCTAGCGTCACTAAGGTTCCAGTGCATGGTTTCGGGCTACATAACGAAGTGGCCGGTGGAACATCTGTGCGAGCGCCCTCTCTTGGAGACTGCTTGGATGACGACTATTAGAGGAATTACGAGCTGGGTGCCACGAAAGCATTCTGAGCTGCCTACATTCGGTGGGAAGCCAGAGGATTGGCCCATCTTCTATTGCGCATTTACGGAAACGACGCAAGCGTATGGTTGTACGGACTTGGAGTACAACCAGAGGTTACTGAAGGCGTTAAAGGATAATGCTCGTGAGACGGTGAAGTCATTGTTGATTCACCCCAGTAATGTGAATGCAGTGATGGAGCAGCTGGGCTTCAGATATGGGCGACCGGAGCAACAAATACGCTGCCAACTCAACAGCATCCGAGATGTGCCTGCAGTTACGGAACACAATTTGGGAAAGCTCGTTGCATTCGTCACGCATGTGAGTAACCTCAAGGCCTTCTTGCAGTCGGCGAAGGCAAAGCAGCATCTGGGTAATCCTGCCCTTGTGGCCAAGCTCCCAATAAGTAAACAAGTGGAGTGCACAAGGTGCACAATGCTGCAGCTATTCAGCCCTTTCCGACTATTGTGGACTTTAGTTCG
The DNA here is from genome assembly GCF_017639315.1 of Drosophila ananassae. Taxonomy (NCBI): domain Eukaryota; kingdom Metazoa; phylum Arthropoda; class Insecta; order Diptera; family Drosophilidae; genus Drosophila; species Drosophila ananassae. The sequence goes on along the minus strand of NC_057932.1, from coordinate 4,411,788 downwards.
TGGCTGACGGACTAAGCGAACGTGGTCTGCGTGGTGGCGGACATCGATGGAAAGGAGCCAAAGGAGCCTCAGAGGTTGCCCAATGGACCTGGATATCATGAAGTTTGGGACTGACAACGATTAATTGGAGTCACACCTACAGAGAGGTGGAGGCTCGCCAGAAGACATCGATTATGTTTTATGTGCTTGCGAAGCGGGCATATCACTGGATCCTGCGCTGTCAGGAGAGTGCTTCGCTAATGGATGCAGGAAGAAGCATCACCGAGTTCTTCATCACCGTCAATTGGACAAGCTACAACCGGATCCGACCGGCAGTTGGACCGAGGGAAGGCGTCCGAGTGAATGAAGGAGCATCGTCATCCGTGGATGCTCCGGCGACGCTGGAATGGAATTTGAGCTGTGTCGACGATTACCGAGAACGACTACTATTCCGTGCATTGTCGTTGACGCTATACGGAGGTAGGAAGCAGGTGGATACGTACGCGCTCAGAGCTCAGCTTAGGGCTCACGCGCTTAAGGCTTAGCAGATCTTGGAGGAATTACGGTGCGAGTTGTCCGCCGATATTATTGTGGAAGAAGGTTGATCAATATCGAGAACAAAATAAAGCGAAACGGACAGTTCGGCAGGAATATTCAAGGATTATGAAGGAATATGTCGTCAAGGGATACACTAGCCTCTTGGAACGATAGGAGATATCAATGGGAAGCGATAAGACATGGTACTTGTCACATTTTGGAGTGGAAATTCCCAACAAGTCGGGGAAGATACGATTGGTATTTAATGCAGCGAGTTGGAGAAGTGTCGTTGAATTCTGCGCTGAGCAAGGGGCCGCAACACTATAAGCCCCTGGCATCTATTCTCTTTCATTTCAGGGAAGGTGCTGTCGGAGTCAGCAGTGACATCAAGGAGATGTTTCACCAGGTGTTGATCCGACCCGAAGATAGATGTGCGCAACGGTTTCTGTGGAGAGATGGGGATGGCCAACGGGACCCAAACGTTTATGCGATGTGCGTGATGACGTTTGGAGCTGCATGCTCACCGAGCGCGACGCATCATGTGAAGACTGAGAATGCCAAGCGATTCCTGGATTCGGATCCCCGAGCAGTCAAGGCCATCGTGGACTACCACTACGTGGACGACTATGTCACGAACCACGGACGACTTCAGGTTCCGAGTGAATAAATATTTTCCCAATATGTATATATAAGGCCGTAAAATATGCAAAAACGAGCGTTTTTTGGACATTTGAATGTGCATAAAAGCTGATTGGCTATTGATATTAACAAATCCATAAACTTTTATTCTTATTTTGATTAGTAGAAGTGAAAAATAAGAAAAAATCAACTTAAACATTTTTTTGTCGCACAGTGTTATGACCCCTGCCAGGAATCGTCATTAGGCTAGAGGCTGGCCGTTTAAGAGCACGGGCCTCGACAACTTTGGACCACCGTAGTGACCGTAGCTCGGCATCAGGAGCAGCGGTGAGAGGCCTTGTTTACGTGCCTGACGACCAGGGCGATTCATTTGGAACTGGCGTATGACCTTATTAATTGGCCAGCAAACCCGTCAAGGGGCGGAGTCTGGGAGCGAATGGTGCAGTGAGTAAACTGGGTGCTGCGTCACACAGTGAAGGAGGTGGCGGCGAAGGAGTACGAGTTTCGTAATAGAGGCGGAGAATATTGTTAATTCGCGTCCGCTCACCCATCTGTCAGTGAGTGCGGACCAGGAAGCCCATCTTACGCCAAATGATCTGCTCATTGGAGCAGCTTGCCCGCCGGATACCCCCGGCCTGGATGGAGACCTTGTTAAGGAAGAAGCTACGGGGAAGCAGTGGCGCATAGCAAGGATGTTGAGGAACTGTTTCTGGAAGAGGTGGGTCTTGGAGTATCTGCCAACGCTGACACGGAGAGAGAAGTGGTGCTGCAGAGAGAAGCCGATTTGTCGACGAGACATCATCTTCGTTTGCGATCCAGCCGTGCCACGTCGATACTGCCGGAAGGGCGTCGACGAGGAGGCATTTGATGGAATGGATGGTTCAGACGAGGTCAGACGAGCCCGCGTTAGAATCTTAGATGGAGATCGGATTTGCTGGATAATGCGATATAAATAAGATATCGGACACACTAGATATATAAATATGGCGCGCTCATGGTGGGTTTGTCGTCAAAAGTCATGGAGTGTGAAAGGTTATACTGCGGTAAGCGATCTTTTGTATTAGGATTACTTATTTTACATTTGTATTCCCCACTACGATAAAACATACCATACAGAATTTTTGTCAGAAGAAAAGAATACGCTCTTATTCTTATACACACTGTTGGTTGGTTGACTTTTTTTGGGAAAAGCGTTCTAACTTCAACATAATTTCTTAATGAAATTTGTCTCGTTTTATTCAGTATTAATGAGACTGTATTGACATGTGGCATGAATGACAGAATTTTTGAAAGTTGTACCGAAAAACTGGCGTCAAAATCAGTTTCAGTTCTTGTGTAAAAATTTTGTCCTTTTTGTTTAAAAAAATCAAAGATCTATTTTTTTTTCAAAAGCTAAAACCCTAAAACCGCAATTTTGAAATCGGTTTAAAAAAACGCGTACAGGAGTTTTTAAATGAAAAAAAGTTTTGAAAACCGGTTTTTTAACAATTAATCGAGATTTATACTCGACCAGATGAAAAATTCACACTCTGTCTCTTTAAAATTTCATTCATTTTGTTTTTTTTTTCGTAGCACTGTGTAATCAAACCTCCGTTTGTTGCTCCTGGCTTATAAATAATTTGGGGTGAATAACTTTCAATGAATGAATACCATCTTTTTATTTAGATTTTTTTATTTTTTTTTAGAAACAGAATTTGAAAGATGTTGGTGATCTGTATAGAATTCCACATTGTTTACCCCATATAAGTAATTTTGAAGATTTTTAAAAGTCCACACTAATAACAGCTAATAACTCCTTCTTATTAATTGCGTATAATTGTTTGTTTTGGTTATTGTGTTTGTAATAAATGTAATTGGTTTTGGATATTGGGATTGGATATTTTTTGTTGTAGAAATTGGTTCAGGATCGGTTTTGATCACATTGTAAGAAACAACGTAACCGAGACAATTTGTTTCTAATTTAAAGAATTTTGATTTTTTCAATAGATATTTTCGTTCCGCTGGATTTTAATTATGAAAATTAAATCTTTGTAATTTTGTTCAATTGTTTTTGAAAATATAATAATTTCTTCCATAAAAAATGACTTGTTCTCTTAAAATATCATCCATTGCTCGTTGGAATATTCTGGGAGCACTTGTTAAACCAAAAGGTATTCTTAATAATTCGTATTTCCCTTTGTTTATAGAAAATGAGGTTTGCTGAATGTCTGTTTTATTCATGAGAATCTGATGAAATCCAGATTTCAAATCAATTGTTGAAAAATATTTGGCTTTTGATTTCCCCAGATCACCTGCATCGGATACCTATCTGGTATAGTATGTTTGTTGGACTAAGCAGCCACCAGATAAGCTGGTTAGAATATTGATAATTTGTTTAGCTGCAGCGGCATTTAATCTTCTCTGTCATTCTCCCAGTTTTACATGTACTTTGTTGTCATTTGTAGCGCATGCACTTTTGGGAGCTTTGGAAGAGCTTCTGCGCCAAAGCTGTTCTTCTTCTTGCATATTTTGGAGTTGTTATTGACGGGCCGCTTCTTTATTATATTGCGCGACATTAACTCTCAATAAATTATATACAATGTTCATTAAGTTTTAATAATCTAATACGAGTCTGAGTTTTGGAGTTCCGTATTCATTGAATCCCTTTTTTGGTGCCATTACAGGGGAATTATACGGACTTCTACTAGGCCTTATAATTTTTTCTTTTAGCATGCAACTAATTTTAGAATTTACAAAGTCTGATGCTGATAGAGCATGCTCCTCTTTGATTATATTCAATATTTAATTTTTTAAATATTTTCTTTGATCTGGAGATGATATGCTTATTTTGTTTATTAATTTGTATCTCAGCTCATTCGACGATGCCGTGTTCAGGATTTTTAAATCCCACACTCAATTTGCTGTGATTTCCCAACTCAGACTCGGATCTAATTTGAACATTTTCATCGAAGTATTTTTTTAATATAAATTCCTTTAATCGAAGAATTTTTTTTGAAGTGAAACTTCTTATACGACGCCGGAAAATGTTGCGTTAAACGTTTAACGAAACTCGGAAGGAGAAGAGGAAAAGAGAAAGATAGAGTGCGAGAGATAGAGAGAGTGAATGAGAGTAAGGTATCGCCAGGCGCATGCGCTGCTATGGCGATACACGTAGCGCGTAACAGCTGCCTAGACTAATATTAGTGCCTATGCGTGAGTGCATCAAGCGTCCTATGTGTCGAAAATTCTTTTTCTTATTCTTATCTCGTATTTTGTTATTAAAGTGTTTCCCATAATTAATTCGTGTTCTATATAATATTGACGCACTACTTGTAGTATTAGTACAGTGAATAGTGATTCAAACAAACAATAAAATGAGTGACAGTGGAAATACGCATATCACAGCGGATTCCAGGTTATGTGGTGGTACGTTTCTCTTGAATATTTCAATTGTACATAACAGATGCACCTTGTGGATCATATCATCTTGAAATTAATATCAATTGAATTGGCAAAAATTTTAATGGTTTGATTTTGAATTGATTTTACAGCGGAAAAAGACAGTGCAGCCGGTGTTTTAAGAGGAGGGAACAGAGCACAATATTATCGTGAATACCGAGCACGAAAGAAAGCAGAACTTGGACTTTGCTTTATAATAAATTTATAAAATGTGAATTGAAGAAAGTGTTGGTCACTCCACCTTATTTTTATCCTTTCCCTCCCGCTATTTTTCTTTTATACGAAATAATATGCATTTTTTGGAATATCGCTAAGAAGTTTCACTTCTTTCGCGCGTAGGGACTCCACGCACACAATTTTTTCTTCTGTTGAGAAAAGTTGGTTTAATATTTTTTTGCTATTATAATTTAATTTCTACTGTTTTCTGTTATATTTAATCACTCCTGTAGCTGTTTTAATTTATGCTCCTGTTCTTTCATTGTATAATAATTTTTAAGAGGAGCCCGTGGTAATAATTAGGTGTTACTCCAATGAGTTTCGTTTTAAAACTGTTTTTTATTTCATAAAATTCTCTTACACGGAAGATACAAGAAAATCGTAAATCTTAAATGCTATGTGACCCTTTCTTAAGAGCTTCAAGTGAACCACATAAGTATTTGTTTAGGCTGCAGGAGATCGTTTTTAAACCATGCTGTTAATAACGTATACCCATGGGTTCGATACCTTGAAATTCTATCTTTGGAATCGTGTGTTCGTGTTTAATGCTTTGCTTTTGAATTAAATTTATAAATTTCTTTTCTTCAATATTAGAGAATTATTATTATTATAATTCTTCGATAACAATATGTAGTTTATTTCATATTTTTAAATCTTTTAACATTGCTTAAGTTATTATATTAGCTCCCATCTTCAACTTAATGTTGAACATCCTGCAAGGGGCCATAAAAGTGGAGTTGGCAATAGCCAACATTTGTCTTTTCGACTTTAATTTTCTTAAATAGGATATAATCAGTACAGTAATGATTACACAGTGTTACAAAAAAAAACAAAAGTGAATGAACTTTTGAAGTGAGATAGTAGGAATTGTTTATTGGGTCGAGTATATCACAAAACCATGTTTGAAATATTTGTAACACCCTCAACATCTTGATTTATGGTTAAAAAACCGTTTTTCGGGACTTTTTTGCGCTTAAAAATTCCTGAAAATTCCTGAATTCCGATTTCAAAATCCCGGAGCGCACTCCGGTAGTTACACCGCAGCGCACGCAAGGTTGAATTGACTATTTTTGGGAAAAGCGTTATACCTTCACCAGTTTTCGTCATTTTTTTATGAAATGTATATCGTTTTATTCAGAATTAATGAGAAAACATTGATATGTATCAAAAATGACAGAATTTTTGTAAGTTCTACCGAAAAACGGGCATCAAAATCCGAAAAACACGAATAAATGTCGAAAACTTCAGTTTCAGGTGTTCAAAAATGTTGTCCTTTTTGTTTAACACAATCGAAGATATATTTTTTTTTCAAGAGCTACAACATTTAACTATTGAAAAACATCGAAAATTTTGAAATCGGTTAAAAAAAACGCTGTTGGGCCAAGCAGCCACCAAAAAATGAATTTAAATAAATCATAAAATGCTTAGCTGCTGCAGCTGTTGTTATCAGCATGTATTCTTCTTTGTTTTGTCTCCCAGTTTCGCATGCGCTTTATTGTTATTTGTAGCGTATGCGCTTTGGGAAGCTTTGGTGAAGCTTCTGCGCAAGCTCTTAGGTTTTATGCACTTGTATATTCGGCGTTGTGTGGATCGGCCGATGCATTTGTTTTGGGGTTTAAATTGACCCATAATTCCGTTTATTAATTCGGTCGCTATTAAAACGCTGATAGCTCAACATTTGGATTTTATCCCGGTTGATTATTGTTATCAGCATTAAAAGTGACAAGAAACCGCCCTTGTTTTTGTTGTTACAAGTTGCAGTTTAATTGAATATTGGTGTCTAGAGCTGAGACTATTGGAGCTGCTGCCGCAAACCGGGAAAGGATGCTGCGGAGAAGAGCAGAGGTGACCTGCCAGGAGATGGAGGCGTTGCATCATAAAGTGAAGGCTGCGGCGCGGACTGAGGATTGTACCATTATGGCGCTGGAGTCAGTGGAGAAGCGTTTGCGTGAGCGGTTCACCGCGCTTTAAGAAGAGTTGGAGGAGCTTAATTTTAGCGAGATCGGGAGTGATCTGTATTGGAGATTCTCACAGCTGGCGACTGACGTGGAAGTGGAAATTCAGGTGGAGGTTGCCAAGCGCTCCATGAGAATCGCTGCCCATTCCACACTTCTCGACGGTGCCAGTGTATCGCCAATGACATGCAAGCCAGCCCCCTCCTTGCCACCGTTGCCGATGCCAACATTCAGCGGCGGCTATGCCGAGTGGCCGGATTTCTGCGCCCTATTTAAGACCCCGATTGACAGTCATCCTCACCTAACGAAAATGGAAAAGCTCCGGTGGCTCATTGCATGCCTGCGCGAGTCAGCCTTGGATACGGTGAGAGCTCTGGAAATTACTGACGCGAACTACGATGTGGCCCTTGACCTATTGCGCAATCGTTTTAGTAATCGGCGTTTAATATTTCAGTCTCACATGAATGTGATCCTGCAGCTTCGTGTGGTCGAGCCAGAGTCTGTTCCTACTTTGCGGGAGCTATCGGATCGGTTCAATGGGCATATGCGAGCTCTTATGAGTTCCGGATCAGCTGCCGAGATCCAAGGATGCCTGCTTATCTAGATTATTCTGCAGAAGTTGGATCCTGCCACAAAGGCCAAGTGGGAAGACACTCTCGCCGGAAGCAACGACAGCCTTCCGCCTTGGGAGTCCATGGCACGATTCTTGGAGCAAAGGTGCCGGACTCTTGAATGCATCGACTTCTCTTTGGCGGCGTATCCACCAGCTAACCAAGTGGGCCGAGGTAGATCTTCGAATAACCGATCTTCGTGCATGGTTATTAACGCCCGTCCTGCTCTATGCGCCCTGTGTGGTATTTTGGTGCACGAGCTTCCTTCTTGTTCACAGTTTAGTGCTTTGCCAATTGAGGAACGGTACGACGAAGTGCGGCGTCTGGCTCGCTGTTTTGTTTGTCTGGAGATAGCCATCTCGCTCGCGGATGCTCAGCTTCCCGCTGCTCGACGTGCAATCACCGTCATCATATTTTGTTGCACCCTCGCGGGCATATTTCAACCGCACGAGTCTCACGTCCCATCGGTTCCGTTTCTGTTGCGAACCCATCACGCTCAATCGACCCTGTTATAAACCAGGATCGCAATGCTGAGCTAGTGCTCCTGCCAACAGCCAATGTACTCGTTCGTAATCGATCTGGAGCTTTCTTGCCTTGCCGAGTTTTATTGGATTCCGGTTTACAAGTGCACCTCATCTCGTCGCGGATGGCGAATGAACTTCAGCTTGGCCGCTCCAAATGCTCCACAACGGTGGCCGGTTTCGGCGGCGCTGGGTTTGAAACAGATGGAGCATCCGTTAATGTGTGCTTGAAGTCCCGCCTTAGCACGTATTCAGTGGAAATTGAGGCTGTTGTAGCTTCACATATAACGGACTATCAGCCTAGCCAGGACATAGATGCTTCTGGCTGGAAGATTCCTGGCAAAAGGATCTAGCTGGATCCTTTTCCCCAACTTCCACAAAACGCAGCGAGTGGACCTATTGATTGGAGCCGGCTTATTCTTTGACCTATTGTCGGCTGACCAAATCCATTTAGGTCACGGGCTCCCCATTGCTCAGAATACTCGATTTGGCTGGGTGTTTTCTGGACGCGGTGAACGATCACGGGATGTATTGGCGCTCTATGTTAGGGAAGACAACCCACGGAATAACCACTGCAATGATGTGACTTCTGCCCTTTCCAACAGTGTTATTGAAGGCCCACCCTTCAATGGAGGAGGATGTTGGGCCAAGCAGCCACCAAAGTATGAATTTAAATAAATCATAAAATGCTTAGCTGCAGCTGTTGTTATCAGCATGTATTCTTCTCTGTTTTATCTCCCAGTTTCGCATGCGCTTTATTGTTAATTTTAGCGTATGCGCTTTGGGAAGCTTTGGTGAAGCTTCTGCGCAAGCTCTTAGGTTTTATATTTGTTTAGGCGTTGTTTGGATCGGCCGATGCATTTGTTTTGGGGTTTAAACTGACCAATAATAAATTGAATTGTAAATTGAACCTTGTCTTATTAATTCGGTCGCTGTTAAAACGCTGATAGCTCAACAAACGCGTTCAGGAATTTTTAAGCGCAAAAAAGTCCCGAAAAACGGTTTTTTAACCATAAATCAAGATTTTTAGGATGTTACAAATATTTCAAACATGGTTTTGTGATATACTCGACCCAATAAACAATTCCTACTATGTCACTTCAAAAGTTCAGAATCACTGTTACACTGTGTTATTGTTTCGAAAATTAAGGAGCTATGACCGGACATATGATGAAAATCGATATTTTTTAATTCTAAATTTTGTGCTTTCAAATCTTATCTTTCAAGCGTTATCAAGCGTTGATTACCCGTTTCTTACCACACTCGATTATCAATTCTAACGTTATATTTCATTGGCATATAGTATAAAGAATTAACCGCACAATAAAATATATATTTTGATTGATATGAATTTGGCACGTCTTAAGATTATACTCATAATATTACAGCTATTGAAAAGGCTTAATAACTAAGCATTTGATGATTCCGACGTTGCGATGAAAAATAATTTGATCAAGTAGTTTTCAGTTAAAAATTAAAGCTGTTCAGGAAAATTTCAAAGAGTATTTCCAAAAGTTTCCGATTTCAAGATCACGAACAAGGAGATGGCTGAGTTGTGGGTTCCGGAACTCAAAAGTGAGTTGCACGTCAACTTCAAAGAGCGAGGGATCCCTCGTGAAATACCACAGCTAAGGGTATCCGCGACGAGGCTTCGTAAGATTTCGGATACATTTAATGCACATATGCGGGCTTTGAAAAGCTTTGTCTAGCATGGGCACAACTAAGCGAATTTCGATCTGAATTATTATGCAAGTGCTGTTGCAGAAGGTTGATAGTGATGGGACACCACTTTGTGCTGTATGACTTGAAATTAGGACGAGTTTCAGTCTTTGGATTGCATCCCAACGTGGGACTTCATCGCAACTACCCTCGAGCAGAGATACTAGGCTTTGGAGAGCTTGGATTTGTCGAGGAACGTAGCCTTTAAAATCCAGAAAACTCATTTATTATTATTATTAATTGCTCGACTGTCGCATGTATGGTCTGTGATCGTCATTCCCACATGATCAACTCCTGCCCTATATTTTTAAGTTTGTCGCATTGCGATTAGTCTAGCTGCCGTGCATGTGGACGCAGGCATCATATCCTTCTAGCACTCAAGGAAACCCTCACTCTCGAAGTTTCCACAATTAACAGTGCTGTTTCTCATTCATCGTCCGAACACGTCAATTCTCTCGTCGCATAAGATCGATTTGGTGATATGGTGCTGCTAGTACCATTTGAAGTTTTAGTTGCACTGCCAAGCGCTTCTGACTGATTCTGGCTGACAGGTACACTTAGTTACTTCAAGACAGGCAAACCAGCTTTGCAAGATAAAATAGCAGATATCTGTGTTCCGTATTGGTGATGGGTTTTCAATATCCAGGTTTTCTGTAAAAGTCCTTTTTTTAAAGCGCCAGTAGCACAATACCTTCCCTACAGTAGCGTAGATAGGGGGGGGATCAGGGGGATCAATCCCCCCCCTTGGGTCTGAGAATTATAAGATGATATAATCTCAAAATTGAAAAAGAAACACATTTTTAAGCGATGACTGTGCAGTACAGCATTATTATTATTATTATCGCATATTGCGGATTATTATCGCAGTGTAAAATAAAACTTACAAAAAAACAGGATATTATTCTGAGTCATATCCCCCCCCATATCAAAAAGCTATCTACGCCACTGCTTCCCTAATCCTATCTAAATCTAACTATCACACCACAGAGATCTCATTCCAGATCACTAACATCTTCAATGAATTCAAGGAACATCGAAAGCCATATAAGTCTCCTGGGAACGACCAAAGCATACCTAAAATGGTTAAAAACACTACAATGTTGCAAAATAAGTTACATCGGCACATCACCAATTTGGTTTTAGAGAAGTCAATCGACTAACCTCCGAAATTGAAAAGGAATTTGAACAAAAGGAGTAGTGTTCTGTATAATTTCTTGATGTCTCCTAGGTTTTTAACTGGATGGTATCATCTAAAAAATTAAACTTCTTATGCAAGCCTAGTGACGAACATTACTTGCCTAACTAAAGAGTTAGACTTCGGGGCTATCATACCACAAATAAGGGTCCTCGCATCCAACCATTAACTTATCCCAGGAATTGTTTTAAGGGCCATCTAACTGTAGCCAGTTAATATGACTGTTAGTTAAGTTTAAATATAAGACATAAATTAATATAAGATTTGATACAAATTTTTTTTTAGTATCAAAAAGAGACGATTGAGAATAAAAAAGCAAATTAAAAACCAAATAAAAATATATATATTTCCAAACAGGTTCTATAGCCGTGTTCTTTCTACAGCATAACCGTGTAATCTAAACGTAGTCGAAAGCGGTAATTTATTTGTCAAAGTAGTGGCCGGTATTTTTGTTTTACTTGTATTATTTATCTTCCTGAATTTCTGGGTGACACAGTCGAGCTTATTACTGTGTTGAATAATATCATTGTACAGTTCTAGTTTGTGCTGTGAAATTCACTTTCAAATCCGGAATCAAATTCTTATTTGATTCATCAGTAGATCCGATCTTGTTGTCCGCATGAATGGCATAAAATTCATTAGGCTTTGTTGCAGGGATAAGATTAAAGTGTTTGTCCTTGAATCTGTTGAATCGGTGTTTGCTCTTGGCGCTGATCCTGTTGTTCTGATTGGGGTTCTACCTCCCCACCAAAGAAAAGTAATAAATGACACTCGTAGTGCTGATCGCTGTAACTCAATCAGCTCGTTTCTGCACCTACAAATTAAGTAGCGATGTCCGATCTGTCTGGGCTTACATCTTGCCTCTATTGGTATGCAGGACCGAGAGATGATTATCGTTCAGTTCCGACCTTCAGAATGTGCAACACGCAGGCGTCTGAGCCAACAGTGGTGCTGCCTTGATGAGCCCTACTGATGATGAACCGGATCTACATAATACTACATTAATTACTATACCTAATAAATACTTTTACGAACTATGTCTGTTTTATACCTACTTGCTTTTACTAGGGAAGTGTGTATGTATTTTTGTAATAACCTCACTTGTTCCACAGAGACCAATGCAGGGTTTAGTTAGAAGATATCGACTTGAAGCGTAACTTCCTACCTTAATTCTGGACAGGCTGGCTTCTAACTCCAGCATCTTTTTTTGAGTTTCGATTGTTGTCCTTCTCATAATATAAATGGTTGTATCCATTATTGATGTTTGGTTCTTCACTATTTTATGTGTTATGCCTTCTTGGGCTTTAATTTACCAACGACCTCCTTGATCCGTTTTGCATATTGATCATCCAGCACTCTGAAGAGACCATTCACGATATTTCCAACGATGTTCAGTGCTTTGCGCTTTTGTCGTTGATGGTGCATTAACTGGTCAGCATCCTGCATTTCAGCTACTTCCTGTTTCAAAGTGGGGATGATCGTTGGATAGGATTCGTACACTGTTGGGCACCATTGCTTTATTGATTGTATACCTTGCTTAACTGTCTCAATTTCTCGTGCCAACTGACTGAGGTCGAAAAATGTGATCAGTGTCCACTCGGCGGATTTAATCCGAGTTGATCAATTTTAATACTATCTCTGAATCAGACCATAAATTTATTGCTTCTAGTTTTATGGTGAGATCGGTTTTCACTGTTTTTGCGACTTCAGCTGCTAATACCGCCGCACAGAGTTCTAAGCGTGGTAAGGTCTGTTTTATTATGGAGGCTACCCGTTGTGTGCGCCCACTGCAGCCATCGACTTTAAAACTTTCCAAAATTTATGGGCATAACTCCGAGTGAAAGAACACAAAAATAACAAGAATCAACGCCTGCACAAACTGTGTGTCCGTATACCATCCAGCCAGTACATGCAAATCTAGGTTCACATGACATGTATGCAAAAAGGATCATCACACAATTCTGCATTATACACCTATGCGAACAAGCACATCCGCAACCAGCCAACTCACGTCATCATATGTGTTACTCGCCCAAGTAAAAGTCCAAGGTCCCCCCGAAGCACGACCCAACTTCCGCGCTGTAATAGATTCAGTATCCCAAGTGAATTTAGTTTCCGCGGAACTGGCAAAAAAGCTAGGAATACAATCAGCACCAGCCGACATTAGTATTAAGGGCATCGGAAGGATAAACCGAGCAAACGCCCAAGCAGTAATAAATATGTTTTCATTAATTATTAATTTCATAACACAGGGATTGGCGTATATACTACCAGAGTTCATGTCGAATCAACCGTCTGAACCAATTCAGTGCCCGAAAAACATTCCACCAGAAATTCGGTTGGCAGATCCCACCTTCACCCTTCCCTTCCAATGGCATATCAGCGTTTTTACATATTAAAAACAATACGCACCAATTTTTAATTTTAATTTTACTTTTACTAACAAGTTTATTAGTTGATCCCTTTTACTTAATGCTTCTTTTATGGTGTGACCGCCGGTGAGAAAATCATCTACATAACAACGGCAGCACCCTGGGCCAGATTCTCAGGTGCGGTGTCCGCCAAGTATTGCAAGCATCGGGTGGCCAGGTATGGAGCTGTTGCTTTGCCATAGGTGACAGTGTTCAGTTGATAATATTTTAATGGTTCCGTAGGCTTCCGTCTCCATAATATAATTTGAAACTTGCGGTCGTCTGGGTATATCATGATCGGTCGATACATTTCTCCACGTCTGAAGTAAATACATATTGGTACGATCGGAATAGTGAAAGAATGGATAACAATTCACTTTGAAGTGTTGGTTCAATCCGTAAGAGATAATTTAAATTTTTTCCACTTTTTGTCGTTGCTGATGAGTCAAATACAACTGTCAGGCTGTACTGTCAGATACTAGAAAACAATAGTGGGGAATGACATAATGGTCTCTTGTCAGTTACTCAGTCGTTAATCTAGTCATAGGAGTTATGGCATACTCCTGGTATTAATCCATAAACTATGCGTATTGTTGCTGGAGATCAGATACCTGTTGGATTCGCTTTTCCAATGCGTAAAAACCGATATGCCATTGGAAGGGATTTCCTGAGGGTTTTTGGATCTTCTTTTAATGGTAATATCACACTTATTTTTTCTGCATAACTTCTCGTCGTTGATAAGTGCCTTTGAGTTCTTTTGCAGTCTTTTTTTTTTTCAAGTGAGTTTAACCTCATAAATTGTTCGTTTGTACGGCGGACCCAACTGTTGCTGGTCCGACCACAATCTCTCCTAACATCGTCCGTTGAAGCAATGACTGTCCCTGGCCTAGGTTTATTTATAGTGCCAATACCTGTGTTATGAAATTAATAATTAATGAAAACATATTTATTACTGCTTGGGCGTTTGCTCGGTTTATCCTTCCAATGCCTTTAATACTATGGTAATGTCGGCTGGTGCTGATTGTATTCCTAGCTTTTTTGCCAATTCCGCGGAAATTAAATTCACTTGTGATCCTGAATCTATTACTGCGCGGCAGTTTTGTCTAGCTTCGGGGGGACGTGAGTTGGCTGTTTGCGGATGTGCTTGTTCGCATAGGTGTATAATGCAGAATTGTGAAAGGATTATTTTTGCATACATGACATGTGAACCTAGATTTGCATGCACTGGCTGAATGGTGTCCTTTCACTCGGAGTTATGCCCATAAATTTTGGGCAGTTTTGAAGTCGATGGCTGCAGTGGGCATACAACACAATTTTTAACTGATGACTGAGTTGATGAACGAAACCCAGTAGTGGCGGTTGTGTTTTGCAGAGTAACTTGGCTGTTTGCTTGCCGCTCTAGGTGTTCTAGCATTTTTTTTAATGATTGCCGACTGGTTGGGTTTGTGATCGCGAGTTTTATAAGTGGTACCGTATGTGAATCTAATTTCTCTTCAACAATATGTATCAAGATTGGATCCCACCCTATTGTTGGTACATTCAGAGCGTTGAGGGCTGTGATTATTCTAAGCTTAATACCATGTAAGCTACGCAGCTGCTCTGCTGATCCATTTGTTTTGGGATTTGCAAACAAAGTTGCAACTGTCATTTTGATAAGGAATCTTTCATTCTGAATCCGTTTTTTTAGTCGCTGCCAGGCATTTTGATAATTTGCCTGTCTCCCCGTTGTTGTGGAGTTTAAGGTATTGGCCTCTCCAGTTACATGGTTCTCCCAATGCCCAACAGCATCGCTATTATTTTGGTTGTGGACCAATTCCATGAAGATGTCGTAGAATCGGGGCTACTTCAGATAATCTAAGTCAAATTTTGGGATGTCAACTGGTGGTATTACAAATGGAGATGCGATAGTGTGTTTTTGTTTTGACACTAAATTAGATTGTGATTCTTCGCTCAAGAATGAAAAATATTTTGCTAGTACAACTTGAAGTCTATCATCGGTCATAATTTTTTAAGGTTGGTTCCAGGTCTATGAGGTCATGGTACCCCGTGACGATATCCATCTATAGCTTCTTCATATGTTGTCTGATGTGTGTGAACAATTCCCGTCCTTCAGTGCGGTTGCAAAGAAAATCTTCAAGATCGTCTAATCGCCCTTCATGCCTTCGTTTTAGCAGTTCGAAAGTCTTCTGATTAATTTCCTCGTAATTGTGCCTTCGGCTCGAGGGAAAATATGCCTTCATATTTTTTCCCAAGGTCTTCTAGCGCCTTGGTCTTTGTGAAATACTCATTCTCAGCACAGTACCAGCACATGGAGCTTGGCATCATTGTTCAGGCTGCCTCCAATCCATAAATGCACATGATGCGATCTGTGCAAGCTTGGATTAACCAGAACCACATGGCCAGGAATTTTACACTTGTAGATATCTATGTTGAGGCCGTACTGACTTTCTGTGATTTGAGATTCCAAAACTGCCTCTATGTATACGGAATACGTGGAGATGCGAGATTTCAGGACAACATTTAGGTGGTGAATTTAGCGTGGAGCTTGGAAAATCGTTTCCTCTGACTACAAGGTTCAACTCTACCAAAAGAAGCAATGACACCAACAACAATTAACATATATGGAACAATATTCGACGATTTTGCGGTCTAAATCCTGTAAAAAAAATACACTGCATAACCAATAATTACGTGACAAATACCGACAAACAAAAAATAGCCAACCTGCTGGCTTCAACTGGAATCTGGATAGAATCTCACACCCCATATAAAAAAATAGCCCACTAGCAATAAAAAATAGAATACTCTCCCATTTCAACCATATCTTTAAAAACTGCATACCTAAATCCCACAAAATCAGCATAATCGTATCTATATTAAAAGTCTAGAAGGATAAAACAGATATCGCTTCGTACAGACCCATATCACTTGACTGATGCGTGAGAAAAACTCTGGAGATAATAATTGCAAATAGTCTATGGTGGTAAACAGCAACCAACTTCTACACCCACACCAATTTGCGTTCAAAAAAGGTCGAAAGAACTAATCAAATAGAAATGTAGGCACAAAATAATAAACTACATCATAAATTTCACCAAAATTAGAAAGATAGCAGTCCGAATAGGGTCACATATTTCACACTTCTACCCCTAAGATAACGGAATACCACAAGGATCGTCTATCTCAGTGGTTTTTTTTCAAATAGTCTAACAAACTAGCCAATTCCAAACAATATACAAACCAATTCAATTCAGCGCATACGCCGCAGATTACTTAAAATACTCGGACTAACATTAAATAATAATAAGTACAACTGGAGCTCACACATAAAATCTCTCATACGATCACTCTCCAATAAACATAAAATTATGCAATGCCTAGCCAGCCCCAATATTAATTGCAACACAAATACCCTGTTTAACATTACTCAATACTCATATATAAAATCGACTACGCTCTTCATATTAAACACTTCACTAAACGCAGCCCTCAGAACACAACCCTCCTAGGCGCCTTTCTCACCACACCAACACACCTCACAACCAAACCATTTTACAAGCACATTCAACCAAAAACCAACAACAAAAAATTTACCTCAACACTAGAACGAACTATAGGGAACTGTCAACTTCATAACATCCCATTCACACCTATGAGACTATACAAGACCAAACCAGTATGGAAATTTCCCCAAATTATAATCAAGACCTTTCTGCATAACTACAAAAAAACAAACACATCATCTGAAACATCAAGATCTCAACCATAAAGAGAGGGAAATCGGTATTCTCCTTTAGCTCTCTTAAAGCGATCGAATCCATTCAAAACCTATCACACTTAAAGAAATATGCTGCACACATCCATTCACTTTTGCAAACTACACAACCAAAAATAAAAATAATTTAAATCCCAGGGCACTCCAATATTAAAAGAAACGAACTTGCGGATAGAACTGCAAAAGAGGCAACAAAAATTCCACTTATATACATGCCTAATGAAAACATAACGAACATTAATAAAATGCTACAAAATAAACTTATACAAGAAAATGAACTGTAATAAATAAATGCAACACGTGATAAAAAAACATTAAAACTAACAACACTTATACATCAGCACTTTCTAACATATCGCAAGAAATCAGCAGAAACCAAATTAAATTTAAAAGACTTCTTATGTCTTATATAAGCATCTCCTCGAACCCAACACCCCACGCAACTGCTATCGCTGCCAAACATCAACCTCCACAAGCATGGAACTCATCATAGACTTTTGCCCAGCAAGATCTCAGGATAAGCTAAATCTTCTTAAAAATCGGCCAGCCACTGAGTAGCTTATGAACGCAAAAGCAGAAAACATTAAAGCAATTATCAAATTCCAAAAAAGTCAACTTATACAACGGAATTTAAATTTAAAATAAAGATACTGTTAACGTCTAGATAGTGTTAACGTAATCACTAATATAACTAAATAGTTAAAACACGTAGTCGAAGGCCTCGTCATAGTTTTGTAAACTTTACTATCATATCTAATAAATTAATATATATTGTGTTTTGTCAGGTCTGGCTCGCTGAAACTAGAAGGAGGCCCTCCTTGCAAAAAATGACCAGGAGTCAGGACATCCAGATCATCCAGACTAACGGCCTCAAATTAATCACCGCAGCTATATAATAAACAAGCTTATTCAACTTTTCGGCCTATAGTAAGCCAAAGCCTGTTGGCATCTACTGCCAAGACCTAATAACCCAGCTCTAATAGATGCTCTAATAGGCGCCAGAAACAGGAATCAGCCATATCAGCGGTAAGAATGACTGACTTACCTGAGCAAGTAAAACCAGCGTGCTGAGCAGAAACCCAAAACCAAGCAATCTGAGTCAGCAGACCCAGAACTAGTACCTAGCACGTACTTTTTTTTAACAGTGACCTTATTGCACGTACTTTCTTTAACATTGACTTTATTGTACGTACTTTCATTAACATTGACCAGATAACCATAGTTAAGCCACAAAATAAGTAATTCTCTGATCTTATAAATGATCACCTGGTCCATAATAAAGAGTATTTCGAATACAGAGTAAATCGATTTGTTAATCAGTATCATCTTATGGTACTTAAAACCAGTAGGATCTACCTATACGAAATCTCGTGGTACTTATACCTAACCTAAGTAGTGTGTTGATCGCGTGAAATGGACCGCCAGTAGGACCTACCGATACGTAATCATCCAAAACCTTTACCAACCACTACCACCACCAACTAAACGTAAGGACAACCAACCAGGACTTTAAGTATCTAACATCAACCTCTGCTTGACCACAGCAAGCGTCTGTTCAACCCGAGCAGACCCTTGAAGAAACCAAGTAAATTTAGTCATATGTTTTATACGTTGTTTGACTACGATTCCGGGACCAACAGTTACGCCCGAGAGTTCAAGTTCATATAACGCATAACGCTCTACGGACGAACAGACCCTGTACTTTGCTGTCTTAACAGCAGCTTCCCACAAGCCACCAAAGTGATAAGAACGGGGAGGGATGAACTATTACTCAATGGACTCTGAAAGAAACAATCTAGGACTGCGCTTTGATGCTCATCGCTAAAAATTAACCGTTTTAATTCAATTGATTTTTGGCGTCAACCAAATTGGTGGAGTTTTTGTACCAGTTGTGTCGAGGCTTTTTCTGGATAGAAAAATATCTCCCCAATGCATACAGAAAGAAAAGACGGTGGACAGATCCCTCACCAGCTTCAAGTGAACGGCTTTCGTTCTGAAACAGATGAAAACGCTGATGTAACACATTATGGGGCCTTGTTGTGAACCTCCGACTTATACAGGAAAGGACCGCAAAAATCAATGCTGGTTACATGGAAGACCTAATAATCTTCCACTCGGTCCTATCTCACGCATTTATTTATCGCCCCATTTACTTCAGTCTTTTTACCCCAAGCGGCCAATACTGAAAACGTATCATCGCCAATAACGATCGAGGTTCAACGTGCAGGTTCTAATCATGAAAGCTAACGCTTATGATTTGCGTTACCGGATGGCTTCTTGGAAAGATTATTGGGGGACGCCCATCGTAATCCAAGGATCAGTCGCCCGTCTACTCGGGACAATGGTAAATTGATTCTTCTAATTGATTTCTAAAAAAAACGGGAAAGAAAGAATAAAAAATATTTTTGTGATAGGCGTTCCAAAAGTAACGGTAGTTCAGATTTGGGTTGAGCCCAAAACGAACAAGCGCACAAAGGCTCATATGTACGCATATGTATGTATCGAAAAGTATGCATTAAGCACTAAAAATTAGCAGAGTAAAAAGAATTATCTTTACAAGCGGAAGGCCGAGTACAGATTTGAAGCTCTTAAAGATAAGCTGGGCAAATAGTAAAAGCCAAATCATTGTAGGGAACGACATAAAGAGAGTCAAAGGGTACTGATTGCAAGTTTCCAAAAAAAAAAAGGAATATAGAGTACAAGTCATGGTCATAATTGTCATAAATTACGAGCTCATAAATTACAAGTCATAATTTCAATAGATGAGCAGAATAGATCGAAATGAAAAAATAGTCTAGTTTAAAAAATAAAAATAGTACATTTTAAGGATATGTTAAGGATATGATCATAGATGACTGGGCACTGTTGGAATTAAAGAAAAAGTTTCTTGTAAAGCATGCCAGGTGGGGGAGCAGATTAAAAAGGTTTCAAAAGCAATGACATCAAGGCCTGCTGTGGACCCCATCTATAAAATCTACAATCATTAGTCAAAAGTAATGCCCGAGATGTGTTTAATTTGGACACACCTTCCGACCCAACATGTCTTGCCAGAAAATCATTTTGCAATAAATGTTAAAGATCGGTCATTTTGATAAGATGGGGCGAACTAATATAAGGGGCTTCTTCTGTAAACTTCTGTAAACCAGAGGCATCGACAAATTTCTACCCCTTTCGGAATGAGCTTTTATCAATCGGTTCGCTGTTACTGAGGGGAAATCGAATATTAGTTCCATCACCATTAAGAGCACAATCACTAGAATTAGCATATGGGGGACACCCAGGAGAAACAGCAATGAAGCGTTGCCCGAGATCAAAAGGTTTGGTGGCCCCCATAAAGGGAAACATAAAGAGAAAAAGTGACTGACAACAAAAGAGGGGAAAGAAAGAGTGACATCAAGGTGGGTGACAAGGTTTTCCAGAAGAACGTGGTGTTTCCAAACAAGCTCACTCATACCTTCGAAATTACTGAATACACCATAATGGAAAAGCACAGGAATATAGCTGAAATAGTTGATCCAGGCAGCGACGAAGCACTGCCAGAGAAAGAAAGGACTGATCAACAGGGAAGCACTCGAAAGTAAAGCGGCAACGAGGAAAGTCACTGCGGAAGAAGTTACCACGACACGTATTATTATTATTGACAATGACTATTAATAAGGACTATAACTATTATAAATGTAAACCCGAAGCCCCCTACTAATTCAGGGTGGAATAGCGGGTCATTACAAAGCTGATCAAAAAAAGGGGATAACAAAGACAGCGAGCTGGAGAAGGTACCCATGTCTTTTATCACAAATGAGCGTGCTGAACAGTCTACAGAAGCGCGCAAGCCCCCGACTTGAGATAATTCCTTTATGCCGGATCCGTCAGCCTAACTTATTGATGTATTAAACAATCACTGAAGAGCTGAAAATGAGTTAGCGTATTTGCATGTCCCCGCGAGGTCCGTATGTGGCAATTCAAAACCTGGTTTCTCGATTACTATCGTTGCAGGCCAGTTCTATTGTGCTTTTATAAGATAGTGCGGCCCCTGACACCATAAACTGGATCCGATCAACTTAACAGGCAGGGCTCGAGATAAGAGATAAGATGTCACTTATTTTTGCGACGTATTTTTGCGCAAACCTGGCCGGCTCATCTTGGATCCAGGATAATATCACTGCCGAGTCGCAAATCAACAAACATCCTTCTCTCTGTATGCGCCTAGACTGAACCTAAGCCATCACTCTCGCCAACAACTCAGATCTAACCAACTCTCACACAGCTGGCGATACAGTAGCCTTGAATCTTTAAGAGAGCTTCAGAAATAAGCGCAAGCCGCGGAAATCCGGCACGTTGGATGTGACTCAAGCTCCGGAAAATCTCCTGCCACTCAGTGTAAAAAACCTGAGATAAGCTTTCATCCCAAGAAAGCTGCTCCCGATGCAGCTGCTGCAAGAATATTTTCGCCTTAGTAATAACTAGACCAACTAGGCCAAGTAGATCGTACAACCGAGCTCCGCCTCACCTTCTATATTTCCTCCAATATAAAATATTACCTCGATATCGAAATGCATCCTTCATAGATGATGTGATGAATAAGGGTATTTGGAATAGTGTCCCGAAGTACCACTACCACTAAACAAATCTACTCAATACAGAGAAAACTTTATTGGGAGTGAATTTTTGTTCATACTAAGTTGAGCAAAGATCAAGGAAAAAAATGAAATTAAGGAATAACTAATATATTTACTTTGAAGAGCTTTTACCATGTTATTAGGTAAAATGACTTAATTTATCTTTCCTCCTTCAAAATTTGTATCTTGCATTTCTTTAGACCTAAGTTTCAACCTGAGTCACTAAGGTATCAATCAACACATTAGGATGTTTATTCTATAGTACTAGTGGTTTGTTCCGAAAATTTCAACCACTACATTACTCATCGAGTTGCATACATATTTGTGTTAACAAACTCAAGCTGATCCATATAGTATTAAACAGAGAGATTTTCGACTAGGGAAGGTTGTTCAAAATGAGTCTAATAATAATATAATAAATTCAATAAAATTATTTCGAGTTTTTCCTTAAATCCAAAATTAAAACATGGTATGATCTACTGATTTCAATAAGAAAATAAAAATCTTCCATAGAAAAATGTTTGGGGAAAAATCATAGAAAACCAAAAATTAATGTAGAAAATCTGTGATTTCAACTTTGGATGCGTATTCCAAAGATATGGTAACTGCTAGATACAATTTTTTAATTTTAGTTGGTACACATACATTTCAAAAATGATATGTACTAGAAACAATGATGGTCATCGCCATTCAATATATGGTAAAATTTGATCAATTTCTTCTCTTAGGTGTACCGCGGAAACTGTGGGTGATAGAACCTATGTTTGTTCTGGACTTGGGTTCAGGGGAGCCTAAATTTTATGGAGCAGGTAAAATTATGCGTGGAGGGAAAAAAAAAGTTGGAAATTGTCGGCCTGTATAATCATTAAAAACTGAAATCTCCAATCTTATACATTTATTTTAGATTAACATTTATTTTACGATTACAAATTCCTATTAAAAGCTTTAACTATACCTAAATAAAATTTCAACTAAACATTTCAACCTTGAATGAGAATTTCCATGATATTATAAATGATTGATGCCATCTCACTTCACTCCTTTGATTCACAGCGAATGGTGCTGGTTTCTTTGACCGCTTTCATCTGTGTCGCGGGTCGATTATCGATAGTTAGTATTTAAGTAGAATTTTGTTATTGTGCACTCGTGAAGAGGTTGGGCACACTAGGATAGAAAATAATGGCGCGTGTGGTGAATTTGTCGTTGTTGTGATAGAGTGTGGGAGGTTAAACTGCGGTAAGCTTTGTTATTTATTATTCTTTCTTACCCTAATATGTATCCCCATAGAATAAAACATAAGTTGTACGCATACACATTGGCTTGTGTTTTGGAAGCGGGTTGCCCCATCGCCGCCGTACATTGTTTAAGGCATCTCCCACACGAGCGACGACAGAAGCTTTTATTCGCAGTCAGGCGACTGGCGACATTGTTTTGGAATAGCACCCTGGTGAGCGGATCGATATTGCCTGGACGACATGATGCACCATTCGCCCAGAAGGAGTCCCCGACTGAACGAGGGACAGAATATCGCACCGCAAGTAGATGGCAGCGTTTTGGCCCCGCAACCGTCGCAAGCCGGCGGCCGAGGCAGTGAAGCCCCGGCGTCATCAGCGTAGCTGGCAGCATCTGGAGCCACCAGGAAACCGAAGGATAGGATCGCCGAGTTGGAGAAGGAGTTGGAACGCGCTCGCAGCGCTAATATGGAACGGACTGACCCCGTTATTTCGAGTGAGGTTGGGGTAGGTCAGCCGCCATTAGCAACCGGCCTGACCGTGCCCAACGCAACATGTGTTTATTATGCGGCGTCAGAGAGACCGCCACCCTGGAGCGGATCTCAAACAGTACCGTGTTCACAGAACTGTACCACGAGGATTAATCAAGCATCGCCATTTTGCGCTACCGGCACTACTGTTCCAGCGCATGGTTTCGGGCTGCAGAATGAAGTGGCCGGCGGAACATCGATACGTGCGCCTTCTCCTGGAGACGGTGCTTGGGCGACGAGCATTGGAGGAACTGCACGCTGGACGCCTCGAAAGCTTCCTGAACTGCCTACGTTCGGAGGGAAGCCAGAGGACTGGCCCATTTTCTACTGCGCGTTTACGGAGACGACGCAAGCGTATGGTTGTACGGACTTGGAGAACAACCAAAGGCTACTGAAGGCGCTAAAGGACGACGCGCGTGAGACGGTGAAGTCGTTGTTGATTCACCCCAGCAATGCGAATGCAGCGGTGGAGCAGCTGCGATTCAGATACGGCCGACCGGAGCAACTAATACGCAGCCAGCTCAACAGCATTCGAGATGTGCCTGCAATTACGGAGCACAACCTGGGATAGCTCGTCGCATTCGCCACCCATGTCAGCAACCTCAAGGCTTTCCTACAGTCAGCGAAGGCGGAGCAGCACCTGGGTAACCCTATGCTGATGGTAGAGCTTGTGGCCAAGCTCCCAATAAGCAAACGAGTGGACTGGGCAAGGCACGCTGCAACTATTCAGCCCTATCCGACGATTGTGGACTTCAGTTCGTGGTTGATGGAACTAGCCAACGTGGTCTGCGTGGTGGCGGACATCGATGGAAAGGAGCCAAGGCGTCGATTGCTTCATGCCAGCGTCGACCGAGAGCAGGACGAGCAACAGGAGAGCTGCCGCAGGAATTGTCCAATTTGTGAAGGCCTTGGACAACATGCAGTTCGGGACTGCCAACGATTTATTGGAGCCACACCTACAGAGAGGTGGAGACTCGCAAGAAGACATCGCCTATGCTTCATGTGCTTGCAAAGCGGGCATATGACTGGATCCTGCGCTGCGTCAGAAGAGTGCCCCGTGAATGGATGCAGGAGGAAGCATCACCGTCTTCTTCATGAGGAAAACAACGAAGGCTTCAGGAGACCGCCACAGCGAGGCGGCAATTGGAGAGGCTACAACCGGCAGGCAGCCGGACCGAGGGAAGGCGTCCAAGTGAATGAAGGAGCAGCCTCATCCGTGGATGCCTCTGCGACCCCGGAGAGAAATTTGAGCTGTGTCGACGAGGACCGAGAACGACTTCTGTTCCGTGTATTGCCGGTGACGCTATACGGAGGTGGGAAGCAGGTGGATACGTACGCTCTTCTGGCTGAAGGTTCTTCGGTGACGATGGTCGAGAACGAGCTGGTTGCAGAGCTAGGCGTACAAGGAGTACGTCGTCAGCTGAACGTTCCGTGGTTCGGAGGCAGGGCCACAAGAGAGCCTACTAACGTGGTACGTCTGGAGATCAGTGGAGCAGGCAAGTCCTCCCGACATGTGCTGAGAAACGTCTATGCCATTTCGAGCTTGAGTCTGCCGATGCAGAGCCTGCACAGAAGGGATGTTAGGAGCGTGAACAAGGACGCTCGACTACCAATGAAGCCCTACGTAAATGCAGTGCCGAAGCTGCTTATTGGTTTGGACCATGGGCATCTAGGACTGCCATTGAAAACGAGACGGTTTGCCAGCGAGGGACCGTACGCGGCCGCAACCGAATTAGGATGGGTTGTTTTTGGGCCTGTAGAAGGACGACGAGACACGCCATCACCAAGGTCTTGTCTGCTAGCCACGTCGTTGGATGATAACGTGGAACGGATCGTCGAGGACTACTTCGAGATCGAGAACTTCGGTGTGAAGGCGGCGCCAGCGGCCGCAGCCAGCGACGACGTGAGGGCGCAGAAGATCCTGGAGGACACAACGGTGCGAGTTGGCCGCCGATACCAGACGGGATTATTGTGGAAAACTGATAACGTTGTGCTGCCACGTAGTTATGATATGGCGTACAATAGATTGGTCAACATAGAAAGGAAAATAAAGCGAGATGGGCAGTTCGCCCAAGAATATTCCCGGATTGTTAATGATTATGTCGACACGGGATACGCTCGGCGTCTGGAACGACAGGAGATCGATTCGGGAAGCGATAGAACCTGGTACTTGCCGCATTTTGGAGTGGAGAATCCCAACAAGCCAGGGAAGATCCGATTAGTATTCGACGCAGCGGCATGAGTTGGAGGAGTATCACTGAATTCTGCGCTAAGCAAGGGGCCGCAACACTATAAGGCCTTGGCATCTATCCTGTTCCATTTTAGGGAAGGTGCCGTCGGAGTCTGCAGCGACATTAAAGAAATGTTTCACCAGGTGCTGATCCGACCCGAGGATAGATGTGCGCAACGCTTTCTGTGGAGAGACGGGAATGACCAACGGGACCCCGACGTCTACGAGATGTGCGTGATGACCTTTGGAGCAGCATGCTCACCGAGTGCGGCGCATCACGTGAAGACAGTGAATGCCAAGCGATTCCTGGATTCGGATCCCAGAGCAGTCAAGGCCATCGTGGACTACCACTACGTGGATGACTATGTGGATAGCTTCGCCACAGAGAGCGAAGCCATCGAAGTATCTAGCAGAGTGAAGAAGATACATGCAGAAGGCGGTTTTGAGCTTTGCAAGTTCTCGTCCAGTTCGCCTACAGTGGAGAGGATGCTTGGACCCAGTGATCACGCCCAGAGTATTGGATGGGGTGAGGCCGAGCAAAAGATTTTGGGAATGCGGTGGCAGCCAGCCACGGACGACTTCAGGTTTCGAGTGAAGTACCACAAAGTCGCCCCCGTCGTGTCCGATGGAAAGAGAATTGCCACAAAAAGGGAATTCTTGAGTATGGTCATGTCAACGTTCGACCCCTTGGGATTCCTGTGTTGTCTAATGATAACAGCGAAGTTGTTGCTGCGAGAGGTCTGGAGGAGGAAGATCTCATGGGATGAACCACTACCGGCTGAAATGTACAACGCCTTTATGGACTGGCGTAAAGAGATGGAGAAAGTGGAACGTTTTCGGTGCCCACGTCACTACTTTGGATCCGGGCTGGTGAAGACTGTCGAGATGCACGTATTTGTGGATGCGAGTCAGTCGGCATTCGCATCAGTGGTCTACTGGAGGATCACGTACGAGGACGGCGACGTGCAAGTGAGGTTCGTGTGCGCAAAGACGAAGTGTGCACCGATGCGAACGATGACGATTCCACGGTTGGAGCTGCAGGCAGCAGTTCTAGGAACGAGGTTGATGGACACAGTCAGACAGGACCATAGTGTGGCCATTGCAGAGACTGTGCTATGGACGGATTCGAAGACAGTGCTGCGTTGGATTGGCAGCACACACCGACGCTACAAGCAGTTCGTAGGGAACAGAGTAGCCAAGATTCTGGAGTCGACGAAGGTGGCCCAATGGAGATGGCTACCATCCGCCGACAACGTGGCAGATGATGCAACTCGAGCGCAACGCAGCGTGGACCTAAGCGAGGAGTCACGCTGGTTAAGAGGACCGGCATTCCTGAGGAGACCAGCGGGCAGCTGGCCAGGAACTGCACCCACCGACGAAGCGGATGCAGAAGACGAAGAGGAGATGCCGGGTGAGTTCGTGCTTGTTGGAGCGAGTGACCCGTTCATATCGCTGGAGAGATTCTCAAGCTACAGGCGATTGCTGAGGACTACGGCTTGTGTCCTAAGGTTCATACGTCGATGCCGTGGACAACGAGATGAGCTGGAGAACTACGGCCTCAATGTAGCTGAGTGTGAAGCAGCTGAGGACTTGTTATTCCGTAGAGCACAACGTGAGGCGTTCCCCGATGAGGTGCAGGCCGCAGAGAAGGACTTGGACGTCGCTAAAGGAAGCGACATATGTGGACTGGCGCCATACCTAGATGGCAATGGAATCCTGCGAGCGTATGGCAGGATCGATGCGGCGCTATGTATACCTTACAGCGCCAGGAGGCCAGTGATCCTCTCCCACCGGCATGGTCTCACGGAGATGATTGTGCGCGACGCCCATGTGAGGATGAAGCATCAAAACGTGGATGCTACGATGGCGGAGATCCGGACCAGGTTCTGGATTACGAGACTACGAAGAGTGCTTCGTAGTGTGATCTCGGGATGCAGCGAGTGTAAGCTGCACAGAGCACGGCCGATGCCGCCGATTATGGGACCCCTGCCAGATGATCGTTTGGACGCCTATGGATGGCCGTTTAAGAGCACAGGCCTCGACTACTTTGGGCCGCTGCTAGTGACCGTTGCTCGGCACCAGGAGAAACGGTGGGTGGCCTTGTTTACGTGCCTGACGACCAGGGCGATTCATCTGGAACTGGCACATGACCTGTCGACTGATT
This sequence comes from Drosophila ananassae, assembly GCF_017639315.1. Taxonomy (NCBI): domain Eukaryota; kingdom Metazoa; phylum Arthropoda; class Insecta; order Diptera; family Drosophilidae; genus Drosophila; species Drosophila ananassae. Next base: position 4,384,020 of record NC_057932.1, on the reverse strand, counting down.
CCTGCATTCCTGCAAGAGATTTGCGGAGATCTTCGAACCCGAGAGGATCCAGTCGGAGCTGTCAAGCAAGGGAATTGAGTGGATCTTCAACTGCCCAGCGAACCCATCAGAGGGTGGAGTCTGGGAGCGAATGGTGCAGTGCGTGAAGAGGGTGCTACGCCACACAGTGAAGGAAGTGGCGCCGAAGGAGCACGTCCTGGAGAGTTTCCTGATAGAGGCGGAGAATGTCGTTAATTCTCGTCCTCTCACCCATTTGCCAGTGAGTGCGGACCAGGAAGCCCCTCTCACACCCAATAATCTCCTCAAGGGAGCAGCTTGCCCACCGGATACCCCCGTCCTGGATGGAGGCCTCGTCAAGGAAGGAGCTACGCGGAAGCAGTGGCGCGTGGCAAGGATGTTGAGAGACCGATTCTGGAGGAGGTGGGTCTTGGAGTACCTACCCACGCTGACACGGAGAGAGAAGTGGTGCCGCAGAGAGAAGCCGATTCAACGAGGAGACATTGTCTTCGTTTGCGATCCAGCCATTCCGCGTCGAGACTGGCGGAAAGGCGTCGTGGGGGAGACCTTTGCTGGAACGGATGGTGAGGTCAGACGAGCCCGCGTTAGGATCATGGATGGAGATCGGACCCGCTGGATAATGCGCCCCGCTTCAAAGTTGGCGGCTTTGGATTTGAGTGAAGAAGTTCTTCACGGAGGTGGGGATGTCGCGGGTCGATTATCGATAGTTAGTATTTAAGTAGAATTTTGTTATTGTGCACTCGTGAAGAGGTTGGGCACACTAGGATAGAAAATAATGGCGCGTGTGGTGAATTTGTCGTTGTTGTGATAGAGTGTGGGAGGTTAAACTGCGGTAAGCTTTGTTATTTATTATTCTTTCTTACCCTAATATGTATCCCCATAGAATAAAACATAAGTTATACGCATACACATTGGCTTGCGTTTTGGAAGCGGGTTGCCCCATCGCCGCCGTACATTGTTTAAGGCATCTCCCACACGAGCGACGACAATCTGAATTTATTTGTTATACCCTTGCAGAGTCGATATACGCATGTCCGTCTGTCTGTCTGTCCGTCTGTCTGTCGGTTTCTACGCAAGCTAACCTCTCAGTTTTAGAGCTATTGAGTTGAAACTTTGCACACATCCTTCTTTTCTTTGCTGGTAGTATATAAGTCGGAACGGCCGGGATCGGTCGACTATATCCTATAGCTGCCATATAACTGAATGATCGGAAATTTCAAAACTTTGGTGTTTTTTAAGATAGGGGGTTTTTTAAGTTAGAGGGTTAGAGGGTATCCACACATGTTATATTTGGCAAAAATATCTTATGTACAAAATTTCATATGGATCGGCCGACTTTATCCTATAGCTGTTATAGAATGATCGGAATTGGCATAACTTTGATGTTTTTAAAGTTAGAAAGTTACAGATTTTATTTTATATTTTCAAAATAATTCGATTTGCTAAATTTCATAAGGATCGGACGACTATATTCTATAGCTGCCATATAACTGAACGATCGGAATTAGCATAATTTTGGTGTCTTTTAAGCTAGAATAATGGGACTTTCTACGGATTCTATTTTGGGCAATATAATTCGACCTGCCAATTTCATAAGGATCGGAAGACTATATCCTATAAACGACATATAACTGAACGATCGGAAATGGAACAACCTTAACTGCAAGGGTATATCAACTTCAGCTCCGCCCAAAGTTAGCTTTCCTTTCATGTTTTTTCTTTATTTTATAACACCGTGCGGAACTCGGTACGGGGTATCTATTGACTTCAATTTTTCTTCGATAGAGGTTAATTTGGAAGAATTGATTGATTTTGAATATTTCTGCGCAAAAATAATTTTGTCTGCTTCATCGATGATTCAGTTTTTAATCTTATCTGTCCGGTCTATCTAACAAACACCTGCCCAATGGTGACTCTCGGTGATTTTAATAAGATAATAATAGATAAGCAATAGATAAGTCTAAAATCAATAAATAAAGGAAATTATAACGTGAATCCGAGTGTAAGCATTCTTTAGCCGTCGTTTTTGCCAAAACTTCAATTGAAACAATTACTTTTGGTCGCTTTTTCTTAAATATAATAAAGCAATTTCCAAATAACCTAATTAATAAATTTGATTGGTCCGATTTTCTGGCATGCACTAATATAGATGTAGCCTTATGGAAAGGCTTTAAAAATATTTTTGACCCATGTGTGCCATGGAAATATCCCTTTGCTTCAAATAGCACAGTGCTTACATATAGGAGTTATATTCGTCTCTGACGGACTCATGTTACTCAAAGTTCGAAGCATTTTTATAACTTTGTAAAGACACAACGTAAACATGTTTCTTTTCCTCCTTTGCTTGCGTGCTATAATTGAGACTCCAGTAGCGTGTCATTTATATGATATTCGTACAGGAGTTGAGTCAATTTTATTTTGCTTTTATAATTGCTTCAAGCAACTGTATCACCATGTTCTAGTTTTGAACTAGTTTCTGCATGGTCGTTTGCATGAATGAAAATAAATTGATCATACTTTGTTGGAGAGTAAACATCAGTTTCCATTTTGCCCTGTAACTGTGCTTGGTCCTGTTGAGAGCTTTGTAGGCTAGGTTGAAATGGATTTCCCATCCCAGATCGTAGAGCATCTGCATTTTTATGGTGCATTGATGTCGCTTGTCTCATGTGACTCTTTTGCTCCGTGATTACCATACTATTACCATGCTATTGTTCGCCATTTGATTTTATTTGCAGTTTCCTCATGTTTTCGAATTGGGTCCTCCGTGTAGATAAAGCAATGAGCGGAGGTGTGGGCCTCACTGCAGACTACGTAGACACCCCGAAGTGTACAGTATAACCTAATGTGCCCATACTCTTGACAGTTATTTCATTACACGAGACCATTGCTTTTGTGCGACTGTTCGACTGTGATTATACGCTGGAATAGATATTGCAGGTCGTAGATCGGATGAACTTCATTTTCCTTCAACGATCTGCTATCTGGCTTCAGCACGACCTTGAAGAGTGATTGAGGCTTGTTTTTGTTTAGAATGTTGTTAACGGTAAAGAAAGTCCTTTTCTTTGAGGGCATATGTAGGGGGATATGAGGTTCAATTCTCTATTATACTATTTGGAGATCCTTCCTGCTTTTCAGCTGATATGTATAATCATTTTTATTAGCTTCGTTTATATATTTGGACATGGGAAATTTTCTTCGGTCTTCGTTTGGGGCTTAGTTTCATAGATATTCCTTTTAATAAGCGATACAACATGACATTCCCGACCACTCCAACAATTTCGATGAACACGGTTCGAGTTTTTTCCCTGGTGCAGATTAGAGAAGGCTTGGATTTTTTAATAGTGTCTTGCGCAGGTAGGTTTTTCTTAACCTCCATTCGGAGGGAAAATCTGTTGCTACTGGATCTCCCTGGTTTTTCTTCGATATTCTAGATTAATTTATTTTTGTTTGGTTGCATCTGAATGGAGATAATCCATTGATTGATGGTGTGGCCGAAGTTTTGGTTTTTAATAGCGAGGTTTTAATTGACGAGTTGCAGTTTGGATTTTTAATTTTTATTAGGGGTTTAATTTAACCCCAAAGATGCAGCCGCTCAAATTTATGCCTTGAAACCAATTCCTTGAAACCATGAATTGCGGAACCAACTGCCCAATATAGGAGTTGTTTTGCCGTCTTAACCACTACAGCTTCCCACAGACCGTCAAAATGGGAAGAGCGTGAAGGAATAATCTACCACTCAGTAGATTTCAACAGGAAAATATTCTCTTAAAATCTCTCAGCTCATTTTTGGCACCCACAAAATTGATAGCATTATCGGACCATATCTGTTTGGGTTTACGTCGCGTACTGAATTAGATGAATACGCTCACTTAACATTTTATAAGGCTCTTATTCCGGGACTCTGCCTTATAGAAAAAGTTTTGGAATCCTTTAACTCTCTTGGTCGGAAGATCAGCCATGACCTGCTCCAGTAGACAAGGCTTAGTGTGTGGGGGTCGAAGCGGTAGAGAGATCCAAGAAATTATTTTGTATCAGTCTTCACCAAGAATAGTCGGAAATGCCGAATCCGAAATGTAGGGTACTGAGCGTAGCGACGAATAAGGCAATATAATCCTCCCGCTCTGGCACACGGAGACCACTTGGCACGCTCTCTTTCTGGCATACGTATGCGAGAGCGCTGAGAGACAGCTGCAACGGTTGCGTAGCAACGAAGTTAACTTATTGGGAGGTCGTTCATTTGAATTTGCGATAGAGAGAGCACCAGACGTAAAATAACTGACCTGCGTAAATTGAACGAAAGCAGCAACCACGTGCTAAAGCAGCTTTGGAATTTACAAAATTTCCAACATCTCTAACTTCATTATTGGGAACATCTCTAAAATCAGTTGGAAATACGAAGAGTTGACGGTAAATATGGTGGATAGATAGTGAACAGCTCAGTGAGACAAATTTGTGTTACAGTGAGAAAGCAGTGTGTAGTGTGATCTCCACCGGCCGGTAAGCCTCGCGCACGTCTCGTAGCGTGTTCGCTCTTTTCAATGTGGCACTGGCCACTGGCAGAAACAAAGGCAACCGGCCGGTAGGGAAGGAAGTGAGGGAAAAAGGTGTGGAAAGAGATCGAGTGTAAGAGGTCGAGTAAACGTGGCAACCTAACCTCAAACTGATGACGTAACAGTGCCATAAGAAAAGTCGGCTAAAGCAGCAGTTACCACAGCAGCCAAGCTTGGGACTCACTTCTCCTTGTGCCGGTGTGGCATGAATTCGTAACCACATCGATTCGATCTCGCAGATCCACCGATTCTATTCTTCCACTCCGCACGCCCCGCAGCGACCCAAATTCGGCAAAAGGTCCCGAAAAAGCAATCAGGAACGAGGATGTGAGAAGTATCAATGCGTTGGATCAATTAAAATTAGAATTAAGATTTTGCTAGAGATAGTTTTTTAGGGTAATTTCTACTTTCATTTAGTTCAAATGTAACTGCACATGCGCCACACAACCGCCACCTGCCTTCACTTGCAACGGTAGAAACAATATTTTTATAGAAATCTGCATCTTCGATGGGCCCAACGAACCAGCATCGCCGGAAACGAGCGTAAGTCCGTAAAAAGAAAATGTATGTCTATATACATAAATAGATAAGGTATTAGTGAATGCGGTGACAATTGGTACATATGACAGATAGGCTAAAGTAAAGTAAGATGAATTTGTAGTATTATTTCTTTTGTTCTTTAATTTTGATTTCCTTAGTTTTCTTTTGAGTTTCCTTTTTCTGATATGGAGCAAAGGCGTATGAAGTGTATCATGATTTGATAAGTAAAGATAATGTATATTATAATGGAATAGAAGAGTATTATCTGGGTCTGGGGCTTATGGTGCTGCAGTTTTCAGGAAACTCCGAAATCGTTTGAGTCTGGAGAGTACATTACTCTAGGGATACCAAATAGATTCACGTCGAGGTATCAAGGCAGAGAGGGTAAAGACCAAGGGAGCGAACAACATCTCAGCCACCCTCAAGCGAAAGTTTTCCTGATCCTCGTAGGCTGTGTTGCTCTATTGTTTCAGAGGTTTTTTAAGTAGTTAGTTTTAGTTAAGCGTTCAGGAAAAAGCTAAGAGTCTGACAGGAGGTGACAGGAATGTCTGCGCATAGGAATTGGGTCTTTACGGATAGGGTCTACCACGCGACAACAGTGACTGAAGCGACTTTCTTAACTTGTAAATGATATTTAGCTGAAGATTCTATTGTGGAATTGATGAGGTGATTTAGGATTCTGTATCTAGGAATAGCGCCTTATTTCGAGAGTAATTCGAATCTGGCAGCAGCAACGAGGATATGACGGCGTGTGCAATATGTACGATGCCTATAGTATCAAAGGAGCTTAAAGCAACTACGCCTTGCGGTCACACGTTCCCTAATCAATGTATACGAGAATGTTTGATGTAAGCGAGCCAGTGCCCCATGTATTACACCGAGTGCACGGCTCAACAACTTTCCTTATCGCGCAAAAATTTGTTGGCGGAGTTATCAGCTGCGAAATGTGTAGTCGATACGGCACCATCCGGCAGTAATAACAATTTGGTAGATGTAGATTCAAATCCAAGCAGTAATCCTGCTAGGACAAGATCACGTAGAGGTAGGCCAGTAGAACCAAGGAGAGGAGCTATACAGCGCACAAGGATGACGCTCAGGTCGAACCGACAGAGTCACGAGGCAGAACGCCTGGAACAATGCCTTGGCACGGAGTCAGTAGTAGGTACCTCGAGATCAGAAAATATTGAAGAGATAGGCAAGGTAGTTCAAGCAGCTATGCAAATACAGCAGCAGCTACTCAAGAAGGACCTCCATTCAAAGTTGGCCCATTAAGTTCGATGGTACGAAGGAGGGAGTTCAAGCCCTAGAATTTCTTTATCGAGAAGAAGCCTTAGCTAAGCATAATCTCAGCGGCGATAGACAGCTTTTGTGTGATCACATACACCTATTCTTTATAGGGAGAGCAGGTGAATGGTAGTGGAATTTCCATCGTTCATTCCAACGTTTCGATTGGAGGTACTTTTGGTGGGAGTTTGCGAATAAGTTCAGGGACAATGAGTCGGATATGGATATCAGGGAGTTCATTCATAACAGACGGCATGCAGAAAAAGAACCTTTCCAGGAATACCAATTCCAAGTAGAGAAACTCGTAGCCCGATTGAATACCCCGATTACAGAAGAGTCATTGGTGAAGCTTCTTATTAGACACTCAAAGCCATTAATCCGATATGAACTAATGCACTTGCACGTCCCCACCTTTATTTAAATTTAAGGGCGGAAATTCGTACCCACGAGCAGTTTTGCAGATAGATGCGATCTCAAACAGGGAAAAACAGCTATCATCAACGCCCAATAGTCTCGCAACCAGAACCAGACTTTGAACATGAAGGTTCCAGTGAAGTTGCAGCAGTGCAACGAAAGCAATTGAAGTGTTGGAACTGCGACAAGCCCGGACATCGCTTCGATGACTGTCTCGATGCTCGCAGTATTTTTTGCTATGGATGTGGCGCCAAAGACACTTAAAAGCCCCGATGTCAAAAGTATAACTCATCGGAAAAACACAGAGGGGATACGACGAACCACGTCGAGGCGTCGCATCCAAGACAATAAAATCCGATAATAGTACTCAGACAGAATTTTCGTTTAGTCCTCTTCCACGGGAGTACGAACTTAACAAAACCATACCGGATAGATTAATACTGTTCAAGCCCTATCATATTTGCGATGCAAATTATAAGGCAGCAAGAGGCAGCGTATCCTCGGAAACGTCAACTCTTGTGTGAAAAAGGCGAGACGATCGAAAACGAGAATACAACCATTTTGGAGGGAAGTTCAGACTTGGCGAAAGATGTTAGTTTCGGCGCTATTTTTAAACTCAGATAACAGGCTATACACAGAGATTTAAATAGAGGAGAATCGATACGTAGCGTTACTAGACTCAGGCGCGTCCATTAGTTGCATAGGCGGTATAGCAGCCAAGGAATTGGCAACTCAATCGAAAATGCGGAAGAGTTCAGGCAGGATCAGAACAGCTAACGATGCACAGTGCAACGTCACGAGAATAATCAGAACGGACATAGCGTACCGGGGTCTCAAGAAATCAATCGAATTTTTCCTAATACCATTTCTTAATCAAGACGTCTATTTAGGCATAGATTTTTGTCGAGAGTTCGGATAACTTGATAAAATAATGAAACAAAAGCAGTCAATATCCGAAGTAACGGAAAATAGAGAGGAAACAGCGTGTGAAGTTGCTAAAACTTACACACTGTCGACCAATCAGAAACAGAGGCTAGATTCAGTCATTGCAAAGTTACCTTCCTATGAAAGAAATGGTTTAGGGAGAACACATGTGCTGGAGCATAGCATTGATGTGATTTCAGAGATTTAATGTTCAGAGAAGAAGAGAACATGTTGGCATTGGGGATTATAGAGGAATCCAAGAGTCCATGGAGCAGCAATTGCGTCCTTGTTAGAAAGGGACCCAAGGTTCGTCTATGTTTAGATTCCAGAGAAGTGAACAAGCTCACGATCAAGGATGCTTATCCACTACCTCATGTGGACGGCATTCCTAGTCGCTTGCCATCAGCTCGCTACATCACTGGATTAGATATGAAACACGCGTTTTGGCAGAAACCGTTAGAAGGGAAATCACGGCAATACACAGCCTTTACTATTCCTAAGAAGCCATTGTACCAGTACAAGGTAATGCCTTTCGGCCTCTGCAGCTTGGCTCAAACTCTGTGCAGATTGATGGATATAGTAATACCACCAACGTTGCGCATGGGAGGCTTCGTATATTTAGACGATTTTCTAGTTTTGTCCGAAGATTTTTTTGTCCGAGTCACACATGACATGACACACATGTTCGAAGAAATCGCAAGCCACCTGCGTAAGGCCAATTGAAAGTTGACCCATAGAAAGCCACTGCGGTGGAAAGCTTTTCAGTTTCCAACTCCATAAAACGGCTAAGACGATTCATCGGAGTATCAAGATGGTGCAGGCGGTTTGTGGACAACTACGCCACAATTGCAACCCCACTGACAGATCTCATTCAGAAGAACAAAACACTTGAATGGAGTAAGAAGGCCGACGAAGCGTTCAAGACGCTCAAGCAGAAGTTGACATCGTTACCAATTCTGCAGACACCTGATTTTCAAAAACAGTTTATTTTATTATGTGACGTCAGCCTGCATGGACTGGGATGTGTGTTAGCGCAAAAGAACGAAGATGACATCGAATTGCCCATATATATGTCAGAAAAATTGTCGAAAGCGCAACGCAACTACTCCGTGACAGAGCTAGAGTGTTTAGCAGTTATAAAAGGAATAGAAAAGTTTAGAGCCTACATCGACGGCAAGATTTTCAAGCCATGACTGACCACACAGCGCTTCAGTGGCTGCTAAAGCAGAAAGACTTGAGAGGTCGCTTGGAAAGGTGGGCCATGAAATTACGTGGACTCAAACTGAAGAT